>NC_133023.1:97029877-97654877 GCF_048564905.1 Vicugna pacos
GGAACTATGTTCAATACCTACAATAGCCTATCACAAAAAAGAAGATGAAATGCAATATATATATATATAACTGATTCACTATGCTGTACACCAGAAACTAACACAACACTGGAAACTGACTATATGTCAATTAAAAAAAATAGTGGAGCTGTACAAAGATCGTGGCCATAAAGACAGACCAAGTTTCATGGAATTCTGCCTGTTTTCTGTTTTTTGAATATGTAAGCATATTCAAAAAGCCCATGATATAACATTTGGTTTAAAGAGAAAGATTTTCTATGTTAAAAAGCCTCTAACTCACATCCGTTCATTCACTTATCCTGTGGCTTCACAACCCCTCAGGAAAAGGAAGACTGTCATTCTGCTTCAGTAAGCAGACTGTATCACATCTTGCGGCAAGGGAATTATACACTCTGCTCGACTTGTGCTTATGAACGATATTCGTGCTCAAACATTTTATCTTTTTGTGCATTTCCTCCCCCACACAGGTAGTTCCCAAGGAGCTGGGCAAAGCCTTCTTTGAAAGAGGATGATTCCTGGCCCACTGAAAAAGACCATGCAAAGGTTGGCCTGTCATTTCACTCACCTTCCCTCCTCCTACCCATCACAGCAGCATCTCAGTTGTAAGTGAAAAATGTGGTGGTTAAAATGACCGCTTCAACGGTCTTAGAAGTTGCTCATTGGGGCAGTACATACATAGTACTTAAGGAACATAATCTCTGGAGTTAGAAGATCTGGGCTCAAATCCCAGCTCCACAATTTACTAGCAAGTTGAACTTGGGCACGTAAATTCCAATTCACGTTCCAAGTCTCCATTTTCTTATCTCAAAATTGGGAGCAAATCATAAGATCAAATTGACAATACCGTTGGGAGGATGACAAAAACAACGCACAAAAAGCTTCAGCATGACACAAGGCTGCATAATGTGGCGCTGAATAAAACCAATTCAGTGCTTCCTCTTGCTTTTGTTTCAAAGGGAAAAGTAAGTTGTCCTTTGTCTTTCCAAGCCCCATCATAAGCATGGAAACCCTTTCAAAATGGACTGCTATGGTTAAGAACTCGAGCTCTGGACTCTGCTCACGTTTGAGTCCCTGCTCTGCTACTTACCAGCTGTGTCCTCAGGCAAGTTACCTTTCTAAGCCTCAGCTTCCTCATCTGAAAAATGAGACTTACATGAAACCATGTATGCAAAGCACAGCGACTGGCGTACAGGATACACTACAAATACAGGCAATTGAGACTATTGTTGGGAAGGCTCACTCTTAGCTCATGAAGATAAGATGACATTTTTCAGAGGTAGTCCAACAAAAATGGAATCTGGCGTTTCCCACCAAAAGTGTCCAAAGCTCTGCAGTATACTTGGTTCCGTGGTGGCAGCCAAAGTCACATGAGGACGGTCAATTGCTTGGCCTCTTCAACAGGGAGTTTCTAACTCCTTGGGCAATGAAGGACAGTTTGGTTACACTGGGCCAACTGGGGAGGGCTTCTAGAAAATCTGACCCACAACGATGGTTCTCATCGTGTGGGCAAGGGCACTTACAGAAGTAGCATCTGACAAAAAGCTTTTCTTGGTTGAAAAGCAGTATATCCTTCCAGTCCCTGTCAGTTCAGTTTTCTGATTTATAAATACCCTTTCTAGACACCTGTCCTTTCTTAAATATTTGGCTGTGCCTTTTCCCATAGGACCTTCGTATTATAGCTCTTCAGCGTTTCAGGATGATTTGCCCAAAGTTTTAGGTACTCTTGGGAATGAGTCTGCTATTTCTGAAAACCTCTTCTCTCTTTTAGGCTAAATGAATACCATTAGACAACGTATGTCTACAATGCATTAATGGTACCCAGGTGGTCTCAAAGTTGGCGCATCCCTTAAATGCCTAATTCATTTCTTGACAAGTCATTTACAGTGTTCAAACAGAATCTATCCAAAACAAAACTAAAGAATGGTGCCTTTCCACAGAATACAAAACAGAAAAACACAGGTCTTAAGCACAAATTTGTCAAGCGGTAAAAGGAAAGATGTGAATGGTGATGTTTCACAAAGTATTCTAGTCATGAAAGCCTCATGATGATCTGCCGACTATGCAGAAACAAACAAACAAAATTAGATCCAAAGCATGCCGTGACGGGAAGGAATCAAACCACATAGCCCAAGGCAGCTATCACTTACTTTATCTAATAAAGTGGTTTGATCTTGGAAAGATGTGTATAAATCAATGCTTATTTAAACATACTTTCAAAGGCTCTTACAAAGCAGTCTTGCAGGGGATCCATTAGTAAAATGAATAATTACTCCCACTTACCTCTTTTATAAATTCAAATGCTTAAATAGTGATACTTAAAGTGGGTTTTACTTACGACCCAAGAGACCCTAGCTCCATAGCTATGTGCCTTAAGCAACTTTTATCCCAAGACAGGCATTATGGCCCTAAACTGGTGCACTGGTAATGTTAATACACAGTAAACTGAAAGACAAGCCATAAAGCTTTTGACACACGGATGGATTGTGGCATGGGGTGTACACAGGCACACAGCCTCCTCTACATGAGATTACACTCCCTGATGACTGGCTGCATTTTAAACTTCAACTGATATTAAAGGAAAAGCCTGCTGACTACCAGAGCATGTCGTGATTCTGTAAGATAGAAAATGGCATTGAACACCAATCACTTGGAAACTTCTAGGGAATAGACAGGCACGTTTTATGGTCCTGGTGGCCTGATGCCAGTAACTGCAACTTCATAGCCCCTGTCTTTCAAAGGACTCCCCTGAAGTGGAAAGAGAGTGGGAGAGCGGTAAGAGTCACTGATATAAGAATGAAGACAGCAAGAACAGAAGAGCGTTTATTGTGGGGAGGTTCTTTGTAACTGCAAAACAACAACAACAACAACAACAACAACAAACAAACAAACAAATGACAAAGACCCCACAACTTCATATGCATAAAAGAAGAACGCCATAGGGCTCTTCAGAGTCTGTAACATCCTACTGCGCGGTGCCAATCTCCAGGTCAGGGATGTGACAAGCAGCTGTTTACCGAACAGTTTTCACTCTCAGGACCTTTCCTAAGGGAGCATTTCATTCGGGTAACGGATTTGGCAATGCCGCCCTAAAGACCATTTTAACAACAATAAGAATAACTAGCATTGATTAAGTGCCGGGTGCAGAATATGTGAAACTCAGGTACCAGCCTGGAAGCCCCATGCCAGGTGGGTCCCAATACGTAGCTTGGGACAGTGGCCCACTGACAGCTGGCAATGGCTGGACTGGCTTTGGGGCGGCCTGATGAATTACAAGCAGCAGCCTGAGCTGCACCCTCATCACCACGAACAGCGATCAGAACCATTCACCTTCACTGGTCACTTGCTATGTTTCAGGCACTACGGCCCATCAGTCCTCAAGGCAGCCCTGGAAATCTGGATCCTATTATATCACCCAGCGAGTGTCAGAGGCGGGATTGAAATCTGGGTTTGTTGGACATGAGTTCTGTGTTCTTTCTATTCCACTAGCTGTCTCTCATGAACGCACTGCTGAAGATAAAATTCTGAAGGACCTGTACGGTATCATGTATAGCACTTTATGTTACAGCTAACTGCACCCAGCTTCTAGAAGGCACTAGGAGAAAATGATATATATGAATGGATTCTCCCAGCTCGGGATTAAAAATAGAGAAAAATACAATCAGCAGCGCCAATGTTTTTAACCAGAAGTAACCTACAAGCAAATTCAATGTGAGGCTAATTGCCCTGATAAAGGAATGAATCTATTGTTCACTCTGCATTTTAACATTTCCATTAAGGTAAAACAACACTCAAGAGACAGACGTTATTGAGCAACATGCTCTGTGACAGCCTCTTACTAGTAAGACAAACATGCCCCTAACAGCGATGTGCAACATACAGTATTTCCCAATTCTGAGAAGTGTTCTTTTGTGCGTTAAGAGGTAACCAGGGGCTCTGTTTCCTTGATGTGTCACCAAGCCTCGTTTCTAGAACAGCAGTGCTGCAGTCTTCAATTGACACGCTTGTGCTGGGCACCCACTGTGTGCAAGGAAGGAGACAGGGGTCCTGCCCTCCACGGGCAGACAAAAACCCTCTCATCTTAGGCAGGCAGTGAGTGACAAGACCTGAAACAGAGGGCCTTAGCAAAGTGGTCTGAGTGCTTTGAAATCGAAAGGAAGGGACAGATTCCAAAAATGTCTCAGGGTGGGAGTGGTGGGCATGAAGATCTAGGAAGGCAAGGGCTGAGGCTGGATTTGAGCAAGGCTTTGAAGAGTCTGGAACTTGACCAACTTCAAACTTACAGGGATGAGCTGTGTTGTCCACAATAAAAGAAAAGTGAACACCCCCAATTTGAAAACAAAAAATTGCAGGGGTGGGTGGGTATAGCTCAGTGGTAGAGTACCTGCTTGCCATGTACGAGGTCTGGGGTTCAATCTCCAGTCCCTCCATTAAATAAATAAAAAAAAAACCTAATTACTTGCCCCCCTCCAGAAATAAATAAAAAAGGAGAAGAAGTAGCAGCTAGGAAGTTTCCCAGAGGCTCTGAATCTACACTTCAAGGGCAAATAATATAAAACAAAACAAAATAAAATAAAATTTTTAAAAGTTCTGTAATGAAGATACTCAATAAACCAGGTTTTCCAGCTACCATTTTTATAGTGAACGAGAGATTTACCAAGGCAGTGTTTTATGTGTCTATTATAGCTATCACACTAGAAGTTATTTTGTAAACAGAGAATATAAATGGAAATTCAGTCACATCTTAAGCAACAGTTCAAGTCACCAACCTAGGTGACACCTCAGATGGAGGAGCCGATCCATCCAAAGACTGGTTCAGACCACTTGAGAGTGCAAAATTCACATCAAAGTGTGTTTTTAACACCTGCTAGACTCCCTAACCCGGCCTCAACTGAACTCTCTGAGCCTCAGTTAACCTTGTGTATGAAATTGGGATAAAAGACCTACATTACTGGATTTAAGTAGACATTAGAGAAACTTGACATGTTTTTGGCCTAAACTGGGCCTTCAAAGAAATGGTGACTGTGGTTGTTGGTTGTTCCCTGACGAATGCCAGACGCTATGGACAAGGGGCGAGGAGAGATGAGACGGAGACCCTGCTTGAGGCGATACTCCACAAGGTTCTCCCACTTTTGTTCACACTGGGCGTATCACTCTGCTTTCCTAACCATTCATTCAACTTCTCGGTCCCCTAAACCAAGAGCATTCGGAAGAGGCGGAGGAGTATTAGAGCCGCCGTGGTGCTGATTCTGTGAACAACAGGCTGCCACCTAAAAGAACACTGGGTACTTTGGGAAACTCTGCCCTTTTTCATTAGATGAATAAATATCCCACTATTGTATCTAACACTCACCCAGGGATAGTTTATATTCTGGGAGGATGTGGGTGGTTCCTTCAACTTCCCACAGACATAGGTAAACATGGGAGTAGATGGATGATAAAATTTGATGTGCACAGCAAGTCCCCTACCTCCATGTGCATCTCCACAGGGGGAACCGGAATGCAACAATGGGTCTCAAAATAAAAAAGGTAAAGGTAAGTGAAAGTATACCTGGCACCTTTCAGAATCGGGTCTCCCCTGTGCCTGATCCTCACCATGTGTCTGTGAGAGAAGGAAGGGGGCATGGAGGCCAGGACAGCCCCAAGATGAGAGCTAGTAAGCCGAGGGGTGATGTGAAGCTTGATACCTATGATTCTGAGTCAGGAAACAGAGGTGTAAAGTCTAGTGGCTGGGGTGCTGGTCTACCGACCGCCCGTTCGCTCTCACCCCTAGCTCTGTCTTTCTGCGGTAAGGGAATCCTTCTTGAGCCAAAGCACTTCTCCACCAAAGGGTACCAAATGGGAGGTCCTTCACATCAGGGTCATGACAGCATTGGGTCCCTGAAGTCAGGTTCAGAGGCACTAAAAGGAAGAGTTAAGGTCACCAAAGGTAAAGCATGCTTAACTCAAGGGGGTCCTGAGAGGCTCCCTTGCAGAGAAAGCAGAGTAGAGCTCAGCCAAGACAATTTGGGTTTGAACCTCAATTCTTCCATTTTCTCCTGGTGTGACATTGGGCATGTTACTTAGCTAATTCGATGGTACTAAAGAATTTTTGAAATAAAGACAGTCAAGTACTCAGAAAATGTTACTTTCCTTCTCCACACCTGCAGACCAGCCCATGCCTGGGCCTTTACCCACCTGAAAGCTGCCCAGAATCAAGATCGCCAGTTTCAGCAGGAATCTCGAAATGGAGAAGCCCACTGCCATCACCATTCAGCCACGAAGCCCTCCAGGTTTTGAACACTGCATTACCCAGCGAAAGCAGCAAACACTTGAAACTTTTATGAAGTCAGACTCCAACCACATCTATTAGTCCAATTTCCATCCATTCCAACTGTGTATAAAGCTGTTAGGAAACCTAGCAACAAATTGAGTCTTAGTTTGAGCCACTCTAGACAATACAACAAGAAGTCAATTCAGTACCCATTCAATCCATTTCAACCCATTTTTTCCCATTTAAGCAGAGAAGGATATGGAGACCCAAAGACGGAATGAACCTTGTTCCAACTTACATAACTCACTGAGAGCACTTTACTGTAAGGGAATAAAAGCAAAGCTAAAAACCAGGTACCAGATAAATTCCAACTGCTTTTGAAAAAAATTAATCACAATATGTTAAATTAGCTGAGAGGTAAATATAATTCTGTTCTTTAATTATCTGCTACAGTAGTGATTTTTCTGAATTTGGATGAGTTTAATTCCTGTTTGTCCCCTCAACTATTACACAAGGCTTCACAAAATTCCTTTTTCCTGATCTCATGTGCTGGGTGGTGGTATAAAGGAAGCAGGAGGATTTTGAGGGAAAGGAATAGTTCATTTTTAGGATTGTTTCAAGAACTAAATACTCTGAAGGAAGCAACTAGCCTGACACAATTATAGGGACCTAGTTAGTGTTAGTCGAGTCTTAGTGGTTAGATTTAATAGTCTTAACTTTTGAATTTTGAACTAGATATGAAAACATGCAAAAGAAACCTCTGAAGAACACCTACTGAAGAGAGGTGGGCCGGGCAGAGCTTTCTTAAAGGGCTGTGATGAAAAGAGCTGCGTGAACAAGATGCTGTTGGAGCCTGGACCCTCGACAAGACCTGACTTGCATCATTTTTCATGTATGAGAATTCTGACTCTAAGCTCCTAGAAGGCAGGAACTCCATCATACGTATTTCTCCAGATCTCCTGGAGCAGACACGATGGGAAAACAAGTAAGTCCTCATTCCATGACTGTGGAATGACTCATTTAACCAGAGGCCTCAGCTTTCTTACACCAAATCATTGTATTGAGCTCTACCAAAAAGTCTTATAAACAGTTAAGCTAAAAAGCTTTTGGAGGGATGAGGGAAGGATTGGGAGGCAGAATTTGGATGAAATTGAAATGATTATCTTAGTAATCCAAGGAAGGAGGACACTGGTTGTGGTTGAACAGAGGCATTTTGAATGTCTCTTAAGAAAAGAGTAATTTCCAGACCATATCTTTCTTATCTGCATAGTTCTTATACAGCCAAGGGGTGCTTAACAGGGTGACGTCTCTCCTCATGAGACATGTGGCAATGTCTGGAGATATTTTTTGTTGTCACAATTCAGGGGGCGGGGGGCCAGCTGAGGCTACTATTCACCATCTAGTGTGTAGAGTCCAGGTACCCTCACAACCTCCCCCCATGCTCAGGACAGCCCCTGACAACCAAGGGCCTAATCTGGCCCCGAAGGTCAACAGTACTGAGGTTACAAAACACTGTTCTAGCCCGACATGGAGCCTGGAGCTGACTGATTAAGGGAACAGATATGTCAACTGATTTTGACAGGAGGAAAGAAGCATTAACAAATACGCTCACTGGGGTTTAGTTCTCACTGGTGTTTCCCATGTTTATTTGGTATTGTCTTTGAACCCAGTGTGACTCATTATCAAGTATTCGAATGTGTCGGTTGACTTGGTTAACTCTTCCACGCAGAAAGCAATGAGGCCCTGTTGCATGAAGATCACACACACTACCCCCTGGGGCAGTTTAGGGACACAGGTCTGTTTCTGATTTTCCCAGTGTCCACTCCTCTACTCCCAGCAGGAATAGAACCAAACAGGAGAGAAGACAAAGTTCCGATTGTGTGTTAAAGCTGACCTTCGTCCCCCTGCCTGCAGAGATGTTATTCCTTCCTTTTCAAAGCCCTTTCGTGAGGCCAGCAGACAGGTGAGAAAAGGATGACAGGCTATCAAGGAGTTTCACAAGCTAGAGGAACAGACAGTCTCCTTGGTTAGCTTTCAGGTTCCGCTGTTGAGAACCCAGACTACACTTTAAGGTTCAGGATACTGTCTCAGCACAGATTTAACTGAGACACAGGAGAGTAGTATTGGGTAGGCTAAGGGGGAAAAATGTTGTTAGAAGTGGGTATATGAATGCATTATTATCTACTGTGACATTTCCCTGTCTTGGTAAAAAGGGTAATTAATAGGCCAAGAGTCTAGCAGCTGTAGCCTCTGGTCTTGGTTTAGAAATGGGCAGTAGCCTAATGTGGTTTTATTTCAGGGCTGATCCAAGCACCAAGCTTCCTTCGAAAAGAATTTTTCCCCAAACTCTCCAGACCACCTTATGCTATGAAAAGTTAACTAAACTTTTTAAATCTTCTCATCCCGAAAAAAAAATAAAACTTCTTTCCTTTTTTGAGGCCACTAACGAAGAGTTATTTGACCTTGGACAGGGGGACAGAAAACTTTCATTCAGTTTTGCATGGGAAGTTCACGTTTCCTTGTGATCTAAATTCGTAAATCCTAGATGAAAACTCAGCTCGATTATATGGACTCTACATCACATTGTCAACTCGACAGTTCTTCACAGCAAAACTGTGTGTTTGTTCTTTTTATACACTACCTAATTGATTCAGCCAGACCTTCACTCTTAGACAAGGAATCAATTTCCACAGTCTAGCAACATTGCCCATTTGTAAAGTTGGCAGAAAACTTGCTTTATTGGAAGCTCACGTAATGCCATCCCTGGTTGCAGCACTGTAATACAACTCCAAAGTATGTCAGTATTAAAATACTGAACTCAAGAGGCCACCTACTTTTAATTTGAATTCTCCCTGGCCCAATATTTTTAGGCTATTAAAAAAAAACATTGAGCAAGCATAACTATATTAAAAAGGATAAACAACAAAAGAAGAAATCAGGCTTGGCAAAGATGTAAACTTGAGATGCACTGCGGGGATGAAAAATCAAGGACATCTTTACGAAAGACCTGGTCTTCCTTCAGCAGTTAGACAGTGTGTGATTCCTCACCACCCCTTCTATCAAGGGTCGTTCTAACCAAACGCATTTGAGTGATTTACGCTAGTTAATTACAAGAAGTGTAATAAGATGTGAGTAGTGGCAAGACATTTATTCTATACCAAAGTGAACAGGGCTACAAAGCTTTGATGTTAAGAGGGATAAAGGAGAGGCTTGCATTATATTAGTACCTCCTTACTGCATTCTGCTCTACGGATGTCTGTTTCCTGGAGCTCAGTCTTCCCGGGGCTTCCTTAGTACCTCTTTCTCCTGCTTTTCCTCCTCCCACTCCTGTGGAGTCCTTTCTTTTCTAGAACACCTTCTCCACAGACTCTCCCTCCCTAGGAGATCTCTGCTATCATGCCTTTAATACCATCACAGGCTGAGAAGTTGTAAAAGTCTACCACTAGCCTAGACCTCAAGGCTGAGCAGTTTAAAGGCAGGTCCGCATAGTGTCTGACACAGAGAAAAGTTGTCCAGTAAGTGTTAAATGAATGAAATATAAAAATGGTTTCATGGGACTTCAGTGGCAGACACGTGGAGGAAAGCGGAGTTGCCCTAGACAGCCCCGTCCCAGAACCCGGCTCACCATCTGACCACAAATGTATGCGTGAGCCCCGGCAAGATCAGCAGAACCCACAGGCTACCTACAGCTGACCCAGCCAATCTATAGAGTACGGGAAGGAATAAAATTGTTCCCATTTTAAGGCGTGATGTTTTAAAGTAACTTAAAACAAGAGCTAACTGACCGTTCAAAGTCTGCCTTTCGTGCCCGCCTTCCCTCCTTGAGGGCAGAGACAGTACTTCTTGCCGATGCTGTGACTAAACCCAGCACCATCCCCGGTTTGCACAAGAGGATAAATCCCTATTGACAAATACATCAAATTCTGTTCATGGTGGCTGGAAGCACTGTCACTCATTTGCTGCCTAGAATGATGGCAAATGGCAGGTGGAACTCAGAAAGCCACAATTTGTTACTGGAATAAGTTAGTTGGAGTGATAAATATTGATGATTTGTTGTTGAGAGACACTGTGCTAGGCATGTAGTCTCTATTTAGTAGGGATGAAATAAAGGATGTATGTTAAATAGAGTCTTAATTGAGAAGGGAGACAGTTTACGGCTCCCCCAAAAAATGCTGCACTAGAATAAAAGGCTCCCAAACTATTCTGATTTGCTTTGGGGAATTTTTTTCCTCCCTCAGTAAATATACTGGGTATATTTAACCAATTATCCACTAAGTGAACAGCTAACCATGCATGCCAATTAGAAATTTTCTGAATCAGTTCATGAATCTTCTAATATGGATCTAAAATGCTACCTTCTCAGAGGAACATCAGGGGATTATGGATGGAAAATGGCTGAGGAAGAAACAAAAGAGAAAAGTTACTGGCTGGCAGCGTCCTTAACTCCCAGTTTTTGAAATGCCCTTGGTTCCTTCCCTGTTGCATGAAAGGAAGCAGATTTTGCTCGCAGCCTGAGGCAGCCTGCTGGACAACTGTGCTCCCTGTATGAATGGCCGGCTTGGGCCCACATTATCCCACGGAAGGCTGTGGTTAGGCTGGGCCTTGTCGGGCCAGCTGTCTTCCAGAAAGGGCTCCAGTAGAGGGACCACGTAAGCGCTACTACTTTTTGCTTGTGTTTTTCCTCAATAAAGTATTTCAACTAGCAATGTGTGATGTGTGTATGTATGTGTGTTCACACCTTCTATTCAAAGGAGGCCAACTAAGGACCACAAAGGGCACGTTTCACTTGTCTCAGTGCTTTGTGTTTTCCAGGGGGCGGAGTCCACTGAGCCACGCAGACAATGGTAGGTCTCTGGTAGAGATGACCTCAGACAGTTCCCGCCCCACTGAGGTCCTCAGTCAAGGATCTGCACATAACCCAGGGGAAAGCGCTCACGCCAAGAGAGAGGAAACGAAGGAGCGCATAATCCCAATATGAATGTGTGTGTCCCTATAAACTCCTTGCGTTTCAGACAGACGACCCTTTAAAAGGGTCCAGCCTTAGTGCGCGAGATCACTGCATTCCAAAGTGGGCACAAAAACCCAGAGCATGAACAGAACCTCTGACCTCTCCCTAGGAGTGTCCGAAGCCCGAGGACCTGAGAACAGGTGTTTTCTATCAGCATGGATCCCTCTTCAGAAACACGGCACTCCTGGAGCTCTTCATCACCACTCCCCTTTTCTTGGGGAGGCAGCTCATGAAACAACCAGTTCAGGCTGCTTCAAGGTCTAGTGGTTCCATGAGGGCAAGTCTGGGTTAGAAGCATTATTCCACTTAAGGAAGCACTGCAGGAAAACTGACCTGCACTTGGTAGATGTTTATTTAGGGAACAAAGGAGAAAAGCATGTGACAAATCTCAGGGGTCACCATTTGTCTAACCCCTTGCCTCCTGCTTACACCAACACTCAAACCAGGATGTGGGCAAACCCACAAGGGAAGCCTCCCAATGGATGCGCTGGGTAAGTGCACTCTGCTGAGAGGTTAGAGGTCATTCTACAGTCTTTTTCTAAACAGCAACCCTCACCTGAGCTCTTCAGCATGGACTGACCTAGAGAAGATCATGAAGTGAAGTCAGTCAGACAGAGAAAGACAAATACCCTATAATATCCCTTATATGTGGGACCTTAAAAATAATGCAAACGAATCTATATACAAAACAGAAATAGATTCAAAGACATAAAAAACAAACTTATGGTCACCAAAGAGGAAAAGTGGGGAGAGGGATTTAGAAGTTTGGGATTAACAGATGCACACTGCTATACATAAAACAGACAAACAACAAGGTCCTATTGTAGAGCATACAGAACTATATTCAGTATCTTGTAATAACCTATAATGGAAAAGAATCTGAAAAAAAGGTATGTATAACTGAATCACTTTGCTGTATCCCTGAAAATAAAACAATATTGTAAATCAACTTCACTTCAATAAAAAAAAAAACCCCAAACCAAAACAAAGCCAGAAAAAGATGGTGCTGAGCTCTTCTGTCATCTCTTGCACGTGAATGGGGGAGGCAGGGGTCAGGCTGCAGGACGAGCTGAGGCAGCACAGTGTGGCAGAGGAGAGCAGGCTTGGGAGCGGAAGAGACTTGGCTTCTATTCCCAATTAAGACACGTATTAGCCGTACGACTTTGAAGTTATTTCCCATCTCTACACACCAGTATCCCCACCATGCCCTTCAAGATTGATGCCACCTACCTCATGGGCTGGGAAGATTAGCAATAATAAATCTAAAGTGCCTGGCATAGAAAAGATGCTAAAAAATTGCTAACTAAGCACGTAACCAAAGCGCAGTACAGAATGTCTCGCACAGACCACACCACGCAAATTACTGAGACCTTCTTCCTGCTGCCGGAGGGAAGAGGACCATTTCGTGGCATCTCACTTCTTGTGAAAGTCGCATAGAATAATCTCTTGACAGCGACCCAACCTAGTTCCGTAAGACTTTGTCTTCACGCGCCTTTAAGTCAGTTCTCACTCCGTACTGAAGGTTTTGTCATTCAGGAATTGAGGTCAGCAGGAATTTTTTGAGCCAAGGTTTTGAGGTAGAAGGTCAATTGGCCTGAGGTGATTAAGAACTGGCCTGCAGCCCAGTGAAGAAATCCCAATTCTGATGCTGTAGATGGTACAGCATTTTGACCAAGTCAAACTTGATAAGAATTTGCCCTGGAAACATTCTGAAGCTCAATCTCACGGTTTCTCTTTTGTCTGAAGAAGAGGTCACCTTTTTAATGCACTGTTTTCCTGACAGCAGCCAAAGGTCCCTCCACCTCTGCGGACCTTCGTATCCCCGGCCACGTGTCTCACTGAGATGACACTGCAGTCACTGCAGAACAAGATGGGAGCTCTTTCTGGAGTGCTTGTGAGACCAAGGCCTTCAGAGTGAGCCAAGCTGGATTCCAGTATCGGCTCTACCATTTCCCGGTCAGATGACCTTGGACAAGCGGTTTCACCTCTCTGAGTCTCCATTTCCTCATCCATAAAATGGGGAGAAACAAAACCTCACCTACTTTTAAGGGTTTTTGTAAGAATTAAGACAATATTAGGTACAGTGCTTGGCATATAGTAAATTCTGGATAACTGTCAGTTATTGTTTCCATTATTGTCTCCCAAAGGAGAGAGAGTGGGGTTCCAACAAGTGATGAAAGAAAACTCATGGCTACTATCTAAACCTCTAGGTCACACCTAATCCTCCAGAACTGGGCAAAGTGCTCAGAGCAAATCTTCATAACACTCCTATTCATGGCACTGATTTCAGTGAGCGGAGAAATAATTAAGCAAGAGAATCAATTTTTTAATCATTAAAAGTGATCTCTCTTTATTTCTGCTATTCTAGGTGAAGGGCACCATCTGGCTTAAAGAAAGCAGATTAGGCAAGCGACCAGTTTATGTTCTTTATCTAGAGACCATTCTGTTGCGTTGAGATTCAATTTAGCTTTTCACTCATCATTCTCCTCTTTCTTCATGTGTCCTGGACAAGGTCGTCACCTGAGAAGGGAGTGTGGACAGTATTTTTTTCCTTTTCACCTAAGATGTTGTCCTGGCACTAAAATTCCTTTCACACAACAAACCCACATAGAGGGTGAGAGGGGGAAACCTGAGCACAGCAGAAGCCATGGATGGGAAAGGGCCTGGTCTTTGGAGGCCGGGAAAACCACGTTCAAATCCAGTCCTGTCATTCACTGGGAAAGTGCCTTCACCTGCCCATACTTTCTTTTGCTCACTGTGAAGCGCTGGGAGCAGCCCCTACCCGCCAGGGTCTTCGTGACCGTGCCTCTAAGGGGCTCTGCATGGTGCTCTCACTGCACGAAGACGTGACCTGGCGGAGCTGGGCTCTCTTTTCCTTCCTCCTTGGAGAGCTGGTCTTCCAGATAATGCACACTTGTTGCTTCCAAAGCTGGACATGCGTGAAGGTTGACCTGGAGCTGTTCTGAAAATACGTATCTTAAAATAGCTGGGGCTCAGAAGGAGAAACAGGCGAGCACATGGGTGGAAGTGAACATGTGATTTTGATGGGCTGGAGTGAGTGCGGATTTTGGCTGTGAAGCAAGACAAGGCTAAGTGACTGATAATATGCGGGATGTAATATCTCTTGTTCCACACTTTCCCCGGGGCATTATTCAAGCTGCATATTCTTAAGCACACTGAGAAATGCTGTAGCGTATAACAAATGAACACCTGAATCAATGTACTTTAGAACGCTAGGAATGATTTATAATCATGGAGAGCACTTAAAGTCTCCCAATCGTGTCAAAGTCAGTTTTCACGTCCACGCTTCTGTCATAACTTTCCGCTGCAGGAGCTGGGGATGTCTAGGTGGTAAGAGGGCAATGCTTCAGTGACGAGAGCCTCTGGCGTAACTTGGGGACAGATACCCAGATCACGAGCAGCTGGAGTCACCTTTTGCAATCTCACCCTAGAGCAGCGGCAGGCAGGTCAAGAAGCACACAGAAGTACTTCTTGGGCATGCTGATACGCTCTGCTCCTTCTCCATCATCTTTAAGTACAGTCACACATGATCCCGAGGAATGCTTCCTCCCACATTTGTAAGCTGAATGATAGTTTGAGAGCAGAGCAATTGTTTCCACAACTGCTTGCAAGAAAGGATGTCGGTCACAAGGTGGCAGATTACCCCACACTCCTAAGGAGAAGCCTGATCATATTTCTAAGAGTGCAAAGCAGCAAGGGAACTTGAAAAACGTAGCAGTGTGTGTGTGTGTGAGTGAGTGAGTGAGTGAGTGTGTGTGTGGGGGTGGGAAAGATGGATACCTTACATGGCCACAAGCTCTAGAGGTCACAGAAGTGCTGCCTGTCCAGCAGTGCCCTCTAATCACAGGGCACCTCCCGAAGAGGCCCCTGCAATCAGCATGATAAGAATTCTGAATTGACAGCTGACATCAGCTAACGGTCCTAAGGCCAAGGTGATTTTGTTCTAAGGCCGTGATTCCCATCCAGTTAGTACATTAGAATCACCTGAGGAAGCTTTTTAAACAATACCCACTTGGAGCTTCTTCCACAAGACATTTCGCAGGGTTTTCATTTGGACAAGTTATTAATTAGTTGGTTGGTTTGGGCCTGATGTTGGACTCAAGCATCAGTATTATTTAAAAGGTCTTCGGATGATTCTAATGCGGAATCAAGGTTGAGAATCATGGAAGTAATGTAAGCAATGTTGCTCAATGTAGGGGCCACAGGTTTAGTGCTGATCTGTGAACCTGTCACTAAGCATATTTTTAATTTGGCTCAGCTGAAGCTACTTTTCACAGCAAGCCAGCGATACTTCCCTGATGCAGGAAACAGTGCATGGATTTACATGCTGGCACAAGCTCCTCATCTCATCGCGGACTGGTAACAATTTCAGACACAGCCCCGAACCACAGACCAGGCTCTGAGTAGCACTTCCCGAAAGACAGTAGTAGGTCGGGGTCAGAGAGAAAGCGGGTTACTTGTCAAAGCCCAGTTCGCACCAGAATACACGGCTCAGTGGGGCCAGCACATGCCATTTCCCACAGCGAACTTGTGGGACGTTAATAGGTTTTAAGAACAAAAAGCATCCTGGAGCCGGAAGACGCTGTTTACGTCTGAACTGCCCAGAGTGAGAAAGATTCCTCATCTGTAAGACTCCTCAAAACCGTTAATACCTTCTTAAGCACCTTGACCCTCTGAGAGTGGTGTGGAACTTGGGAAACGGGTATTTGATCCCAGAATGTGTCCTTTCACAAAGACATACGATCAGGGTTTCATGAAACATAATTTGGGAAATACTGATCTGATGATTACTGCAGAACATATGAAAGAGGGTAGAGTGAATGCAGCATTCTCTTCGACCAGGCCCGTGAGTTCTCATTTAAAACAGAAGAGTGAACATCGGAGCAGCACATCTGGAGCCTCTCCCTCACAGGGGCAGCCTTCCAGGCTTCAGGGTTCGGCTGCACTTGGGGAAACAGCAAAAAGTCATCCCGGCTATGCCTTTCGGGATATCCACCACCGTGCACCTGGGTCATCCCGTGCTGGGTCAGAAAGGCAGATGTTCTTAAGTTTTCAAAATCACCACCCTCGTTCATCCAGTAGACCTTTCTGAGCATCTTCCCAGGGCAGTGTTCATTTCAACAGAAATGCTTGAAATGGTTCATTCCTGGTTGGCTTCACACAGGAGAAATATCTGGCTCCAGTGCATTAACCGAGGGAAACCGCAGTCAAGAGCCGTAAAGGAGAGGCCACCTCCCCGGAAGACATCACCATCACCTCGGCGGGAACATGCAGGCTCAAGGCAGAAGAGAGCCCTGTTGCTTTAAAGGATGAATCACTAAAGAAGAAATGGTTGTTATTTTCTACAGTAAAAGCCCGCCTGGAGACTGAGCTGCATATATCTAGTAAGAGAATCATAAATCCCCATCCTGACCTGAAATTGAATTACTGGCTGTTAAGTATACTTCCTTGATCAAATTAGGAGTTTTCCAGAGAGTGGAAAGTATCTCCAAAATATGACTTAATGCTGTGTTTGCTGCCATTAGGCGGGGAAATAGGAGAGAAGAGAGACTGGCTTTCAGCGCCATTCCCAGCTTCCTAATGTCAGCAGGGTGTGCCAAGTTGTCTTCTCAGGAGGAGCTGCCACGTAACCCAAAACACATCTGAACGTGTTACTCATTGCTAGTCACCCGGGCTTTCAGATTTCTGGCTGTTTAATTTGATTTCAATATGGACCAATATTTCACTCTTTCTTGTGACTCCGCAATGAAGCTGCCATTTGCTTCAGTGAGCAAAGTAAACTCTCAGGTCATAAATCAAAGGCAGGGTGACCTGAAGTCACAGTTCTTTTGAAATTAAAAGATTAAGGATAAAGCCTTTTATCTCCTCAGAGTCACTCAAAGATATGGCCCCAGGTTTTCCTACTAAAATAGGAATAGGTCCCCAGTTCTCGCCCTCAAGGGGACAGCTATGGAACCCAGGCCTGTCCTTCCTGTGAGTCAAGGCATTTTCAGGTGTCCAGCATCCGAGGTTGCTGAGTTTTACTGAGCTATTAATTCAAACAATACGAGAGCCATTTTTCTCAAAAGGCAAATTAGTATTAAAATGAGGAAGACACACAACAGGGGACAACAGAGTTGAAGAAAAAGCGAAGCTGGAAATAAAAATATTTCCCTCCACATGTTCCTTATGTTCCTCCATCTTCTTTCTCTCCTACCATGTAGGCAAGACTGACATTCACGGTGCCAGATCCTCTTTCTGGGATAAAGAAACCAAGGCATTATCAGAGTAACAGTCATTGTGTGAGTTACAAAGGTGCGCCCTTCACAGGGGGCACATACTGTGGCTTCCTTTTGGTTGGTGAAATCTGCCACACTTCATCACTGGTCTGGAGCACAGATTCTTTTCTCCTTCAACCAAAGTCATGGTTGGATGCCTCTCTGAATCAAAAGGTTATGGATGTCCTGAGGGAGATGAAACGTACATATATATTTTTTAAATCACAGGAAAACAGGACTGTAGGAAGGAGGCCAAATGCTTGAGTAAAAGATGGTGACAAATCCCTGAGCTCTGGAATATTTTCCTCTTTTGCATTAACTCCTTCAAATTCACTATTGTCATCAGGATTTTCAATCCAAAAAGCAAATGTTGAGAATCCATGATGTATTTTTCTCTGGAGATTTTGAACATTATCTCCTTAGAAGCACGTCTAGCTTGTTGTGATTCTTTTGAACAGTCTTCAAACATTGGTAAAAGCCCAGTGACTGGCATTTAGGAAGCAGCATCTATGCTGATAAAAGACTGGCTTCCAGAAGTGACTCTAAAATCAGTGATTTCATTTTGGCACACATGGCAATGAAAGAAAAAAAATGAACAAAAGAATAAAGCTATGAAGATTATACTTTCTCTTGCCAAAAGGCTCCTGGAACAGTAAGAAAAAGATTTTGGTAACACTCTCCACCCTCCATGTGGCTTTCTTGTAACAAAGAGTGTGGCTGGTACCAGGCCAGATTCGGCTCTCAGATATTTGTGTGTGCTTCTTCAGCCAAATTCCAGGACTCATATAAGATGACATCACCAGTGATTTTTATGGAAATAACCACATCACTGAAAATCACAAGTATCTGGAACAGACTAAAGAACTTTATTTTTGAATTGGCTGCTCAGAAATAGAAGCCTGTTTTTGGCGAAGTGTAATTTGGCCTTAGTATACCCTGAAAAGCCAGCGAACTATTCCAGGCCCTCTATGTACTGTTTTTACATGAACTCTGAGGGCCATGGACACAATACCAAAATGTCTTTAAAAGGATAGATGATTATTAATAACTGTAAATAAGTTATCTGTATCAAATCTCAGGTGGTCATAAATTATGGAAATAACCTGACCCTTATAAAAACATCACCAACCAAAAGAAACACCAAGACTCTGTCTATAATAATGCAGAAATAGTTGGCAGATTTTATCTAAGTGTTGACATCAGAACTCAGAGAAGAAAATTAATTCTAGCTTTATCATAATACACATAAACCTCTCTGACCTAATTTAATCATTTGTAAGACTTATCCAACTCAACCCTTTCTTTCCCCCTCAAATTTAAATGAAGGCTTCATTGTCCACCTGAGGGTTGTATAAGGCAATCTTATTAGAAGAGGTCACCCTGGCAGCTTGGCATTGCATGGATCCAACCATGGATGGCTTAACCACCCTGCCCATTGCCTTCACCTGCAGTGGAACTGGTGGACAGCCATAGCCAAGGTCAATGAATATCTCATACTCTGGCAGAGAGATCATGAGAGGAACTCTCTTTCCAAAATGTTTCACATGAGAAGCAAATGTTTCAAAGTATGGACATGGTTTAGAACTGAGAGTCCATCCATTCGTAATAAAGAGACCTTTTGTTTCTACGAATTATAATAAAATGTGACAGCAACTGTAAGAGAGAATGGAAGACTGTACCTTACAGCATTTAAAAACCAGTGTTGCAAAAATCTTCCAGGTCGCCAGAATGGCCACTGAACCCTTGCAAGCCCACAAGTACTTCCCCTCCTGCAATGACGGGCTTCCGGAGCCTCCATGAAGTTGGCATGTTAGTATCTTAGCAGTGTTTCCTTATTTATCCAAGGTCTCTTCCATAGCATGTTTGCCTCGCCCCCATCTAAAGTCTTTGGGATCCTGTTAATTTGTACAGAGATCAGATGTATTCATTTTAAGGTCCGGGTTCACCATTAGTTTCTGGGCCTTTGTTGGAAAGGGGTACAGTAAAATTGTAAACAGTATTCAAATGTCATCCCAGAAAACCTCCAATGTCTCTACTACTATTTACAAATAATTCATACGAATAAGGAAGGAAATATTAGCTTCACTATTTCAGAGGATTTGGCACGAAAGCAACACGAAGGGAAATCTTCAATCTGAAAGAAGACAACGGCCATCATCAAAGTATACAAGGATGGCAGCCACATTAGAAATACCCGACGCGTGGACGAAATGACAGATTAAAAAGGATCCAAACCTTATATAAGAGTTTCACTGCTAACTGTTCTCAAAAGAATTCTTCAGAAAACATTCACAACGGTATTCACAATACACTCCCGATGACATTTTGAAAATGAATAGATCCTGACAAAATTATATGTAATAAGAAAAGGGATGGGGTCTTAAATTTAGTTATGCAACGGTTTTTTTTGAAATCCGAGAGTTGTTAAAACAATTTGAAGTTAAGTCTCTAGCCTAATTGCTTGACTGAATTTAACCAACTGCTTCTCAAATGGCTTATTATAATATAATGGCTATAATAACATAATTATATATAAACAGTATATTTCTATAATACAGATATTGTTTTGTGCTTGCAAATATACATACCACACACGTGCAACTTTAGAGAAAAGGAAAAAATGCTGGAATGTATCATATATACTAAAGTAACTGTCACTAGCCGAACTTTTTTTGTTTCACTGAAGCATAAAATCAAGTTAGTATGTCCTCTACGAAACCATGAAAACTTGGACTTACTCACTGTAAAGGGTCACCATTTACATCTCCAGATGAGTAAGTGTTGACATCAGAACTCAGAGGCAAAGTGGATAGCTGGGATACCAAAGTTTGGGTAGAAAACAAACGCAAATGCTCTATTCTATTGCTGAAATAGAATTAAACATAAAAAAGGTACACTTCTCATTTTCTGCCAAAGAACATTTAAAGCTCTATGTGGAAGGAAGGAAAATGGGGAGACTTTAAGATGTAAAAATTTGCTTCTAAAACTATAGACTAGTCAATTTGGGGTAATTTTCTTAGACACCAAACTTTGAACAGAACTACGTGGCAGTCTTTCCCAGGTCAGAAAGACAGTTGTACTGAAGATCCCATGATGCTGTAAAAAGGGCAACTTGAAATAAGAACAAGGCCCTTCTAGAAATCATACCAGAACCACTTATGCCAAAGTGCACGCCGGCTGCCAAAGGACTGGTGAATTCTGTCACTTCCAGTGTCATTCACTGGGAAACTGCAGGGATAGTATCTGGTCTGGGGGGAACACGAGCTGTTGGATGATCAGTATTTAATTCGAAGACATAGTATATTTCTCAAATATCATTTTGGAAATCAAAATGGACACAGGTGGCAAAAAGCTGACCACATTTTGTGAGGTGAAAAATGTCCCTGTTTGATATATGCCAAAAAGGTGAGGGGGGTGGGGGTGAATGGATTCTCTTTCTGGAGACAACTTTAAAGATAGATTTGGAGCGTGGATCGCGATGAACACCTGAGTGACTTCAGTTTAAGTAACAGCAAGTAGAGCTTTCCAAACCTGTACTTGAGCTGAAAAGCAAAACAAGCTACTCATGGGTTCCTCGAGGCATGCATTTCACTATGGCCAAGCGCACGGGGCGTGCATGACATGGGGAGTCGGGGTCTGCTTCAGCCGACTGAGTAGATCATAAGCATTCTTCGAACACAATGCAGAAGGCTTTATGGAGTGGAGAGGAGTGAGACAATTTGGCACCATCTTCTCATTGTTTCATTTGGGAAGGGCCATTCCTCAGCCGACTGCTGCTTCAGGAAGGCAAGGTGATTGGAACAGACCCAGTGGCCCGATGTTGGCTACAGGAGCAAGCAACTTTAGCAGCCAAAACGGGGCAGCGTCATGAGCCCAGCTGAACGGCACGTGTCAGCTGCGAGAAGCAGGAAGAGCCTGAGGTGACTGTGTTAGACAGTGTCCCGCCCAAGGCTGCATAACACAGTCACTGGCGAGCCACGGGCCTCGGAACGATGTCAGGGGCCAAACAACACACAGAGGGCAATCAATGCACAGTCAGAAAGAGAGAGAGAGAGAGAGAGAGAGAAGGAGAGAAAACAAGCAAGACACGCGTCCGTCGTGCACAAACCTTCGGGCTCTGTGTTTTCTTTGTGATGTACTTGCTTCAGCGGGCAGCAGAAGATTTCGTGACACTTAGCACGAAAGGGGGACTCTTTTTTCTTTAGTTCCGCAGATTGGATGGAATCTTGCCGTAACATAATGTATTCCTGTGTGCCAGGGGGGGCGTCATCCAGAACTGTGGTCACCACATAACAAAATGAACTCAAGTTAGAGCTTCACGAAAGCAGCGAACGTCTTACATCAAATCTACTCCCGGGGAAGACTAAAGAAACAACATTCCCAAGGCGAGTTTCAAAGAAAAGCATTCAGTACTTTGGGGAGTTTATTTTAGGGCCTTGGTTTACAGTACAAAAGCCCTGGGAACAGCGGACTCAACTCTGCACATCACTGTTGCGAGCACAAGGAGAATGTAACAGTCTTTCAACTGGACCGGAAGTGCGCTCACTGAAACATACTCATACCAGTACCCATAATGGGTCTAAATAAATACCATGGAGAGTTCACATTTCAACTTGAGATAACATAGAAATATTTACAGGCGACAATGGCACATGTCCAGCAACGATTAGTGCATTCGTTTATGTTTCTTTCCTCGATCTGCTCTGGTGAGGGCCCGACTTCCATGCTTTTTACTCTTTGTTTTCCAAAGACAACTGGGGCTGTCACCAATACCCTCCCCATATTCAAAACCCCCTAACGAAGAGAAGAAATTCCACTTGAGAGCCCAATAATCAACACTGGATAGAAGACCTACCTTGCTGAGTTGTGGAAGACAGGGGCCCGGCGCACTGATTTGGGCCTTAGATATACACCAAGTCCCCTCTCAGCTCTCTAGGCCCTTTGGTCACTTTCCTAAGTAAGATTGTGAATTTCTAGTGTTTTCTCCCTGCAAAAATAAGGTGTCTTCTTTTTCAGGGTCCACTGTAACATCCTTTAGCCTGATAACTATCCACCGAAGTGGGTGCAAATTTGATCTGCATCTACAGAAACGGACTGACCCCAGAATGGATTTTTTTTCTCTTTCACGCTCTGCCCAATGAGGCCATCCCATTCTGCCAGGCCCCAGTCAGTGCCCCAAAAGTTATGATTAATGACATGCTGACTCACTCTACTCCCCCAAAATGCATACACTTAACATGCATTTAGAAGGACCGATATCATCAGCAAACTTCCTGTGGCAAGAAGAATGCTGTGGTGTTTATAAAACATAAACCACTTATGGCTGAAGCGAAATGGGATCTGTAGCTTCCGTGCTTGGCAAAACATTCCCAGCTCGTTGGCTGGGACCTTAACGGACTTTAAGAACTTTCTTTCACGTAGGAGTAAAAAAATGGGCTAAAAACCAACATAACTTTAAAATTAGTATTATGAGCTTAGAACAAGTTCTTGATAGATTGCCTGTATGTGGAATTGTTGTCTTCCTTTATAAGTCATTAAATTATGCAAGAAGGTAATGAATATTTTAGTCACTTCTCTATTTTCCTCCTGCATTCAGCAGCACTAATCGAAAATATTATAGAGACAAACCACCACAGTTTTTCTTGGCAGACAGTTCTCTTCATCTACTAGGAATGTGACTCTAATTTCATGGAATCTGGTCCTTGAACGCACATCTTTGCAACAGCTGCTATTCACAACATTTGCAACCATTTCCTGCCATGAGCAGAGAGTTTTGATAATACAGACACTTATCAAATTCCAGCATCACAGGTGAAGACCAATTCTGGTTTCACCATCCAAAATATTTAAGGAAAACCTCAACTTGGAACTCTTTAAAAAAAAATAAAACAGCCACGGTTATACAGAAGCCGAGAAATTCCGTTTTCATGCACTGCATGTGAGAAACAAATTGTAAGATTAAAGGACCACTGGAGGATTAAAAAGAAAAAAACAACTTTGGGATAATACATAGGGAAGTTGTTATTCAGAAAGGCGTGATAAACATCAGGAGACTGCCTTCGATTTTCATTTTTCAGTACCAACAATGACGTCACAAGTGGGCATTTCTGGAGATTAATGGCCGGCTGGAACTAATAGCCCTTGGCAGACTCTCCAGCCATCAGCTTTTCCCAGCTGGTCATTAATTCTCAGAAAAATGCCTGGCACTGCCATCATTATTGTTTAATTAGATACAACTGGTTATCTGTAACGTACAACAAAATTCTAGTGAAAGTACCCCACGGAGTGGTACAAGAACCAGCCCCCAAATTCATCATGGAGGGGAAAGCAGGAACGTCACCAAACTGCAAGATAACTGCTTTCCACAAAATTCTCTCTCCTGTCTTCAAATGGAATTTAGCAAGTGCAAAAGATGCCAAGATGAGCGCATTTAAGGAGCCATCTGAGTAATGACCTCAGGCACAGAACATTTCCTTGGAAACTGTCAACATCTAGGAGTTAATGGCTCAGTTTTGGTCTCAGGCTGTCTTTACTCAATGCCCCAAACGTCAGTCAATTCAAAAACAGAAGAAAAAAAAAAGAATATTCAATCTCTCAGTACCCTGGTGTCATGCTGACGTAAGAGCTAGAAATATTTTGCACTTTTTAACCAGAAGTGGCATTGTACAGGCCAACACTTCACTCAAGCCTATAAAATCTCTGAACGTGAGGATGCTTGGGATGAAAAATTAAAACTATTATATTAAATTCACTTATTCCCAGGGCTCCTTCCAGTAGGACAGTGGTTGTCTGTGCAAGTGAGAGCAGCAGAGATGACAGGTGACTTCCCACCGGACCCCAGCACTAAGGCAGGTGGGTACCTTAATCCTACTTGCTTAACAAAGAGACGAGGACACGACGCTTTCACGGGGCACTAGCTCTAGAAAAGGGAGAGGAGAGCTGTAAAGAAGTCAGCTCATCAAAAAAGGGAGAAAGAATGGGATTTATCTTTCCCTGGCTGAGTCAAACGATTTTTGCCATTTTCCCCCTTCTAGAACATTCCTTCTTGCACGTGACCTCTGGCCTCTGAAAACTACTCTTCCCTTTGCTCATCTGAACCCCTGGTCCACATTTATTCAACGACTCTTGCTGTCCTTCTCAACAATATTGATCCAATCTTGAAGGTGGATGAAAGACTCCAGTGATTAGGTGGCCAGTTGACTGACACAAAGCCTCTTCTGGCTTTAGAGGTTCAACCTAACTCTTCAAGACAGATAAGATGGTAAGAGTGGCTCAGGGTTGATTTCTGGATGGTGGGGCCCCATGCTTTGAGAAAGGCTGCCGAGACCCATGACAATAGCAGCCAAAGAGTAGGCCTCTCCTGGGAAATGGACCCACACAGCCAGTGCCCTTGGCCTTGATCACACAGCCTACCTACTCAGAATCCCTAAGTCCCACAAGACTGGTCGAGAGTTGGAAGGGACAGGTGCACACATGCACATTCACACATCCACAGACATGCAGACACTGAAAGGTGGCATACTCAGACATGGGGGGACAAAAATATGTGACTTTACTGGTGGGATAATAGGAGAACAATTTATGAAAGAACTACTCCCTGTTATAAAAGGTATTAACTGACTAACCATTAGATGGGCAAGGCTGCATCCAGAACTGGTTTCCCAGCATCAGCACTGGATTGGCAGTAAACCATCCCCACTCTCCTTGAAGCTTCTCAGCAGTCAGCAAGATCAAGGCCAGGGTCAGGGGCCACGGAAGGGCGCCATCATGGTAAGGGAAGAGAATTTATGTCTAAGCCTGATGACCTGGTCTAAGATGCTCATGTTCACAGAAATACAGTGTTTCCATTTCAAACTAGACATAAAGAAAGCATCAATCTGTAGCAAAACAGTCTTTGATAAAATTAAAAATAATTCCAATGTAATGTATACCTTAAATGTATTTTTTTTCATTTAAAAAGATAATAGTCGTTTATCTTTTCTATGTTTGGAAAATCCAGTTCCTGTTTTACTCTGTAACTTTTATCAATAAATATAACCTTGGCTACATAAAACTCCTACCCAAATATTTAGTAGTGGCACAAACACTACAAGGCAATCTTCTGTGTCATTCCAAACACAATTTCTTTAGGGATAATTTAATGCAACCACTTTGTCTTAAAATACAAGGAAAACAAAGCTCAGGAGGAGGAAGTGACTTAAGTCACACAGCTACTAGAAAAGTCCAGCCTAGAAGCCAGGATTCCAATGTGTTTACCAGAAAGTCTAAGGTGAGACTGCTTTGTGCAAACATTGATGTATTTCACAGGCATGCGGATTTTCAGTATCTCTTAACTTCAACGATTACCCCCGTCTCCAACAAAGTTTTCTCTACTCAGAGACCGAAGAGCAATCGGAAACAACCTAGGACACTACTTAGACAATGTTACAAGGCATCTGGCCGCTCACTCCCGAGGCCACTATAATTCACAAGGTTTGCTGGCTTCAAGCTGGAAGCACTTAACAAGACCTCAATTATGTGATGATGCTGTTTTTTTTGCTTTTAAATTAACTCTTCAGAAAGATGACCCAACATACTTAACTAATGATACATGATTTTAAATCAAACAAGTCTTTGACCACTCAGGCAGTGGAAATGAACACAGCTCCAGGACCACCAATCAAAGTTCTTCGACATGTATTAGTGACGTCAACAAGCAAATACTTGAAAACATCTATGAAACCGAAAATATGGCTCGCTCAAGGAGAAAGTTTTCAAAGCCTGAAGGAATGAAGAAGGATGTAATGGCAAAGGCTTCATAATCCACTGGTCCTGGTTCAAATCCCAGCTCCGAGACCAGAAGTTGTCTGGACGTTGTGACCTTGGGCAAGTTGTGTCTCCTCTTGAAACCCGTAAAATAGGACGATTTGCTCTTTTGAGGTGAGGACCCTGAAACAGCAGCATGGGTATCTCCTGGGAGCTTGTTAGACATGCAGCCCTCAACCCTGCCAAGTCTAGACCAACAGAATCAGAACCTGTATTTTCACAAGGGTCTGAGGTGACTGCTATGCACGTTAAAGACAGACGCACCTAGAACAGTGGCTGGCACACAGTCATGTAGTTGGTATCAGGATGGGTTCGCTCCCTTCTCTATGAGGCCAAACCACTATTTGGGCAGCAATTAAGTGTATATTCCTGGAAACCAGCCAGGGGGCAGAGGGAAGAGGACTGAACTTGGGAGACCCCTGTCACCTACTGCATAACCTTGGGTCCGCCATTTCTTACTTTTTATAGATGAAAATACTGAACCAGTGTTTAATTCCTAACAAGGCTGTTTTAAGAACTAAAAGACCTACATGGGTGGAAGCATCCAACACAATGCCTAACCTTTGATGAGTACGCCATAGGTATTAAGTAGTCCCTAAGCACTAAGGGAGGCTGAATCCAATTTAACAAGAAGGTATCTTTCCCAAGAAAAAAAGGTCAACCATTCTTGCTGGTCCTGACAAAGATGCACACGGCCTTCAGTGTTAGCTTTCTAACCAAAGGAGGGGGAATGACCTACACAAGAAAAAGCTGCCTGTACCCCTCACAGAGTAATAAACTGACTGACAGATGGTATCTCTTCCAGAATGCCATCTGGAATCTCTTGAAAATGTTTGATTGTGACTGGCTTCATTGAAATTTTTTTTTTGGTCTCACTTATTTTGTTTTTTAATACAGAATGCTTCTGGTCACAGTGTCCTAGGGACTGAAACATCTCAACAACCTCTAAAGATTACTTATAGATTGATTCAAGCTGTGACTTTCACACCAAATTTTGCATCTTCCTCCATGGATAATTGTGGAGGTCACTGACACCACTCAACAAGTGGCCTTTCTCTCAGACACAGTGAAGTAAGGGGAGGGTTCCCAGATAGCTCACTGCTGGCTGCCTGTTGCTCCAGCCAGCTCTGCCGTGTGTGTGTGTGTGTGTGTGTGTGTGTGTGTGTGTGTGTGTGTGTGTGTGTGTGTGTGTGTGTGTTTGTGTGTGTGTGGCTAGAGACATGCCTTTGGCTGGTAATAACTATTAGTACAGGAGCTCCAGATAGGCTCACAAAATGATGTCATAGCTACTTACAGAAATGTTCTCGGCAAAAATTTTCTCAGCCTTTGATCTTAAGACCCTCCTTGGGCCACATCACAGGCTAAACTGCTATAGAAAGCCTACTTTCTTCTATCAGTCTTTTCCATGGTTAGAGCATTGAATCTCAGAGGAATGAGGTTTCCTCACCTACATACTACAAAGTGAACTCTCAAGCGTTACACCCGTCTTTCTAGAAAATGTGCTCCCTGACACCACACTTCTTCCCAGGGCAAGCTAGAAGAGCCCAGCACAGCTCGTTTTCACTCCTGCTTTCATATTTTTATTTCATGTATTGAAAGCTAATCTCTGATCTACATCTCATGGTTGCCCCCAAGTTCCCTGGGACGACTCAAGAGCCCAGGAAACCCCACCTCATAGGCTCTGTTGACAGCCAGAAATTCCTCAGTCCTTGTGAGAGTGACTGGGAAATTATATTGTAATGTTGTTAAACATTGTATCATTGGGAGAGTGATCGATGCCAACAAATTCACCTCTGCCTCGCCGTATCTCCTCGCAAAAGGTACATAAGTCGCAAACTCATTTTACTCTGTGAGTTAGGAAACACCACCCTTACTTTCAAGCAAGCAGAGTTCTCCTCTTTCTTCCGTCACTTACTGATGCCTCCTTCCAGCCCCAGCGATACTGGAGAAAGGTCACTCAAATACCTCAGCAGCCCACCTTGACTGACCCTTTGGCAGGAACTGTAAAACAAATGCCCATTGATGGGCTGATCTATAAAAACCATCTCTCAACAACCATGAAGTATGTGTATGTCATTGTGGCTTTATGCTAGCTGGAATTCCAAGTACTATGGCCATGCCAGTGATTGAAGAAGTGGTAAAGGGAAAAAGAAGGCTCAGGAAAAGAGGTGGGAAAAGGCTCTTACAGTTGGTCAAGACGTGAGCCCTCCCATGTCTTGTTTCATCTAAAAAACGCACTGGTTAAATCCTTCCCTCCCTAGTGAGTCACAAGCTGCACTCCAGCCCATCAGAAGGCAGTTAGTTCAATTTGGTGGCGACATCAAATTCATCAATTTACAAGCTCAAATTGTCTTCAAAACCTCCAGGAAATGCACTTCTCACCTAGAGGCTGTGGAAGAATTCTTGCCCCTTAGTTAAAAGAGGTGCATTGTCTAGCCAATGGACAGCATTAGAACAAAATTCCCAATTACTGTAGCTGAAACCCAGAAAAAAATTCTAAAACAGAAACATTCCAATGAAATGAGTGCTTTCCTTTGCACTCACGCCTGCCACGGTTTCTAACTCCCCATTCAGTAAATAGAGCTGGTGTTTCTTCTCAGGAGGGCTGTCCCTGCAGGGATTACAGATGGAAGAAGACAACTACTGGATTAGAACCCCCTCTAAATTTGTTGAAGAATTTCAAAGCAAATGGTATTTGAGTTTGTTTACTCTTGGCAGCCTTTCTGTTTAAGCAAGAGGCATTATGATTATTTGAAAAGCCTCGAGCCATCAAATGTCCTTAAAATAGTATTCAATGATTTAGGTGTAAATGAATCATAAACACTTAAATTAAACTTCCCCCTCATTCCCTACAAACCCAGCTGGTTAAGGGAGTTTTTTTAGCTATGGAGCCCTCCTTAGTTCTATTAAAAGCAAGGTCTTCTGAGGTGGGCTCTGAGCTGGATTTGGTGCTAGCCTTCAGAGCAATGGGCACACTCACATTATATCTTAGAAAGGAGTATAGCGGCGTGCGCGCTGTGTACCACACATCGTGTCCAATATCCAGAACAGTTCTGTTAGGCAGGTGTCATTATTGTTCCCATTTGGCAGAGAGGAACTGGAATGTCAGAGAGGTTATGAAACACGTCCAGAGGAACCCAGCATCAAGATGAGAGCTGAGATTCAAACCAGGGTCTTCATGTCTCCAGCACTTACATTCTTACTCACAATGCCGTATCTTATATTCAATTTTATATCTGGGGTAGGCAGAATAACGGTCCCTCAGAGATGCCCACATCCTAATCCCTGGAACCTGTGAATCTGTTACCTTAAGGCTGTGGATGTAATTAAGGTTGTCACTAAATTGACCCTTTGATGGATTATCCAGGTGAATCAAATGTAATCCTAAGAGCTCTTACAATCAAAAGGAGGGGGCAGAAGACAAGGTCACAGAGATGAAAAGCAAGAAGAGACAGGCCAGATTAAAAGTGTGACAGGACTCAACATGCTGTTGCTGGCTTTGAGGGGGCCCAGGAGTCAAGGAATACACGTGGCGTCCTAGCAGGTGGGAACCGTGCTCAGTTGACAGCCAGCAAGGAGACAGGGATTTCCATGCTCCCAGGAACTGAAGACTGCTCACAACCAAAATGAGAAGGGAATGGACCCCACCCCCCCGCTCTTCCAGAAAGAAACACAGCCAGGCCAAGATCTTAGTTTTGTCTGATCTCTGATTTATGGATCTGTAGGATGACACCTTTGTGTTGCTTAAGCCACTTAGTTTGCAGTATTTTGTTACCGCAGCAGAAAGCTAACACAATATCCATAGTTTAATGCTGAAAACCTCACTAGGTTCTAAAGCCCATAAACCTCCCACGGTTATTTTAATAACAATAATCAAATATCATTATATGGAGTTGACATATCTTCATCATCTTCAGCCTGAGAAGAAAATACCCGCACAAAGATGCTTCCTTTGGCCGTTTTATTTTCCATTCCCTCTCATAACACTATCTTTCCAGAGTCTTTCAACAAATATTCCTTGGGAACCTACGATATGCGAGGCACTACTGAATGCATAGAGTATGCAGCGGATGGGGAAAAAATGTAGACAAAACCCCTCTCCCTCATGGAGTTTGTACATTTGGGGTGGGGGTGGGGGACGGATAGTTAACAAATCGGGCAGGTGAGACCTCCAAGGGTCTCTGAGTCACTCATGGGAAGGGAGCTGCTCGGAACTGCTGCTGGACCCTACGTCAGAAATAAACTACTACAGGTTAAGCTCCTGCCACGTCAGTTCGCGTTCAGTCACAGCAATCCAGAAAGCCTCGCTTGTGAAGGATATTGACAATGAAGCATTGACATTGGAGCATTGACACTGACATTGACACAGAGTCCTGAGTGAAGTCAGAAGAGAGGGCGCCACGGAGACTTCTAGAAGAGCGTATCCAATAGAGGGATGAAAGATGCACAGATCCTGAGGGAAGAGAATGACTTGCTGGTTTGTTTTGTTTTAAGGAAATGAAGAAGGCCAATGTGGCTGGCAGTGAGAGACTGACGGGGAGAGGGGGAGAAGGTGAGGGCAGAAGAAACAGGACGCCCGCTCCTGAAGGCCGGTGTAATAACTCAGGCTTTCATTCTCAGCGCCGGGAGCCACTGGATGGTTTCAGACCGAACTGTGATGTGATCTGGCTTCTGTGAGCAAAGGTTCACTATTGCGCGATGTAAGGAACAGACATCAGCGGGGAAGGACAGGAGCAGAGAGACTGGTGAGGATTCTGCTATCATCCAGGCAAGGGAGGAGAGTGCTCAGGACTCAGTGGGGTGGCGGGGAGGAAGAGGCTGTGTTCTGGGGACCTACTCTAGGAATATAGACTCTGTGAACAGAAGTTATGTCTAACAGCTAACAGTACGCAGCATTGAACAATGTTGCTTAATATAGACATCCTTCGAGAGCGGTAATTCTGCGGAATATACACTTCCCAGAGGGAAAATGTTTACTCTGGATTCGCTAACTCTACTCTTGAGGCATCGGAGGGATGGCACCTCCTCACACGTAGCTCTCTCCCGCACAATTTCATTGTACTAAATGCGTCTGTATAGAACATGATCGAGTCGGTACCCAGCAACCATTAACTCTATAGGAGAGTACTGATGGCAGTGATGGAGATGAGGATGGGCAGTTTGCAAAACAACATTCTCAAGAAATTGATTCTCTTGAGTCTTTACACCGTTCTTGTTTCTCTTCTATCCATCTATTCCCTCTGTCATTATGTCAAAGATTCCACCAGACACATCTAACACTTCAAGTGCTAGTGAGAGAGAAGAATGGTGAGAAAAGCACCTTAGAACCGAGGTGCCTGGACACCTAGCGCACGCTAGGAGCCTACCCCTCACGACATCAGTCATATCATCTGTTTGCCCAGATGTCCTCACATGGAACTGCCCAGATGATCTCTAGAGCCTTTTCTGTTGCTTAAACTGGTGTGTACTGGGGGGGGGGTCTTCCCTCTCCTTGATATCTTCTTCACTGTGAAGTTCACTAGCATAGCACTGCTGACTTCTCCCTGCCCCACCATTCACTCTTTCCTCGTGAGCTTTTAAAAGACAAACTGACATCAGTAGCCGAGCCCTTTCCTTTCCCCTTTCTCCTTGAGAGCCAGCTCATCACAAAAAGCAAGCATCCTGTCCTGCTCCTCTGTATCTTAAATTTTGCAGGTGGAGGCTGCCAGCCAGGTGAGGGATAGGAGAGTAAGCCAGGAGTCTCCTATGATCCAAAGGGGCCTGTGACTGAGCAGCTACGTCTAATTATGGGGTTTATCATCACAACGTCTACCTCTTCCCAGATAAAAGCCTCATCTCCCAATATGAGCTTTATTAAAAATAAAGGTGCTATTTTGTTGCTCATACACCTTTCTCTTTTGACTTGTTTCTTAATTTGCTCACAATTTGGACAGCTGGAGACAATGAGTATCTCCCCCCACCAAAAAAACAAACCTCCCACCAAAACTTGTGAATGCTCAGAATCATGGCTTTGGGCATATTGGTGAAGTCCTAAAACCTCCACAGAATGCCAAGCTCTGCTGGCCAAGCTGGCCCATGGCAGCCGCCATTGCTTTCATGGCCAGGATGAGTACCAGGAGACCGGTACCCCAGGCCAGTACAAATGGGAGGAAGGAACGGAGAAAAGAAGAGGCAGAAGGGAGGGGGGAAGTGAGCGAGTGCCAGCTCACTCCTTCACAGATGGAAGGAGCAGGCCGCCACGTTAATTTTACCAACCTTCTGCTGCCGTGGAAATGACTAGCTTCAGTGATGTTCCCATACTCCCACAGGAACCTCAGTCCAAAGCCCTATTTCACAGCGGCAAGAAGGGGATGGAGAGGGATCGCGCAGGTCATACATGAAGACAGGGACGTGAATCCAAGTGGGAAGCACAGCTGGGAATTCATTCCTCTGGGATTGCACTGGAGCAAAGGATCCACACCAGGAGGCAGGAGGCAGCACTAACTTTCCAAATCTTTTCTTCCTGCCTTTTCTGCCAGCCCCTGCCAGTGAGTCCCCTCTGACGGGCATCCAATATTTGCATTAATTAGACTCATACACAGAAGCCCGGTCATTTGAAGAGGGTCTGTTGGCACCATGGAGAAACTGAACCATGCCACCGGTCACAAGATTGAAAAATGTCAGCTGGGGAATGGAAACATTTCCCACTTTTCATACTAGAGATGGCCCTCTGCTTTGTCCTTTTCGGACAGTCAAGTGGTGTTCAAGATTGCACCAAAGAAAGCCAGGGCAAAACGTTCCACATAAATTCTCTCCCAGTCAATTAGGCACTTAATTGGTGAGTGGTGGAAGAGATGCTTGTAGAGTTCCTATGAAATGCAGAAGAATCACAATCGGTAAGCTTTTAGAGTTGTCTAGAAAGCACTTCTTCCCTCTTTTCTCTCCCAATGTCTTTGGTTGACAAGTATTTAACTGTCAACTTCTCAAAGGCGAGCTCAGTGCACCTGAGACATTCTCAGAGGCTCAAGACATCCCCTTTGGGCCAGTCCTTGGTTGCCAAAGAGATCCTCCTCAGGTCAAGCTATGGCAATCTAGAAAGTGTTTTGGGCTGAGGGCGAGGTGGGTCCCACTCAGATGGAGGAGGCAGCAATGATCATGTGCCGACCCACACGTTCCTTTGGATTGCCAGCCTGTTCCTGCAGGCTGTTTTGTTATACCCTCCTCTGTTCTACAGGAACTTTGGGAGACCCTTAACCAGACTGCTGATGAGCAGAAGAGGAACATGGTTATCTTTTTGATAGCCATATTTAGGGTGGTTGGAAATAACAGAGGAAGTGGCAAAAACAAGTATGAGAGGCAGTAGGCATGCCTCGCTGGGAATCTCCAGCAACAGAAGGCCTTCTAACTCTGCTCCTGGCTTCATCTGTGCCTCTTTGCCTCTGAGCACGTCCACTTTGCTTCTCTTTTCCCAGAAGCCCTCTGGAAGCATACTGCCTCAAACGCTGTAACCAGACTTGTAATATGCTCTGGCAATGGCTGTGGAAAACAGATTGAGAAAAGCCCCTCAGCTCAGGAGGTAAAGCAGGAACTGTTGCCATGGTAATTGGATTAGCTCCACTTGTCAGGGCAAAGGGCAAACAATTACTGAAGAATACTGTAATGGTTAGTTTTATGTGTCACCTTCACTAGGCCAGAGGGAGCCCAGATATTTGGTCAAACATTATTGTGAGTTTTTCTGTGATGATGTTTTTGAATGAGATGAATATTTGAATCAGTAGACTGAGTCAAGTAGATTGCCCTCCCTAATGGGAGTGGGCTTCACCCAATCAGTTGAAGGTCTGAATACAACAAAAAGGCTGACCTTCCAATAAGTAACCAAGAATTCCTTCGGCCTCAAGACCTTTGGGTCATCTGGATCATCAGCTTTCCTCCTGCCTTTGGACCGAAAACATCAGCTCTTCCTGCGTCTCAAGCCTGATGGCCTTTGGACTAGAACTATACCATCAGTTCTCCTGGTTCTCAGTCCTTAGAACACAGGCTAGAAATAAACTATTAATTCTTCTGAGCATCCAGCTTGCTCATGTACCCTGAAGGTCTTGGGACTTGCCAGCATCCATAATCATGTGAGCTAATTCCTTATAATAAATAAATCTGTCTGTCTGTCTGCCTATCCATCTATCTATATCATCTATCTATGTGTTTACCCTTGATGGACACCTGGGTTGTTCCCAAGTTTTGGCTATTGTGGATGCAATGAACACTGGCATACAAGTATCTCCTTGGGTCCTTGTTTTCAGTTCTTTGAAGTATATACCTAGGAGTATAATTGCTGGTCATATGGTAAGTCTATGTTTAGCATTTTGAGGAGCTGCTAAACTGCTGTCCGCAGTGACTGCACCATTTTATTTTATTCTTTTGGGCGGGGTGATTAGATTTATTTTTTAAATGGAAGTACTGGGAATTGAACCCAGGACCCTGATGCATGTTAAGCATGCACTCCACAACTGAGCTATACATCCCCCACCCATGACTTCACCAATTTACATTCCCACCAGAATTGGACAGGTTTCCAATTTCTCCACATTCTCACCAATACTTGTTATTTTCCTTTTAAAAAATTATAGCCATCTTAATGGGTATGAAATGGTATCTCATTGTGGTTTTGATTTGCATTAATCTAATGACTAATGATGTTGAACACCTTATGTGCTTATTGGACATTATGTATCTTCTGTGGAGAAATGTCTATTCTAGTTCCATGCCCATTTTCTCCATTGAATTTTAAGAGACAGAAATTAAACCCATATCAGATAGATGATTTGAAAATATTTTCTCCCATTGTGTAGGTTGTCTTCACTTTCTTGACGATAATTTTGTACAAAAGTTTTAATTCTAACAAAGTCAAGTTTATCTAATTTTTCTTTTTTTTTGGTCATGATTTTGTAATCTGTTGCTAAATCCAAGTACATAAAGAATTATCCATATACTTTCTTCTGAGAGTTCTGATTTTTAGCTCTTATATTTAGTTGGTTCATCAGAGTTAATTTTTGTATATAACGTGAAGTAGGGGTCCAACTTGATTATTTTGCATGTGGAAATTCAGTTGTCCCAGCACCACTTGTTAAAGTGTTAATTCTTTGTCTCTTGAATGAATGTGTCACCTTTCTCAAAAAAAAAAAATCAACTCGCCATAGATATATGGGTCTATTTCTGGGATCTCAATTCTACTCCATTGGTCTGTATATCTATCCTTAGGCCAGTACCACACTGTTTTGACTTCTGTAACTTTGTAGTAAGTTTTGAAATCAAGAAGTGTGAGTCTTTAAACTTTGTTCATTTTTGCAATAGCTTTGTCTGTCTAGGGACCCCTTGTAATTCTATATGAATACGAGGATTGGCTTTTCCATTTCTCCAAAAACAGCTGTTGGGTTTTCATACAAATTGCACTGAATCTGCAGATCACTTTGAGTAGTACTGCCATTTTCATAATATTAAGTCTTTCTATCCATGAACACAAGATGCCTTTCAATTTATTTAGGTCTTACTTAATTTTTCTTGGCAATATTTTTCAGTTTTCAGTGTACAAGTCTTTTAATTCCTTGGTTAAATTTATTCCTAGGCATCTTGTTCAAAATTTTAGATGCTATTGTAAATGGAATTTGTGTCTTAATTTCCTTTTCATATTGTTCATTGCTGGTGTTTAGAACCCACTGTGTATAGATCTTGAACCATGCAACTGTGTTCAATTAGTTTATTAGCTCTCATAGGTTTCTTGTAGATTCTTTGAGATTTCCTATTAACAGTATCTTGTCATCTATAAAAAGATAGTTTTACTTCTTCCTTTCTAATTTCAACATCTTTTATTTCTTGTCCTTGCCTGACTTCTCTGGCTAGAATTTCCAGTATAATGTTGAATAGCAGTGGTTAAGATGGGCATCCTTGCCTTGCTCCTGATCTTAGGGGGAAAGCTTTCCGTTTTTCACCATTATGTTAGCTTTGGGTTTTCCATAAACACCCTGTATCATGTTGAGGAAGTTCCCTTCTGTTCCTAGTTTTTGGAGAGCTTTTCTTATCATGAAAGGGCTTTGGATTTGTCAAATACCTTTTCTGTATCAAGTAGAATGATCATGTGGTTTTTTTTCCTTCATTCTGTTAATGAGATATATTACAATGATTGACTTCCTTATGTTGAGTCACCTTTGCATCACTTGGATAAATTCCACTTGGTCCGGGTGTTTAATTCTTTAAATATGCTGTTGAATATGGTTTCCAAATATATTATTGAAGATTTCTGCATCTGTATTCGTAAGGATATTGGTCTGTAATTTCTTTTCTTGTCATATCTTCATCTGTCTTTGGTAGTAGGGCGATGCTGCCTCATAGAATGAGTTAGGAAGTATTCTCTCCTCTTCTACATCATGGAAGAGTTTGTGAAGGATTGTTGTTAATTGTCCTTTAAATGTTTGGTATAATTCACCAGTGGGGCCATCTTGTCCTGAACTCATTTTTGTTGAGAAATTTTAAATTAGTGACTCAATCTCCTTATTAGTTGCAGGTCTATTCAGATTTTCTATTTCTTCATTATTTAGTCTTGGTAGGTTGTACGTTTCTAGGAATTGATCTATTTCATCTAGGTTATCCAATCTGTCCATGTACAATTATTCATAGTTGGTTTTTTTTTCTGTAAAGCCCTCTTATAGTCCTTTTTATCTCTGTAAAGTCAATAGTAATGTCCTCATTTTCATTTTCGATGGTTGCATCTTCTCTCTTCTTTTCTTTGTCCATCTAGATAAAGTTTTGCCAATTTTGTTGAACTTTTCAAACAACCAACTTCTAGTTTTAATGATTCTCCCTATTGCTTTCCTATTTTCTATGTTTTTAATCTCCACTCTAATCTTTATTACTTCCTTCCTTCTGCTAGCTTGGGGTTTAGTTTGTTTTTCTTTCTCTATTTCCTCAAGGTATAAAGTTAGGTTACTGATTGGCAATCTTTCTTCTTTTTGAATGTAGGGATTTACATTTGTACATTTCCCTTTAAGCATTGCCTTTGCTGCATCCCATGGGTTTTGGTATGTTGGGTTTTCATTTCTATTATTCTCTAAGTATTCTCTAAATTCCCTTCTGATTTCTTATTTGACCATTGGTTGTTTAAGAGGAGGTTGTTTAATTTCCACATATTTGTGAATTTCCCAGCTTTCCTTCTATAACTCATTTCTGGTTTCTTTCCATTGTGGTCAGAGAATATACTTTGGGTTATTCTAATCGTTCACAAATTGTTGAGATTTGTTTTATAACCTAACATATAGTCTACCTGGAGAATGGTCCATGTGTACTGGAGAAAATATGTATTCTGGTGTTGGTGGTGGAGTGGTTTATATATGTCTGTTGGTCTAGTTGGTGTACAGTGTTGATCTATACAACAATCTCCTCAAGAGAAGTTTGGAATCAAATGAGTTTCATGTGAAAATTAAATGGTTTTCAAAAAAACTAATTCTCCTTCTTTCTCACGTATCCTCAAAGGAGCTTCAAATTCTTCATAGACAACCAGCAAAGCCTTTAGCTCCCTACTACGTCAAGTCTCATATCAAGGAAAGCATGGTATGATTGTATAGCTCAGAAAATTCAAGCCATGCAAAGTCAACTGGTAGCTGACCTCAGCTCTCGTTTTGTAGGACACATGACTGGAGCTGGTTTCAGAACAAATGACATGTGATACCTAGGCATGAATCCTGTAACCAGACCAGTGTTTCTCAAACTTCTTTCAGTAGCAGAATACTTCTTTCAAACAAACCCTTGCATGGAAACAACATACTGACTGGTTTGAGAAGGAGGTACAGAGGGAGCCGCGCTGGCTTTCATCCTTTGCCTCTCCGTCTGCAAACTGCCCTCCTCATGCCAGGAGGTAAGAAAATCCCTGCCCCAGATCACAGACTTTGAAGCTGAGAGCAAGGATGGAGAATCCTGCTCCAGAAAACATTTCTATCGTCTAGGACAGTGGCAGCCACCACTTCTGACTGGACTTCCAAGTCAGGCTCAGAGCAGATGTGACGTGGAGAAGAAACCGAGACACATGGCCTTGTGAAGACCCAGCCCAGGCAAATGGCAGTGTTGTCACCTTTAGCGTCAGCTCTCCAAGGCTGGCACTTGGCTTCAACAAAGAGGTTTTCTATTGTAGTGTCAGAACTTACCTCCCTTCCCCTCTTCTGTGCACCAAGCAAATAAAAACCAGCTAGTCTATTTTCTCTCTAACACAAAGTTCCTAGAGACTGTAAGAGTCAGCCTTTCTGGTGTGGAGGTAAAGCCTAACTTCATCTCTATCTGCCAGAATTTGTATCTAGCCATATCTTCAGCCAGTGTATGGGAGTCAGGCATTAGGCAGTGGGGGACAGAGGACCAGAAGGCAGCACATGCGATCCCCAGCTCCTAAAAGAGAGCTTTCATTCAGGCCCATAAGGTAAACTCATCTCCAAACGGAGCTACCAAGTCTGTACGTAGGAGAGCACAACTAACAGAGGGCAGATCTATCAGAAGGGGAGAGAGGGGATAACACCAGGGACCTGGGGTCACACATCACTGTCACCAAATGGCTGATTACACAGCAGACAATGAGCTCAGGTACTTCAGCTGTAGAGAACAGAAAATCAGAAACCACCCACTCATTCCACAATTTTTATGGAGCAGCCTCTATGAGCCAGGCACTGTTCTAAAGTAGAAATGTCCAGAGCAGTCAGAGGAATAGGTGGTTAGAGGAAATGCAGGATTCAGAGAATGTCTGATGGTGAGATTCATAACCCACCAGGAGGCAAAATGCCCGTATCTCCGATGGTGAGGGGACAGCTAATGACAAGTGAGAAGTTGCATCAGGTAGGGCGCTCTGAGTCTGGTCCTGCCTCTGCCTCTCCTTGGCTGTGGGACCTAGAACAGGTTAGCTCCTTTCTGGGTCCCAGTTTCTGTCTCTGAGAAATGAGACAGCTGGGAGAGATAAAGGACTTCTCCGACCGTCGTTAGAAACGGAGCCTGAAAAGCAAACACTAAATTAGGTAAGTGTCCTGGAGTATAGACTAGACAAGCTTCAACGTCTCTCATGCTGTGATGATGATAATGAGAAATAACAATAATGACAACAATAGCAACTGCTGTTTGCTGAATGCTTACGAGGTCCCAGGCACTCTTCCTACGTGATCATTTCTGTTGATGCATCTTGCCAGAATGCTAGATTTGGAAAAGACCATGCATGTTTTAGCTAAAGGAAAACTAAGAGGCAGACCCATTCAGAGATCGCAGAATATGAACTTGCCATCTGCATCTCCTAGTCCTTCTCATTCCTCCCAAATGATAACCCACTATTTTATTTCCTCTTTTTCCATATTTGAAATTGCACTAGCCCAGCTATAAATCTAACAACTGTGGGTTCAGTGTTTTCCCCGTCGCTCTGCATGAGTCCCAAGTGCCCTGGGCAAGTACACTGGGTCTGCAGAGTTGGAATCTTTCCTTCAGCTCCTTCAGTGTTGTAACAGAGTGAATTTCTATTTGAGGGGAAAAGATTCTGGATTTCATTCCATATTTTATATGCCTGGGTCTATCCACACTGGAAAAGGTTAAAATCACCACTTCAAAGTAATTCTGTGCTCTCGTTGCCCTGAGGTGATTATCCTAAATGAAATTTGCCAATAATCAGCATCATCGCTCTAGCATGCTATCAAAATGTTTTAATGCAGGGAGTGAAAAAACACTGAATGTTGTTATCCTGATGATACAGAGGAGAGCCAAACATAATGCCATGTGCTACCACCAGAATAGCAACCACTTCCATGTGTTTAGTATTTCAGTTGAAAAAGTCCTTTCCCATACAGTCCTTCATTTGGATTTAATTCTGATCTTCGCAATAACTCTGTGAAATAAACAAGGCCACTTCTAGCCCAATTGTTACCGGGAGGGAAGCTGAGGCTCCAGGATTTGTTTAATGTCACCCAGAAAAGGCAGGCCAAAATTAGGAACACAACCAGGTCCCTGATCAAAATCCGGCACGTAACACAGATAAAATTTTTTAGGTTCAAAGCTCACTAGCATATCCATTTACTCAGCATCTACTAAGTATCGGATCTGTGCTGGGCTCTGTCTGAGAGGAGGAAGTGAATGTTGACATGAGGTTAATCAATGAATTGATCGATCCTGGCTTCTTTCGGTCTAGTCTTCCGCGGCTCTCCAGAGAGAAGAGGTGCACATCTGTGGGGTCTGTTGCTGTGAGAATGAAGGCTTTTCTTTCCTTGAGGCGCCACGCTAAAGCGCACGCACACACAATGTGTACAAACTGAAAACCACGTGAGCTAGGCCACTCGGGGCTTGTGGCAAACTTAGAAGACACCCTGGGAGGGAAGCACCCTTGGAGGGGGATTACTCAATTAAGGTTTGTCGGCATTGCCCCTTGAGAGCAAATTACTGCGCAACACTCTTTTTATTTTTCCTTTTTGAATCTAAATTCCACAACAATGACAAGAATAAGACTTGAATGGGGTCCCCCCCAAAACAGGCTGAAGAGCTGGTCTTCGAGCGGGAAGTGCCAAGCTTGAGTCAGCACCTCCACATACTGAGCTGCTGGCCGAGAGGGGAGTGCTTTCTTCATTGAGTTAAAAGGCAACAAACTCCTAATTTTTCCCATATTTGGGCAAGAAGATCATAAGAAGCCGTGCCCCCTGGGTTTGGCATGGGTCTAAGCACAGGCGGCTGTATGGAACCAGAGTATGAGTGCTGTCACTTAGCGGTGTCCTTGTCACTTAGTCTTGGGAGGGTGGGGAAGGTGGGAGGGGGCCTCCTCAGCCAGAAGCCCTGTTTACAAAGGCTGTTTTGCCCAGGTGTCCTTTCTCCCACTGGATGGGGCAGAGTGACAGCCCAGCAGGTGCCCTGGCATCTATCTGTGCAGAGGAGGGAGGAGTGTAAGCCTCCTCTCGCACACCCCGTGTCACCACAGGGTCCCGAGTGCCTCAGCCTGGTCGCTTCGTACACGACAGGGGTAAGCTTGAGGTGAGAGTTTTAGTCCTATGCCTTGTGCCCTGCCTGGCCGCGGATGTCACCACGCACACCTCTGGGCATGAGGAGAAGGAAGTGAGAGAGCCGAGGTGGCCCCAGGGGAGGCAGGCCCATGACTGGAAAGAGAGGCCATATCCCCGTGTCTGTGAAAGGCTAACAGTCCCCCTGCTGTGCCACTCCGAGGAGTCACCCTACACGAGGCACAGCCAGTCACAAAGGCAGCCCAGTCATGTCCTGCAGATTCCTAGAAGGTTCCTAGGACACACTTCCTAGGAGACCCAGAACAGGGCCTCAGTCAACATTTGTAATTGAATTGCTTGCCATTGGCCATCTTTAAAATAATGACAAGAGAGGTCCCTTCCCCTGGGACGCTTTGAATCACTGAAGTTCTACTTTCTTCTACAAAAGAAAAAATAAAAGGCATAGCCAACCAGCGTCTCCACGGGGCGTACGTTCACCCATGACTTAGCGCCCCCCTAGCTCACCACTCGCCCCCTCATGTCTGAAAACTTCCCTGTCTAGCTGAACTGGAAGCGAGCTGCTCCAAAACACCGAGGTGGGGTGGGAGGTTTGTCTGTCTATTCGCTTCCTTGCTGTCGGCAACTCCTAGGGGAGCACTTGGAGCTGCGTAAACAGGCGCAGGCAGCGCTGAGCCCAGTCCTCAGGAGGCTAGATCGGCCTCCTACACCGCAGAGCAGGGCACTCACTGTGACATGTCCCGATGATAAACAAGCAGGAACCAAGGCGATAAACTGGAGTGACAGATACGCTGCCAGATGATGGAGAGGGAACGGGTACGGGCAGCTGAGGAGCAGGGATGGAAAAGGAAGCCCAGGAGCAATCTGGCCACAATCCAGAAGCCCGAGGCTTACAGAACCACCCGTGGGAAGCACAGCCAGCCACCAGGAGGCTGTGAGGACAGCACAATACCTGGAGAAAACAAAGACTGGGCTTGACTGAAACAGAGGTGCGCTGGGGGCCCCACGTCAGGGGGAGGGAGAATGACTGCATTGAAAAGGCCAAAAATAAGCCACTGCCTTTCACAACACTTCACTCTTCTCTGGAAGGGCACAGAAGTTAGAAGACCTGAGGTCTGTCTCGGACTCTACCACTTACTGGCTCGTGATCTCGGGTGAGTCATTTAAGTCTGAATCTTCATTGCTTCCTTTGCAGAGTGGAAACAGGTAGTAGGAATTGAGGTGTGAGACAGAGCAGCTGACACCATCAGGACGACTCTGGGTGAATGTGCTGGGAGAGGAGAGCTGGGTGTGAGGGCCTGAGTGTGTGGGATCCGGTAAAAGCTCGTCTCCAGCGGAGACCACAGCCCTGCTCAGGTAGCCGCTCCACTGCCCTCTCCGGGTCCTCCCATTCTCCCCCAAAGAATCCACCTGCTGCTGGGGAATGGAACTTAAGACACCCAGCTTTCAACAACACCATTTGAGAAAACTGATAGACACTATTTTTCATCGACGTGCCATCTGGCTTACAGATTATCTCTACTGGCTCCTTAAGACAATGGAAGGTCATGGAAACTGGCGTGAAGGATCTGCCTCACCATACCGGGTGCCTGGTTCAATAAAATGTAACCCAGAGTCAACCTCTGAGGAGAAAAGTAAAGCATATTAACTTTCTAAAATTGTGTTGCTGAAAGGGAACCCTCCCACACTGTTGGTGGGAAGGTAAATTGGTGCAGCCACTATGGAAACCAGTATGGAGGTTCCTTAAAAAACTAAAAATAGACTTACCATATGATCCAGCAATCCCCCTCCTGGACATATATCTGGAGGAAACTCTAATTTGAAATGATACATGCACCCCAATGTTCATAGCAGCACTGTTTACAACAGCCAAGGCATGGAAACAACCTAAATGTCCATTGACAGATGAATGGATAAAGAAGTAGTGGTATATCTATACAATGGAATACTACTCAGCCATAAAAAATAAAATAATGCCATTTGCAGCAACATGGATGGACCTGGAGAATGTCATTCTAAGTGAAGGAAGCCAGAAAGAGAAAGAAAAAAAACATATGATATCACTCATATGTGGAGTCTAAAAAAAAAAAAGACAAATGAACTTATTTACAAAACAGAAATAGACTCACAGACATAGAAAACAAATGTATGGTCACCAAAGGGGAAAAGGGGAGGGGATAAATTAGGAATTTGGGATTAACACATATACACTATTATATATAAAATAGATAAACAACATGGTCCTACTTTATAGCACAGGGAACTAAGTTCAATATCTTATAATAACCTATAATGGTAAAGAGTCTGAAAAAGAATATATGTGTATGTGTAACTGAATCACTTTGCTGTACACCTCAAGCATTGTAAATCAACTATACTTCAGTAAAAAGATAAAGTGAATATACATAAAATAAGAAAAAAAACAATATAGCATTGACACATTTCTATGTCTATGAAAAATATATACCTTTTGATGGCTGCATTGTAATCTATTTTATGAATGCCTATAATTTATTTATCTTGTCATTTAGATTGTTTCTGCTTTGTGTCTTTACTTTAAAAAATGAAAATAAAATACTATCTTTGTAGGTAAAAACACAATTGTGTTGCTGAAAGTTCACTGTCTCAGTTGGGTTCCCTAGAAACAGATCCTAAGACAGAGATTCTTTGGGTGAGAACGTGAGTATGCAGGAGAGGGCAGGGGCGGGAGCCAACCGAGCAAGGCTGTGCTCTCGGCTGCAGACGAGCTTTCACTTGATCCCACACACAGGGTGCTCTGGAGCACAAATGGCACCATAAGGTTGGTCCTTATGGCCAAGGAGTTTAACCAGTCATTGGCTCTGGGCTACTACCCCCAGGGATGAGAAAGCAACACCCCTTAGGTAAGAAGTATCCTGCTACAGAGAAGGGGGCAATTATGACCTGGAGCAACCAGCACACTCGGCAACGAAGGGACAGGTATACACGAAAGGGAATGTCGGCAGGGCACCAACAGTGCCCACTACACTAGCTGAACATCAAACTTTTCCCACTGGCCAGCCAGCTTCCTGGCTACCTGTCTAACCTCACCGGCTACTACTCTGCCCCTTGCTTGCTCCAAGCCAGCCACAGTGCTCTGCTTGCTGGTCCTTGAACATGCTCTCATCTTAAAGTCTGCACTCGCTCTTATCTCTGCCTGGAGTTCTCTCTGTGCAAATATCATCTTCTCAATTTAGCCTGCTTGAGCCCCTCGCCACATGGCCTCACACACTCAAGCACCCCCATCGCTCTTTCTTATTTTTCTCCACAGCACTTACCGCCATCTGACATAAAATACGTTTTATTTATGTTTATTGTGTTTTCTTTCCCCCTTGAATGTCAGCCCCAACAAGGCAGGAATTTTTGTCTTTTTTTTTTTTTAATTCACTGCTGTATCCCCAGTGCTTAGAACAACGCCTGGGTCATCAAATATTTGTTGAAGAAGTAAATGAATATCTCCATAATTTTAATGCCCTTTCCCCAGAGCTTGAGCTAACTGGAATCTATTTCCAATGTTCACATTTTCCCCTCTATTTCATCTACACCATTTCCAGTGCATTAGGCTCGTCTAAAAAAAAAAAAAAGTTTATAGTAATGGTCTTGTTTATTCCCACTTCATATTTTCAAATGGCACCAAATCAACTACAGTCATCATATCCACACTGGTTGTAAGTCATGTTTGCTTTGAAAGTAAAAATGCTTAAAACACCCAGTGCTGCCAGTCACGAGGGACAAGACTCAGTAGACAAAATCCAAATGGGGTAAAGGTGTGGTGTGTATCCCAAAAGGTTCCCAAAGCCCCCACGCTCACCCCAATAAGCTGTTTGGAGTCCAGGCAGTGGCAGTACCCACTCCTTCCTCTTTCCTACCATCGCTCCCGTTCAGCGATGACTGTCTTGTTAAGTTGGCTCCCTCTGCCTAGTAGAACATCTCACCATTTCCTTCCTCCTTCTACTCCCTTCTAGTTGATACTCATTCATCCATCAATTCTCAGCTCAGAAGGCCCTTTCTCTGACTCTTCACAGTTCCTCCTGCTATTAGAGCTCTTCCCATATGTCCTCCAGGGACTTCAAATTATATTTGTATGATGATTTCATTCTTTCCGTAAGACTATATATACCACAGGGCAGGGCCCCATGTCTTTCTGGCTCCCCACTATATTTCCTGTACCGTGGCCAACTGTTAACTTACATGAACAGCTTACTAAATGAGTTGGTGGTGAATGGGTAAGTAAATGAATGAATGAGAAGCAGTTGAAATAATGGAAATGATCTTCCTTTCTGCCTCACCCTTTCACAGAACCTCCTGGTTGTTCATTTAAGACCACTGCCATTAGGTGGTATCATTCCGCATTCCAATGCTCTTAGGAAGATCACTTTGCAAGGGCTACTATTTAACAGAAAAAATATACTATACTCAATTTTTAAATACAAAAACTGAGAAAGCACACAACATTCATGGCACTCATCTAATCTCACTGTGATCACAAGGGAGTTTTCCTGTCCTTGGACCCGCACCAACGCTTTTGCCTCTAGCAGTTGAGCCCCTCAGCTTCCATTTCTCCAGCTTGCCTGGAATGAGGTTGAGTGCGCGACTATTCCGATCCTCTTAAAGACCCGTATTCAGCAGGTCTTCATCCAGGGCACTGCTGGCCAGACTCTTACCAGGTTGATGGCTGGTGTGTAGCCCTTTCTTTGGTTTAGCAAGGATGCTGGGGTAGGGAAAGAGATGGGGAGAGGGAAGAGGGGTCATGTTTGCTTGCTCCCTAGGCATGGCCATTTTCTTTTCTTCCCCATCCTTCTGCCTGCTCATAGTACTGGGGGTGAGGGGAAAAGCAAAATTCCTCCTGCGACTATGAAAGTCATGAGCTAGCTGCCTTTAGAGACTCTACTCACTGAATGTCTACAACCTTCCTGGGACTGCACTATTATTATTGTTCCTCTGTCCCAAATGAAGAAAGTCTATGACCAATCATCTCCCTGGCATCAGTCCCATGAACACCACCACTCTTCTGATATTTTTGTCCACAAGAAGTCCTCTGTGCGATATAAATGTGATGCACGGCACTGTAATTGTTTTTGCTGTCCACCATGGGCATTGAAATCATCCATCCAACTAATATTTTTTGAGCATCAAGCATCAGCTTAGTACTGTTCTCAGCACTGGGAATAGAGCAGTAGACAAGGCAGACACAGAACTGCAGGAATGAGAATGGGGGCAGGAAGACAGAGAGACGTTACAGTACAGTGAGTGCTGTAACAGGGGGAAATTTAAGGATGTGTAGGGGTACAGAAGAAGGCTGAATAATCCAGGCTGGGTGTACAGGAAGAGAGAAAAAAAATTCTTTGCTGCAGTACAGATGCGAACGGACAAATCCAAACAGTCCAACAGAAAGTATTTAGCCTTCCACTTGCAAAAATTTTCATTTAACCAGCAGACGTCTATCACATACCTACTCTACGCCAAGCATACGGCTGTGCACTGGGGATGCAAAGGGAAACGAGGCAAACGTGGTCCCTGCCCTGAGATGGGATTTTCGACCAGATGTTCTCAAAGGTGCCTCCCAGGAAGGATGTTTGATTGGTTTTCCTCCCAACAGTACAAAAGTCCTTTGATTTGCTGCCACCATGACAAACCCCAAGGGTAGCAACAGGCAGTCTGTTCAAGATTAGAAGGACATCGCCTTAGAATCCTACAAAAAGAAAACCCATCAAATCTCCCTGGGGTTTTAGAGAAGACAATACTCATAGCTTTCACCACACATCTCATAGCCCAGCCCTCTTGAACAGGCCCATTAAGGAAATAACAAATAACTCAAAGCAGCAGGCATGGAGAGCTCCAAGAGAAATCATTCTCATTTATATGCCAGAGAACAGAGTTAGTACTGTGGCATCTGCGCTTATAACTGCCTATCAAGGCTAGAACAGAGAAAAATCGGCCATGGTGTTAAGCCAAATATTAGGCTTCGGGAGCTCAGAATGGAGGAGGAGCCTGAAGGTTAGTGTATATTGCAAACCCAGGCCTTTTGAACATGAGGCAAAGAGGTTATCCAACCTCTACCTTTTGAACTTATTCTACATAGGGATTTCAGCACAGTGAGGGTTTGAGATGAATCCACCATTTGTTCAAACTACAAATATTTTCATAGTCCCTGTCATATGTCAAGCACTGGGGCATGCTGCACGTGAGACAGTGATAGGGTTTCTCTTTCACTAAGACACATGGACCACTGGTGTCATTATCAAAACCATCTTTCTCCAATTTGGATCAAGTAACACACACTAACAACGAACAACGATACCAACAGTAGAAGCCTATAGAACTTTCCCCTTGCTGCATACAGTCCTAATTCATTTGTTTTTCAAATAACCCAATGAAAGAGGCACTAATATTCTTCCCATTTAATAGATGAGTAAATTTTAAGGCACAGGGAGGTTAAGTAAATTGACCAAATTGTAGCTTTTTTTTTTTCTCAGTTACACAATTTGGTGTTGAAACACATTATCCCAGGAATGGTTTCAGTACATTTACCATGTTCGAAACTAAGATATGCCATGCTGGTTTTCATTTCAGTTTAGTGGCCTCTTAATTATTAAGCAATCAAGCAACGAACAACTATCGCGAGCCAGAGGTCCTCGGCTGTGTGCTAACGGGGCTGAACTAGCCTGCTCGGGATGCTGTGACAAAACACCACAGACTATGCCCCTGAAAAAACCGGGAAATTTACTTCTCAAAGTTGGAAGCTGGAAGTCCACGATAAGGGCAACTTTTTGAGGAAAAGTTGCTCCACGTTGTTTTCCATAACGGCTGTACCAATTTACATTCCCACCATAAGGGCTTCTTTTTCTCCACATCCTTGCAAACACTTGTTAACTTTTGACTTTTTGAAAATAATCACCCTTGTAGCTGTGATGTGACATCTCTTTGTGGTTTTAATTTGCATTTTCCTGATGATTAGTAATGTTGAACATCGTTTCTGTACCTGTTGGCCATTTGTATGTTGTCTTTGGAAAATGTCTACTCAGGTCCTTTGCCCACTTTTAAATCTGGTTCTCTGCGGGGGGGGGGGGAGGAAGTTGCTATTGAATTGCAAGAATTCCCTACATATTTTGTGTATTAACCCCTTATTGGATATATGACTTGCAAGTATTTTCATCCATTCCAGAGGTTGTCTTTTCATTTTATTGTTTCCTTTGCTGTGCAGAAACTATTCAGTTTGATGTAGTCCCACTTGTTTATTTTTGATTTTGTTGCCTGTGCTTTTGGCATCAAATCAAAAAATTCATTGTCACGGCCACTTCCCCCTTTTGAGATTTACGTAAAACATCTCAGAGTTATAACAGACTATCGTAAACTGACAACTTAACTGTAATCACATAGAAGAGCTCTACTTTTCTAACTCCCCTCTCACATTTTATGTTTTCGATGTCACAATTTACATCTTTTTATACTATATGCCCATTATCAGATTATTGTAGCAATAGTTATTTTTAACACTTTTTTCTTTTGCCTTTCTCTTCTTATAAGGGTGCTAGATCCATCATGGGGGCCTCATCATCGTGATGTCATCTAGATATAGTTATGTCTCAAAGGCCTTCCCTCCCAGTGCCATCACACTGTGACTTAGGGCTTCAACATGAATTTTGAGGGGAAACAAACATTCAGTCCATAAAAAGGAGATACATGATGTCAAACTCTTGTCTTTCCATTTAGAGTATGAGCTCGTTTAGGGCACAGATTAACAAAATAATGTAATAGTTAAGACTATAGCCTCTGAATTCATATGAGAACTGTGTTTAAACCCCAGTTGCACCATTGATGAACTATGTAGCCTTGGGTAAGTTACTTACCTCTCTGAATCTTATAAAATGGGCAAAATGACAATTCTGAGTGGTAGGGATTAAGTGATATTATTGGTATAAAATAGTAAGTACACTGCCCGTCCGAAAGCAAATAATGCATAACAGTGAAATATATATGTATATCACATGAAGCAGAGAATTGAGTAGGGATCAGTGGTCAAGAGATGCAGGAGGTCAGAAGAGGGGGGATCAATATAAACAGCAGGTGTAAGAGAAGGCTTCATGGAGGATGAAAAGCTGAAGGATGCTTAAGAATAATTAGAGAAGGGAGGGCACTTTGGACGGGGGAACAACCTAAGCTAACACAGGAAGCACACAAGAAGGGACAAGGGGAGGGTCAGGATGGCAGGAATAGCTTCTGTTTCATAATACTTGTTACGACCTTTCTCCTTCCAAAATAGTTCTATACTCTGAAAAGCACTGAGTCCCAAGGGGTTTGGAAAGAAGACTGAGGTCTTATACTATGGTCCCAGCTTACTTATATAATTATTCTAAAAAGAAAATTTAAATTAGTATGAATATTCCAGGAGTTCATAAGAAAAAAGACTATGTCAAAATCAAAGTGATTATCATATAATTAGAAATTGCAGCTATGGCCAAGCTTGTATTATAACAGTGACAATCTAGTGGTGGCAATGACTATCAAATCCTTGCGAAATAAGAGACTATCAGTTTAATCCACCAAGAAGGCTGATGAGCCACTGACTCTGTGACAATGATCTAGTCAGTTTAGCCTGAATTGTGTATTTCACTTCGCCACGCAAACGCTTCAGTGGCTGCTGTAGTCTCCACCAGAATCAGGGGATGGGTACGCATCTGAGGCTGGCTCCCTTGTAGTCCCCTTAGCCTCTAAATTCTATTCCTGTTGCACAGAGGCATCTTAGTATTTCTACATAATTGATTTGGAAGAGTCTTCTTCCACATCCCTCTGACTAATTCTCAGACTCAATATTTCACTAAAAAAATAGAAGAGCAAGAATAAAACCAGCATCTGAGCTGCTACCCCTTACTATGAGCCTCATGTTCACAGCACAAAGTCTAAAATCTTCGTCTGATTATGAAGACCATATTATTATTATTATTATTAAGGATGTAGTGATAGTTTCACAAATAATTAGAATCTAACTCCCTTTAGCAAAATAAATGAGTAAAGCACATGCTGTAAAACACTCTCTGCAGCCTGTTGGCTTTACTAACTCTCTAGTGTACCAGTTCCTGTTATTTGCAACAACTCATTCCAATTTTCCTGGTAAACTGTAAAGCCAGACTATATACGTGTGCAATCAATGTCTTTTAAATGTAATCTGTAATGATAGTTCACATTTTAAAGCTCAGTCCACAAATGGAAATAGGATGGTCTTGGTGGGTTTGAATTTAATGAATACTTTTAGTTGCATCTCTTTTATTGGAATACCAAGTTCTTCCTGCCAAAATGACCTCTTAAGTATATCATTGCATCTGTACTGTATTCACAAATGGCACTAGAGAGATTTAATTCAGCAATTCTGAGGGCTACAAATAGTAAATAACTCAAGGGAATGGAATGCAAATGGCATATTCAGGAAAAAAAATTAAACAAAAGAGTGACATTCATTTGCAAAGGTTCCTGATGCCTTAGTGCAAGTTTCTGGTCAAGCCAATTTATTTGATATTCATGAAATGTAAATTAAAATAAATAAAGACCAAATTACTACTACCACCCAAGTATATTTCATTCTAACCGCCTTTCCATTGGGAATAACATGTATTAGATCAATATGAGAGCAGTAATAGAATGCACCCAAGAAGGAAGAGCAAGCACTAACAAATCTCCTTTATAGATAAGGCTATATTGAGAGAAGCTAGTGGGCACAGCACTGACTGTATTATGTTCAATGAATCTATGATCCCCATCCCACCTGAAATTACTAAAGCGAAACTGGAAAGGACTTTTCATCTTTCCCTGCCTATACTGTCTACCACACATATATTTACCTTATTTCTGCTTATTAAAGTTTTACACGCCCACTGTGGAAAATCTAGAGATTAGGAAAAGCATTAAGAAGCTAACAACTACACACAAGCCCACCGATTAGAAATTGTTGGCATCTTGGCACACTGTTTTCTTCCAGTTTTTTTTTCTACATATTGTTAATTTTTCCCATTATGATCAGAGTCAAAATGTCTATATCTCAATCTTTTCATGTAACACTATACAATATAATAGGCATTACCCATGTTATTACAACTCATCATATGCTTAAATTTCAAATGGCCACATAATATGCTATCAAACTATCTTCTAATGTTGAACATTTCAGTTGTTTCCATTTTGTTATAATAAATAAGGCAGCTTTGAGCATCTAAATCAGATTTGTAGACAAAATGCAGACAAATAACAATAAAATGTCTTAGTTTTTGTTCTAGGTATAGAATTACACCACCAAGAATATATGCGTTTTAAGACTTTAGATACATCTGGTCAACATGATTTCCAAAAAGACTGAATGTACATTTCCAACAGCAGTGTACTTGAACATCAGTCTCGACTTAATGCTTTTCAACAAGGCATATTATCAGTAAAATACAGACAAATGAAATCACCTTTTGCCAGTGATAAATATAAAGGGGATGTTTTATTAATTTGAATTTCTTCAATTACTAAAGAAGAAAGTTCTCATAGATTATTGGCTCCTTATAGATTATATTTTGTAAATTGACTCTGTAAGCCCTTTGAGACTGGAGTCATGTTTAAAAATAATGAGTTCTAAATAGAAGAACTTCAAAGTAGAAGAAATAAGAATTCCTTCCATCTCTATCCTAAATACCTCTTTCTATTGTCCAAACCTACTTCCAACTGTACTTTCCTCAGTGGGGATAGCTGACTTTCTTGATGACTTTATATATCAATTAATTTAGCCCTCAGCCTCCCTTTGCTTAGAAATAAAGATCATTTAGTCCAATGGTTCTCAAGCTTTGGTGCACATAAAAATGATTTGGAGTGCTCATTATAACACAGATTCCTTGGTCCTTCTCCCAAAGATCCCGATGCAGCCTGAACTGGGTGGTATTCAGAAAGTGTCTTTAAAGAGCACTTTTGGCAACTCTGATACAGATGATCTAGAGACTATACTTTGAGAAGTACTCATCCTAAATCTTTGATAATCTTAGAAATCGCACAACTCTCTAGAGCCCCCTCACCAGTTTCCTCTCCATTGTCTCCCGTAGGGGCGGCACTGTGACACTGGTGCCTGGATACTTCTCTGTTGGTTAGGATGTCCCAGTCAACGCAGAGCATTTCACAACACTGGTGCCTGCCCACAAAATGCCAACAGTTCCCTTCAGTCAGTGGGACAACCCAAAAACACTTCCACCACTTTGCCAAATGCAATATGGCTTCTGGGCAAGAAACACTGCCAGAGCCACTTTGGCTCAAATGTTTAGGGTACATCTGACCACTGCTGAGATTCTTGAGAGACACTCACTGTGTGTGCGTCTGTGTGTGTGTTTAGTCCAATATCATGTTTGTTTCTTTTTAACAACCCTGGCTCTACTTGTTACTCCTTAGAGAAGATGAAGACAGTTGGCGCACACACAAGATGGCGGGAGTAGAGCAGAAATGGATGGAGGGAACAAAGAGCACAGGACTCCGTCTCTTGGACTCTACGGATTGGTATCCTATTTTATCACAATGGAAGAACAACAGGGGGTTGGAAAGCTAAACAAGGTTGGCTCCTATGCCTCTCAGATAATAAAGCACTTGCTATACTCTTTGCCAAAACTGTCATCCCATGTCCAGGCTGACTCTGACTTTTGGCAACCAGGTGGCTGTGAGCACTGGAAGCTAAGGTGTATGTAGAGTACGCTCCCTTGGAATGGCCACCACACAAGGAGATGGGCAGAGTGAGATGGTGGCCACACAATGGGCAGTTCTTGGCAGCCAGAGGGCCATTTGTGTGGAAATGCACTTATGTTTTGATCACTGCAAGTTTCAGTGACCCATGGGCCTTCTTTTTCTTCCTTCCTAGCAGTGAAGTCCCAATGAGAAGGGCTCACCATGACAATAGCTACATTAGCTGTTGTTAAGCTGTCAGTAAGTTGAAAGAATCTATTTCTCTCGCAATCTCTGGAATGTAATGGTCCAGCTAGCATGAACATCAGCTTCTTGGATCCCTTTTATTTTTCTGTCCTGAGTGGTTTGGAGGAAACAGACTAAAGAAGTGATACTTCGAGGGATACCTGCTAGGTAATAACATTGTGAAGATCCAAGCCCCCAAACCACTCAGAACACAAAGCAAGAAAACATGCAGCGGAGCCACGAGTGAGAATGCAGGGCCCCATTGTACAGACAGATGGGTAGGGGCAGGTACCAACGCTGCCCCTGCTGCTTCCGCAACCATTCTGGGGATGGGCATCCGTCAGATGTCCTCTGACGGATGGGTATCGCATCCAGGAAATGCCTGCAAGACCATTTTTGCAAGCTCCAAAGACCCCAGAGCAATCGTGACTCCAAAATTCTCTGGGCAGCAATGTTCATATGTGCCTAACGGTAGTGAGCACCGTTAATGAACCTCTCTCTCCGGACTTCTACCAGTACATTTACTGGCCAGAGGACCTCTCAGCAGCATAAAGCACTAATAACAGTTGTTCTCTCTTTCAACTCCCCCTCACTCAGCCCCCACGTCTGCACTTCATTTTGCCCCATAAATGACCTCCTTATGTCCACGCTTACATATTCTGCCTGGGAATACAGGACATCCCATTTGCTCTATGTATGTTCCATACTTTTCTTGCATCCTCCTTCCTCAAAAACCGATTGTGGAAGTGTGTAAGGGGCTCTGTCACAGAAATCTCCTTCAGAACAAATCTTCGCTATTCATATTCCTGCCTAGAACGCCTATGGGAAGAAGAGCCTGGGGTCCCTGCCTCCACCAGCCATTGGTCTGCCGGGCCTGCGCCCTACCCAGATGCCCAGCCCAGGGAGAGGACGGGCCTCTGCTCTCCAGGCTCTCCTCCCACTGCTTTGGGGATTCCGTCTACACTACTCTAGGTACCTGACCTTGGGCAAGACACATCCTTTGGCAGCTCCTCTTCCTGGTCTAGTCGGCTGAGTACAATTAACAACCCAGGTGGAGGTTTGGGCCTGGGGTCTTCACACTCTACGTTCTTTGTCTTGAAAAGACTCCCTGGGTGTCATCTGTTGCTCCCACGCTGACGGCTGCTAAATTTCTACGCCCAGCCTGACTGCTCACCTAAGCCTCATTTCTGTATCATCAACTAGGCATCCCATCTGTACTGGGCTGGCCTGCTGGGACCTCAAAAGAGGTCTAAAACCAAAATCTTCAAAATCACAGACCAGTAAGCCAAAAGGGAGAGAACATAATCTCTCTTTTCTTACTTCCCGGCTTCTATCTTCAACCCCAAGTTTTCCTAGTTCCTCAACAGAGTACTTATACGTACAGACTTTGGAAACAATCAGACCAGGGTTCAGTTCAAATGTTGGCTCAGCCTTCTGGCGATGTGGCCAGTCTATCCCTCCTTTTCCAGCTTCATTGACAGATAACATTGTGTGAGTTTAGGGTGCACCACATGATGATTCGAAACCCGTATACATCGTGAAATGACTACCACAATAAGGTTGGCTCACACCTCCATCACCTCACAGAGCTCCCTTTTTTGCACGGATGGGGAGAATATTTGAGATCTACTCTCTTACCGACATTCAAGTTCACAATGTGGGATTGTTAGTTGGAGTCAGCATGCTCCATTCTACTCCTTACAAGGAGTTTCCTAAGCCTTAAACTCGGGGTGATAAGAAGACCCACTTGCCATGGTGGCTCAGACGATGAGTCGAGAAAATGTAGTTAAAATACTCGCTTAGCTCAAAAGAGGTACTCCTGAGATGGTAGCTGTTATCCTTACTCTAATATTTTAAACGTTTATCCCCTTGGCCTAAGGAGAACCATTTCAAATCTTCTTTCACTGTCCTTCATTCACATTCATTCATCCAACCAAGAGATATTTATTGTGTATGTATTACATGCTTACATATTACGGTGTGGGCACTGCAGACCACGCAGTGAATAAGAGAGACACAGCCCCTACCCTCACCCAGCTTACAGGTTAGCGGGCAAAGACCACGTTTAAGAAATACAACTCTGATCAATATTATGACAGGGGAAGTAAGTATCAATAGCTCAGCAGGCTTAACGAGTCCTCAATCATCTATGGCTGGGCTTTTACAGTGTCCTCCAACTGGTCTATTTCTAGCCTCCCGCTTTGCTCATCCAGCCTACACACGGCCACCGAATTAACCTTCCTGAAACACTGCTTTCTTCATGCCAGTCTCCTCTGTAACCTTTCAATGGCTGCCCACTTCTTACAAGATACGGCCCAAGTCCTCAGCCTGGTCTTTAGGAGACAGCTTACATGCAAATGCACGGGCTTTGGGCACACATGGATTTCAATCTGGGCTCTGCTACTCACTAGATCTGTGAACTTCAGCAGGATGCACAGCTCCTCTAAGCCTCAGTGACCTTACTTATACAGCGGGGAGATAATTGCTCTAACACCTCTGGGACTTTTCCACGTTGCTCGCACTGCCTGGAATGCCTTGCCCAACCCTTTCTCTGCAAGCTCTGTCTGAATGACTCCTCTGCAGCCCTCAACCAGTACTTCAGGAGCAGTAGCAGATCAGACGGAAGAGCAAGGAGAGGATGGAGATGGTGGTAGATGGTGGTGAGCAACTAAATCCCCGATCCAATCAAAAGTTCTAAGGGAGGGGGGCCCTCAGAGAAGCCTTGTTTGGCTAAGTGCACAAGGATCCCAGACTGGAGTGGTTCAGCCTCCACTGATCACTGACATGAGTTATGGGAGCAGACCCTCAGGCCACGTGACATCAGGCACAGTTGTTAGAAATACAGAAGGGGAACTCGGCACCAAAGCGACAGAGCAACTGGACAAAGCACAGCAGATGCTGTACAAATGCCACACCTCTGTCTGCTAGGCCAGCGCCATTTCCACGGCGCTGTTTTCAGAAGACTTTGAGGAGGCCACGTGAGGCTGGGTGCCCTTGCTGATTAACCTGGGCCCAGCAGAGGCCTGGACGCGTGTGCAAAGAGCTCACCCCCACCAAACCACTATGGGGCTGACGGGTCTCCGCCCTCACACCACATCTGTGATCGCAGCTTGTCCTGGGAATGCATTTCAGGGCCAGAGCACTGGCCCCTATTCCGATCTGAACCAGGATCATGCCCTCTGTGATAAAGAAATCCAAGAGCCCTGGCTTTTATTTTTCATGATGAGGCCAACACTCACAGGCTGCTTTCAAACACCTGCTGGATCAAGGAACACCCTTTCAGTCTTCTGGGAGCACAGCTGAGAAAGTGTTCCACATGTACAAAGTTAAGCCACGACATCAGCTGCCTCTGAAGTGAAATCCCACTCGTTTGAAAAAATGCCATGGGATCTTGTTCCAGCTACAAGAGGCATGTTTGCGTCACTGTTTCAAACTGCTTCCTCCGACATTAACAATAACAACACAAATTAAGATTTCCTAGTGGAGCTGGAGACAAGTCGAAAGGGAGAGAGTAAGAGCAGTGGTTTATTCCATCGTATATCTTTTCACTACCTAAAATCTGTAAGTTGTTTGGGGGCAAGTACATCCTGTGCTACTCACCTTGCTGTCGTCAGCGACTAGCACAGGTCAAGACGAAGAGCACTTGGTCCATAAAGAGTTCTCGAACGTCCAGGAGGGGCCAGGACAGGCACTTTACTAGATTCTAAGTAGGTGCTCAGTATACACGTGGTGAATTGAACTGATAGGGTGTTTTTTTTTAACTGATGGTTTCAGACAATATGTCCAGACTGCTCCTTTTTCCCCGGTCCTCTTCTGTCCTCTTACTATTTTAAAGCATTCATAGATTTTTTTTTAACCAAAGTCCCGGGGATTTAATGAAAGTACCCAGGACCTCGTGCATGCTAAGCATGTGCTCTACCACTGAGCTATACCCTCACCCGATTCATAGATTTTTAAATAGAACGTTCAAAAGATTCTGAGAGATGATGATATGCCCCGAGTTTGCTGGGGAGAAGGAGATTCGTGACAGGGAGAGAATCAAAAAGAGAATCATTTCTTTGAACATCTTCATAAGATATCAGAGCAATCTGGTAGATGGCAAGGAAAGAATTTGCATTATCTGCTTTCTGTATTCAGTTGGCACTTTGAGAGAGAAATAATTGAGCGAAGCTATTTGGTGATTTATCATTGGCCCTATTCTTTTTACCCCTGTCCTGTCTCTCAGGCCCATTGCAAGGGCTCAGGAGGAGACACTGAAATTGTTGGAACGTTTCCTCCACCAAGGAAAGCTCTTTCTGGCATTGGCCTTCATGCAGGTGGGTTCAGCCTCCCTCCCTGCTCCACCACCATTCCAGCAGTCAGCCCCGCAGAGTCAGGACCCAGATTCAATGCTCTCTCTTGTTCTCTCTCAGATTCTCCAGCCTTTAGTCACTTCCTTATCCAGGACTAAGGAGGTTGTGGCTGTGGCTGACATACTGGAAAGGATTAGAGGAAGGGAAAAAAAGAAGCTTGGGGATGGTGGGAGTCATGGTGGGTATCAGAACTTGAAGAAACCGAACACTTCCTGGCTGTGGGTTGAGGTTGGTATCTGTGAGTAGGAGAAACATGGGGAAATGAAAGCCTAAATTTAACTACAATTTTGGGGGGAAAAGGGGGGTGAGGGATAAATTGGGAGTTCCGGAGTTGCAGATACAAACTACTGAATATAAAATAGACAAACAACAAGGTACTACTGTAGAGAACAGGGAACTATATTCAGTATCTTATAATAGCCTATAATGAAAAAGAATATGAGAAGGAATATATATGTGTGTGTGTGTGTATAACTGAATCACTATGCTGTACACCAGAAATTAACACAACATTGTAAACCGACTATACTTCAATTAAAAATAAAAATAAATACTGTTTTCACTATCATTACTTTTAAGTTGATTACAATCCCCCAACTGTGTCCAGAAGACACACTGACCAGGTCCACTGACCCATACACAGCACTCACATCCCACAAAGCAGCCTCCCAGGCTTGAGAATGCCGTCCTGCCAACTCGTGCCTTAGGGCAAAACTCCAGTCACACCGGCATAATTCTCTCCATTTCTGGAACAATGGTTGTCAACTGGGAAGCTTGGTGAGGCTTCACGAGAAACGGAATTTTGTGGCCCAAGCGACACTTGTCCAGAGAAGTCTTCTCTATCTCTGACCAGAAAGCAGTCAGGGTTAGAAAGAAGATTCTAGCTATATACATGGAGGGCCAAGACAAGAACAAGGTGGCTGTCCTTCACCGGGGATTTCTCCAAAGACAAATCTTACATCCAGTGTAGTCACTCTCCAAAGTCTATTATTTTTAGCCTTTCCTAAGGTAACTAATAGATGAGTAATTAACTGCCACATCCCCAGGAAATTGCCAGCGATTAGAAGCATGAAACAGAGAGCTAGGCCAGCTCCCTGACTGAGGTCACTCACTCTCCAGCCGAAAATTCGGAAGAACACAATTACGTGCATGTATGAATGTGTCAGTGTCCTCGTGTGTGAGCTTATGTGCATGCACCCTGGGTTTCTCATCATGGAAGGGGCTAAGTTGTAGAGAGAGAAAATGGGAGGAGAGGAAAAGAGTAAGAATGTCCGCTGACCACAGGTCCCATCAGGCCGGGGAAGACGGCAAGGTTCCTTTCGTTCGTATGAGTTAAAACCAATTTGACTACACATCTGTCAACACTTCCCAGCTCCCACAGGACGCCCAGCTTCATTCTAAATTTCACAAGCTGATCGTGTTACTGACTAGTGTCCCAACCTCCACCAATTCAGAGTCCCACAGAGGATCATGCCCTAACTCCTTCACAACATGTCCTTAGGCAATCGCTCTGTCCTGATCCTCTCTCCTTTGGCCATGTCAAACCTTGAACCCTGGATACTCACCCCCTCACCTCTCTTTCTCCTGCCAGTTTTCACCATCAGTAACTCAGTAAGAACCTGGGTTTCCCTCTCTCCCACTCCCTGAATTCCAATCCATCACCAGGTCCTATGGATTCTACCTCAAAAAGAGGTCCCCGAGGCAATTGTTCTCTCTCCATCCTTGCTCCACCACCCTAGTCCAGCTACCATCATGTACCTCTACTGGACTCCTACAGTAGGCTCCTCATTTGTCTCCAAATGTACCTTTTTCCACCTGAGAAATCTTTTACAAAGCAAAACCTGCCTGTGGTGCTTCTCGGCCCAGAGCATTCCAATTGCTTCTCCTGTTACTTAGAAGAAAATCCAGCCCCATGAGCATGCCTCGCAAGGCCCGAGGTGGCGTGGCTCCTGCCCACTTTCCTGTCTTCATCTCCTCTGACTCTCCACCTAATTCAAGGCTCTTTCCTGTCCTTGGACATAATCCACCAGTTCCTGCCCTGGAGGCTGTGCGCCTCCTCCGCCCTCCGCCTGGAACACTCTTTCTCAACCTCTTTGCTTGGCCAGCCATGTCTCATCATTTAGGTCTCTCTTAAGACCACCTCAGAACCCCGTGACTAAAGAAGGCTTTCCCCCGCGGACTCGCCCCGTTTACCCCGCCGTATCTTCTCCAGGGCTATTGGCACCATATTGGGTTACGTGCTGATTCCGGGTGTCCTCACGATGGCACCTGGTCTCTGCGGGGACAGGCGCACAGTTCGCTCATGTGCTGCTGTCTCCCCGGTGCAGCGTCTGGCACGTAATCGGTGAGACTGTGCGGAAAGGCACGCTAGATTCGCTTCTCATTCTTCTTGGGAAGTTGGTAATTCCTCTTTCCTCCCGAGTTTCAGTATTGAGCATCTGGACTGATCTCGATGGTTAAACTATGGCACAGAGGGTGGGACTGTTTGCTGGAATCTCACCCAGCTCTGGTAATTCTGCCACAGACCCAAAGCCCAGTGGCCGTGCTGCCCTCCTCTCTGTTGTACGTCACCAGGAAACCTGCACAGGAGAGCGGGGAGCTCGGCGTGCTGGGGGCAGAGCTGCCTGTGGAAGGGGCCAGGGCACAGGGTACAGGTTCCCACATTCTTTTTGGTGGTGGGGGGCAACTTTAACATACTCCCTTTACGCCCATGGCATTCCCTCTACAGGAGACATTAATATACCCATCTCTGGGAGGCCAGGGCTCTTGGGAATCTCTGAGCCTTCTAATACACAGTGTTTCCTCTTTCTCTTCCATGCCTCATCTCCATGGCAAACTCCTAATGATCCTGCAAAACCCAATATAAGCACTGCTGCCCCTGCAAATATTTCTCTGACTCCCATTCCTTCCTCTGGCTCCCACTATATCTTGAACAGGTAAATTAACAATTATGAAGCAATGTGATGGCTTCCCTTCTCAAGTGTAAGCTCCATGAGGTCAGGGACTCGGGTTTCTGCATTTATATGGGGGAATGGGTTCACTGATTCATTCATTCATTTCATCGATCTTTCACTAGACATTTATTGAGCACTTACCATTGGGGGCAGGGGGGAACCACAAGACACACTACAGCTACTACAGTGACCTCATGGCTGCACTCTTTTTTTTTTTTAACATTTTTTTTATTGAGTTGTAGTCACTTTACAATGTTGTGTCAAATTCCAGTGTAGAGCACAATTTCTCAGCCATACATGAACATACATACATTCATTGTCACATTCTCTTTCACTGATGGCTGCACTCTTTATTCCAGATGAACTTCCTGTTAGTTTGGAGGTGTCAGGAATCATGAATGACCCCTGCAGATCCATGCATATCTGAAGAATTCGTCTGCTGGAAGCTTTCTGAGAAAAGAAACCCGGACTGCAGCACAGAGAGAAGCAGATGGAAATGATGAAGGCAAGGTTAGCAGACAGGGAAGGCCAGCCGAAGTCTAACAGGATTTTCGGAAGGAGATCATTGTGAGAAGGGGGAGAGGGAAGTATTTCCAGATATAATAGCAGTTGTTTCCAACAATTGCAGAAAAAGACATGAATCCTCAGGCTTAAAAAGTACATGAGGTTCCAGGAAGGGTAAATCAAAACAAATCTATACCTAGACATGTAGGAGTGAAACTGCAGGGCCTTGAAGAAAAAATTTTAAATATATGTAAAGTGACTGAAGAATACCAAAAGATTGCCTACAAAAAAAAAAAGACAATCAGATTGACCACAGACTTCTCAACAAGAAATGGAGCAGTTTTTTTTTAAGTGCTATGTATGACAGGAGGGACAAAGATATCTCTACCCAGCTACATTAAAAAGTGAAATTTCAACATCTTCAAAGAAAAACTTAGTTTTTGCTTAGAGGACCTCAGTACAATGATATGCTATAGTTTGAAAAGAAGGCAAGTAAATCTAAATGAAAGGACTAGAATGTAAGAAAGAAATAACAAGCAAAGAAGTTGCTAATGAACCTCAATAGACACTAACTGGAAATAACAGAAGAAAAGAATGGCTGATGGAGGGAGAGTGAAAACAAGGTGGTTCTAAATACTAGCAGACAATAATTTGCTACATGGTAATCGGGACATCAAAGAGAAAACATTCCAGGTTCCTTACAATTCTTGGGAGGAAAGTAGAGAAACTGAATAGTTTGAGATTTGTAAAGCTAATCATACGTCTCCTAACATTTAATGAAAAACCAGTAAAATAACAGAAACAAACACTAAGGAAGGTCTGGTCTTGGTTGTGAGTGTTCATTCGACTGGTGACTGTGAAATCTACCCTCCCTGATGTCTTGATAGCATCCGAATATCCTAGCCTGCTGAGCTGCAGATTTAACGATGTCAGATAGCTCTGTCAGACCGCTAGAGCAGGGCACAAGATGCTCGTTATTTTGATGGTTATACCGAGGGGTTAATATGGCACCTGTTTTGTGTTATTCACACAAATGTTCTTAAGGTGGCTGATAAGCTGGAAAACCAATGGAGGGAATGTTTTTCCTTTATTATAGGAATCCAATCTCATTCTCGTCCGACCTGCTCCTTGTTCTCTATAGGAAAACATCCCTCCTTTACTAACAGGATCCCATCACCCTGCAATTCTTCCTTTCCATAGATACTCTCGCAATGCCATTTTAACTAATCATTTCAACCTTCTATCCGTCGACTTTTATCTGTTTTGGGGGAAGGAAACAAAATCTCAATGTGAGTTTTCCCCCATACTCCTGTCAGTGCAGTAACAAGCAGGAAGGATAGAAAATCATCGTGATTAACATCCTGCCTCAGAAACATCTTATTTAAATACCATAAATACATTTCTTCAGGCAACGGTTTTTTGAAAATGTATTCAGGAATTCCGAATGTATTTGATAATAGCCTCTGTATTTAAAGCAAAACACAAATTGGATACAGCATAACCCAAATGCTTCAAGAAAACCATAAAATCATTTATAGGTGTCTCTGAGGCACCCATCATCATATTTGACTAAAAATTCTTGGTTTAAAGAAACAAATTTAATTAAATAGCAAAAGAATCCACAGACCAAAAAAGAAAAAAAATGTTGAGTCTTATACGGAAAAGGGCAGTATCTGATGATGAGTACTGAAATCTAGAGAACAGGGTTAAAAATAGAGTCAACTTTTCATTATCTGTTATAGTAAGAAAAGGGCGCCCGTGGAGATCAATTTCATAGAAGCTGAGGTCCACTATTGTTTCTGGGAATGGTGAAAAGAAAAAGGAGAAAAAAAGATCTACATCTCAGTGAAAGAGTTTCCAGTCCCTACCAGTTTAAAAGCAGCTTAACAATTAAAAACAGGGAAAAAAAAAACTAGTTACCAAGCACTGATGATGGTCCCTTGCATACAAGCTACTAGGACATCAATAAAAGTGGCTCTCTGGATCCCACCACTGAATATGCCAACAGTCAAATTTTAAGGTTGATAAACTGCTGGAAAATGTTATTGTAGAACAGAAGACAAGAAAACTGCCAAGTCTATAAAAAACTAACATGGCAAAATGAGTAGGGGCCAATCAAAGTCTACTCAGCTGAAAAGCCATCCACCTAGCCTAGAGAAGCCTAGGGAAGCCACGTCTCCTGTGTGGCGGCCTCCACAGCTGTTGAGCGGGACAGAACCCAGCAGCTGCCAGCTAAGTTAGGGGAGCCATCTGGAGGCTCCCCCTGTTTCTCAGCCACATTGCAGGTCAGGCTGAGAAGTTTTCTCAAGTAGTTGAAGTATCTATTTTCACATAGTTCGTATCTCTGTTACATAAAACGGAAAGGCATGGTCCAAGAGGACCTCCTAAACAAGAAGTCCTCCAACCCCAAACTAGGAGATCAAAAGGACATCGACTTGTGTGAGGACCCTTAAAATACGGTTACAGAGAAGTAGCTTGAATAAGGTTTCAAAGGACTACTTTGCCATTTCCAGAAGGACATGATTTAGTATTTATATGTACGTGTGTGTGATGAGGCAGTGGTTTGAAAATGAAGCATGGTCAGAACTGCAATGACACAAGGTGACCCTAACAAATTGAATTCTTTGGAACCTCTATTATCTCCACAGACACGTGTTGAGCACCTGTGCCAGGCACTGGAAAAAGAGAGGCATTTAAATATCAGCCTTGCCCTTAAGCCACCTCCGTTCTAGAGCAGTGGTTCTCAACCAGCACTGGCTGCACAATAAAATGGGGGAGGGGTGGGGCTGAAAATTCTGTAATTCAGTGATTCTTGATCTTGGGTACATATTAAATCCCCTCGGCCTTACGCCCAGACAGTCTGATTCCTGTGTCCCGTGATAGAGAGAGCCTGGACGTTGGTGATTTTTAGAAGCCCCCCACCAAGTGATTTTCATATACAGCCAGGGTGAGAACTAACTCCTCAGCTAGCTGGGAGAAGAGACTTGTGCCCCTCAAGAGAACAAATCACATGGGCTACTTTTCTTCCTTGACAATTTACGACTTGAACTGATTAAATATGTTGAAAAGTGAAATGGGTAAAAAATAGATTGTTCTCTAATGTGACAGAAATCCAAGCGTCAGGAGTCTGTACTCCTATTAAGGATTTACTTATTCTTTACAAATCAATATGAAATATTGAAGACCACTTTGACATCTCAGTGAATTCATAACAGATCTAAGTACAATTGTGACTTCACCTAGAAGGAAAGGGAAAAAATGTCAGGGAATCTGTGAGTAGTTTGAACACTGAGAAGAAAACTAGGTCCAGATTGGGATGAGCGGCACAGAATGTCCTGAAAATCTGGGATTCTTGGGATGAGGAGTTGACTGAACACAGAATCCTCGGAGTCGATGGTGCCAGAGCTGGACTTGGAAACAAGGCAGTGACCCCTTGACTCTTCCATGGAGACACAGAGTCGTTCACTCACTCATAGACAGATGTCCTCTAAGAGGAATAATAAAACTCTGTAAATGGCTAATTATAATACAAACATGATAGACTTTAATTTTCATAAACAAGATAATGTGACTAGCCTGACATTGAACGGTGCCAGGTGCTACGATGTGGATAAGCCACGCTCAGGAGGAAAATGAGGCTCCACGCAGGCCCCCAGCCAGCACGCTGAGGGCTCCTGGAAGCCCCGAGCAGGAAGTGAGCCCGAGGCACGGGCCTTGGGGACTTCTGGACGCACTGCCCTGGGGAGCCCAGTGGGCTGCTTCTACTTGCTGTGGTGTTTTAATTTGATATATTTTTGTTGCATTTTATTTGGGGAGGGGAAATACAAACAAATTGCAATGCCATGAAAAAAAAATGATTAAAAAGTCACTAAGAGACGCTAATCTGCTCTGGCTTTGTAACACTTTGTCAGTAAGTATTGTCTAGGCCGTGTCTTCATCAAGGGAACATCAACATTCAAGCATGTCAGAATGGTCATTCATCTTTATTCCCAAATGTTCAAGGAAAGTATCTGGTATGACTTCACTACTGAGTCACCACTCTGACAAAGAATGGGGCTCTTTCTGCCACAGAGCAATGAGGCAATATTCTGCTTGCCTAGTCTGGATTCAGGATGACAAGTCCATGGGTGTCACAGGTTTAGTGGATCTGAGACAGGAGGGAAGGGGGCAGGGCACAAGCATTGCAGGAATGACACAGTAATTGAGGACAGGACAAACTGGTTAGAACCAAGATGGCAGAAGATCTGACTTCTCGTAGACCTTCAGCAACAGATCCAAGTGAAATTTATCCACTTCATGTGGTCATTTTCGTGAAAGAGTTTTATAGCGTTGGGTAAGAATCAGAGAAAGAAATTTCAAATAACTCAATTCAAAATATTATCAGGGGAATCCTCTGTCTGCTATGTCTGAAATGACTGCCCCCCCAGGCCAATGATCAAATCCTGGGCAACACTGTCTTGTTCATACTAGGTTCATTCATTCACACAATCCATTAATTTATTTTACATAAATTTCCTGAGCTTCTGCCATATTCCAGGCCCTGGGGACACAGCAGTGAATAAAACCAAGTCCATGTTTTCTTGGACCTTACATTCTAGTGGGTGAGGCAGATGATGGAAAAATTAATAAACAGATAAAAAGCATAATGTCAGGTAGTAATGTGTGCAGGGAAGAGCAGTAGTGCAGGATAAACGGAGAGTCAGTGGCAGGGGCTACTTGAAACAGAGTGCCAGGGAGACCTCACTCAGAGTGACACCGGAGCAGAGCCCCGAGGTTTCAATCCTCCCAGGGACTAGGCCATCTGGTTTTTGTTTGTTTGTTTTTTTCCCCTAATTCAATTGCTCGGGCACTTGGTCTAGCAGGCTCCCTCGGCCCGCAGTTCTTGTCTCTGTTTCCCAGCGTTCGAGTTTTGCTCGCCCAGGGATGTGCCGTGGCGCTGACAGCACTACACTGAGGCAGGCAAAAAAAGTCTCATCTGCAGCCCAGCTAAAAAAACTCGAATGTTCAAGTTTGGCAGGTCGTTACTCCACCTGCAGATCCCTAAAGAGGAAGCTGCTGTCTCTTTTTTCCCCCTCTTCTAAAAATAGACGGCTGCTTCAGGAAGGTGCTGTGTAACAAAGATGCTGCATGGCTCCCCATCCATTTATTTCCTATTATTCAACTCCACCAGTACAATAGAGTCAGCCCCTGTCTCCCCAAGGAATTGTCCAGACAGCCAGACACAGGATGTGGATGCCTCGGTTAGGAAAAGCCTTGGGGAACTTCTCAGCTCAGCTGAACTAAGGGGGGGCGGGGGAGGAGCAGTGGGGAAGCGGGGAAGAGGGAGGTGGGGATGGATTCTGGTACTCTCTCCCGGTGCACAGGACAGTACAGCATCACCTCCATTAAAGCAGAAGGACATTCTGACCCATCTCAGCCCACCTCAGTCACATCTCCACTAGCTCCTCGTCCCCCTCCTCTGACAGACCCGAAGCCTACTGATAACAAGCGTGTGGGTCGGGAAGAGAACAGGGAGTTAAAAGTGCCAGCTGCAGCGGGAGTTCTAGTAATGCAGCCTTGGGAGAGAGAACAGAAGCCCAGCCAAAATGCCCTGGGCCCGGGCATCGCATTCCTGCAGGAAGCATCCCATGTGGCCTCTCCATTTTCTGCTCTGATTCCAGCTGGGATGAACACAGGTTAGGGGTCTTCATCCCAGCTGGATAGAGGCCACATCACTGAGGGCACTCTTGGTGGGGAGTTGGGTAGTGGGATCTGGGGGAGCCCCCTGAAAGTCTGAGCCATCCCAGTGATTGGATTTGTTCCTGACCTCCTGATTACCCCTGTTTTCTTAATGAGCCACATACCTTTGGGGGTTCACGAGCAGCTTTACTTAGCTTTGAGAATGAAAAAACTAACTATCATTTATCAAATATCAAACAAGGATGCTGATTGGAAAGGCAGCCTGATACGCCAACGAAAGCATTGAGCATGAGGTCAGAAGCCCTGGGTTTTACCATGTCTCTAAGTAGGTGGGAGAAAACGGACTGAGAGAAGACGGCAAAGAAGGAAATACACCAAAATGGTCACGGGGATCCGTCTGTGGAGAGGGATTTCAGATGCTTTTCTCCTTTATCACGTTCCATATTTTTCAAATTTTATCTAATAAGCATGTCAAATCAGAACACTGACATCATATAAGATAAAATATCAGGGTTAGAATCTCATTTTTATCATTTATGACTTGTGTCACTTTGGAGCCAGCAACAATCCCCTCTTTGGCTCCTTAGTTTTGCCATCCGGGAGAAGAGGCAGAGGCTGGAGGAGGAGACAGTAATTCTAACATTCTGTGTCGCTAACACATTTTATTTTATACTAGTAGATTTCGGCAGTTTAAAGAGCTGGGACATTACCGCTCTTTCAAGTCACCCTGACCAGAGCTGCGGAGCTGTGCTGCGGAGCTAATCGTTTCTGCAGGGCTCTGGCACGCAGTCCGAGAGCTAGCAGGTGTTAGTATTTTTCTGCATCTGCTTGTGAGTCACAGTCATCGTGATCTTGGATCTCGAAGTGTGGGATTTAATAGCAAACTATTCATAACATCTGCCTTCAGCTGAAGAAATTTCTTTATCTCAAATCCCACTCTGGAGTATTCATCAGAAACACAGATAACAAAGCACATCAATTATCTCATGTAATCCTTACCACCACACTATTAAACAGGAACAGTATTCTGATCCCCTTCTTATGAATGATGACATAGGCTCAGAGAAGCACACAGAGAGGTACCACCATTTGAACCCATGTCGGCTCAACCATGCTAAATGCCACTCTAGAAATTTCATTGAGAAAAATATGTGGGCAAAGGTTTGAAGGAGGAGGGGGGCGGGAAGGGGTCACTGAGCTTCTAGTTATTTCTATCTGGGTTTCTTCTGTGACTCAGAACAATCAAATCCTCTAGCAAGAAGGATTCTGTTGTTGTTGTGCTGTTTTTCTGGTCTCTGGGCCACGAAGCTAACGATCAGTAGTGCCAAAGCCCCTACCATCGCTCCCGCTCAGCACTAGAGGCTCGGGAGCCTTGGGCGTGGGTGTGGAAGATACTGACAGAGTCCCCAAGTAGAGCAGGTGGTAATTATGCAGTGATCTGTGCTCCTCCTATCTGAGAATTCCTCCAAGCCTGGGGCGAGCTCCCGGGTGGAAGACTGAATGACGTACCCCTGAGAGGCCTCCCGACTTTGTTTTCTGGTCCCAGTTCAATTGAGTCCCAAAGTAGAGCCCATCCAATGTTTAAGATTCAAGATGTTAACATCGGCTTGTGATGGACACGGGCAGCCTATGGAAGGGTACCACTTCCGAGCTTTGTGCCAAGGTGACATTCCTATCACAAGAGCCAATGGCGGGGCTTATGCGTGTGGGGACAGGGCAGGAGGGCAGCAGGATTTCCCCCTGGTGTGAGCAACTTTACACCTTGCTCACTAGGTGACACTCAACAAGCCATGTAATCTCTTAGAATTCCATTTTTGCATCAATAAAATGGAGAAAATAAATCTATCTTACAGCAGGCTTGTGATGATTAAATTAGGATATTTCCCCAAAGTGTGGATCAATTGTTTTTTAGGTATGTTAATGGTGTTTGGTGGGTGTGTATGTGAATCAGGGTGCACATGAGCACGGAGAATACCACGATCTAATGATCTGGGGAAACACTGGGTTAAACAAAATTACTGTATTTGGAGCTCTTAAACCACCAACTTCCCAGCCTATTGTGGAGTCTTGAAGCGGCTCAGGATCCCGGTGGACAGCTCAAGGCAGGTCAAGAGTGTCAGGCTGAGGCCATTCTGGACCACCAGCTTATTCAGAATCCGTAGAGACAAGATCAAGCTAGGACCCACAGGTCCTCCTGCCTTTGCCTACGGGGCATCATCTGTCAGGAGTCGCCAGGGCTGAGGAGTCCAGCTCAAGCACTCAGGCTGGCCCCAAGCTAGTGCCCAAGGCCCCCAGTCACGACCAGGTTGGTAACCTTTGACCACCATCAGCAAACCCTAACATTGGCTGGTGACAGGTGCCACACGTAAAGACTGGGGTCCATTTTAGAAAACATTAAGGAAGCTCAGACCAAAGGTGACACTGGTACCTTGGTAGGGTTGGGGTCAGGTTCCCATGCAGACAGGACAAAGCCAGCAGGATTAGAAAGTTCAAGCAGGGGCCGGAGTGTTAAAGCAAAGCAAGATGGGAGCATCAGCGGAAAGACTCCCCACACGAGGAAGCCACTGCGAGCTCTGAAGGAACGCTTCTTCCTTCTGCCAAATCAGGAACGTTTAACTGGGCACCGTGATCATGACTAAAGCCGAGTAGAGACGAGATGTGCAGGAGACATAACATGTGATAAAACAGTGAGAGAAACAGACTGTAACTCTATGGAAGCCCAGCTGAGGACCTACCGTCCCTCTTTGAAACTTGGCCTCCGGACACACGACTCGGGCAGTTTATTTCTCGAACATTTACAATGTACCAGCTGGAGCAGCTGCACTCCACCAGTTACATTTACTGATTGCCTAGGATAACGCTGGTAAGTAAGTAGCGGGACCAGGATGGAAATTCAGGTTGATCTGATTCCAACGCCAAGGCTTTTTCATCACCGTGAGAGAGGCAGGTTGCTTAGCCTCTTTCAGTAACCTGCCCCAGTGCTGGCCCCTCACCAGCACCCCGCCACTGGGCCGGGCCTGCAGGGCTGCTAATATTTGCTGCTTCCCATGGCTCAGGAGCCCTGGCGACCCAGGCCTTTTTTATGCAAGAGAGGGGCTGGGCTCTCTGGATGCCTAACAAATCCTTGAATGACAAAATAGTAAAAAGAACCCCAACTTATGCCAAGAAAGGGGAAATCACCCCTTTTCCAGGACAACGTCAAAGTCTTTCAAAGGATTGTGAAGATAATTTCAAACACACCTTGTCTGTGCCTAACGTCAGGCATCGTTCTTAGCTGTTTTCTTTAGTGGGGATGTCTTTGTCTAGTTGAATCCTGCATGTTTTTCAAAGTCCACCTGAAATCACGACTCCCACTATGAAGGATATGCTCATTCTTCCAACATGCTGGGACCCCTCGCTGCTCTCAATCTCTGTGGCAAATATTTCATCCTGCATCACAAGCAGCAAATAATTTACCTCTACCCCAAACTTCCCAATCATTACCATAAACCGTTCAAAGCAGGAACTACATCCTTCTCACACCCGCAGGCCCTAAAACAGAGTAATAAACACTCAGAAAAAGACTCCTGTTCCCAGAAGGAACTCAGGAACAATTGCATAACTTGAATGGACATACAGATGCCCAACACAGATCCTGACAGAACAAATCCTTCCCCTTCCTGGGAAAAGAAATAAAAAGGAGGGACCCTCTCAGATCCCTAGTGGGCAGCTCTGATTCTCTCTTGGAGATGAGTCTTTGTGTATATCCGCAAAGTGATGTGGCAACAACAACAACAACAAATGTTTGCTTCGAACCAGCTCCTAGAGTAATGGAAATAAAAACAAAAATAAACAAATGGGATCTAATTAAACTTAAAAGCTTTTGCACAGCTAAGGACACCATCAACAAAATGAAAAGACAACCTACAGAATGGGAGAAAAATATCTGCAAAGGATGCAACCAACAAGGGACTGATTTCCAAAATGTACAAACAGTTCACAGAGCTTAATATCAAAAAACAAGTAATTCAATCAAAAATGGGCAGAAGACCTAAATAGACATTCCTCCAAAGAAGACATCCAGATGGCCAACAATCACATTAAAAGATGCTCAGCATCACTAATTGTTAGAGAAATGCAAACCAAAACTAAAATGAGATATCACCTCACACCAGTCAGCATGGCCATCATTAAAATGTCCATAAACGATAAATACTGGAGAGGGTGTGGAGAAAAGGGAACCCTCCTACACTGTTGGTGGGAAAGTAAATTGGTGCAGCCACTATGGAGAACAGTATGGCGATTCCTCAAAAAACTAAAAATAGACTTACCATATGATTCAGTAATCTCATTCCTGAGCATATATCTGGAGGAAAATATCACTCGAGAAGACACATGTACCCCAATGTTCACAGCAACCCTATTTACAATAGCCAAGACATGGAAACAACCTAAGTGTCCATCAACAGATGACTGGATAAAGAAGATGTGGGGTGGGTGTGGGTGTGTGTGGGTGTGTGTGTGTGTGTGTGTGTGTGTGTGTGTGTGTGTGTGTGAATATTACTCAGCCATAAAAAAGAATAAGATAATCCCATTTGCAGCAACATGGATGGAACTGGAGATCACCATTCTAAGTGAAGTAAGCCAGAAAGAGAAAGAAAAATACCATATGATATTGCTTATACGTGGAATCTAAAGAAAAGGACACAAATGAACTCATCTACAAAACAGAAACAGACTCACAGACATAGAGAACAAACTTACGGTTACCAGGGGGCAAACTGGACGGGAAGGGAGAAATTGGGAATTTGAAATATGCACCTCTTGGGGAATGATGGAAATGTTCACTATCTTGGTTGTGGTGGTGATTTCACGGGTGTAGACATCTATCAAAATTCATCAAATTGTACATCTGAAATATGTGTAGTTTACTGTATAGGAATTATACCACAATAAAGGTGTTAAAAAATGTTTGGAGTTGACATAAAAAATAGTAAGCCAGGCAAATTCGGTCCAGAGATCTGTAATCCCTTTGAAATCACTCTATTTAAAATGACAAGCAGAGATTGATTAATCCAGGGCTGACGAATGGATAGCTTCATCCCCCCATCTGTCTTCCCCTTCATCTGCTGAGTGTACATGCTGTATTGACGCTAGAATGTTTCCATGGCAGTTTACAGTCTGAACTTTTCACAGTCACTTTACTTTTGTGTTCAGCATGCTAAACAGGAGTGGTTAGGTCCACACAGAAGACGGAGGAGGACTCAACCACAATGAAGTTAAAGGTCATCCTTCAAATCAGAGGCAGATCTGAGAACAGAACATTGACTTCAGAGACTTGGGCTCTGAAGGCATATTAATCAAGAAGCCAGGTGTCCACAAAAAGAAAAGAAGAAAAACGTCACTAAGTTAGAGTTAGAAAACTCTTCTATCTACATACCATTATTGAACCAAGTTAGAGGAAGAGATTGACACAAATGGACCAAAATTAGGCAACTCAAGAGGCAGATTAAAAAACAGACTCCCAGACCCCACTCAACATCCACTGCGTCAAATCTTGGCACCACTGCCCAGCAATCTGCATTTTAACAGGCTTTCAGGTGCTTCTGTTGGGCAGCTGTGTTTATGTCCCATGGGTTTATGTCCCTGTGAAGGGGGCAGATTTGATGTCTCACACCCAGGCTCTGTTCAGCGTTGCCCTGACGTCCATATGCAAACTGGCAGTGGGGGTTGGGGGCGGTTGGGATAGTTCTCAGGCTGCATCCACGGAAGATGAACTTTTTAAATGGCCCTGTACAAGTCTCGGGAAGAGAGCGTCCAGACCTCCCTCTGGTTGCACCCCACTTTCGGCCCTGACATTTCCTCAGAATGTGCTTTTTTCCCTCCTGCATTATCTTGGTGTGAAGGGGAAACCGGCCCCTGGCAAAGGCAACTCACTCAAACCCAGGCTATGACTCCACTGCAAGAAACAGCAAACACTGTTCCACTACGCCTCGGAACCCATTTGTAGCCAAACAACATCATTCTCCTTTTCAGGACAGGTCCTTGTTATGATGTCCTCTTGCATCTGGGCAGAAAAAGTCTCTACTATTTAGAAATCCCAATTAGAGTTGCGTTACTGTGAGACTTGGGAAAATATGATGAATTAAATCCCCCCCATTACCACAATAAACAAGGGGGCAAGGGAAAAACCAACCAACCAAACCAAAAAAAACACCACGGCATTGAACAAGTAGCATTTTTAAATAAACCTTAAAAAAAAAAAAAGATAGTTCGACCGGTTTTGCCAATCCTTAATGATTGGAAGAATTCAATAGCTCATTTGGGGCTTGGTGCAAAGATAAAACAGAAAGAAGTAACTTAATGGAAACAACAGGCGCCCACCCCACGGTCAAGTCCAGACCAGCCCCGGGGAAAGGCTCTCCCGGCTCTCCCGTTAGCAGTACGCGTACTGGGCTCGAACCAGGCGAGCTAATGCCTCAGTACCGAGAGCAAGACTACCACTGAGATAATTCCTCCCCTTCCAGGCCTTAAGCATTTTAAAAATACAAAATACAAAAAGCCATGGAAAATTTACACGTGCCTTTGACGAAGTTCATTCACTAATTACCAATCAATCATCAGTCCTCTCTGAGACCTGACTCTCAGGGCTCCTCCGGGCAGAGCCGCCCACCCTCACCTCGCTCCCCTGGGCAGCAAGCAGCTAATGGCCAATAAAGTACTGAGATCCAGGCAAAGGGGCCCTGAGCCAGAGGGGTCGCCCCACTCCTGAACCCTGAGCAGCCACTGCCTTTCACACAAAAGCCCTTCCAGTCCTGTCGGCCCCACCCCATTTCATTGACTTCTCCTCCCACCATTATTTTGCAGCTCCACACACAGAAATCCAGGCCTTCCCCGGCCCCTGTCTGCTCCTTTTCCCATTCCCCACGACCACAGCCAAGCCCCTCAAGCTGCATTCCTCCTCAGCTCCCTAGACAGCGGGGCTCAGAATACAATTTCTCTCTGCCCTTTCTCTTTCAGGCCAGTCTGCCTGGCGTCGCGTTGACAGCTTCCAAACCGACTAATGGTTTCCAAAGCTTCTGTAAAGCCGAGATCTTGCTACTGTCTCTGTGCCTTTCTTGGACCTTACTTGCCTTACAAACAGAAAAAAGAAGAAGGGGAAAAATAATTTCTTATTTGGACCAAAAAACAAAACAAGAACAACAACAACAAAAACCCCCCAAAAACCAAACAAACCACCTCATGCTTAGGTTGGGAAAGTTCTGGTGCAAACCCCTTGGAGAGGAAAGGAAGTAGTGGGCAAACTGCTCCAAGCAAAGGCTCAGTTCATCTTCTGAGAATATCCTGGGGTCAGATCTTCTCAGGTGTCCCAGCAAACACTGTGCTGTCTACACCGCACCTGTACCCCCTTGGCACTCCCAGCTCCTGTACCCGCGGTCAGCCTTCCACTGTAAGTGTCTGCAATTTCTGCCTGCCGGGGGGCACCTTCTGGCTGCAGGAACTTGCTCAGCCTGGGCAGGGGGTAGGCTGGAGAGTCAGTAAGGCCCAGGGAGCTGCTGTTTCCAGGAGGAGCCCTTAACAGATAGGGGTTGATGACGAAATACTCCAGTTTTTTCAACTCTGAGGCATATTCTGCACAACAACCATGACCCCCAGGATGACTGAACCGTAGTTGCCCACAGTGGAAACTTCCCAAATAATGCACTGTGTGTTGGCGTACATTCCCTGCTGTCCTGTCTTACCTCCTTCTTCCAATAATGGTGCTTCCTGGAATCACCTCCCATATAAACCACTGGAACTCAAATCCTGTCTCAGGCTCTGTTTCAGGAAGAATCTGACTTAAAACCCCTATCATTACCATCCCCAGTCCCATGACGGTCTCTCCCCAGCCCCTGCTGCTGCTGCTACATGACAGTGCTGGAAAGTCAACCGGTCTGGCAACAGTGCCGTGGACAGCAGCCTCCCTGCCCTTAGGTGAATGCTAGCTCTCTTTCCAAGGACTATTCGTGTGTGCAGTTGACATCCACCAAAGGCGGAGTTAGGACACTTGTTAGGCCTGGCTCAGCCCTGGAGGAGGAGCCTAGGACATTTCTGAGGCATCTCTAGGGTTTTACTGTCTATGACGAGGAGAGAAACTCGGTGAGCTGGCTAGGAACTCATCGACTTGAACCCTTGAGCATCTGGGATTCCTCACCTGTAGATCCCTCCAGACGGTAGAAGATGACAAGACACAGGCTCCTCTGAATCTTAAAATTGCTACTCAGAATCACTCATTAGGAGTTATATGCTAAGACTTCTTGCTTAATCCACCCAACTGGTCACTCTGCAAGATTCTCAAACCAGGGACTATACTTCTTGGCTCCGTTCTGGATACCTAGGCTTTCCTGTGGCTGACCCAGGCCGTCCAACTGCGCATTCTATACCTACGGGGGGAATTTCTTCTGCCACCTTCATGACTCCATGTAGATGGACTGCAGGTACTATAACTCTCTTGGCCTCTCCACCAGCGCACCCAGCCCTCCCCACGAAGGAATAACCAGACTATTTTATGAGTCTGGAAGAAGGAACTGGGCGAATTTAGCTCAGCTCCCTCCTTTCCCTTGGAATATGCTTGCTTGAAGGAACACGGATTCTGGTCTGCTTGGCCACAGACCTCAGCCAAGATCTCCAAACAGCTTTCTCAGAAATCAAGGTGATTGTTCATCTCCCTCCACCAGTGAGGACTGCTGGGCCTCGTTTTGTTCAGGACTCAGATGGAGACTGAAGGAGTGCTGTTTATTAACCCACTAGTGATTGTTCATCTCCCTCCACCAGTGAGGACTGCTGGGCCTCGTTTTGTTCAGGACTCAGATGGAGACTGAAGGAGTGCTGTTTATTAACCCACTAAGGCCTCAAGAGGAGCCTGTGTCTTGTCATCTTCTACTGTCAGGAGGGACCTACAGGTGAGGAATCCCAGATGCTCAAGGGTTCAAGTCGTTGAGTTCCTAGCCTTCTCATGATCACTGTCATCAGCTTGTCATTCTTTTTTTTTTTTTGAGGGGGGGGGTTAGGTTTATTTGTTTGTTTTTAACGGAGTACTGGGGATTAAACCCAGAACCTTGTGCATGCTAAGCACACACTCTACCACTGAGCTATACCCCCACCCTGCTACTATCATCAATTTCCAAACACTCGTCAGAGAGGTAAAGATACTCATTACTTGTCATGTGAACTTTGGAAAACTACTTAAACCTCTATATACCTCCCTCGTAGGACTGTTTTGAGGATCAGACAGGAAGTAAAGTGCCTATTCAACTGCCTGGCATACAGTATGCATAGAACAAAGAGTAGAGAAGTTTATATAGTGATTGTCTTGATGTCTCCAATTTCTTTTTGTTTCTAGCACCATCACTGATCACACTTCTTACCTATTTCATGGCAAATACTTGCAATAGAAACACTTTTGTTCTAGATCAGAAGAGGCTGCAAAGTGTGAACTGCAAGTAGCTCTGTGATGTTTGGGTAATTTTTCCTCAATTGGTCCTGCTGGTGTTGCACACAGGGTGCCTCCAGGGCTTTGGGAACTCTATTGATTGCGGAGCAACATCTGCTCCACAATCCCCAGTGAGTCAATCGAAAGACAGCAGGAGATGACTTGAAAATCTCATGCCAGGTCTGGGAGTGCAAATTTCTAACATACTGGCTACTCTGACAATCCTAAGTCCATAGTGGCCAAACAGTCCTTACGATGCTTCTGAACAGACTCCTGACATCTTTCACCAATTGATTGAAGTTGGCAAGTGAAGTGAACTCATCTGAAATCGCTTATCTGGGTAAACGAGATGACAGAAGAAACAGGCTTCCTAATGTGGGGAAGCTCTCGGAGGGTGTTGAGATGACGATGTCCAGATTCTGATAGATCACCAGCAGAAGGGGGCAGCAGTGAGTCAGAAAAGGGCTGCTTTCAACTGATGGCATTGATTACAAATTCCCACTTCTGATGTGGACAAAGATATCATTAATAGAAATATTGATATGAAGCAAGCAGAACACATTAACTCCTATCTGACAAATTGATTGCTTAAAAAATACTGCTTCAGTCAGGAGAGTGATCGCCTGGCTGCTGGCTGTTCAGGCATCACAACATCCAACTGAATAACGAGTGATCATATTTCAATGAGACCAGTACGAGCAGAAGCAGAAAAAACTTTAAAGATCAAGTCTCTAAAGCCTCTTTTGGTACAGAGGGGATCACTGAATTCTACAAAGTAGAAGGAATTTGCCCAAGTTCACACATTAAGTTCAAGTGGCAGAGTCATGACCACAGCCAACATATCCTGGCTTCTGGTCCAAGGCCCTTTTTACTCAACCAGATTGTCCCTAAATTAAGAGAGGGAGAGAGAGAGAGAGGAAACTGAAATGTGGAACTGAAATGTAAAAGATTTTTTGAAACTGATCCTAAATATAGTTATGTAGTGGCCTCAAAGAGCGCTGTTAATTATGCAAGAATAAGAAATTTTCAAAGGCACCGCATTATCCGGAATAACTAAGCAGTCTAGGACTGAAGTCAATGCACCTTCAGCTGTGAGCACCCCTCACCTTTCACGTTACCTTCTGAACTGCAAGTCTTGCCTAAGGAAATCGCCTTTCCCCTAGTTTACCATGAATTCGAAGATAGCTCACTTCTGGACAACTGCTTCCAGTTCAGTAAAGATTATGAGACTGCTCACTATGTCTCATGATTTCTGGAAGTTTGCTCTTTATGCCCCTCTTTTTACTTTGAAGGTGCGGCACCGGGGCATATTTTGTTCCAGGCAGCATCCGGGACAGGATATTTCGGCTGCAACAGGTTGCTGTGACCTAAGACTATGCTTTCAGCTCTAATTAAAAAGGGCCTTGTGGCTTCAGCAGGCAGGCGCAGCCCAGGAGCAGCAGGGGCCACCAGGAAAGAGGCGCTATTTCCTCCTCAGTTGCCGGTGGAATGATTTTCAGGAGTCCGAAAGTATGTGCTGACTTCATCTGAAAAAAGGAGCAGCCAGGAATTTTTTAAGGCCTGATCCATCTCCGTAAGAAAGAACAGGGCTCTGTGTCTCTGAGTCCGTATCTGACGGGGGAGGGCAGTCACACCACCTGAGAGTTTAACCATCTTGGAGCAAAACCTTTCCAAAACAACTGACACACCATCTCCTTAAACAGAGGAGAAAAACCATGTAAGACGCCCTGTCTGCTTGTGCTTCACTGTTACTTTCACGTAGCTCTTGGTTCTTGACCTTGAGGCTTGCCGATCATTCGTCCTTGGGAATTGGATTTTGGCTTTCCTTCACTCTGTTTGGCTTCATTGACCCCCTCCACTGCCAAGGCCCCCCGCCACTGCCTTGAGCACGAAACCCCAGAAACTGTAGCCTGTGATCTCCAGATCGTATTCTCTACTCTAAGCATCTCAGTCCACAGAGCTCTGGCCAGCCTGCTTCTCCCCTGAGAAAGGGAGTCCTGGATGGCAAGAAACTTTGCTTCTGCACGAAGTCCACGGAGCCACTGTGCTTCGTGAGGTCTAATGTCTGCTTATTTTTAATGAATCTCCCTCATCTCCCGTTCAGTACAGGTCACTGGTCACTTGCCATGACGTCAGGCACTGCACTGATGGACACAACTGTTAAACAGACTGGCACCATCTCTTCCTTCTCTCACGGAGCCAAAGGCATGTGGGGGAACACAGGGAAGTGAACATGCAGTTACACCACAGTGTGAGAAGTGCTTCAGCAATGGGGGAACAGAGGGAAGGAACTCGGAAGAAGACTCGAAAAGTGTCAAGGAAATCCTCTCAGAGGGGTAGGTATTAAGTTACATCCTGGAGGATGAATAGAACTGAATGACTGGTGGGCAGACAGCACAACTAACTGAGATGGGCTGAAAACCATCATTATTTGCTGTTATCAGAGTAACTGTCTCTAGAATTTCCCTGACCCCTTCCAATGTACTGGTGTACGAGGTACTTCAAAATCAGATCAGCAGGAATGTTAGTACAGGGTATAAATTAAGAGCAAAGAGATTGAGACTCTAAGGGGCTTCACCTATGAATAAACTACAATAGGATTTTTTATTCAAGACCACAAAAACCACAAACCATAAAGGAAAGGAATGATGAATAGGACTACATGAAAATTTTCAATGTGTACATAAGAAAGACACCAGGAACAAATTAACTCAGCAGGTCAGAAGCTGGAAAACATGCATAATGTATTTAACCAACAAAAGGATTACCATCAACAATGAATAAATAACTGCAACAAGTCAGTAAGAAAAGGGCCAAAAAGCTCATGAGAAAACAATGGGGAAATGACATGAATAGGAATTTCAAGGAAAAGAAAGCCCTAATGGCCAAGGAACATAAAAAAAACGATGTCCCACCTCAAATACCATCTTGAAAATGTAAATTAACAAGAGGGAGAACGGACAGGCTCTCGGGAAGTTTGGCGTGCATTTCAAAAGGAAAAATGGACTAGACCGTGGGACCCAGCAATTGCACTTTCAGGCATTTAATCCAGAGAAATGAAGTTTCAAATATAGTTTCAAAAAAGATAAATTATCCAAAGGTCCTTCAATGGATAACTGGTTAAACTGTGCTCCATCCATAGCACAGCATGCTACCTTCAACAATCTGGGTGAACCTCAAGGAAATTATGCTGCGTGAAAAAAGTCCATATCAAAAGCTTACATACTGTAGAATGCCTTTCATGGAACGTTTGTGAAATAACATAATTATAGCTTTGGAGCACAGGTAGAGGCCAGAGATTACAGAGAGTGAGAGGGGACAAGTATGGCTATAAAGGAGTAAGACAGGTCAGTCTTGAGTACAGTGGGATATGTTAACTGTGATGGTGGTTGCACAAGGGTACACACAGATGAACTTATGTAGAAACCCCACGTCTCTCTCTCTGTCTGTCTCTCTCTCTGTCTGTCTCTCTCTCTGTCTGTCTCTCTCTCTCTCTCTCTCACACACACACACAGAGCGCACGTACAACTGGAGAAATCTGAATAAGCTCTAAGGACTGTCAGTGGCTTTGACATTGCACTAGAATCGGATAATATGTTAACTACAGAAGCAGCTGGGGAAGGGTGCTCAGGCCTTTCCTGTACATTTCTTTACAACTTCTTGTGAACCTAGAATTATTTCAAAATCAAATGTTTTAAAAAATTACAAGAGGGGATAGATTTGAGGCAAAATATGCACTTTTGTTTTACCTTTTGGGCAGGCATGTAAGAGTTGGTAATATTACTTTCTGCACCGATATTATATGCTTGAATTGTTTTGGGATCATAATAAATAATAACAGTAACAGAAAAAACCCAGGTTAAAGAGAGAGCGGGTTAGTCACCAGAGATTGGGGGAGGGGCAAGGGGATGGATGTGGCCATAAAGGAGTGACACGGGAGGTCTTGTGGACAGTGACTAAAGCGTAACTAGTTTCAGATCACAGAGCTACCACTTGCTAGCTGTGTGATCCTGAAAAAATGACTTAACCTCTCAGAGTATCAGTTTCCTGTTTTACCAAGTCAGCACAATAATCTCTGCCTTACAGAGATTTCTTTTTGTAAAATTAATTAAACTAATGGCTCTAACGTGCCTGGCATAGAGTATGAATGTGATTAATGGCTGGTATGAAATGATGATAATGCTGATGATAAGGTTGTTCCTTTTTCTATAGCCTCGGCTGAAATTAATTTGATGTGTCACCACAAAGTAAGCTAAAGAGGATTCGATTTAACTAAGGGAGGCTTTCTTCCACGAACAAGTTTACCTTTGGCAGTTGTCTTTACTTCGGCAACATCAAATTATGTTGTCCTTTAGATAATTTCACAAAATGTTATCATAGAAGGTATCATGTGCTAACAACTCTGCCAGAGTTGGATGACTACTGGCCGATGTTTTAACCACAGAGAAAGGTACAACTTGAGGAGGCGGTGAGAATAGCTGCTGGGAAATACGGTCCAAGTTCTGTGGGTCTTCCCTCCTCTGCATCTCATAGCCACAGACAGAGGATTCAACAGTTCTTGGCAAGACGCCATGAACTCAGCCCAACTCTACTCAACTATGTGCAAAAGAACTGGCACTGATTTTAATGATCAAAAGATAAAACCTATTTCATAGGGTTGTTTAAAGGATTAAATGAAATAATCTATATGAAACACTTAATATGGTCCCAGGTGTGTATTCAACAGTAATATGAATCTACCCAACCCCCATTAAGTATCACTTATATCAAAAACAAACTCCAGTGACCACGATGTTGTGTCTCAGAAGTTCCTGATGGAATTGAGAGGTCATAAAAAAGTGAATCAGGTTAGAACATTCATCCACTCATCATTCTTATCATGTGGAATTTGTGCACTGTGAAGTCCTGCATTCTCATTTTATGGTGAACCCTGGTAGTGATGCTATGGACATTTATCAAGTTCTCTGCAAATGGATTATTTCATTTTCTAGTCTTAATTCTAACTCCAAAGCAGCCCTGACCTTTTAGTGACAATGTTGATGGGATATGTACTGTAAGAAATGCTATTACTGAGTTCCTTAGGGTGAGTCTTACAGTGATTCTGTCTCTTCTCTGTTCCTGCTCATTCCCTTCATAGTTCTGACTTCCAGCTATAAAAAGCTCCTTAAGCTATAGTATCTCCACATGACTTTTTTGCCTCAGCCTAAGAAACACGTCTTGTGATTTATAAGAAGAAAATCATTATTTATGGGACAGCTTGATGGCCGGAGCGCACACAGGCAAGTGAACAGACTTGATGGTGTTTCAGGGATTTTTCTATCCAGCCTGATCATTCTACTTCTTGTGATGTAGTTTTTTTTCCACAAAAGATCTCTGAATGCATGTTACACTAGTCCTACACTGGGCTGTGTAGGAGATCCACAGATTATGAGGTAGAACCCATGCTTCAAAAGAACTAAAAATTCACTGGGGAGATAAAATTTACACACGTGAAACAATCAGAGAATTTGGCCAACCAGGTCTTTCTCGTAGAATGGAAAAAAGACAGAAAACCTCTGCATTATTGTCCCTCACCTTAGTCTACAGTTCAGGGCGTCAAGAGCTGATTTTGCTGCTGGCTATGCCCCCAAATAAACCTCTCCGAGAAATCACCTCCCATTTCTGAAAATGTTTAAATGTTAAATTAGGGATTCCTGACTGTATTCTGAGGGGATGCAATGTTTATTCTCAATGTTCGGGGTCTACCATCCAGCCATCAAACAGGCTTCCAGTGGCAGAATTCGAATGTTTCTATAAATTTCCCTCTTCCATAGTATAAGGCTTGACTCCCAAGTCAACATGGACCCAACGGTTCTAATCACCTAACGGGGGAAGGCAGGGCAGGTGACTGCAGGGACGCCTGCACAGGACTCTGTGGGCCTCAATCTGTGGGAATTCTCTTCTCTTGCTACATTTCCTTACTGGAGGAGCTCATCCATTTCCATGGCTTTAACATCATCTCCAAGGGGGTAATCTCCAAAACTGAATCTCTAGGACTCAACTTGACACTCAGCTCTAGATCTGCCTTCCACCTGTTCACCAGGCAGCATCTTCCCAAACCAGATTTCCTCAAGGATTTCCAGTTCTCCCTAAAGCACCATCATTGTGCCAGTCGGTTGGCCCCTATCTGTTGATTCCACAGACAGAACACGTGATCCGCATATCTCCCTACATCTCATCTGTCACTCAGTCCTGATAGCGCCCTCCCTGACTGTCTAGATCTGCCCACTTATCATCTCCACTGTCACTTTTGGAGCTCATGCTAATATTTTATCTTCCCCAGAGGGCTAGTAATGTTCTGAATAGGACCTCCGCTTTATCTCTCACCCTCTCATCCAACCATTCTCCACACTGGGAGCAGAGTCTTCTTTCTAGACTGCAAATCCGTATCAAGCACTTCATACATGTTTGTTGAACTGAGATGAATTAAATCACATTATCAAATCTTCTTAAAGGGCACTTTCTTTATTCAGAACACGGGCACACTAATGATATAAGGATGCTTTCAGTGCCGGAGAATATATATGATCTCAAGGTATTTTGCAAGCATAGTGTCCCAGGATGTAGAAAATAAAATACAGTTGTATTATATTTATATTCTAGTAAATCACCAGCATGTCTGAAGAATGATGAGCATTAAAATATCCAATTTATTCATCTTATGATTTCCTATTTTATGCTACTACCCTGTGGAAACCAAGCAGAATTCTGAGAGGAAGGTGTTCACACTCAGACAGGGTGGGTGGACCACTCGCCTATCTAGAACAATGAGGAAGTAGTCACTAAAATTCAGCCCTGGTGAATGTGAGAGATTAATTTATTTCTCAAACCCTAGACATTTATGCCCAGTTCTGCTAACTTACTGAAGGATCAAACAGAATACATTTAACTAGATGATCAAAACAGAATGATGATTCACCGACTTTTCTAGGTTGGTAGTACAGCCATTGACTTGCTCCTACAACCGTGCAGACGCCATCTTGTATGGCTACACTGAACGACACAGCGCCGGCCAGGCCAGTCCCCCTGTGATGTTACTGAATGAATGCAGGCCTTCTTTACTGCCTTTGTTGTTGCCAATTCCTCCTCCAGTCTCGTGTCAGACAGAGGCAGCTGCCCAGGTTGCTCACGGTTTCCCAAGCCATCTTCTGAAAGATGCAGGTAAGCCTTGGCTACCTCTCCACTCCCACTCATCTCCTGTCTCACAAAGCTCTAGCCGCATGGACCTTCTGTGGAGTTCTCAAACCAACAGCGAGCCCCTTCCCGTCTCTGGGCCTGTGTACCTGCTGTCTCCTCTACCTGGAAGGCTCTTCCTCTAGACAGGCACATACCTGGCTGCTTCTCATCATTCAGATGTCAACTCAAATGTCACTTCCTTTATCTAAAGTGACAACCCTCACCGCCACCTCAGGTGCTCTTTTGCCCATTACCAAGACATTCCGTCTCCAGTGGCATCATTATCTCTGCATTCCTGAATTGATCAAGGCAGAAAAAGAAACATTAATACCAGAATTTGTGACCTTTTGCTGATGAAAATTCCTTTTGATTTTTCCTGAAGCTTTATGAGGTAGAGGCGAGAGGGTATATTAGTCAGTTCTCTTTTGATTGCAAATGGCAGAAACCTCAGTCAAGTGAACTTCAGTAGCAATGGGAATTTACTGGCTCACAAATAGTATGTCCAAGGGCACGCGCTGGCTTCCGGCATGACAAGGTCGGAGGGTTTGAACAATGTCAGCAGTCCGCTGCCTCTCTTCTCCACCTCTCAGCTCTTCTTTTCTGTGTGTTAACTTCCTCTCAGGCAGGATGTTCTCACATTTGGAAATGCTGGTCACCAGAAGCACTAGGCTCTGTGCTGGGGACACAGCCATGAATATCAAGAAAGGCAAGGTCCCTGCTCTCTTGCAGGCATGACGCAGACATGATGAACCGTCTGGGCATCTCGCCCCTTTGGACATGATACCAGAGTAAAACGGGCAACAATGCAGCCAGCGAGGACATATATATGTACAAATAAAGACATCAGTAGAGTCATCCCAGATAGGGACAGTGATATCTAACTCACCCGCAGAACACCTTGTCACAGCTTCCCATTTATTTAACACCAGCCAGTCTTTAGTGAGCACCTATTCTGTGCCAGCCTGTGCCAAAAGGATGGGGAGGATATCTGAATGACCAAGTCCCTGTCCTTGAAGGACACACAGGACTATACTAGTGCCAAAGAAGTCAACCTCCCAGTCAGCAGAATAGGACGGAAACCCGAAGGGCTAAGCCCTAACCAAGGGCTATGGTCCACCCTAGTAGGCGATCTTCCAGGTGGTTGAGGTCAGGAGGAAATCAAGAAAAAGTACTGGTAACAGTCCCTGGGTGAAGTGATGAGGGGGAGAACTAGAGTACGGATAGCAAGGATGGAGAGAAAGACATTAGCTGTCAAGGGTTCTGAGTGAATGGTGCGCCCTAAAAGCCACAGGGAAGTCCAGGAGCCGCAGCTCTCAATGGGGACAGCAAGGGAGGGAGTGACGTGCTTGGTCTGGGATGGATGTATTTGAAGGATCTGTAGAAAGCAGTTACCATTTCCATTTCCATTTGTTGAGAGCCTATCTACACCAAAAGGTATCCTTCATGTACATTCTTCCCCTTAATTACACATCTAGTGCCCCTTGGCAAGGGAGGTGCTGTTAGTCCTTCTTTTCATATATGCAACCCACGGAAATCAGGGAAGTTACGAACTCACGCGAGGTGACACTGCAAGTTAGGGACACAGTTAGACTTTGACCCTCTATCCCATCTGACCCTTTCCGCCATATCCTCCTGTCTTATCACAACCTTGCTCTTCCAAAACTGGCAGCCACAAAGATCTTACTGGCTCCTCTTCCCATGAAAATCATTTCCAGTTGAAGAAAGAAGCAAGGGGAATGACTAAACCCCAGGTTGATTTATTTTGGAAGACTTTCCACCGGAGTCTTTAAGGAGCCCTCTGACAGTGCTAATTTTAACCAAGTCATTGTACAGCAACCTTGGCTTCCTCCATGCAAGGCAAAGTACAAATACAAGTGTATGACTCAGCACAAAGCAGCTGAGGTTCTCCCTGCAGCCCATTACCCACACCCTACAAGGGATGAGTAACAGCCCTGAGATTCAATAAAGAATTCCAACCTTGCTCAGAAATACCCCCACATTCCCCATCCCCTCGGTTGTGCACACTGAGGCTCTGGCGCTACTTCCCAGAGTCGACCCCTAGCCAATCTTCTTACGACCCTCTCTTGTCCTGGTGTTGAAGGCAGGGTTGAGCTGGGCTATGGGACATGTCCTGCAAATGATAAGTGGCGGTGAGCATCTGTTTGCTGAGACCACTGATCAGAGGGGGAGGTGATCAAGGAGGGGCTCAGACTGTAGGAACAGCAGTCTTAGCTGCCATGGAAATCTGGTCTGAATATTTGGATGAAGCCCTTCACTTAAAGAGCTCTAAGATGCTGGCCTGCACGGCTGTTACCATGACAAAGCTGCCTGGGACACACTAAACCCAAATTCTCCCCATGACCTTGTCCTAGCTCTCCTACTGGTCTGCCCGCCACCCCCAGGAAGGAAGGAGGCTGTTGCTTCAGACTTGGATTGGCAGTCCACAGTCCCGGGGATGGGGGGGGTTCTCCCTTGCTCTTCTGAACTGCCCCTTCAACGTCATCCCCGCCAATCACACAATCAGTTTTTCATTCTACAAATATATAATGATCTCCTACTGTGTGCAAGACACTGTTTAAGGCTCCAACGATACAGAATAGCCAAAACAGACAAGGATCCTTGCTTTTGGGAAAAAGGGTGTGTGTGTGAGTGTGGGGTGGGCGGTGGAGGGCAGACAATAAACAATCAGCATAATAAATCAGTAAATTATACAGTGGAATAAAAAGTATAGTATAATTTGATGAAAAGGGGAAAATGTGAGCAGAATAGGGGGAGCCGGAGAACCGGAGTTGGGGGTTTAAAATAGGTTGTGGCATTAAGTGGGATGGTCAATGCAGGCCTCACTGATGCTGTAAGAGATGAGCAAAGACTTGAGTGAGATGAAGGACTGGGTCCAGGGGGTATCTGAAAACGCCAAGATAACTCCTTTAGGCCCAGAGTGTAAACTGGGTACCACCTTCCTTACCTAATGCATTTGAATGAACTACCAGAATGTGAGCTCCAATGCTGTGTTCACAGCGGTCTCCCCACTATGGAAATAAGGCCAATTCCAAAAAATATTTTTTAATGGATGATGGAATAAAGGGAAGAAAGAAGGAAGAAATATTAAAATCTGACTTTTCTTGCTACAGCCTAACCTGTCTGTCGCCCATCTAGTTCATCCTGCTCACAGTTCTCACTGAGAATCCCGGGGGCTCCTCAGACCCATCCCGCAGGGTCCAGGGTTTAATCTACTGATTTTTACATAGAAACAATGCACAGTCTACTCTGCAGTTACCTGTGCTTTGCAGCATGGAGTAGACCACGCGGTATCTTTAACAAGTTCCTCTCTCAGACCCTATGGGTTTACGTGAAGTTCCGATGCCTTTAACAGCATCATTGCTCACTAGTCCTTCGCTTCCCAACCCCATCTCTCCACTACTTTCTCCGACACAAGCTTAAATTCGTCTCCTCCCGACATCTCAACAGACCTGGAACAAATCATATGCCATCCCAATGGATCTTACCACCTTCCCTGTTGGCAATGGCTCACTCAATAAATGTGCATATTGTGCCTGATTAAGTGCTGAACGCCATTAAAGAAGTTAATGTCATGGGCTCTACCCTGGAGAAGCCTACCAGCTGTCCAGCTGATAGTGATTACAAGCCATATTATTACTCCATACCAGAGAGGACGAGCTAGTCAACAGCTCTCATGTCCTGCTGGTGGAAGTATATATTGGTATCCTTTCTAGCAAGCCATTTGAAATTCTGTAACAAGACCCTAAAATTTCACATTCTTTCCCCTAGCAATTTCAACTCTTGAAAGGTGGAGTAAGGAAATAGAGAGGTAATCAAATGTTTATATACAAAGATATTTATCTGCATTGCTATCTGGGAAGGGGAGAAGCTGACAATTAAATTCTCCCAAATAAGTGAATATTTAAATATATTTCTGTACAACTATATAACCACCAGGAATATTTAGTGACATGGGGAAATGCTCATTACGTAATGTTAAGAAAAAGAAACGGATACAAAACTCTATGTACCACATTGTGTTAATGTTATTTTAAATAATCCACAACATGTATAAAATATTGGAAAAAAATACAACAAAACGCCAACTTGATCTTCTTTGGATCTTGAGCATGACAGGCACTTTGTGCACTGTCTTGAATCTCCCATTGTGAGCAAATATTCTAATTTCTATATTAAATCTGTATAAGTGTATAATTTATTACATTTAAAAAAATAAACAAATAATTTAAATATTCTAAGATGAGCAAGAGGCATTATTTTTAAAATTGACCCTATCTGGGGTTTAAGGATTCCTCTAAGAAAAGGGGCATGTGTATTACACATGTATATTGCATTACCTCTAGAGAGGGGGGCGTCAGAGGAGATCTGGGAATCTCTTTCATTTCTGACTTTGAAGGACACATTTGTCTTGTGGGAAGGTGGTTAGCACAGTGTTCTCAGGAAGCAGAAGGCCAGACTCAAGGGTCCCTCACCTCCCAGGAGTCTTCTGACCCCCAGAGGGCACCACACTCCCCAGGAGAGAGAAATCACCAAAACTCCTCTCACGGAGGAATCTGCAGGAGCTTCAAATCAAAAACCCACAGGCTGGGAACCAATCTCAGAAAATGCTAATTCCAGTGCCACAACTCCCTACCCAGAGTAGGAATTTTCTCTATCGTGTCTCCGTGAGTTGGGCAGTCAGAATGTACCTCTGTACCAATGACACCAAAAACTTTGTTCTTCCACACCTGTGACGATCTCCTCAAACACAAGCCTGCTTTACTTAACCTTCCCAGTCTACGTGCACACGACTTCCCACCATGGCCAGTCCCCGAGCGTTTCTCAAACACACTGGATTCAGGTCAAATATTAAGCCTCTGCTTGGGCTTCTGCCCTCTCTCCCGACGATGATTCTCTGTACCTGAAATGGCACTCATTTCTCCTGCTCTCCTCTCAAGACATCGCTGATTGGATCGATTGACAATTTGGCAATGGGACACAGGAATTCTGGTCAATCTCTGCTGGATCCTTGAACTAGGAGGCAGATTTAAAGTTGAGGCTGATGGGGCCCTAATTGTGTGAAAGTTTAAGGAGGCGTGTGGCCTCCTTTCTCTAAACTACTCCACAGCGACTGTGGTCCACACTATTCACCTCGGTTCTCAGTCATACACTGTCACGAACCATTATTTCCTGGCCTTAGCTGTGAGTGAGCGGTGTGTGTGTGTGTGTTGTGTTCAGTCTTTTCAACAGCTTGTAAGCTCTCTGAGGGCAGGAGTGACCCTCTCTTCCGTGACTCAGTGTACTTCTGGTTCCTACCACTGTTTTTGGTCAGAGCGGGTGCTAAAGAAATATTTGCCAAACAAATACAGCGTGTATTCTATATTTGCCTTTTTCTGTCCCTGAGCCAGTCTTTGGCAGGAAAGTAATAGTCTTCAAAGCCATGGACTCCAGCCAGCAGGGTACTGGGTGCCTAGCAGCAAGGGGCCTGAAAGAGTTAATGAGCTTCATCAAGTCTGAGAGAATATAGCTTGTTTACTTTGGGGCCAAAATATTTGTCAAGCTCCCAGTGAAACATGTGTTGTGCTAGGGTGTCTGATTTTTTTGTTTCCGCCGTGTTTATGCCATAACAGAATAATGTTTCTATCTGAAAGCTGCTTGAATTCAACTAATAATGACTGTGTTCATTTATTTCAAAAAAGCAAAATTGAGGTTCCAGGGTTTTGTTTAAGTTAATATTCACAGAAATATGGTAGATGGATGAGAACAGGCATATAGAATGGAAACCCTGATCTACCGCTTTCGGGATGGGGCAAATTTCCCCCTCAAAAGATTTCTCCCAATTCAGAAAAAGACAAGACTGAAGGTATATGAACAGAACATTCTGCTGCTCCTGAGGAGGACAGATCTGAAAGTCTTTTCATCTTTTTTTCTCTTTAAAGTCAAAAATAGTCATTTGCCAGGCGTCATTTTTCTTCATGAACCCAAGAGCCTGCACTAAAACTCGACGTCCTCTCACTTGCTCCCTCACCCTCCCCGCACGGTTATCTCAGCAGCTTAGCAGAGATGACAGCCGATCAGCCCGCGCTGCCTGGGCGCTGCAGCTGTTTACTGAAAGCCTGTCGCAGGGACCACGCGCAGCTTACACAGCGACTTGACCAAACGGATTTATAATTGAAGTTGAAAAGTCAAGGGCTGTGGAGAGACCCCAGACCTCCCTCAACTGCTCTGGGCCGGAGCACTTGATGTATCCCTAGCAACAGGGGGCACTGAGGTCCACACGTATCCTCCATTTAGTAAGTGGTTGTCTGCAAGCAGCGAAAAATGAGCAGAAAGGACAGTCGAAGTGAGGGGGGAGAAAAGCGCTCTGAGATCAATTCTCTTCTGAATTAGAAGTCGAAAAGGATAATCAGAATTCCAGTCATGTTTTTTCCCTCAAGGCCAATCTTTGGGGCTATTTGCTCCCTAACTACCCACAAGGCCTGGCACTAGTGAGTCCGTGCTGTGGAAGGCCCTAGAAGAAACAGCTGACCATTGGCTCTAGCACACTTGGTTCCTTACTGACAGAAAAGGACTCTCTCCATAACTGTCAGCTTCTCCCTAGCCAGCAGTGACGGCTGCAGGCCGAGCTACAGCTGGGGGGTGGGCACTGGCAGGGACTCGCCCAGCCACAGACGTTTATGGGAACCCTTGTAGTAAACACCGCGGGGAACAGCATGAATCCCCTTTGTCTTAGCGCGGCTGTTTTTATGAAACTCTAACCCACCAGGGAGCTGAGAGTCTAAACAGAAGCCTTTGTTGAGAATCAAAATGACGAACCCACACCTCTAAGCTGAAACAGGAAAATTCACTCATTAAAAATAGAACATGTCACATTATCTAGTTTGGGGGCTGAGTTTTCTTCCAAACCAGAAAACAATATCTGTGGCCAAATGGCTCCAGGCGTCCAACAGACCTACCGTAGCTACAGTGTGAAGAGAGTCATCACCTTCTGTAAATTGATACACAAAAGCCTGTGTATTTCCAGTTTTACCCCGGGAAATGGAGATGGGAGAATTTACTGTTTGCCAGCACTCACGTCCTCTACTCAGCTGGACCCTAAATGCATAGAAGTCTAGGAAGGAGAGCCTGACAGGGCAATCTGCAGCATTCAGACAGAGGTTTATGGGCTCAAATAAAAACAAACAAACATATGAATAGGAAAGAACCACCAAAGCTCGGTTTCTAAGAAATGTAGCTAGTGTTTTCCCACATCCTAAACGCTCCGGTAGCCACGCTGAATGAAAAGCCAGCAGCAAACCACAACCCTCCCCCATTATAAAGGCCACTCCACCGTGGAGTTTAGGGCAGCTCACCCCTCCTGAAGGCAGGCTTTAGCTATTTACTGTTCCTGAGATTGGTTCCAACGGTCCACTTGTCACTCCCCACAGTGGCCTTTTAAACCAAACCAAACTATCGCCGCAAAGATGAGAGGTACAAGATGTCAGGTCAGAAGACCTTTGTATCTTTTGCAGCAAAACAGCCCACTAATCTCATCCTTCCACACTGGATCACAGCTTACCGAGCCACTGAAATCAAACCCCATTCCTGAAATAAACTGAAAAATAACCCCAGCAGAAAACAGAAGGGTGGGGGGGAGTCCACCCGGAGTGTTGTGTCTTCCTTATTTGTTTATGGTTAAGCTTTGACTTTGTTTGCTTCTTGGTTGTTCTGAAATCACAACACTGTATCTGGTCTGTGAGAATCACCCAGAATCCTTCTGGTCTGGGCGTGGCTGCTGCTCCTCCAGCTCCACAGGCCTCGCTGGGAGAGGCTCAGCCATTCCCTCCAGCCTGGAAGCACCTTACATTTAGTGGCTGGGCTGTGGTGGAAGGAGTCAGAGTGAAATCTGAGGCCCACCTCTGCCACTTACTCCCCATCTGTGACCTTGGGCAAGTAGGATCTTCCCAGGTCTCTTAACTCATCTATCAAATGAGAGGTCCCCATGGCTTTTGTAGCTTGAAAAGGACTTTGGTTTCTATGCCTTTTGGACCAAGAGCAGCCTGATTTTTAAGAAAATCTAAATTTCTTGGAGGGTAACAGTAGAAGACTTGGGGAAGGTTCTCCAAGATATTTCTTAACACGGAGCCCCTGAGGCTGCCTTGTGGGTTAAAGGTGTGTTCCCAAGCACTCAGGGTCGGCAGCGTGGCCTGTGAGCTCAGCCAGTCACACGGAGAGAGAGAGAGAGAGCATTGCCTACCGCCCTCACAAGGAGGGGCTCCCTGACCCCTTGTTGCTCAGTAAACATAAAGAGGACAAGACACCCTGCCAAGTCTCACTCTTGGAAGTCCAAACAGCAAAATGTGTGGCCTCGTAGCGCTGGCTACCTAACCGGCCCCTCTGCTTTAGGCCCTTGTCTCTTCACACTGTTCTGCGTTCTGCTGTCAGAGCAACAGCCCTTAAATATTTTCATCTTGTCCATGACCTGCTCAAAACTTGTACTGGCTCTCTGTTGCCTGCAGGATGAGGTTCATGTGTCAAAGTCTTCCCCACTGGTCTGGGAGGTGATGGAGGACGCTGACCACGCCATAGTCATCTTTACGTGCACAGCATCAACCACAGGAATGGTCCACATTAACTGGTTAAGTAATGAACCTGCTGACCTAAGCGGGGAATTATAGCTGATGTCCATTTTCTTTGTTTCACTAACCAATATTTCAAACGTTTCTGTTATCAATAGATTCAGTTTTGCTTTTCTAAATGAAAAAAAAAAAAGTTGCTTTCTTAGAATTCAACATAACCTCCTTTTACATTTAACTTGCAACTCAAGAGCTCAATCCCAGATACCAGCAATGCACAAGGCACTCCACGTCCACAGTGCTCGCCCTGTAGGGGCTTCTAGACTAATCAGGGATGCGGTAAATTGAGGGACAATGAGGCCATAGGAAAAATGTGGCCACAGCTGTAAAATGTCATGGGAGTTCGGGGGGGGGGAGGGGCCCACAGCCACAGGAGAGGATGTCTTCTCCTCAAAAACCTGATAGTGATGAAGGAGTAAGCAGGCAGGCACAAATGACTTGCAGTTATGATAAAAACTGCTTTTGAATCCTGCCTAATTATTCCGCAGCACAGTAACAATTTGGCATCCTGTCTCACATGTCAGAATACCTTGATGGGAATTTGTATTTGATTTCAAAAGTGCTTTGCTCACAGAGCATGGCTCTGCTCACAGCTTTGAAAATAAACTGGATGAAATGTCCTCTCGGTTGCAAAAATGCATGTGCAGTTTGGTTGCTTATTAGGTTGGAAATCACAGCACACGCTCCCACGGGAAGACATGGCGGGTGTCCAAGCTTGTGCATCATAAATGCTATTCAGCTCGCCTTTCTCATCAGACAAACGTGCCCCGCACTTTGACATTTGACCCAAGCGCTCTTTCTGGGAGTTCGGCAAGGCAGATACTGCCATCCACATGTCCCAGATGAGGAAAGAATCAAAGAAGGTTAAGTGCCTCGCTAAAGTCCACCAACCAGTAAGAGGAGGAGCTTGGGAAAAATACTATGTATATTGGCGAAGCTAGTCTAGTTAGAAGATAATTTGTGACAAACCGTTCCCACTTTTCTCCTCCTGCCCTGGCAACAGCACACCCGAGACTTCAGGAAGGAGACAGGGAAAAGGACCGCTGCCCAGTCCGGCTGCTCCAAGTGCTCCTTCTGCCCTCCGGCACCTGAACGGAAGGTTCCAGAGTCATCAGTCTTTGCAGAAAGCCGGTGGGTGAACTCCAGGGAGTCGGAGCCTATGGTCAGCCTGCTCTGGGCCACAAGACCAAACAGGAACTGAAATCACATCAAACACGGCTAGAAAGCTGCAAAGGGGCTCACCTGCAGACTGTGGGCTGCAACTCGGGCCAAAATGCTCTTCCACCCAGCATCACACACTTCGATGTCCCCGGAGCGTGCCCGCCATCGGGCGCCACTCCACATTGCCCACGTGGCATTTTTCAAATAAGGGTATTTCGTAGCTTGATAACAGAGACAATACATGGGAGGATAAATTAGTGTCTCATGACCTGAAAGAATCAGGTGCCAAGTTCAAGCGATCTTCCTCTTATTAGCCTTCTTCCAACTCTGCCAAGTCATCAAAGGCTAGGATGCCCGTGTTTTTGTACAGGAACTAAGAGTTGAGAAACGAAAACTATGTCAGTGGCCTTGGTTCTTCCTTAAATTTTGCTTTTCAAAATTAACATACAGTAAAATTGACTTTTCTTGCGGTACAGTTCTAGGAGTTTTAACACATGCACAGATTCGGGAACGACCACCACAATCTATGAGTCTGGAACGCTCCCTCCTCACGCTGCCCCCTCTGCTCCTAACTCCTGACAACTGCTTAGTTCTACATCACACTAGTTTTGTCTTTTTCAGAATGTCATAGAGCTGAGACAAATGGAACCTGTGTGGTGTGTCCTTCATCCGGACTGCACCAGGCACACTTGCTGGCCCGGCTGCTTCCTAGTGGGTGAGGTTAAGCGTACAGCCTAGCTGGGCCAAAGGTTCCAGAATACTTGTAAAGATTTCATCTCTCCACTGCTTCTCCTGGGTCACTTACACATCTTTAAGAGCCACAGACAGTGACAAGGCACCCTGGGTGAATCCACGGTCCCACCGTTGCAGCTGAGCAAAGATGGTTCATCTCAAAATTCTCCCTAAAGCTGAAGCATCTATTGGACAGAAGGCCCGAAGTCTACACAGCACCGTGGACCACTGGGCCTGCTACATTCTACTACTTCTCACTAAGGCTCCATCCCTGGGCTGCCTCTCTTTACACAAAAAGAGCCCTCCCTCAGTGATCTCACTGATGCTCGCCAAAACTCCCTCGAGCTTCAGCCCAGACTCAAAGGCCGTATCAATAGCACTTAAGAGCCGAAGTTTTAGAATCTGTCTGCCTTATTTGAATCTTGGCTTAGTCACTTTAAAAAAAAATTAACCTCACTGTGATGCTTTCTTCACCTGAAGAGTAGGGACTAATCAAAGATCTCACATAGAGTTCTCGTAAAGATGAAAGGAAATAATCCCCATGAAGCATCACCTGGACAAAGTAAGAGCTCAATACACATTTGCTGCTATTATAATAATTATAACAACCAGTGGCATTTACTTGTTAACATTTCAATCTCTTGCAGTAGACTGTGAACTGAGCTCCTTGACGGCAAGAACCTAGGCTCATTCATCTCTCCATCCCTAGTGCCTAGCATCATGGCTGGCCAGCTCAGATTCTGGCTAACTCCTGCTTACTCCATAATACATTCATTCATTCATTCACCAAATTTTAACTGAGCACTTCTTAGTGGGTGGAGGTGTGAGTGAGGGTGATCTGGGCTTTCTTTTTCTCTGCCTGAGAGAACACCTCCCTGCAGAGCCAGGCCACCTCTCTCCATCGGTCCTCTTCCATGACTGGTGTGATAGGGTTAGGCAGCATAGCGCCTGGTACATTGTAGGGCGCAGTGAATATCTGCCGAGTGAATATTTGTATGTAGCTCTGTACATATTAATACCTTATGGATGAACACACACTTCTCTGCCTTGCCATCTAACCACGTATCCCAGTCTACTGCACCTGGCTGTCCCCCTACCCACTCTCTACAGCAGCTAGCACTGTGTCTGACACAGTGTAGACTATCTGTTGAAAGAGATACATCTAGAAATGGGAAATCAATGGCCAAGGAGAAGAAGAAAAGGCCATTAAACAATCCATGTGCATCACAGTCAGCCCCCAATTCATTATTCTACATTAAAGAGAATTCTCAACACAACACATCTGGGGGAAAGAATGAGGGCTGGGGAAAGAAATATGGCGTCAACTGCACAAAACATTAAAGCACCAAAAGTAGATGAGATCACCGGGGCAGGTTACGGATGGAGAGGAGAAGCCCAGAAGCAAGTTCTAAGGAACCGTTCTCCCCGTTTAGAGATGGTTAGAGGGTGACAGTCCTATAAAGGAGGCTGAGAAGGAGCAGCCGGTGAGGACGGAGAAGCAGGCGCCCACATAATCAAGTAAATCAAGAAAAGAGAGCAGTTAATGGGTGGATGCGATTAAGAGATCAAATGAGATGAAAAAAGAGACCATTTGATTGGGCGACAGAGGAGGTCCCTGGTGACCATGACAAGAATAGCCTCAATGGAGGCGTGGCTAGCATGGGATGGGGAGAGAACGGGAACGAGCACGTGTAGGCTGTCACAGAAGACACAAAAAGTCAGTCCTCCTTCCAACCTTCGGGGAAACTTAATCTGCTTGCCAAACGCCTTTTTAGTAGTTCACTTCCTGCCCACGACTTAAAAAGGCATTTCTCCTGGCCAAATCACAGCATTTCTAGGATGCAAATAACCGGCGTCCAGAAAAGGGAGGCAGGGGGGCAAGCTCTTAGCCTGAGAGTCCCTGGATTCGGCGGCCCTAGAGATCCAGGACCCATTTGTCTGTGCTGCCCCTGGCACAGTCTCCCCATTCCATCCATTACTGATGACATCACTGCAATCAAAAAAGAGTTAGGGAGAATTTGGAATGTATTGAGTAGGAGCTGCCACAAAACACTGTGTTATTCAATGATGAATTTTCAAATGAAACATCTAAATACAGATTTCTCCTCAAGAGATGTTCTGATTTGAGGCTGAGCTTGATGTACTTCCAAGAAACTGTCTCATTACAAACGAGGCCCGAAACCTAGACGCTTAGGTAAGTTTCTCACGCAGAACACAGTGCAGTCTTTTCTCCCCAGCTCGTCATGTGGGCTGGAGTTCAGAGCAAGGGACATGCCTGAGAAGCTTTGCTAAACAGCTCGGCCACTCGGCCCTGAGAGCCATTTGCTTAGGTTTCCCCGTTCTCGGGTGGTCAGGTTCAAGTGTGATTTTAATTTTATTTTGCTTTTAAAGGGCTTGCAGAAGACAGGCTGGTATTTCAAGCCGTTTCCTAAAACAACACAAAACGGTCTGATTTGTCTCAAGATTTCCAGGCTTGGCTGAGACAGTGCCAGGAAGTAATGAATCTGGACCTAGCCTGGCCTCTTGTTGACGCTGTCAAAGCGGCTGGTGAAAATGTATTTACGGAAACCAAGCCATAGGTCAACGGGCCCAGGACAGCACTTAAGTCAAGGGAATTCCCCCCAACCTTTATTCATCTCCTAAAAGCAAGAAACCACAGATGTGGTTTCAGATTGCACAAACTGCACACCCCCAGTGTGGTAAAGAGAGGAAGTCCTCAAACCTCACGTGATGGCATTCCAGCGAGAGGTCCCTGCACCGGAAATTTGCGACCAGGTTGGGTAGTACACACAGCCTCCCGTTCCTCTGAAACAGCGGCACTGTCGCTGATCTACTCATGTCTGAGGCCCTGCCCCGTTTTCACCCTGTGTCTCTACTCCATCCTCTTTCAACGGGAGTCCCTTGACTTCAATGCCTGAAGCTCCAGAGTGCCAGACAGAGCTGAAACCTGCATTCTGCGGACGTGTGTCAGAGCTCTTCCCTGAGGAGGCCTCACTGGCCCAGAAGATGAGGTCTTCCCTTTAGTGTCATGTTCAGGGAAACAGTCTACAAGCCAGGTGGTCCTTATCCTGCAAAATACCGTCAGTATCATCTACCTTTCACTTACATATGTGCCAGGCTCGGTGAGAAGGGTCTTTACATGGAGTAGCTCATCTCAGCCATAAGATAACCCTTGGAAGTTGGGATTAGTATTCTCCGCATTTCTTAGACAAGCAGGCTGAGGCTGGGAGGATGCCATGTGCCCCCGGCCATATATGTGGTAGGTGGCAGAGCTCAGTCCATAGAGCTGACGCGCACACTCTCCTCTGGACCGAAACGCCTGCTTGCCTGAGTCAGTAAGCAGAGTGCAATCACCATTGCGAAGCAGGCCCCCCGCAAACCCAAGGCAGGAGTAGGTTTTTAACACACACACACACACACACACACACACACCCCTACACAACAAATTGCAAAGAAAGGGACATTTTGGAGGTGACCTAGAAGTCCTGACCCTAGGGCAGCTGTGAATCAGCCACAGCTCTTGGTCCAAAATACCTGGACATTTGAGCAATGAGATCATGTCCTCTTTGCTGCTCTCTCCTCCCCTGCCTTCCCCAGAAGAGCCAGTTAGAAGAAATACACCCTTCTGTTTCTTGCTACAGAGCTAATTCTTCCTGTCCACAGAAAGAACCCTCTGAGAAGTTTACCTCACAAGACAAATCTCTGGACAGTTAATTAAGAATCCATTCTTAACTGGACTCAACGGTATTTTCCATCTCCTCAGTTCACAAGGGGGGGGAAAAAACCCCACAATATTGCAAGAAAAACAAAACCGGGGAAATTCTCATTACGCTGGCTCGTCATACATGTGGCTATTCAAGCATTTTGTTTGTTTGTTTTGCCTTTCAACATACAACTTTTCATCTTCGAGATTGCTCTAGGCCATTGACAAGATTGGAAATTTTGATTGGAGCCTGACAAACAGTTTCTGCAAACATCAGACCAGCCAAGAGTCTACTTTGCTCGTGAAATTTACATCACCTTTACCTAAAATTCCGAAGGTGGGGGAAGTTTTCACTTGTCCTCTCCTGTTGATTTTAAACCCTCCCCAATAATGGTTTTGTTTTTGTGGGTCTTCATTATGACTCCAGCTAGAAGGACTGAGAATGAGCCATCCTGGGATACTCTTATTCAAACTCTAATCCTTTTAGCATAGACCATCACTAAAAAGAGGATGAAGGCAAGAGAAGAGAGTGAATCTCACTGCTGAGAATAATTCCTTGCCTTTTGAGACCTCAGGGACAACGTGTACAGGATGGCAGGGATACTATTTAACGGTCTAAATGAACCTTCTCAAGAGCCATAGTACCTGAGATAGTCCGTTGGGAGATGCCTGAAATTGTTCATGGAAAGGAGGCTAGGTACAAAGTTCAAATTGAGAGTTGGTTATTAGTATTATCTAACAGTTTATTTAAGGAATCCACAGTGGGCTTTTATTTTTTCCATCTCCTATTACATTACAGGAACTCCATTTACATCATTCCGTGCAATCCACACGTAGCCCCAAGCATCATTATCCCTATTCTACTGATTCAGCAAACGAATACTCACAGAATGCCGACATGTGCCAGACAGGTAAGTTTCGGGTAATAAGGAGCTGACCTGAGGTCACACAGCCTCTATGCGGCAGAGCCAGACACTGAACCCTCGTATCGCTGACTCCTAAGCCCGTGCCCTTTCCATAAAACTATACTCTCATTCCAGCTCCCATGGGGCCTCCTGTTATCCAAAAGGTCTGTACCCGACATTGCCGCCAGCCTCAAAGTTCCCCAAATATAATTTGCCATTTTCTACTTCCCATCTCTTCCTAAAAAGCCCTTGTCATCAAAGAATACAAGACAATATTAATTAAGCTCTTAGACTCAAAGCACATGAAAACTAGGGATGTGGAGAAAGAGGATAGAGACTCAGGAGACGTGGATTCTGGTCCTCTTGCCATTAAGGTGTGTGTGACCTTGGGCCAATCACTTTGGCTGTTAAATCTTAAGTCTCCTCCTCTGTCCTTATAGGAGGAGGAGATGATTGGCTCTTTACAAGAATGACAAGCCATGCTGGGAGTCTCTGAGCTATTTTTAACACTTCAATAAGCCTAAGGGAGATGGACTGGAAAGATCCCTGAGATCTAGCAGACTCCAGGGTAAGTCAACTGAGTGTCTTTGTTTAGGGAAGGAATTCTAGAAGCTTATTGTGGTCACATTGATTATTTCATTCTGATGAGCTGCTCAAATGGGCAGCTATCAATGGCTCTGAGCAACAAGCAATGGGAAAAGAAATTATGATGTGATAAATGTAATTTATTTAGTAGGCCAGGTATTTCAAAACATAGAATGTGAGGGGAAATTAATTAAAGGTGCCCTTGGTGATGAAAATTTTTGGAACCACTAAACTGGATCATCACCAGGGGCCTTTCCAACTCAAAAATCCTCTAAAGCACTCCCGAGTAGCCGATAGATCACAGGTGGCATCTTAGAGCCAGGCAGGCTAATTTCAGGATGAAAGATTAAAAAGCAGCTTCTGTGTTGCTGCTTCTCAAATATGCTTAGATATTAAATTTCTTAGTGGCTGGAAAGCAGTGGTAATTTTCTCACTGGTATTAGTCTATTCAGGAAAGGGGTAATTCTAAAATTTCCCCACCATCCCACCACCACCACGGGATTAATAAAGCCATTTTAATTTTGAAAACCATCTGTTCTTCCTTCCTTCCTTCTGGTCCTAGGTATTAAAAGAGCCCTATGTACTATTTATCCCGTACACAGTTTTTGTTTTCCCAGTCTGACTTCCCACATAGGCTGTTGGTCACCACTGCTCTAAGGATTTCTGTTCTTGTTGGTGAGGGAGGGCCAAGATGCGGTATTAGGTGTATAGAAGCAACCTACACTGAGCAGTCAGAGTGCACCTGCAAGGAACAGCCCAGGAAAAGGGAGCCACTGTTTTCAGAAAGGTGGAGTCCCACGATGGAGCCGCAGTGTAATGGAAGGCTCAGACTTTCGTTCCCTACATCTTTACATCCAAAATGGCATTCTTCACTGCCACACAGGGAGAAGTCCATGGGACGTGCACTGCGCCTTTCTAGTCAGAGTTCTAAGTCATAAAAGCATGTGGAGCCATTAAAATGATTTGTGGAAGGACTGCTCCTCTGCTCCTCCAGCACAGATGCTGACCTCCGCCATCCCGTGTGATGCGGCCAAATCACAGGTAGCAACAGGAGAGATGGGTGTCTACGGATCATTCAGGCAGCGGAGTCTGAAGGAAGCCAGTTCAGTTCAGTGCTCCTGCCAGTGCCATGAACAGAGGGGACGACTGCTAGGAGAAAGGCTCTACCTGCCCGGGGTTCTTTATTATGATGCTTAGTAATAATGTGCCAGCAGAAGTGATCAACCCTTCCTCCTCAGGAAAGCATCCAGGAACTAAGACTTCTATTGGTGAGTGTGTTTTCAAGTAAGCGACTATGTAGGAACGAAAACAGATTCAGTGGGTTAGAGAGGTGAGAGGTCAGAAATCATCTTGTATCAAGAGTAAGCAAAGGAAGCATCCTCTGTGCACTCACAGTGGTAGTGGGTTACCCCCAGGGAAGCCTGGCTGGTATCACAAGCTTCCCATACAACTACAGAAGACTATTACCTAATTAGATAATGTAAGCAAGCTGACAATGTAACCTTCCAGGTACACATTCCATTGCATTTTTCTAAGATGACTTATTTTTGTCAATCTATTTCCTTAGGAATGGACTCCTCCAAGCGAGAGAGGTGTAGCGATGAAAAGCAAAGGTCAGGAGCCAGATTCAGTGATTTCCTCTTCTGGCTCTGCCGCTCACTCCCTGTGTGACCTTGGGAAAGTTACTTAATGTCCCCAAGCCTCAGTTTCCCCACGTGTAAAGTGGGTTTAATACCTCTCTTGCAGAGTTCTTGTGAAGGTTAGATACAAAGCAAGGCAGCACTTGACAAATGGCTGATATTCAATACACGGTGACTATGTGTCATGAATTATTAGCAGCAAGAGCAATGGGTAGAAGACTGAAATGTGGACTGAGTTTAGTAAATATTCTGCTTCACAGAGCCTAGGGAGAAAAGACCCCCTGGATCTTGATTGGCATCCACTGGGCAATGGAAGCCAGTAAGCAGTTGTTCACGGCCCCAGTTCTACTCATTCATTGTTCCAGGAGGACAAATTGTTCAACAGGTAGAAGCGAATGAATTCAGTGTGTTGGACTTATAAAGAGTCATTCAGCGAGAAAGTCAGGGGTGGTCAAAAGACCTAAGAGTTTGCTCAGCCTCCATTTCATCTCTTTGAACCTCAATTTCCACATCTGGAAAGCAGATGTAACAATCTCTGAACGATCACTTCAATATATCTTTGCAAAAATCAAATGAGATCTAGAAGGTCCATGTAAGTCATATCGAATTCAACAGCAGGAAGCATTGCTATGATCACTGTCATCATCATTTCTCACTGGCCCTCCAATCCTCTGAAATGTATGTTATCTGTCATTTGAACTGCCAACACCCCGTTCCTCTGCAAAGAATACATCCCGAGGAACTGAACCATTTGCTGGGTACAAATAGTATCACAAAATATCACAATCAGAGAAAACGTCCAGAGAACTGGGGTGCTCCTGACTGCTCCTGTAAAATCTCTGACCACTTTCAGAGTTTGGGAACAAACGTGCATAGGGAACAACGCACATAGACCATTTTGGGTACCGCAAGCCAGTGCGTTGTGAAGTGGAGCTTGATTGTAGAGGCCGCGGGACAAATCTGAATCACTTCATCACATCAGCATGGCTGAAAGGGCTCTCTGCACCAGCACCCTCCGCCATTCTTTTTTTCAATTTATAATTAACCACTTTGCTGTCACCATTTCCTAATTCTTCAGTTGTGCAATTTTCATGGCAAGCTTTAAAAACAGAAGCAGCAAGGGAGGCGATACTTAAAGAGACTGCACAGTCAAGTACGGGTGGATGACGAACAGAAGTAAGAATAAATGACTCTGGATATCTAGAAACTCTTTCAGAAAAGTTTTTCTTTTCCACTTCAGTGCCATAGCTTGAAATGGGAAAGAGAAACTTATCTTTCAGTTCAGGATAAGGGATGCATGTGGAAAGGGCATGGCTCTCCAGCCAGACGGGTGTACGGTTAAATCCCAACTTTCGTACTTGCTAGTTTTATGCCTTTGACCAAATCACTTTAGCCTCTCTGAATCTTAACTATCACATCGGAAAAATGAGGGTATAAATATCTATTCTGCTGAGTGATTTTAAGGAGTAAATTAAAAATCTCATTACAGTGCTGGGTATAAATATCTATTTTGTTAAGTGATTATAAAGGAGTAAATTAAACATCCCATTATAGCGTCTGGCACACGTTAGGTGTTCAGCAAGTGTTAACGCCTGTCAACTGTTTGCCTCTCCTGATGAGGAAGACTTGTAAATCGTGCTTGAGGAATATCTATGTATACGCCATGAACCTAAAGTCTCAGCCCTTGGACAACCGAGACTAAACAATAAATTCATCACAAAGTGATCTTACCTCCATTTTAATCAATTAATTAATTAATAAGGAGAGGCTACAGCTCAGGGGTGGAGCATGTGCTTAGCATGCATAAGGTCCTGGGTTCAATCCCCAGTCCCTCCCCTCAAAAAAATTGTCAAAGTGATCTCAGAGTGTCTTGATCCTGCTCATAAAACAATTACGAGTTTGTTTAGGGCTTCTGTCTGCCCCAAATTCCTATGTTGACATCCTAACCCCCAGTACCCCAGAATATGACTGTATTTGGAGATAAGGCCTTTAAAGAGGTAACTGAAGTTAAATGACGTCATTCAAGTGAGGATCTAATCTGGCATGACTGGCGTCCCCGTATGAGGAGGAAATTTGGACACAGATATGCACCACACAGGGGAACGACTCCGTGAGGATGCAGGGAGATGATGGCCGTCTACAAGTCAAAGAGAGAGGCCTCAGAAGGCACCTACCTTGCAGACGCCTCCGTCTTGGGACTTCAAGCCCCCAGAACTGTGAGGATATAAAGGTCTGCTGTTCAAGCCACGCAGTCTGTGGTATTTTTTACGGCAGCCTAGCGAACTCATACAAAGGCTTACCCAGACAGAGGAGGCAGGCGTTTTGTGTTTATTAACTCTGCCCCGCTAACCAGAGTACAAGCCAATGCTTATAAACGCTTCAGTGTGATTTCTCAAGAAGGCTCTCAAATGACATGCCTGGAAAAGGAGATGATGCACCAAAAGTAAGGGAACAATACTACTCTTGACCTTTTTTAAAAGGTTGGAGGGAGCGGGGACTGAGAGTCCGGAGAGTCAAAGAGAACCCAGGACAAGGAGCCCATGCTGAGCCCCTGACCTGGGCCTGGCAGCGAAGACTCTGGGAGTGAAAAACCAGAGAAATCTTCAAGGGCTGTGGCCTCTGGGACAGTGTCCCAGAGGAGGAGAGCAGCATTCCAGGCGGAGGACTCTGGGTTTCATCACAGGGTGCAGCTCACTGGCAGTAGAGGGCCCTTACTTTTCCCACATTCTTGCTCCACATTTAGCCACTGAGACAGAATCCACCCTGGATCTTACAATTCTGGCGCTCAGGGGCTAAAAGCAGACGTCCCCATTTGCCTTTTATAACTCAGTTAACAAACTTATGGCTGGAACGCCCCGTGTAGAAACCTGGGCTCCTGATACTCTCAACGTGGAAAGGCGGACTCCTGAAGCACTGCTTGTCCCCGCCCTTGGTGGGGGCTGCGTTCCGTCCTGTACCACGAAGAGCGGACTGCACGCCCTCCGTGCTCCTGCCAGCACCGGAGGTAGCAGTAACAGACCTACCGCTCTTCACACAAAAGTACTGCCGTATGAGGCAGCATGGGGGAATCGATCGAGAGAGGGAGGGGGAGTCATATCTCTTGACACAATAATCCTATTAGGGAGGCATTATTAATTCCGTTGCACACATGAAGAAATCCAGTCAGTAGCTGTGCCAGGATTAGAGCCAAGATGTTTCTGGCACCAAAGTTTGTGATCTTTCTCCTAGAGCATTGCAACGGAGGTCAAGAAGAACCAGAAATGACACCTAGTAGAGGAGACCTGGGAAGACATCGTGTTCGAGCCTGACCTCAAAAAATGGTGTCACAGGTGCCTAGGGCGAGCATGGCAAATTTCCACCAACTGGGTAACTTAAATCAACAGAAATGTATTCTCTCACTGTTCTAGAGGGTAGAAGTCCGAAATCAGGATGTTGGCAGGGCCATTCTCCTTCTGAAGGATCAAGGGAGGAAACTTTCTTTGCCTCTTCCCAGCCTCTGGTGGCTGCCAACAATCCTTAGTATGCCTTGGCTTGCAATTGTATCACAATCTCCATCTCCCTCTGACTTCACGTGGCCTTCTCCCCACGTGTATGTGACCCTGTTTCCTATGACTTCTTATAAGGACACCAGTCATTGATTAGGGCCCACCCTCATCCAGTACAACTTAATCTCAACTAATTACAACTGCAGAGAACCCATTTCCAAATTAGGTCACAACCTGAGGTTCCAGGCAGACATCAATTTTAGGGGAACACGATTCAACTCAGAACAGCTGATACACTTTTAGTGGACAGATACGAGAGGAAGAGCTACTCAAGTGTCGGGGAAGAAGAGCACAGGACAGAAACAGGAAAACACGAGAATTGCTTGGAGAGCAGTAAATGGTTTTCTCTGGCAAGACAAGAGGTTGGGCTCTAGAGGGAGGTTGAGACCAGAGCACGAAGGGCCTAGAGTGATCCCCGTGGGGAGGACATGAGCAGATGTTGCTCCAAAGGTTTGATTAAAGTCTCTGATGCCTTCAAAAGGCAGAAAGAGCGCTCAGCCAACAGCCTTCTGTGTTTCGGTGTGTGTATTCATTCTGAAAGCAGCAGCAGGAGCTGTAGCAGAAAGCAATTTACATGCACAATCCTCTCCTTCCTCTCCCCAGGACGACAGGAAGATGTTGAGAGGGAAGGTATCAAAGGGGGAAATGTATGGAGCAAACGCCACGTTCTTCTCCATTACCCAGAATCACTGCAACGTGCGCTTCCATCATTCCGACAGGACAAATAGCCAGGATCCTCCTCTATGATTCAGGAAGGCACTGAATTAGTGAGCATTCTGCAAACGGCCTCACAGATCAAACAGATATATTCTGTGAATGTAATTCACAAACACAGAGGAGAAATCCATACAAAAGATTGTTTTCGTCTTTTGGGACATAACTCATCTGCAATTCGGTATCTCACCTTTGTTTGCTAGTACCTATAAAAGTAATACTACAAGTCACTAAAAATAGGAGGCTGACCAATAAGTACCATTTTCGAGGGCCTACTATGGGCCAAACTGTGCACATATTCACTGGAACACTAATGAAATATTCACCGGTACTTAGTTAAACTCCGTTTCACAGCTGCTAGGAGTGAGGTTCACCACAATCAAGTAATAAGGCGAAGAATTCAAGTTCCATGTTAGTCTCATCTCAAGGTCCCTGCTCTTTTCACTGGACAACACTGGCTTAAAAACCTTCTAAACATCTGCATTTCACCACGTTTAACCAGCACATTGCATTTCTGGAAAAGCATCGCATCTGCCCTTTCATACAATTTCAGTTTTTGATAAAATCGTCCTTTCTGCCAGGGAGTTATATGATCCTATCTGTCGTATCTGCACTGGGAGATTCTGTTATTAGCATTAATCGAAAGTATAAAAATGTGATTTGAGACGTATATATAAATAACTATGTCCACAGCATAGCCGGTTTCCTCCTGGTGGGCCATCTCTCTGTTCAACAATTCTGTTTGAAGTCTGGTATGGGGAAAAAAGGCGACTCTCCCTTTATTTGCCTCTGGCATTAAGAGTTCTTGGTGCGACTGGTATAATGTGAATGGAAATTGTTCTATCTACAGCAGATAGCATTTGCTGAGGGCTTACTATATGCTATGCCCTGTGTTAAGAAACGATCATACAGTTACTCATTTGACACTCATAACTACCTTGCAGGATAAGCAGGGGGTATTATCCCTTCTGTACAAATGGAAACACTTAGACACAGAAAGATCAAGTAACTTGCCTAAGGTCACACTGCTGCTAAGTATTAGAGCCAGGATCTGAATTCACAGCTGCCAAACTTCAAAGTCGTCAGTCAGTATACTGCCCCCCAGCAGCTCATTCTGATAAAAATGATCTGATGAACTGATGCATCCACTATCAAAAATAAGGTCAGAGAAAAGAGTGCCTGTTATAGTGATTAAACTGGAGGCTTTAGAAGACTCCACAGGAGAATATCTTCATGGCCTTGGAGTTGGCATATACTTCTTAGGACACAGGAAAAATAAACTATAAAAGAAAAAAATTGACAAAATGGACTTCATGAAGTTAAAAGATCCTATGTATCAAAAGAATGGAAAAAGAATAAGCAAGCCACAATTTGGGGAAAACATTTACAAAACAGATATCTGATAAAGAACTGGTATCCAGAACATGGAAAGAACTCCTACAATGCAATCGTAGGAATACAAATAAGCTAATGAAAAGATAGGCAAGGAAGATACAGGAATGACCCAAAGACATGACACAGTGCTCACCAGAGACATGCCAGGGAAATGCACATTAGAACCATAATGATCCCTCAACACACGGCTAGAGTGGCTACAATGAAAAAGACGGCAAATACAGACGTGTTGGCGAGGATGTGGAGCAAAGGCAACCCTCACACTTTGCTGGTGGCTGTCTACTTGGAAGTATGTTCAGAGGTTTCTTGAAATGGAAAATACACTCTTCTCCTATCACCTAGGAAAACTGTATATGGATACTACAGAAGAGAAATGAAAACATATATCCACAAATGACCTGAACACAAATGTTGAGGACAACTTTACCTGAAACAGGCAAAAACTGAAAACAACCAAGTGTCCATCAGCAGGAGAATGATAAAGTGTGGTATATTCATACACTGGAATGTTACTTCATCACAAAGAGGAACTACTGACAGATTGAACAACATGGACAGATCTTAAAACCACTGAAAAAAAAAACCAGACACAAAAGTTTTCATAATGTATGATTCCATTTATATGAAATTCTAAGAAAAGCAAAACTAACCTATGATGAAAATAAAAACAGAACAGCCTTTGTCTCTGGAGTGGGTGGGGAAGTTGTCCCGGAAGGGACAAAAGAGAATCTTCTAGGGTGATGGAAACGTTCTATATCCTGATAGGGTTGCAAGTTTGAACAGTTGTAAGCATTTGTCAAAGCTTATAAAATTGTACACTCAATATTGGTACATTTCACGGTATGTAAATTTAACTGAAGTCAAAGACGTGTGTGTATAAGAATTACTGAAAAGTGAGCTTTGAAATCAGACAGACTGGGTTGAATCCAGGTCCCATCATGTAACTTATTCCACAAGTATTTATTTATTGAGCGTCTGTTATATGCCAGGCACTGTTCTTATTACTGGGAATTCAGCAGTGACCAAAAGGGACAAAAATCACCGGCCTCACAAAGTTGTCCAGGTACCGTGCTAAGGGTAAGGAATAAATCACCAACGGAGTTTAAGAGAGGGAGTACGGTGATGCACTTTCTCATCTTGGGGGAGGGTATATCTGAATGGTCGTGTGTGCTGAGCATGCACAATGTCCTGGGTTCAATCCCCAGTCCCTCTGTTAAACAAACAGACAGACAGACAAACCAACAAACCTAATTTCCCCCACAAAAAGAACAAAAATGAACCAATTTTTTTAAAAAAAATGATCATGCTCATCTCAGTTCAGTAAGTGAAGAACACTTACCAGTTGTGTGGCCTTAGATATGTCACTTTACCTCTCTGAGCTTTATCTTTGTTTTAAAATTGGGAAAAATATTAATGTCCATCTCAAGGGGTATCATAAGGATTATGGAAATGCAGGTAGCAACTGGCATTTAAAAGGTGCCTGCAGATATTATTATGATCAACCTTCAGACATTTCTACTCCAGTCCATGACTTGTTAAACTTCGTTACTCCAGCTGAAGTCATAAACTAGAGAAACTGTATTTTTTAAATGATCTGAGCGATCATCTGCAGAAGGCAAAAGGCAGCAGATCCCTCCAAGTTCACTCTGTTCCGGTATCACAGCCCCTGGAATCTGAGCTCAAGCCACTAAAAGCAGGAACAAAAGGAATTCTCCATGGAGAAAAAGAAAATCTCATCTTTGAGGTTCTCCAGAGAAAAGGTAAACACTCTCCAATTTTCTGTGAGAGCATCACCATATGTGAGTGGTGGCCTGATGAATGGTGAGAGAGTTCTGTGAGAGTCGTCACCTGGGGGACTTGACATATCCTACAGATCTGTGACCATATTCTAGAGCTTCTCACTCAGACTGTCTGGGAGTGACACCTGAGCATCTGTACTTTAAAAAACAAAAAGGAGAAACTTTTAAGATAATTTTGATATACTCCGAGTCCCAGATCAACAAAAAGAACCACTGTTCAAGGGCAAACCCCTCTTTCCCTACAGGGGAAACTGAGGCCAGAGAGAGGAGAGGGAACCAAATCACAGTTCACACAACAGTCAGTGGCCAACCCCATGTCCTGCCACATTTCCCGTGTTCCCTTCACACACTCAGATACAGACAACGGGGGAGAATACAACACTCAGAATACAAGGGGCAGCAAAACTCTGGTGCTCAGCTTCTCTTTTACTCCTCGAAACACTCCTCTAATGTAGACATTGTTTCCTCCATCTTGATAGATAAGCGAATGGAGGCCCAACAAAGTGAACTTGGCTGAGGCCACACATATAGTGAGTGGTGGTGAAATGACTCAGACTCATATCTGATTGGCTCCAAAATCTGTGTTCCTAACCACTACACCGTGCCACTATCCTGGTTGGGAACACTGGCCTGGCCATCTTTCACTCATCGTCAGTCCCCTGAACAGGCTGAAGCTATGTGTAAATGGATCCCCATTCTGACAGATGAATTATCTTTGCTTCTGATGTAGCACAGAGAAATTTCACCCAAAGAAATATTGATCTTCAACTCAGGAAGTTTAGAGACCAGCTCGCCCCTCACCCCAACAGTGGTGTCTGTGAACAGCCTTTGGCCTTCTTGCGTTTGTTTGCTTCTTTGGTTCTCTCTCCACATGGGTACCCAGAGCAGTTGTCCTCATCTTGGACCAACACACGGCAAAGGGAGACCAGGACAGACTTGGCTTGGCCCTAGTCAGGTCCACAGTGAGTCTACAGACTGCAGCTGGGGCTCAGTCGGGTTTCTTAACAGTGACAAAGTAGGCGGGAAGACTAGGGAGGTGACCAGCCCAGTCATAGCCTGGACTGTCCAGCTGGTGGCAGGGAGCCAAGCCGGCCACCGTGCCAGGGCCACGGCCGGCTGCCACTTTTCTACAAATGACGGCAGGGTGTTTGTGGAAAGCCAATGGGACAGCCCTTTGTAGCAGGCAGACAGATATTTTGACTGTGATGTGTATTCTAACACAGTACATGCTGTAAAAATGGATGCAGGTCACAGAGACAAGAAAGCAGGCAGAAATGAGACAGAACAGAGGAGGCCTCATTGGAACTTTAGCATACAAGTCAGCTGTATTTCCATCTCCTGCTACTCAAATAGCAATGATGAGATATAAGTACGGGTTGACACCGTGTGGTGTCCAGGTTCCCTGTGACGCTAATGTGGTCAGGGTGGTAAGACGTTTGCAATGAGAAGAGAAAGAAGGGAAGGTCAGAGGCCTGGCTTCTGGTCTCAGCTGTGCCACCGAGTGAACGTATGACTCTCTGTTACGTCACTCTGCTCTCTTTGAGTCAATATTCTCATGGGAAAGAATGAAGGGACTGGACTAGATCACTGGGATTGGAACCGTGTTCCTCGGCACCTCCCTAGGAAGCCCTGTTGGGGGAAGCCAGGGTGGGCTCCACTCAGCCTCCCCCATCCCTTTCCCCTTCCAGCCACAGGGCTCTGTGGTTAAAGTAACTGAAACCCAGTGAACTCAATGATCGCTACAGCTGACCCTGCAAAAGTCCATGGTCTCCGTGTGCTGTGAGGGAACAGCTATGGATGGACGGGACAGGCTAAGTCCATGAGACTCCAGTAACTGGCTGTTGAATTATACATATTTATGCAAAGCTATACTTTTCTGGGGAAAGGGTCAATAGCCTGCATCAGATTCTCAGTAGCATCCATGATCCCTGCTAAGAGGAAGGTGGGCTACTCAGGAGGCCCCATACTCCAGAAGTCCATTACCCTGTACATTCAGAGTGGGTACAGCTTAGGATATAAGGATATGTCTACAAAGAATGAAGCAACGAAAAGGAAAGGAAAGGCAGGCAAGAGAGAGATCAGCTCCCATCTCATCTACCACATGGAAATTGGAGAAATCGTTACAAGCCACACAGAGTCTCTTCAAAGAGGAGACTGGGCGCGTTGTCCAAGCTAATTAGAACATGTGACCATGAGGAGCAAAGATGCCTGCTTCCATAGGACAGTCCCATTGCAACAACAGGTCTCATGGCGTTCAGAAAGGCTTGGCCCAGCTGCTGGGAAGGATTTAGCGGAAAGGCGGATGAGGAATGAGCAGGCACAGAAAGAGACTGACTTTTCACCTCCACGTCATATTCGTGGTCAACTCAAGACAAAGAAAACAGATGGGAGTTCAAAGTTCAGCTGCCAGAAATCCAATCCCCATTTGACTTTCTTGGCACATAGTAGGCATTCCAGAAACACTTGCTGATGGGTGAAGAGACTCCCAAACCACTCACTGGTAGGAACATGAAACTCTTTCGGGCCCCCAGAGTCCTTGTTCATGAGGCACGAAATCCCTGCTCTAACTTTCTGGGCCTCTGCTACAACCCCGCTCCCGGCAATGCCCTCTGGCCACCCCCATCGCTGGGCGGCTCTCCGCGCTGCTGCAGTTACAGGCTGCTGTGTGGCAGTTTGGAGGACAAATTACCTGGGAAAGACTTCATGAGTGTCCTGGCGCATCCTCCTGAGAGGTTACTGTTCCCTTGGCAAGTGGCTAGCCATCCCACATGGAAGTACCTCCCTGGGATGATGTCGCCTAGGTGACTCCCATGCCTTGGCCCAGCGTATGCCTCAGACTTTGTCTGTGTCCCCACCTTGCCACAGCAGCCCACACCTACACAAGCCCTCCTGGTTCTGGCCCCATGCTACCTTGGATCGTTGGACTTACCTGCCATGCAGTTCTCTGACCTCCCTCGTCACACTGCATATCCCATAGGAACACAAAGAAACACCAAAAGAATCTACATAATTGGTGTTTTCTCTACAGAATGTCCTATTGAGCTTGTCTTATTTGTCTCATTTCATTTTTTATTTTGTTTTTTATTGAAGTGTAGTTGATTTACAATGCTAGTTTCAGGTGTACAGCAAAGTGATTCAGTTATACATACATATATATGTTATATATATATTCAGATTCTGTTCCATTATAAGTTACTACAAGAAATTGAATACAGTTTCCTGTGCCATACAGTAGTAGGTCCTTGTTGTTTGATCTATCTTATAAATAGTAATGTGTATTTGTTAATCTCAAATTCCTAATTTATCCCTCCCCTGCCCTTTCCCCTTTGGTAACCATAGTTTGTTTTTTATGTCTATGAATCTATTTTTGCTTTATAAATAAGACTTGTATCATTTTTTTAGATTCCATGTATGTGATATCATATGATATTTGTCTTTCTCTGTCTGACTTATAATCATCTCTAGGTCCATCCATATTGCTGCAAATGGCATTATTTCGTGATTTTTTATGGCTAAGTAATATTCCACAGTATATCTTATTTCTAAACATGTCCTTTAAATGTTTAGAAAAGCAATATGGATAACTAGAAAGTTATTTCTATTTATTTTTTTTTACCACATGACAGCTTTGACTTTGGTCAGGATCAATAAGCTATGTCTTCCTTTGGTCATCTGTAAAATGGGGATAGTAACAAACCACTCACTCATACATACATTTGGCAAATACTTATTGAGCAGCCCATCTCAGCCTGTACACTTGGCTCAAAGGGTAGACTCATAAAATGTTTGTGAAATTAATGAAGGAAAAAATGAATGAATGCCATGATACACGGTAACACCAATGGAAATCCTCAATATGTAGGTGTCCCTCTATAAATCCCCTTTCAGTGCGACTTTACTGAGCAGGTGGTTTTCTGCACTCCTTTGCCAAGCATCATACAGGTGGGTCCGATGAAAACCTTATCACTGGGAGCAGCAAGGTTCTGGAAAGATTCAAGAGACTCGGCTGGGTACATGATTTGGGAGGCCCCATACAAGATGAGAGAGGGGGTTGTACCTTGTTCAAAAATTAAGAATTTCAAGATGGTAACAGCAGAGCATTGAACTAAGAACAGATTACACACCCGTGAAGCCAGCCCTGAATAGAGTTTTTTTTTTTTTTAAAGTGACAGTTTATTTAGAGAGATACAAACTCCACAAAGAGAGTTCTGTTTCACTCAGAAGGGAAAATGGCTTAGGAGATATACACTCCATAGGCAGAATGTGAAGAGACTTTTAAAAATCAGAAATCTGCTTAATGTCTATAGCCAATAAAAGGGAGCATTAAAGAAGAGTTGTTTTTATTTTTGGTATTTTGATTAATGGAACTTTTTTTAATGTGCCAACTCTATCAATCATTTTCTTTGTGATTTCTTCTTTTCTACTTCTTGCAAGCTTCTGACAATTATTACAGAGCAAGAGGATATGAAGGCAAAGATTAACTTACCTGAGTGTGAGGGAGATTTCATTTAGTTTCTTAGTTTAGTAGCAAGTCGATGAGATAATGACTTAAAGAGCAAATCATGGGGGGAATATGCATTCCTTCCATTCTTTTTAGGAAATATCATCCGTTGTAAAATTCAGTGGCATCTTCTTGACTATGCAATCCTACTGGGTCATAATTTAAAACTGGTGAAAAATTTTCCAAGCTAAGAAGAAATGGAAATCAATTGGTTTCTTTCCTTCTTGTAATTCTTTCATGGACTTTTTCTGAGTCCTGATTAAGTGCTACCACAGTGCTGGGTACTATGAAGGCAAAGAGACAAAGATCCTGTCCCACTAAACAGAGAACATTACAAGAGCTGGATATGACATGCAAACAACGAGAAACAACAGAAAAACATATGCTGCACTTAAAGTATGAAAAAGTACAGACAAAAGAGGAAAGTAGGCTGAAGTCTACCTTAGACATACTGACTAACAGCTAATTCCTGGAAGGGGGTGGGCGATATGAAGACAGAGGGCAAGGAAGTTTCTTCAGGGGGAGCAAAGGGCATACGGAAAGAGAAAGAGGTTGTACAAATCATGTGTGTGTTTCTTTGTTTGTTTCCCCTACAAGAATGGAAATTCTATGAAGAAAGGACTTGGTTCTGTTTTGTTCACTGCAGAATACCCAGTGTCTAGACCGAAATACCCACTGAATGAATGAATGAATGAATGCTCAGTTCTGGAACTGTAAGTCTATTTGTATGACTGGGGATAAATGGGGATGATGAAAGTTGAAATTGGACAGAGAGAAGACAAACTGGGCAGAGTTTTGCAAATTACGCCAAGTTCAGGCTTTATTCTATGTAAGCGATACGGATCCACTGGAAGACGCTGAACAAGAAAGTGACCCGGTCCACTGTGAATGAGAAAATGAAATGGCTTCTGAAGGAAGAGGGGTTTGGGGGGAAGGGGGAGAGGACTGACTGCAAGTGAAGAGGCCTTTTGTGTTACTGGTGTCATTGATGACTGAGGTAAGGAGCACACGGACTCGGGTAGTGGCAGTGGGCTTCGAGAGGCGATCTCACAGGAAACAAGAGAACTCTGTGGGTGGAGGGTGGGTGACTGCAAAGGAAACATCTAGGCTGACTTCCAGCTTCCTGACTTATTCGCTGGAATCACTCACAAAGATGTGAACTACACAGGGCAGAGCAGTGTGTGGAGGAGGGTGATCCATTAGGACATACAATCGCAATATAACAATAGAACCGGCATAACGCCTGGAAGATAAAATGAGTTTGCAGGAGGAAACATGTCGTAAGATAGCACAGTGCACTTTTTCATTACTAGTGTCACTTTCTTATAAGAGCACAGGTTTCTGAGCAATGGGTTAGGGATACCTTTTCATCAGCACATCATTACCACAAATTGGAGAGCTGACGGCTCATCATTGCCTCCCATGTATAACCAAGCAGAGAAGCAGGAAACTAAATTTGAAATTCTAACACCAATGGAAATCCTGAAAGACACCTGACTCCGTGACTACATCCCTACAGCCGACCTGCTTTGTTGGCAGGAAGTCACTTGAACAAATCAGTCCAGTCCATTTTTGACTAGCTGATTCACCTGCTCTAAGAGCTGCACGGGCCAATGGCAACAATCTTGGACTAAAATAATCGAAGTCCACAGAGATCTGAGCGCATGTGTGTGCGAACAGGGGCACGTGTGCACACCTGGGTCGAGTACACCGAGGGCTGAAAGACCAAAATGGAAAGGAGGAAAGGATGGCCACACTTTGTGAGCACTAACTATGCACGTTTCGGCCACTTTTACGTCCACCACCCTCATTTAATCCTCACAGGAGGCTGAACTGCCAGGATGGTAAGCACGAGCTGTTAAACTGTAAGTTTCCTGAGGGCAGGGTGCGTGTCTTATCTGCCATACTCTCCATACTCCCCAGCATGGGTGAGAGGAAGCACAAGGCATCGCTGAGGGCCCTGAAGTCAAACAGATAGATTTAACTCCTGACTCTAGCGCTTAGTAGCTGTACGGCTTCTGGCAAGTTATGTATCCTCTCAGACCTGTTTTTCCCTCTGTAAAATGGGCATAACAGTATCTACCTCATAGGGATCTTGTTGGAATTAAATGCAATGTCCCATTGTCAAGCACTTAGCATGGTAAGTACTCAGTAAATGTTAGGTGTTAACAGAACCACATCAATCAGCTGGGTGGCTTGTTTTTTCTTCAAAAGGATCCTTCTTTCGAAGAGCTTATATTTTGGCTGTACAGATAAGACAAACATGAGATGTACAGGATGACACCACCTGAATGGTAGATGTCCAGTAAATGTTCATTTTGTGGGGAGTAACTGAATGAATGAAAGTTTCATGCAGGAAGTAGAAGAAACCACCGGAGTTAAGGCGTGGAGGTTATGACCACGGAGCTCGTTCAGAAAGCAATTCCTGGCCTCGGGCTAGCACAGTGGGCCAGAGGTACCCTGCCTCAGGCCCTGCTACAGCCCATCGAGCCTGAGCCCCGTCTGAAAAGGGAGAGGGTCACAACCAGATCACTGATTGCCTCTAGGATATAGAGCCCTAAATGGTCACCAGCCCCCGGGGGTGCTAATTTCCATACAGAAGTGGCCCTGGCCTCACTGAGGGCCAATGGGCTCATCACGAGGACCAACGCTGGAGCAACCTGAATTGGACTGAGCCAGAGGAAAAACTGAAGGCTGAGCCTATGATTTCCTCCTGAGTATCCAAGCCCCATCAACAGGTGAGCTCAGCTGGAAAGTGGAAGAGGGGTCAGAGGCCAGGAGTTGAGTGCATGCAGAATTGGAGAAGATGGAAAAAATATAAGAAGTTGACTATGGTGCTAACAGAACTGGGCCGCCCATCCCTCTTTACAATTAATTGCTGGGTACGTGATGAGTTGTATGAGTGGCACAGATAGTATCTTTCTGGCTGGTGCCATTTGGTTCATTTTATCATACAGCCTGCTTTGGGTCCCCTGACCCTACCACCCGGCAGAAGCCCCATCTCTCTGGTTCTGCCACGTCACCACCCTGAGACCTCATTCTGACCTCTCAACCTTCTTTTCCCTGAGTCATTATCTCCTCTCTCTACTTCTGAGTCTTCAGCTCTTGGATATTTAACGAAGGTTAAGAGGACCCCGCAACTCTGTAGGAAAAGTAAGGAAACAGAAAAGTCTAACAGTTTGGCAGATCAGAACAATGCGGGTTCAGTAAACTAACAGCAAGGATTTCAGTTCCATGTATCCCAGCAGAAGTTTTCCGCATTCATCACAGCTCACTAAAGGAGCCTGAGGCTGAGGGCACGCTATGGGCCCGCATCAGCGTGGTGTCAGGCACTGCAGAAGACTTGGAGCGGAATCAGATGCATCCCTGTCCTCGTGGAACTCACCCGTGCAAACACGTGCTGTAACTACAGCCACTCTGATTTTCAAACCCGAAACCAGAACGTGGTGTGTGACTAAAGGTTTCCACACCTCTTCTGGTACCAGAGGCCATCTGGAAAGTTGAATTTAGAGGCCAAAATACTCGTTTCTGGGACAGTTTGATGGTCATGCCCAGGGACTGGGTGACAAACAGCTTCCCTCTGCACCTCTCAGAATGATTGTTTCAAAGCAGCCTTGGCCAACTTTTCAGTTGAAGAACTACAGTAAGAGGACCAGGACTGTCCATGTTCATGGCATTTCATCATATGCTCAGAGCTTCGTGTCCATTTTCTTCCTCGAGGGTCACAGCCAGCCTGTGCCCTGTGCTGGGGAGGCGCTATTTTCTCCATGTTCCTGATGAAGGCACGGGCTCAGAAAGTGAGGTTCAATGTCGTGTCCCAGATCACACACTGAGCAATTGGCAGAGCTGGGATGCCCACCCAGGGTTTGACTCCAACCTCTTCTGCTACACCAGAGTTTCAAAGCGCTGGGGGACCACAGAGAAAAGGGCCTTCGGTATGTTTGGGGGCTCTGGGAAAGCTCCTTGGAGGAGGTAGGATTTGAACCGGGATTAGAAGAATGGATAATTCTTTGCCCGACAGATCCAGAAGAGAAAAAGGACCCCGGAGGAGGAACATTGTGAGAAAAGGGAGATGGCAAAAAGAAAAAAAAAAACAAAAACAAAAACCCACACATGAGAGAGCTGAAAGCAGTTCACTAGGGCTGCAGGAGTGCAGACCCGGGAGGAGAACGGCTGGGAATGAGATTAAGAACAAAATCATGAAGGCCTTTGACTCTGAGACAGGAAAATAATGCATCTGGTAGACACTGAAGTGGTACATTGAGAATAGCAGAGGGCAAGGTCACTCTGCTAATACTTTAGAAAGCTTCCACTTACAGCAGTGTGGAGAAGATACTGGAAAGGCAGCAGTTTGCCCTATATAGGAAAATGGGATTTGAGGGTGCTGTCTCTGGGACCTGCTGCAGTAGATTTTGCGTCACTGTTCTCAATAGGAAAAAAAAAAAAATGAAGCCTAGACTTGCGACACAGCATTACCTGTGCTAGACACAGAAATCCAAAAAGCTCCTGGGCCCTGGGGGCCACCCCAGCACGAGGTCCACTTTCCCATGACTTTCCGAGTGAATTACAGTCTTAATATGTACATTTCCTCTATGAGCATGTGGAAGAACTTACCACACTTACCTCTATTTTAGAGAAAATGGAAAGTATTTGTGAGAATTTCCTGGGGGAAAAAACCCCAAGGTTGTTGAAAATGGATTAAGGTGGGTTACTAGCAGACAGACGGAATGACATTTTGTAGAAAGAAAATGGGCACGAGGACACTTTGGGGATTTGATGAAATTACGGTCCTCTTCTCTATGGTCAAATGGAACAAAAGGTCAGAGCCACCATTTTCTCCACAGAAAGTTATCATTTTAATATGGATGGGCTCCACAAATAAAGAGTGCTCTGCAAAACAGCTTCTTTTACAATAGCAAATGTTCAAGCCATTTAAGATATTAACTGTGACTCAGTGCACATTTAAAATATTCGTGATACTAACAATGAACCGTTTTAACCTGGATATTAGAAATGCAGAAAGGAGTCGTTTTAGAAGGTCGATAACTTTGTTCCCATGGCGAACACTGAACCCAAACAGTGCCTGGATGACAATGTGTGTGATTCTCGGTTCCCATGGTCTGGATAGTACCTCCTCACCTTCCAAATATAATCAGCACGATTCGTTTTCTCAAATTATATTAAGTGTTTCTCTTTCCCTTACAGGACTAGTTAAGCTTTCAAAATATAATGTGGTCAAAGAGGAGGAAGGCATTCAAGTATCATTTGTCCCATCTAGCTCTGGGCAACAGAGGGGGCCCCCGCTGATCACCCACAAGATCTTCAATGATCTTGCCCATGATCTACTACTTAAAAGACGAATGCAATCTATATGAAGTTGACGGAGGGTAGCATTTCATATATACAGTGTGGGAAGAGGTCTCTTTTCTGCCACAGCTTGCCACCTTCTCCCAGTCGGCTTCCACTCCTAAGGAATCGACTCTTGCCCCACATCTGTCTGAAGAGACTTTTTTGTGGATATTTTATTGACCTTAATTGGCAGAGACTTACCTACATATGCATGGGGCTCAAAATACATTTGGCTAAGGTGCCTGACCATAGGAAACAGAGGAATGATGGAGGGGATACAGAAGAAAGGTGAGAAAGAAGAGCAGAGCTGAGAGAGAGGTAAAGGTAGTGACAGAACTGGAAGAGGAATGCCCGAGATCCCACTTGGAACCAACCCCTAATTCCAAGTCACTGCCACCAACCACTTGGCATGCACTTTCCCCAAATCAGTTGTACCCTAACTCTTCTCTTGCTCAATCAAAGCTGGCTCCCTACTCAAAGATTTAAGTCAACTGACAAAAACAAGGCTGAAGTCTGGAATCTGTACTGGCCAAAATGATGGTAGCCACTAGCTACACGTGGCTACTGAAATTTCACTGTAAGTTCATTAATAGTAAAGAAAATGAAAATTTCAATTTCTCACTAGGATTACCGATATTTCCAGTGTGCAAGAGCCATGTGTGACTAGTGGCTACCATATCAGATGGTGTAGATAGAGGACATTTCGGTCACCGTAGAAAGTTCCATTAGACATCACTGTCCTAAACTATTGTTTCATGTGTGACTTGATGAACCTTCCACTGCCCAGTCCCTTCCTTTCTGCAGACCCATGCTCTCTCCCTTGGAGCTGGGCTCTGGGTGAACTTACTGTAATTCCCAACCTGTTCGGTCTCCATGGGCTGGCTCCCCTGATTCTCTTAAGGTGCGATTACTTGATGGTTTCAATCAATAATAATAATAACAATAGCTAGCACTTACTGAAGAGTATTGTAAATCATACCAGGTGCACTTGCAAGCAGTTGACTTCAACACTCAATTCTGAAAACCTCTTTTACAGAAGGGGAGACTGAAGTAGTGAGAGGTTAACATTTTGCCCAAAGTCACACTGCTGGCAGGCGGCAGAGCCAATATTTCAATCGAGGCAGTTTGATTCCCAAGACATTTATGTTACTGAGTGTTTTAGAGGATGTTGAGATAAAGAAGTAAAAGACAGACTTTCTGTACCATGAGACCTTACAATTTAATCCAGGGGACTAACAAAATGAGGTAAATAGTAGACTATTGAAAAAAATGGACAACTACCAAGAGGTCTTGTCCCCCCCAAGTTAAGATCCTTTCCCACTCGTACGGAACAGGCTCGTTAAATTACAGGCTCTTGAACGGAGGCTTGTTAAGTGGTAACCCCACACACTTAACCTGCAAGGAATGTCAGAGCAGATACAAATAAAGAACTACCATCTTTGAGTTCTCTATGTAAACACACCTCCCAGTGAAGAAACGTCACACTCAGACCTCCTCTTCTATGAGAAAACTCCACTGTGACTGCCTAAAGAGACCACAGTCACTTCAGTGTCAGACAGATTCATGAGACATCATGAGGCAGAAAGCACACCAGCTGGGAAATCAAAATACCCATCTTCCAATACTGGCTCTGCCACTGCTTCACAAGCATCACCAACTGGGGTAAGTCCATGCTTCCTTCTAGGTCTTAGTCGGCCCATCAGGTAAAACGTGAGAGGAATAGACAAGGTCAGAGATTTCCAAGTTTGGCTGTCTGACTTTCCAGAGGGTGAGTATGCAGGGATATCTGCCCATCATTTGTAGATTCTCCTTTCCCACCTCCATTTCCACAATGTCCCTTTTTCCCACTTGACAAAGGAGAGACAGTCCTTTTGACCAGCCCAGCCTGAATTTTACTGCAGAGCCCGCTCTCAGGGAGCAAAATCCTCTGGAGTACGAAACAACAAAGGAAAGGTTCAAGATCATAGCGGTTCCTGCGGGTGGAGGGAGTAGAACTCAGTGATAGAGCTCGTGCTTATCATCCACGAGGTCCTGGGTTCCACCCCCAGCACCTCCATTAACAAAACAAAAAACACCACCAACAAAGAGGCTCCTGAAGAAGAGTCCCTGCAGAGCAAACCAGAGGGTTGGGGTAAGAAATACGGATGGTGCAGTGCCTTTATTTCATCCAGGCGACAAACCATGGCAAGACTCCTGCTGTATCAACCTAACTTCACGTTAGAATTTCAGTAGAGTGATACCTGTCAGGAGAATATAATCAAATCAGACTCTTTCAACAAGAAAGTCAATCTTAGTTGGCTTATTGGTGTGACAATGAGAACTGGTTTCATTACTGAGGTTATCTGGTGGGCATTTTCCATAAATTGAATGAGCTGAGCATTCCCAAGGTTGTGATGAAAATAATAACAAAAAGTGTATAATGAATATACAACATGCTGAAAGTGACATACTTTGAAATCATTTAAACTCATGGTTTAGATACATAAAAATGATGATATGTGAATGCTTATAGAGTTTTCCAAAATGCTTTTCATCATTTTAGGGTGAATACAAGCCAAAAAAATTGAGGACCGCTGAACTAGATGTCAAAAGCCTTTCCAGCTCCATTAGTCTGGGTTTCTCTAAAGTTCAAAAAGGACTTCTTACCCATTCCTTTTAATCCCCGAGCCAAACTTCATCTCATTTTAAGTCCAGCATTTGTATCACTGGGTTCTGCAAATTTCCTTGAAACATGTAACACCTTACCTTTCAAGTTCTTAAGTAGGAATCAGGAAGAATCTACGACTTCATCTCTCTCCTGGCTCATGAATGCTGATTAGTAATAATTTCGTGTTGTCTTTACCATGTGGACTTGATTAGGAAGAGAATGTTTTCTTTTAGAAAACAAATTTTGCATCGGTAGCCACTTTGTTCCTGCAATTAGCTACAAAATGCAAAACAATTGCTACAGCTCTCCCCATGAAACAGCTGGTTGATAAATGCTAATAATCTCTAGAGAATAGTAATGGTAGTCAGCACTATGGATGCTTCCAGAAGTATTTTTTTGCATCCTGAATGGAGGGAAAGCATGGAAGAAATTCATGTTTAGAGAGATACCGGTATCTTTTGTTTCCCAGATGATAAGAATGAATAGGGTTTGTCAATGCCCGTGAATTTTGGTGACTTCATGATCTATGTATTCTGTTTATAGACCAAAACAATAGAAGAGCTGAACAAAAGGGTCCAATGGAGCAGAAAAGATAAGTAGGAAGAAGCTTTCCATTCACAGATTCAGGAAACACACAATGAAAGCCTAACATGCACCAGGCCTTGCGGTGAGCACTAGGGACAGAAAGAGCTGAGGAAGACGCAGCCTCTGCCCTCCGCCAGCTCACAGTTCAATACAGGATGAGACCAGAAACAGAATTGTCAACTTTTGTTTATTTCACTTTTATGACAATGATGCCATATGAGTGGAATGCTCTGAGAACACAGAGAAGGGACACCTGGGGGAGCTCTGGGGTCAGCCAGAAAAACTTTTTGGACAACATAATGCTTGTGCTAAGGCTGGAAGTTGAACAAGAGTAGAGGAACAGGACATACTAGACAGAGAAATAGCAGGTAACCTGGCAAGAGACTGGCAAAGCGTATGGGCCAGTTAGAGAAGAGCACTTGGAATGGAGGTGTTCGTGCCCGGGCGTGTGTCCGTGTGTGCATGACCAACTGAGAGGGGGCTGACGGTGGTGAGAAATGAGGCGGGCAAGAATTAGGCATTTGAGAATTATCCTGAACACATGATTCTACACTGAGCATATACGATACACTCAGTATGGGCCAGGAAGGCAGGCGGGAAGGGGAAGACGGGAGGATGGGTGGGACACATTCCTTTGAAGAGCTCACACATCAGTTCTTCACCCACTAAGGGTTCCAGAGAATTTTCAACCAGCCCATCTCTTCAGGTTCAGAGGATACAGTCCAATAATCCACTTGCTCCTCAGCCCACAGGGTAATGGGAATTGGGAAACAGCCTCCATAATTTATTATATATTTACGTAAATTTAGGTAAATTTATTCACATAATTATTCAACTCATCCCCAATCTTCATTCAAAACCACAGGGTATTAATTTTCTGTTCAAGAGCCACACCGTGAATCCCCTCTCATCCTTTCCTCACCCCTTATTTCTCTCTCCCTTCCAAACAAACTCTTTTTTTTTCTTTTTTTCTTTTTTCTTTAGCTTTTTTTTATTGAGTTATAGTCATTCTACAGTGTTGTGTCAAATCAGTGTAGAGTACAATTTTTCAGTTATACATGAACATATATATATTCATTGTCACATTTTTTTCACTGTGAGCTACCACAAGATCTTGTATATATTTCCCTGTGCTATATATAGTACAATCTCGTTTATGTATTCTACATTTTGAAATCCCAGTCTGTCCCTTCCCACCCCCCGCCCAAATCCTTGATTCATTTCATTCCTTTGCTCCCACCCCGTCTTAGATCTGGCTTCCAGAATCAGTGGTGGAGGACTTGACTTACAGGGTAGAAAGGTCTCAGTTGAAGTGACTCTTTCAGGCTGAAAGATTTAATCAGAGTTGGGGGACGGTCCCAAAGGGTCAAGAATGCAGGTGTGACTTGACCAGAGACAGGGTATGGAGAGGTCAGGGAGAAGTCATCTGCATTGTTGGCTGTTGTCAGGATTCACGAATCTGATTTGAGCTAAGAGGGGTAGCTGTGATTGGAATACTCACACTTCCTTTTTTTTTTTTTTCTTATTTCAAGCTCATTTTCCCTGCTTTAACAATACCATTGACCTTTCCCCTATGTAATGTTACAATCCTTGTCCAGCCCATCCACGGAGTCAAGACACACATATACCAAGGGAAAATGAAAGAAGATAAAACCCAGATTCAGAACGTGTATTTTTCTATGAAAAACAAATTGTTGGTAGTTGGGGAAAACGGATTCTGTATCTCAGAAAAAAGATTTCTGCATGGAACTCAGGAAAGCACTGAAATGAGAACACTGAGGAACTTTTACAAGAAAAGGTTGAGGAAATCCTCATTTCAGCGAAAAAGAATCAAATACGTGCCTTCACAGACTGGTAGAGGAGAAATCTTAATGGATGTGACCCAGCGGCAGAGCAGCTCAAGCCAGAGTGGGAGGAGTATGGCCCAGGAAGCAGAAGGCTAAGGTCTTCATCCTGGCTCTGCCACCAGCTAGCTGAGAATCTTCGGGAAAATTCTATTTCTCTCAGACCCTCAGTTTTCCTGTCTATAAAATGAGGAGGTTTGACTGGTGGGTGGCAATGAAGACCAGAGTCAGAAGGGACAACAGCATTTCTTTGTGATTTTTTGTTTTGTTTTGTTTTGTTTCAGGAGCAGGCTAAAAATATAATGTACTAAGCTTCTGTGTCAGTTTGCTGTGGTTTTTTATTTTTTTAATTTTTATTATTATTTTTGCTTTCAGAGCAATGAAGGAACACTGTCATCAGTTCTCATTAAAATGAAAGCACGACTGGAGCTGCTCCCCAGCCACAACAATTACCTACAGGCACTAACAGGACAAAGGCAGTTTGGGGAAATATTAATGGCATTGCTCCTAATCATACTAATGCTTTTTCGTTAGATAGTCACTTCCTCCCAAAGAGCTCAAACGGTGCGCCCGACTTTAGCACTCTGGTCCTCAGGATACTCCCGGGGACGTCTGCATCCGTTAGGACCGAGTGCCAGACAAAATTCAGGCTGTGTCTAGACGACAGCAAATTTGTTGTGAAGGAACAACGTGTTTCACACATTCATAGACAAGAACTGATGTCCAGTTTCGGGGCGGGGGATTGTTCCTGGGGGGCTGTGTTTGTCTGTGCATGTGTGGGTACCCAGCCAAGCTAACCAAGTTCGTGGAATCACGGGCTTTGACAGAGATCCTGAGAGGGGAAGGGACAGTGAATACTGGCAGGGATGGGACAGAACTCGGGTCAGCTGTCTCTCTGCCCATGGCCCTTCCACCCCATATTTCTGGTAAACTGGATGGAGTTTCCCGCAACAACAGCTCCCCAGCTTTTCTGGTCTATTACAGAGATTAAAAATAAAAGTGACTCAATCAAAACCCCCTGCTCTCCTCTTTTCTGAGCATAATTTAGAAGATGGGAAATGTTGGTCGTCAGGCAGGCTCAAAGAACTTGAAAGTGCCTCCAGGCATTGCCCAAGGTTACTCTGGACAAGTAGGGACTCTGAGCAGGACTGGCTCAAGTGTGTTTGCCTCCAGCTGAGAGTCCCAGAGAAGAAAAACAAAACTGCCTGGGGCCAAAAACCATCAAAAGGACCTGGACTCTTCCCCAGCCCTAGGAAAATGATCACCTACAAATACGAGTGGTTACTTAAGTGGTTGCCAATTTACCAAACACTAGTCTTAAAGAAACAGAATGGTTGTTACCCAAACTATTGTTCTTCGAAAATAAATAAGTAGTAAATTTGAATATTACTTCCTCAATAAAATGATTAGCATTAGAAGAATCTTATTAGGTGAGACTATTATCTTTCTGATAAATAAAAGCCCTGTGGTCATAAAATTAGGGCACTGTTTTCTAGGAGGTGTCTTTAGAGAGTAAAAGACTGCTACATTACACCATATAGCTTGACAACCGTAAAAAACATTCAGCATCTCATTTATAATCAACTCTTGAATCTGCAAGCTTTACAGGCATTAACTTATTTTATCCTTAAAACAACCAGATAAGTAAGAACTTTATACTCATTTGACAGATGAGAAAACCGAGGCATAAAGAGGGTGAGGAACTCACCTGAGGTCACACAGCTTGGAAGAGACAGAGATGAGATTCAAACCCAAAAAGGCCAGCTCGAGCCCAGGCCCTTAACCACTAGGTGTTTCTGTCTCTGTGTAGCAAAACTCACCAGTGGTAGGCTTGTTTGTTTCTATTTTTTTGCTCTAGAAGAGCAAAGAGCCCGGTTTCATGACTGAGCATGGTAATTACAACCAAAGTGGCACTTTGAGCTCATCGAGCATAATTTCTCCCAGCTTATTCATAAGGAAACCAAGACCCAAGCCAAATCCAAGAGCAAACAGAAAGGGAATGGCAGAGCCAGAAACTGTAAAGTCCACGTCATGACCCCACATTGCCCCAGTCTGAATTTCTTCCACTCCACCGTGCACTTGGAGCTGAACTTGCCCTCTCCTGCGTTAGCTAACCCAGTTCATCACTGCATCATCAGCAGGGCACGCTGCCCACGTAGCAAGGGCGAAGGGCACACTTTCCCATATAATGGAAATATTTTTTAAAGAGAAGGCTGACATACCAAGTAATCAGGCTCTAGAATTAATTTCTGTAATGCAATCCCATTTTCCCATTGAATCCATTTTAAAAATAGAAATACGTAACATTTGATTTTCCTGTCACATGGTATTATGAAAAGTATATCAAAATAAAGAGTCACAGGAAGGAAGCATGGAAATGAACAGAAATAGAAAACCATTTTTTTAAAATCACCCATTATCTTCCATCTCTTCAAGTCAAATATTTAATACTGTTATAATGTTACTGTTACAATGCTTAAATATTTGTGCAACAACTATTTAAAATGAACACAACTTCAAAACCCTTCAAAAGACAGGAAAGCAAGCAGCACACCTTTTTAAATGTATGTGTCCCTCTGGATGCATGTACTGAATTAAATGGCCCAGCCACACTCCAGGGAAGATGACCCCTACATACCAAGGAACTAGAGACAACCGGCAAGAGGCTGCTGGGGTAGTTCCAGGTAAGATTCTCGGGGTAGAGCATGAATGTTGTGACACATCCACAAAGGCAGCAGCAGTTTCAGCAGGAGTGGGAGTTAAGCGCCCTCTGTTTTTCTAGAGTTCTCATTGTTTTAAATATTCAGAGCTCACAGGCATCACTGTATGGTCTGCCCCACCCTTCCTCTTCCCCTAGGGTGTTAGCTCCTAGACTCTGCTCCTAATCTCCTAATAACCCCCTGGGTTCTCCTGAATTCTCTGCCAATACTGTGGAACCAGCAACCGCAGCAACATGTAAGCTGCACATCCTGCAGCTCCGCAGACAGAACTCATGATTTAAACTCATTCAATCAAATTCTGAAATTCAATATTGGATCACTTTCAGCTAAAGCAAAGATTTGGCTGGTGTTCACTGAGTTGAATTATCTCAACAATGACTAAAATGGCTTCTGACTGGCTTGGAGAGTGGAGAGACTGCTGGTCCAAATGATGTATAAAAAATGTGTTCGCATGAGCAATTAGCCGATGGTAAGTGTGGTCAGATACATGGGGGGAGGGCAGTGAATTCTTGAACTCATATTGGAAATTTGTCAGGGAGAGTGTGTGAGGTTTTGTTTTCTTGACAGCTATTATTCAGATTTTGGCTCTAAAATACATGTACCACATTTTGGTGATGAACTAAGTATATATAAAACATTTGCTGTTCATTTGGGAGCTCACTTTCAGTGTTGATGAGGGGACAGCAACATAACCTATATGATTTTATTAGTAATCTGTAAGACCTTTGATGATAGAGAAAATCTTCTCATTATAATAATGACACTAGCCCAGTTATTGTTACAGATAAAGAAAACAGTTTGATTTACAAAGCTCCATCACTACTCTCTCCCTCTCTGGTTTGCACTTGTTCCCTAGCTAGGAACACGAGGCACCTAACTCACTGTGTGCCCCTGAAGTGGGCTCTGCTACTTACACATCCCAAACCTCTTCCATTAACCTCCTTCTCTTCTCCTTTCTCTCCCCTGCTGCAAATATCATCTGCTCTCTGGCTTCAACTAGCCCTATGATAATGACCCTCGAACAGCCTTATTTTCTGTAGCAGACTAACGTGTCAACTGAGTCACCAAATCAGATTTCTAATTCTCATTACAGGTGAATCGGCACATACCAGCTGCTCCATAAATTTTTGTTGAACGAACAAATGAATAATTGAATGGATCTATGCTCTATAATGATGAGCTATCATCATAGGCTCCTGAGCTAGGATCTCCAAATCATGTTACATAACTGTGCAGGGAAGCACACTGATGGAAATATACCAAAATTCATTACTACTTTGCTAAAAGTCTCCAGGTAAATACCATCATTCAAAAGAGCTCTGCTGCGTTATGAACATGCAGAAGGGATCTGCTGGGAGGAATATGCAAGCATTAATATATATGACTGCAACACGTACATCACACAGGAGGCTCAAACTTCTAGTTTGAGGCCAAGAACTTCATTTTCTGCAAGATGAGTAAGTCCTAGTGATCTGCTTACAACACAGTGCCTGCCATTAACAATACCGTACTATACATTTCAAAGTTTGTTAAGAAGGGAGATGTCAAGTGTTCTTGCCACAATTAAAAAAAAAAAAACCCACTTAGGTGAAAGGGGCAGCCAATGCATCTAGTTGCATCATTTCAAAATACAATTACAGAACATAGGAGCTAGAATGAGCATAAACGGAGCTTTGAGGCTCAAGTAGGGACGAAAGAGGAAGTTGTCCATGCACGCCTCACTCTGAGCATGCCTGCCGGCATCTTCCCTATGGTAGCTGGTCTCTGAGTGGATGTCTGTATTTCATTTTCTGGCCACTAGAAGAGTATATACAGATATCCTGGAGATTGCTGAAGAACAGAAATTAATAATGATTAAGGAATAGTTTTAGAAGCAAGGTGAGAACTAGGGCTTTTCCATTCTTCCCTTAAGTTGTGTCCTTGGCTGTTTGCTGCTACTTACAGATGAATCAGACCTATGCTGTCCTTCGACAGCAAGTTGGGAAATAAGTTTCTTCCTTTATGCTGATGATATGCTTTTAATACGTCCAACCAGGAATGATGCCAAGAGGAACTAAGAGAGAAAATGGTACTTGTATTTAACGATCAGGAAGGACTTATTATGAATTATATCAAAATGAAAACTACGCTCCCTGGAAGCCAGTACGTCAATATGATAGAAATCCATTTACCAAGTCAATTGATTTGGTGTCCTGGGAGTGTGTCCTGGGAGTTTATTTTACTGCCAAGCTGTCCAGTCTATGCTGATCACAGCTACACTTTTCACGAGGGCCTCACTGAGTCTTTCTCAAGCTGGGGTGAACAGCTGCCGATACCCACCTTGAACATTTCCTAACCCAAAGTATTTCCTTAGAAAGGACCTGGCATGTGGTAACTATTCTTATTGATTTTTCATACTTAGAACATTTCACATAAAGAAACATTCTGGTACTGTCATAGATAATAGACAGTAGAAAGATATCATCTGAAAATAACATTCAAAATTAGGGGAGAGCTACTAGGGAAATCATTACAGTTATGGGAAACAGCACAGACATCTCATCACAATAGGAGACTGATTAAATTGGATAGTTGAGTCACACAATGAATATTATGCAGACATAAATATAATGATGTAAAAAATATTTATCAATCATATTTATCAAGTATTTAATTATTTTTGCATCTGGAATCTGAGTAACTGTCAGAAAGCATTTCCCTATAATAAAGTTAAGAGGGTATTCACTCACATTTTTTTCTAGCATTTACATGATTTCATGTTTTTACATTTATTTGCCTGGTCCATTTGGAGTTGATTCTTTTATATAGTGTGAGATATAAGCTTAATTAAATTATTATAGTAATGAAGTACAACGCATACAATAAATATCCTTGAGTACATACCAATAAAGAGGAAGGGAGGAAGGAAGGAAGGAAGGAAGGAAGGAAGGAAGGAAGGAGGGAAGGAAGGAGAGAAGGAAGGAAGGAAGGAAAAGGGTAGATCTTCTTTACAGGAGAATTAATAAAAATGGAAGGAATGACATAAATAGAACATGACCATTGGGCAAACATCATAAAAATAATTGCTGCAGTCAAGAAACATTGACAGGTAAAATCAGTGAGTAAACACGTGGTGAAAAAACAGGTATTTACGTATGCTCAAGGTGTTTCCCCACAACATATTAATCAATACAAAGAGAAAACCATTATTTTCCAGTGGAATTACCTGGTGACTCTGCATCAACCAAGTGATCAAAGTTAGTATCACCAGGGAGGAGACAGTGAAATCATGTACCTCTTGATAGGATGCACTGAAAAGGACACAATATTGCTTCTGTGTTATTCCTACCAACAACTCAGACTCTGAATTCAATCAGGAGGAAACTAAAACAAACCCATACTCAGGAACATTCTGCCCAAAAACTAAACAGCACTCCTCTAAAGTCTCAAGGGCATTTAAGATAAAAAAGACTGAGGACTGTCACAGACTAGAAGAGAATAAGGAGACACGGCCACTAACTGCTATGTGACATCCTGGATGGGATCCTTAACCAGCAAAGGGACAACACTGGAATAAGTAGTGAAGTCTGGATAAAATCTATAGTTTAGTTAATAGTATTATATCACTGGACACTAATCTGGTCATGGGAGCTCCATCCTCATGACCTTGTCTAAACCTAACTAACCCCCTCCAAATACCATCACTTCAGGAATTAGGGCTTCGACATATGAATTCTAGGGGAATAGAAACATTCAGTCTGTAGCACAGTCGTTATCAGTGTTTTAAATTTCAAACACCATTTTCCTTGGTATATTTAATCTCAAATTTAGAAAATAAAAACATTTTAAAGACATAATTCTTTTAGTAGAAAAGCTGACACTATTTCAAGAAAATTTTTCTTCAGTTTTCCTATACAAACATAACGTTTATACATAGATATTATGAATTATATTGAAAATACAGTGTTTTTTTACTTAGCATTAGTATCAATATACTTACAGGTTTATTTTAGGAAACAGGAAATTTAGGAGATTTAACCATGCCTAATATTTCATCACAGCACATGATTACAGTACTAACCTCCCCTCTGTTGCTGGATGCTCTATGGTTTGCTCTGCCATTATTCTTATAAACAATGTTTCTAACGTGTTGAAAGATGCATAAATAAGGATCCCCACCTTCGAGACCATTTCCCTATATCAGTAAATCTTCCTTTACAGTATGCTTTTTAACAACTGCATTATATTTCATCATGTGTTCCATTTCCTTAACTAACCCCCTGTTCCTGGGTGAGAGGTTGTACCCAGCATTTTGCTATGAGGAATGAATGACCCTACAACAAACTTCCTTGAAAAAAGGGCTTTATGCACATCTTTGATCCTTTATTTCAAATGAATTCCTAGAAGTGGACTTGCTGGATCAAAGACTTCATGACTTTTTAAGGTTTTGATACATACTGCCAAGTTGTCCTCAGAAAGAGCATATTATTTCAACCCTCAGTAGAAGGCTACGAAAGCGCCCACTTCCCTGTACCCTTACCAACGTGTCATTATTTTTTTTTAAATCTCTGCTATTTTAATATGTAGAAAATATTTCACTTGATTAATTTTTTTTAGTTCAGCTAAACATTTTATTTTTTCAACTATTTTCTTCCAGTTTTATTGAGACATAGTTGACATACAGTACTGTACACATTTTGGGGGGTAGGGGGAGGCAATTAGGTTTTACTTATTTATGTATGTATTTATGTGATGGAGGTGTTGGGGACTGAACCCAGGACCTTGTGTTTGCTGGGCACACACTCTACCACTGAGCTATACTCTCCCTCCAAGAAATAATGGCTGGAAATCTGCCAAGTTTATTTGGAGGGATTGGGACGGGGTGGGAAGGACGTAATTAAGTTTGTTTGCTTGTTTTTAGAGACGGTACTGGGGATTGAACCCAGAACCTTGTGCATGCTTGGTTCCAGCGAGCTATATCCTCTCCCCAGTCTCATTTTAAATGTGAATTACTTGAACTCGTGAAGGGGTTTTAAAAAATGTCATCTAAGTGATGATAAGTTAAATCTGGTGCTTTACATTTTGATAGCAAGCAGTACGTGGAAAGAGCAAGAAGGGTATTATTCCCATCTCTATTTTTGTAAATAAGGGAGTGGATGTTCAGAAAGTCAAGGCGATTTCCCCAAGGTCAGTGAAAGATCAGGACTCCTAGCATTCTTCCTCGTCCCTGTCCACCCGGAAGTTGCTAAGCAAACACGGAGAAATCTAAGCTTCTCCAAATGCAAATAAAAATGTAACATCTATAATTCAGTGATGGAGTTGGCCCAGCCCTCTCCTCTCCTTTCCCCTTTCCCTCCTAAGCATTATCTTGGCAAAAGAAAGCAAAGGGAGGAGGACAGTGAGGCAGCCGGGCTGGGGAGGTCTCCCAAGCATAACTAGAACATATTTTATTCACTTCAGCATTTGGCTCCACAACAGTACTGGCGATGGCAGTCTGTGAGGTGCCCCGGGGCCAGTCACATGGCCTCCCCACCGGATGTCCTATCTAGGTTGCTCCAGCCTCCCTGGTCCCAGCATGTCTCCAGTTTGCCTTCTGCATGGAGATCCAAAAAGAAATGGGCCACTCAAGGGACAGTTGCTTTCTCCTACACCACACAGATATGCTCATTTCTTCATTTCAGTTTCTGTGTTTGGAATAAAGGTGCAAATGCACTGATCCCTTTCAGTCAAAGTCATATCTTATTTTACATCTTTCCAAAATACTCATTTCCTTCCCTCACATCAAAAATCCAAAACTGACCTCTGTGGTAAATAATTCAGCATTCTTTTAAGTGACTTAATCTTAAATACTCATTATACTCTAGCAGATATATGATAGATTATACAAGTAAAATATATATGTGTGTAAATGTTATGTAACATATAAAAATATGTATACACATACATATATATGCACTACACACACACACACACACACACACAATAAATGACCACGTGGATGTGTGAATGAAGGCACTAATACAGGTCCAGAGGTACAGAGGAGGAACGAGCCTTCATCCAGAGATGACTATGTGCTAGGTACTATAATCGTATTATCTCACTCAACCTTCAAAGCAACCCTTTCAATGGGACAAGATGATGCTGGGCTGGTCTCTCAGACCAACTGGACATTTTCACACCTCAGGTTTCCCCCCAATTATATGAAATGTCTTCAGGAAATCTGCATCAAGGGACTTCACTCCGGGCAGTGTTAATTCAAGGTAGTTCGAAGTAGAGATGAGTAGACAGAACTCCTTACAAAATCAAGGCCCAAGATTAAGATTATGTTCTGCTGTGGAGACCAGTGGATGAGATCTTTTACAAAATGGAGGCCCACGGTATGTCCTCAACTCTTAAATCTTTCAGATTGTATCAAATGTCTCCAGCAAAGCTGTGTCAAGGTAAATCCAGTTTGGAGTAGCTTTTTCAGTGGCGATGAGTAAATCTAACACATTAAAAGCTATGCCCACAACTCTATCAAATGTCTCAAGTAATTCAGCCCTGGAATTACCCGCACTGCCAGGCCAGGGAAGCTTGCAGTGAAGACAAGTAGATCAAATCCCTTAGAAAGTTGAGGCCTGAGGTGTAGCGTCACTTTTTAGCTGGGGACCTTGGGAGGTCATTTGTTCTCATCATGCCATGAAGCCCCAGGTGATAAACACTTTTCGTATTTCTTTATCTTAGGAGGCTGCCAAGAGTAACTCCCTAAATCAGTAAAGGGCTAGAAATTGCCCAGCTGCGGTTCCTAAAGGTAAGCAATCCTTCCACATTGGCCACCATGATGCAGCTGAGGAGACTTTGTCCAGGCCCAAGACCTGGACACCACGTACCCTGGGGGTTTTGTTGGACCAAAGACCCAGATGGCCAACCTTGAGTAGGCAGAAAGGTTGGCCTGGGCCTCCAAAGCCCAAGGGACTCCACTGTCCGTCATCTCAGGAACTTTCCCTCTCTTTATCTACTAATCATTTTAAAAATCTTAACAGCTTTGTTGAGCTATAACCCACATACCATGTAACTCATCCTTTAAAGTGAACAATTCAATGGTTCGTAGTATACTCACAGAATTGTCCAACCATCACTACAATCATTTTTCATCATCCCAAAAAGGAACTCCATATCCTTTAGCACTCAAATTCATGTCTCATTTCCTTACACATCCTCACATTCCTGGGCACCCCCAAATATATTCTCTGTCTCTATAGATTTTGCCTATTCTGGACACTTCATATAAATGGAATCACACAATATTTTTTTAACGTAACTCTGAAATGTAGCAATGTTAACTTCTTATAAAGAAGGGAATGGGGGCTCAGAGAAGTTAAATAATTTGCCCACGGTCACACAAGTAAGAAGTGGTAAAGTCAGGAAACAAACTAAGCTGTGCCTGGATCTAAAGCCAATGCTGTTTTTATCTTTCCATCCCATACCTCCCAGAAGGCCTGGCTCTAGCCCGGCCTTAGCCGTTATTTTGCTTTGTGAAATGGGATAATTTAACACATACTTTGGAATTTGATAGAAAAGACTGGCTGATGATTTGTCTGTAAGTATTCAGAGATAGAGGGCGCCTGGCTTGAGCATTTGGGTGGATGAGGTTTCCATTGACTGAACTGGGTTTGGTAAAAAGTGGAGGGAAAGGTAGGTAGGTCAAGAGAGACACATCAACAGCCAAACTAATATGACAGAAAATAAAACCAAATATTCACATTCTGAAGCTCTCCAGAGTGTAATCGTCATAGACTAAAACACGGTGAAGAAGAGAGAAAGGATAACAGATCTGAAGGGCAGAACGAACTTACATACTGCAGGCATTCCGAAGGAGAAACCAGAAGAACTAGGGACAGCAATGGCTACAAGCACAACTGAGGCTAACTGTCCTGAGTTGAAGAAAAAGCTGAGCATATTGGTAAGAGAGGTTCCTCAAATTTCAGGCAAAACCAGTGAAAAAAGATCCACACTTAGATAAATATCTAAGGGGGGGGTGTGTGTAAGTAAATGCCACGAGAATCCAGTCTAGAAAAAAGAGGTCAATTACAAAACAACGATCAGGTTGGCCTTCTCTGGGAATGTTTGGGTTTCTTCCTTCTGATAGTCAGTAATGTAGAATTTTTCTAGGAAAAACTAACACCTTAAGGGCCTGAAAGTTGTGGAATAAAAGGACTAGCAACCATTGTTACCACCATTGAATTCTGTGATGTTTAGCCTGGAGAAGCAATAGGGAGTAATGGCAAAACCACCAAACAAGGTGCCCTAAGATCTGGCTAGTGGTGTGGACTTATGAAAACACTTCCGTAAGCCTTGGTTCCTTCCTATTGGATATCAGGATAATTTTAATACGTTCTCATAGCTTTGTAAGGATAAAATGTGATGGTTTTCACTTACCTAGAACTACAAATTCACCAGTAGAATAAGACTAATGGTTTTCACTTTCCTTTCTTAAAGTGATTCTGCTCTGTCCTTCCATTCTCAGGAGAGATTTGTAGTTCTGACAGCATGACCCTTGGAGACATAAAAATTCCCTTCTTCTTCCTCTTCTCAATGTGGCAACAACAGTTACAAGCATCTCCCTTGCTCTCTTGGCAGTCTAGATGCTCCAGAATTTGGTCCCATCTTTAGTGAATCGCCTCACCCCTTCTCTCCAGAGTGAAGCTGATGGGTCTTCCTTCACATTACAGATTCCTGTCCTACCCGTCCATCACCTACTCTGTAGTATGGGGCCTGGTTCATGCCTGCCCCACTACCTTCACTAAATGGAGGTGACTGAGCATTGAGGAAGAGAGCAATGTTGAGCTTAAACTCCACCTTTGTCATGTTTTTTACCCCAAGGGCTGAAACCATCATTGAAATCCTATCATTCAAATTTGCTAAGCTATGGTATAGATAATGTGATTGATGTTCAAGTCATATTTAATTTCTGTAGTTCACAATTTGCTTGTTTCTGTTCTGTTTGCTATTTTAGGTATATCTGATTGTATCCCAAAGTCCACTTTAATTCCATTGGTGGTTAGGGATATAGAAATATGATGTCCAAAAGAGCTTATAATAACATGAGATAATGTTTATGGTAAAGTGAAGTTAAAACAAATCAAGATATAATATCGCATTTTATATATGGTTGCAACTAGAAAAACATGTACAGAGATGAATGGAAAACTGTATGTTGAAATACTGGCAGTGATTATGACTGGGTGATGCAATTGTGATTAAAATGTATGCGTGGATAAAAGAAATCAATGATAACTGTAATTTCCACAATGAGCAGGTAATGCTTTTTTATAAGTTAAAAAAATGAAGATATTTCAGGAGGTAAATACTAGGCCTCCATCTCCTAAATATTAGGATCTTTCTAAAAGATAAGTACTTGTTTAAGGTTTTATCCTATTATTAGAATTAAACAGGTTTATTACATAATTACATATCAAATATATCAATATAACTTTAAAAATAAGTGACACAAAAATGGCTCACTTATGAGGAAAAAAAATCAATAAATCCACAATTATGGCAGAAGAGTTTTAACAAACATCTCTCAGAAAGTGACAAATCAATCAGGCAAAAAATTAATACAGTCATAGAGGATTTGAACTACATAATTAACAAGCTTGATCCAAGTGAACCATACAGAACTCTGCACTCAATGATTAGAGAATACACACCCCTTTCAAGCACACTCAGGACATTAAGGAAATCTGATAACATATTAGCCATAAAGTGCCTCTCAAAAATTCCAAAGAAATGCCTTTAAAAAGAACACAAGCTCTTTCCAAAACCCCAAGATCCAATGACAAATGGTAACAAAGGAGGAGGAGGGAGGGAGACCTGCTACACTGTGTGCTTGGAAACTGAAATAGCTATCTAAATAATTCATAGGTCAAAGAAAATACTGTCATGGGATTTAAAATATATTGAACATAATAAGCATGGTATACATGTAAAAGGTAAATACTTAAAAAAATAGCCACCGTATTAACCTTGCACTCCATCGATCTGGATGATTCAGAACTGATCGTGTTCGGAGACACCAGTGACTGGTCTCCTTCATTCATGCTAGATTTCCTGCTTTGTATTCCTCCAAATACCAGAGAGGACCCTGTGATATTTTTTACTGTAGAAAATTTCACTTGGAATGTTTGTCGATTAAAGAGACATCATGGACAAAATGGATGAAGATGAGAGATTTACCCGACAGGGATGATTCAGGAGCAAGAGGAGGAAAGCGAAGCAAGACCAATGAATTAGTCTTGGTAGAAAAGAGAAGACTGTTTTCTTCTAATATAGGAGAGAAGGAAAAAATGATGGATATGGAAAGACATGCAGAAAGGCCCTAACAAGTTACATAAAAATGGTAGTAACCAAACTTTGGTTACTTGGCAATCCTGGGTTCTGAATCAATTTCTAGCAATGTACTTTGAAAGTCTGTATTTTCCATCTACTTTTTCCTGTGGCTTTTTTTGGGGGGGAGGGGGAGTGCACAATACACAGCCATTTAAAAAATGATTGTCCTAAATCCAGTTAAAGTTTAAACTCATTACATTTTATTATTTCCCCTGCTGTCTGCCTCTACTCTGTGAAGTTCCTTCCTCTTCTCTTTCTTTATATACACTTTATTCAAATCAGTCCTTATCATTTCTTTCACTATCCTCTTTTTCTATAAATTATTAATTGTATTAACATTTGTCATCCCTGTGCTGCTGATGGTGACTTTCTAGCAGAAGTGAAACATATTTAGTGATGTTAAACCACAGGAGCACCCAAGATATCTCAAGATCAGCAACCCAAAGATGCTACTTGATCAGGGAGAGCAATTCCCACCCCAGCCACATGAGGGAGCACCTACAATGGTCTTAGAAGGTAGGTATGTGTGGAACATATATGAAGTTCACCCAAACAAGCAAGCTTGGACTTCCTTCCTTTGAAATGAATGGCACACTCTTCCAATGGAACGCCTTGCAAGCTCTCCAGTCACAGTGCTTATCAGTTCTAAGTCAGGCATTATTCCAAGCACTTCCAATGTATTCTCTCTTCACAAAACCACAGGAGACTGTCATTATTATTGTCCTCATTCTACAGATGAAGAAACAGGGGCATGGACTTACAATATAGAGTAGAACATAAATGCAAATTACTCTGGAATCAAAATAAAGGATTGGTGTATTATCTATGATAATTTTCCAAACCCCTCTGGCCTAAATCAGGGATCATCAATCTTTTTCTAAAAAAAGCCAGATAGTAAATATTTTAGGCTTGTGGACCATACAGTCTTTGTTGCAATCACCCAACTCAGCTAGAGGAGCATGAAAAGAGCCACAGATAATATATAAACAAATAGGTGTGGCTGTATTCCAAATTTTATTAATGGACGATGAAGTGTAAATTTCATTATCATTTTCACATATTGCAGAATATCATTCTTCTTTATAAGTTTTTCAATCATTTAAAAATGTAAAAAGCATTCTTTGCTTACGGGAATTGTTCTCCCCAATCAAGTAGCATCTTTGGGCCATATAAAAACAGGAGGCAGGCTGGACTTAGCTCATCAGCTGGAATTTGTTAACCACTGGCCTAAGTCAACAACATATCTGATAACAAATTCACCACACCATAATCACAAGGATAAATTACATTTCAAGTGTAAACTGTAACAATAAAAGAGCAAAAGGCAGCAAGAAAGGCCATCAGGAAGATAGGAAGAAAAAGAAAGAATGAAGAAGATGAGGGCGTGGAAGGAAGGAGGGAAGAAGGGAAGACGCAGAGGACAAACCTCTTTGATCCAGCCATTATATTTCTAAGAATTTATTCAAGTAATCATGAATGTGTGCAAGCTTAAGTCTGTCTCATGGATATCCATACCAACATGATTTATTAATTACAAAAATACAAATAAAACCCAGATAAATAGCATGAGGAGACTGATTAAATAAATTCAGTAAATCAGTGGAATACTATATTGAATACTATTTTGTGAAAGAGTATTAATGACATCTGATCATGGCCATAAGACAGTAAGGGAAAAATTTTAAAGTATGTAACAAAGATCTCATTTTTGCTAAAAAGAATATACACACAAAATGATTGAATAGTATGTGTCAACAGGTTAATAATGGATATATCTAGCTGGTGAGATTAAAAGCTATTCTTCTTTTTTCTTTGTTTTTCTATATTCTTTACAATGAATATGGCTTCGTTACATAATGAAGAAAAAAGAAGTTAACCTTCTATCTGCCTCTGCCTCAATCAAGTAGTGCTCTAAAACTTCTGAAGAGTTTCTAAATGTTTATACTGATTTTAAACATTTGGGGCTTAGGACCATGAAATAAAAACATTTTGTTTTCCCTGGTGGGCTGGTTCTTTCGTCCACAGGGACATCACACAGAAGACGGTCAGGTATATCCAGCCATGTCATTAAGAAGTAGGAAAGCAGTACTCAAAGAAATCCACAGAGTGCCCAAAACATCATTTTGACCAGAAATTTCTCTGGAAGCCACTTTTAAAAGACTGTTGCCAAGGAAATAACTTGAATATTACATTCACGTTATAATCTTGGAGGGATATTTTCAGGTCACAGAATATCTAAAAACTGGGTGGGGAAAAAGACCAGATCAACCCCCTCAAAAACTTTTCCAAATTAATGAATGATACATTGCCAGCCATCTTCACTGATGCTTCCCACCAGGAAATTCACAATACTGAACACCTGCCTTAAATCCTCCCGGAAATAAGGCAGGGGCACAAATTAATGAAAAAAAGATATCAAAAGTGACCAGAAGATAGAATATTAAGGAATGAACAGTGTCCTTAAGATATCACTGGTCAAAGATGGAGCTGTATTGAAGCAAATTGTCAGTCTGATACAAAATACCAACAAAGTACCAAGCCCTGAAGTTTGGGGTCCTTATGTAGCCTCCAGCTTTGTACTCTGAGACCTCTCACCCATGACTCATTTCTCTAGAACTCTCATGGCTGCCATAAACTCCCATTGGCCGCCTACACCAACCTGAGGTCAGCAAATCTCAATGATTCCTCCCTCCCATACCTGTCATCCTTGGTCATGATTCAAAATATAAGACCCTTCCTCATCTACAGTCTCTGTGCTGCTTCTCTCTGCCTCAAGCTTCCACTGCTGCCCTTGTGAGAAAACCTCCTCATTGTGTGTTCTGGTTCCTTAAGACCATGGTAGACAAATTTGCCTATTTCCTGAACCGTGACAGAATATTCCTCTAACTCCTACCTTTACTGAAATCTATCTTCTGATGATAGACTTTCAAGTGAAGACTGGTTATTCATCCACCTACTCTTCATATCTCAAGAAACAGACACATTGGGGGTCTGGCCCTGGTGTTTACTAACCCAACACCATGATTATCAAATCCTGAATCCTTATGTAGAACTTCTGGTCTCTTGAAATACTTGCCTTTTAACTATCTACCTCTCTATGCCTCCTAATGACTCTTCACATTCATGACTTACTCAAGATGACTTTAGTTCATGGTTTACCACCTCCTTCTCTACCCCAAGTCCTGAGAGCATCCTTCAAGAGTTGTACAGTCCATTGATCCCTGCATTTCCCTTGAGTCTATCAGCCTTCTGTCTTCACTTCTGTCCCTACCCTGCCTGGATCTGATGGTTACATATCCAGGCCACTTGCCCTCCAGCTCCCTCAGATTCTTTCCACCACTGTCCTTCTATCACAATCTCGAACTCCAAGCCCTAATCCAATATTACAATCTATCCTTTCTGTTCTATCCATCAAAAGAAAGTCAAACAAAGCAGGCAGTTTAATACCATTACAGATTCATGATCTCCAACCTTTGCTACAGTCTCAGCAAAACCTGTGGTATAAGAGGTTCATAGTTCATCAGTCCATACTCTGTTCTCCTCGGTGACCATGTCAAGCCTTCACTATCTTGCTCAAAATCCCCTTACTCAACCTCTGCCCCTTCCAATTTCAATATCTAGCTTGCCCCTGCTTCACTAACACAATTGAGGCTTTAGGCTATAATCTTAACTTTCTACATCACCAACATCAACATTTACAAATCACGTCCTTCCTCATTTTCTTCCCTCAGGAAGAGGACTTGGAGGTCCCTCATCCAATTCAAGGGCAATCCTTCCCCGTGTGACCTGATGCACATTGCCTCCCATCATCTCTCAGACGCCGGCCCTCAAGTTACCTCCTGTATCTCAGACCATTCTCTCCATATAGGCCCTTTCCTTTCAAACTGTAGTTAGGCTAGAGTCTTTTCATTGCCTTAAAATTTTAAAAACTACCCCTCCCATAAGGATGTGTCCCCTAGAAACCACTCGCTTCTACCCTCCCTGCCCCACCAAAACCACTGGAAGTGCCGTGCTATTCACTAACAGTCTTCTTTTCCTTCACGTCTTACTGACACCTCGTTCTACAATATCTGCTTCTTACCCTTCCCACTTCATAGAAGGGGCTCTTAGCAAGGTCAGCATTGCTCTCCCAAATGCAAAATCCTGAGGGTCTACTCATGCTTTATCATCTTGGACCTCTCTTCTACATCACAAGATGCTGAAACAAGTACTCCATCTTGACATGTCCTCCTCCTCTGGCATCTATGACAATGCATTCCGGTTCTGCTTGCATCTGTCTGACTCACGGCCTCCCTGTGATGTCTGCCAGTCGGCCTTGACGTGTGTAGACTCAGTGTTACTCACTGTATTCCAATTCTCATTGTCCCAACTGCCCGGCCTTCACACCCCTTCACCAGTTATTGCTGTAATTTTCAATGCCTAATTAAGATTTTTAGCAATGATACATATCTTTTAAAAGATGATGGCTTTATCTTTATGTCACTTTATACGATACTAACTTTATTTATAAATATATTAATACATTTCCTCCTAAAGTGAGGAGAGCTACAGCATGGATTAGTAGAAAGGGTACCTTGATTTAATCATTTAAAATGAGAATAGTGGCATTACCTTCAAAATATTACCAGGATTAAATAAGATAAAGGTGCTGGAGAGACCAGAACCGTGCCCAGAACAAAGCAAATCGCATGATAACTGCAGAATCCAAACCTAAAGTCATCGAGTGTCCTTGGCTGTTAAACAAATGGTCAGTTGGAAAAACACAAAGTTTCAAGGCGAGTAATCTTGATCTGGAATACTCAGATCAAGACCAGGGAGCAGCATCCCCTGGCGTATGTACCACAGTATGCACGTGGCGCCATGGAAGTCCACTGTCCCTGGTGGGAGCCCCAGTGGTGGCCCCCATTCCTCTCTCCATCACTCCTGCCAGCAGCACGATGAGAACCAGTAGCAGCAAAGAGGCGGGAGAGCTGGAGCCTGAGCCCCCGCGGCAGGCATGGGAAACATTTACTGCTGCTCCAACCCGAGTGCCATCAACATTCTCCTTCCCCAGCTGTGACCCAGTGCACCTTGGCACATCCCTTGATAAAGTTGCCAAACACCAGCATAAAGAAAACCAGTGGCAGATGGACTGGAATTTGATTTTTGCAAGCAGTCATTATGGCATTATGCAGCCACTCTTTGAGTGCTTCGCCTCCCCGAGATTAATGAGGTCACCATGGGAGTTTGTGAATAGACACAGGAGGTGAAACTGCCACATTTCTTTAGCTCCTCTTTTTTGGCTGTCAAGTGAAATTACCCAGTGTGGCTTTAGCAGTGCCCAAGGCAATCACGAATTTAGCACACATTACACATATCCATTGCATCTCTTCTACCATGCCCCTTATTCAAAGTGGCATTTGATTGTATTGGGAAAATATTTGTTCTTATGTAAGCTTTCTTAGACCTTATAAAATGTACTGTCACTACAATCTAACTGATACAGAGATGTTTACATAACGTCACACTGATCTTTTTTAATTCGAAGGTGGCATTAACATATAACACTTTCCCATAAGGGGATGCAGCTTTTTTTCCCCCATTTTCCTAAAACTATAAATGTTTAAAAACTTACCTACATAGTCAATACACAATATGACATAAGACATTTTTAGTCCAAAGCAATACAGCATGTCACATATTCTCATTCATGAATCCTAAAGACTCATTTGTAAGTTTCTAAGTTTCTCAAGCCATTCATCTGCCTAAATATAATCTCATTCATACTTTGTGGTTACCACATGGATTCAGTTTACATCCAAAGGCACCCACTGATGATGACATTTATAACACAGGATGCCAATTAACATCTGTGCTGCTTTTGTTCAAAGTATAGATGAATTTATTGCAAGTCAAGCTTTCACTCAATACTGAGAGGTCATAAATAGAGATACATCTTTAAACATGCTAAATAAAAGGCCAAGGGCCTTTTGTACCCTTTCTTTAATGTCACTGTAAATAAAGAGGCGTAAAAATGCAGGCAGACAAGGAGTGAAAGGACACTGCAAGACTCGGAGAGGAAGACTCAGGAACCAACATGCCTCTATTCGCCCAGGCCAGTCATTTCTTCTCCAGTTTTTGATACATCAGATAGTGTCACAACACAGTATATGCAGATAACCTTTTTGGGGCAAACTGACTTGTTTCTAGATGCTTTCAAAGAGTGGACAAAAGTAGACAATAGCAATCATACAGATGCCCTCCGCTCAGAGATGACGGCTCCCTCCAATGTTATTTGACTAGGGGTGAATGAGTTAGTACACGTATCGCCACCCAAATGCATCCCACAAAGCTGAGATCACAGTATACAGGGCTGTTTTTATCTGCATTATACTATAGTTTCTGTCACTAAATATCTTTATAAACATAATTTTTAATGTGCATGTATAAAACTACATCATATGGATGTACCAAGCTAAAAATAGAATTTAAAAAATCGTATTCAACTTACTTTTGATTTGGATGGGGAGATTTGAAGCTTGGGAGTAGTTAAAGCAGTCATACGAACAAATATAGTAATCCTTGACGTTTTTTTCTTTTCTTTTTCCTTTTGCAATTGTACGTAATGCCTTGGGACTCACTGGCACTGAGGCAAAAGAGTAATCAAACATTTGTGCTATGAAAAAAACAAAGGGCGAATGGATGATGATGACCCAAATCTCATGTCATTCTATCTGTCCTTATAGGTCCTGAGAAGGTCCACTCTATGTTTAGATTAAGGCTGAAATGTGTGTGTGTGTGTGTATGTGTGTGTGTGTGTGTGTGTTGCAAGGAGGGGTGGTGATCATAGAGCACTTTGCTCAATGAAGTTCTTCTCTAATCTATTATATCTATAGGGCTCATGGGTAGCATTTTTCTGAGTAAAAGAAGGTTCTGTTGCCAAACACATAAATGCATACATACATACACTCATCCATCCATTCATATATACACATACAGAAAATGGAATGAAATGAAAGTTTGAAAAGCACTAGTATAAGATAAAGAACCCAGTACTGAAGCCTATGGACTGGGTTCACATCCCAGCCTGTTAGCAGTTACATGATCTTAATGAAATCATCTTTTTCTTTCCAAGTCTTAAATTTCCTTATCTGTAAAGGGGAGACAAAATACCCACCTCACAGGATTATTACAGGAAAACACAAACCCAAGCACTAGATACCTGGTGCATAGTAGCTACTTAATATACGTTAGCTGAGGAGGAATTTACCTGCTAGCAGTCCCCAGAAAAGATGAAATTAGAAGATGACTTCATCATGAAATCAAGTTCTCAGATTCAGTCTACATATAATACTGCACATAATCTAAAACACCACCAACCAGTTAGTGCAATGGTTTTGACAAGAGTTTGGCGAACTTTTTCTGTAAAGGTCAGATAGTAAATATTTCTGACTTGGCTCACCATACCACCTGTCACAACTATTCAGCTATGCCAATGTAGTGAAAAATCAGTGATACATTATATGTAAACAAATGGGTACGTTCCAATAAAATTTGAATTACAAAAATAGGAGGTGGTCTGCCTGCAAGCTCTACTTTGCCAACCCTGGTTTTGACAGGTGCATGAGGTCAGCCCGGTAAGTAATCTGGGGGAAACAATAGCACAAAATCCTCTATAGAACTTGTCTTAAGAATAAGAAAGAAGTTATGAACTTAGATACCAAGGAACCCAATGGCAGAGATATAAGTTGTATTCTTGTCCCAGTGATCTTAACCCAATAACAAGCAATTTTCTAGATCTGAGGGTAAAGGTTGATCAGCTTGAGTCAATGGCAAGCAACGTGGACCCTCTCACTAGGAAGCCACAGATCCTCCAACAGTCCTACCAGATGCTCTGCTGACAGGTGTCTGTGTCTGGCTGCCCACCACTGTGTGTGACTTAGGCATCCTGATCAGTTACCTATTGCTATTCTAAAACATCCAAACTTGTGTCTCCAGACAACAAAGGACTACATTATCTTGCAGTTCTGCGGATTATGTGGGCTAAGAGTTCTTACTTGGAGTCTCCCCCGCAGCTACAGTCAGATGGCAGCTGAAGTCCTCCCATGCAGTTTCCCCTGGGCTGGATGTCCAAGATGGCCTTTTCACTCCAATGTCCGGCACCCAGCTGGGATGGCTGCAGGAGCTGAGGGCTGCTCAGACATCTCTCTCATTCTCCTCGCGGACTCTTAAAATTTGAGCTTCCTCCAGCATGAGGAACTAGGCTAACTAGGAAGTAGGGTAGTTGGACTTCTTACCTGGTACCTAGTTTCTCCCAGAATGACCATTCCAAGAGACTCAGATTGACGGTGCTCCAAGGCTTCTTATGATCTAGTCTAGAAAAGTCGAGCAGTGTCACTTCCACCACATTCTATTGGTCAAAGGCCAGCCCAGGTTCAAAGGGAGGGCCTACATATAAGGAAGCATTGTTCATTTGGATGCCATCTTTGGAAACTAGCTGCCACAGGTCTGTCAAAAAGTATCCATTTTGAAGATCGAGCTTGGAACTGTTCTTGGCTGATTTATTTAAAAGTCTAAAGCTAAATCAGATCACAAACCCTAAGCTTACACTGTCTACTCATAACTGTGTGTTTCCCTAGACTATTTGGCTACAGAGTACCACATGTCAGAAATGTTGGTCGAAGCCTCCTGACCTCCCGAAGGGACATACAGAGTCACATGACAATAAAGATGTAACATCTCTTTAAAGATGCTGAAGAGAGTTTAAAGACATTTTTTAAAGCTGACCTTTGAGGTGAAAAGCAATCATGGTTAAACATTCTAGTCACAAAAGCTGTTTAAGGGTAAATCCAAAGCAAGAAAATAACAGCGCCTAGATTATTCAACAAAACATAGCAGAATGGATAAACATGAATCACAAGGGACCTGACAGAACACCTCATTCAATTTCCCACACAAAGCAGGTGCCCTTTCTGCAATAAGATTTAGGGAACTGACATTCTGACCAACTATCCTATACCATGAGAAATGATTTGCATGTATTATCTCATTAACTTCTCATAACAACCCCATGAGGTCATTATACAGTAGGCAGTAGCATTATTTCCATTTTACAGATAAGGAAACTTGAGGCTCAGATAAGTTAAGTGATTTGCCCAAGGAAACATGTAGGAATTGGCAGAAATAAGATATAAAGCCTATGCTGGCTGATGCCAAGTCCAGTGCTTTCTTCCACTGTGTTGCCCTGCCCCTCTGGCCAGCCAGCATCTGTACATGTGAAGTAATCAAGCAACCATTCACTCACGAAACAGCCCATTCCAATATTGGGCAGTTCTAATGATCAGGGGAAGTAAATGCTCCCTTACTGCACACTTACCCCAACAGTTTGTGTGGTCAATCAAGAAAAGCTTTTCCTGCAGGGATTTTTAGTCTCAGAGTGCATGGCTGGGTTTCAATGGCACCACAGTTCCTTAAAAGAATAGACAGATCATACTGTTTACAAGTGTTTTTCATGGCAGCGGGTCCACAACTTTGATCAGATTCTCAAAAAAAAAAAACACTCAAAATGTTTAGGAGCAACCAATCTACAAAGAAAGCAGAGCTGTGCCCAATGGGAACTAATGAACTGTCTATTCATAAAGACAGCAAATATGGACACTGGTCGTCACAAATTCACATCGTCTCGGAGTGATGGAAACCGCAGCCATGCCATCAGAGCAGGTACAAAAGGATGTAATTCCCAATCAGTAGGTCCCTACCTTGTATAAAGATGTAACAGGGCTGAGCAAATGCTTCCCCTACAAATTATTCTGGCCATGGAATCATTTCTTTAAATGAAGTCTCATGCTGATGTCAAACATGAGATGCAGATAAAAAGAGAACTTCTGTGGTCAAAGCAGCGATAGGTTACCCACAGCCTTGTCCAGTCGCAGTCTTTCTTTGGTGCCCATTTCCCACCAACTTCCTCCCTATGAAGTCCTTGATGCGCCTCCAGAGTATACCTGCAGGGGATTTGAAGAAGCAGAGCGGGAAACCAAGGGTAGCTACGTGGATGGTCTCTGAGAGCCCATGTACCTCTACCTCCTGTAGCTCCAGGTCTCCATGTTGCACCTAAGCACCCAGTGAGCATATAATATGTTCCTGGTTGGGTTACACAAGTTGTTAGGGACTGAGAGTGAATGAGTGAAAGACATTCCAAGAAGGAAAGAGAACCCTCAGGTCTGTAGACAAAGGAGGACTTGGCAGATACACAGGGAGGAAGGCAGGCATCAGCCAAGCTACTAAGGAGCCTCAGGTCCATCCAGGGCAGCAAGTGGGAGCTCAGGTCAGCGCTCTGCGGCGCACTGCTTCCTGCTCTGCTGGGGTCGGAATGACAACGGGGATGGATGCGATGGATGTTTCTTTCCTAGTCTCTCTCCCAGCTTCCTGCTTCTGCTCAGGAACCTCACAGTCTCAGGAGGCAGATCGCACACATTTCAAAAAGAGCAGAGGAGGACTTCAATGGCTTTTCTGTTCTTCTTTGAATTTTGTGGTGCCAAGAAGGAATCAGCCTTATTTATCAGCGCTTCTTTCCTGGCCTGGTGAAATAATTAGAAGACCCGAGTCGAAGGATCTGATTATACTCGAAAAGAAATGTGGTTGATATTCAGGGGCTAATTTGAGAGATTTGTGGGCTTTCTTTACCCCCTCGGCTCTGTAGGGAAACTTCCCGTTTGCATATGGATTACATCAAAGCAGAGCAACATCGGAGTTTCTGGCAACTGTGGCTTTATTAAACAAATCAATTTTGTTTGGAAAGGTAGGTTACATGACATTCTTTTTTTAATATCTTTTTTGAAGAAGGGCACTGTGTAAATAAGTAATGTTAATAATAATAAAAATGTTTTAATTCATGCACAAACCTTCAGAAAGCGAAACGTCACACTTATTTATCTCAACGGAAGTATGTCTTTCTTTGACATTTGAATCGAACAAATCTTTATCAAGCACCTACTCAGGGATGAGATAATTTTCACCAGATGGCCATGAGACTTACATTACTGTTCCATTTTACAGATGAAAAAATCAAAGCTGAGAGTGATCAACTTGCCCAAAGTAACACTGTTAGGAAATAGAAAGGTAAGAAATTTTGCTTCCAAGTTCAAACTGCTTTCCACTACACACAGCTGCTTTCTTACAGGGAAATAGGTGAAATCTTATTGACCAAAAAAAAAAGCCATGTAAATGGCATTTAATGACACCCACTCCTGTGTTTCTAAATGACTGCAGTACTGGCCAAAGCTCCAGACGCCCCTTCCAGTTGTTGACAGGCAGTCATTTTGGAAGCAGTCAAGCTCCCAACTGATCTGACCTTTTCTTGCATAGAGCAAGTGTTAACTAAAAGTGAAAATTAGCTTCGGAAGAGCTGATTGCTCTCCATTGCTGCATGTCTTTTTCTCCCTAACATGACGTCTAAAGAGCAGGCGAAGTAATGAACAGCTACAGAGTCCACGGGCTGCCTGGGCGTTCCGTCTTCTCTCACTGAATGACTGGGGCTGTCCTGCCCCTAAAATGACTCCTATCAGCATAACCAACATCTACCAAGTGCCTTTTAAACATGGAAATACACACTTTATACTCACAGTAGCAAATCCCACTTACTGAGTGCCAGTCACCGGTAAGTGCTAGATATTCAGTGACAAAGTCAATGTCCTGGAGCCTACTTTCTGGGAGGGGAGACCGACATTAATCGGGTAATCACCATTCAGTGGGAGAAGTGGCCCCATAGGAAAAGTAGCTCCAGTCGGGAAACACGTCTGGGAACTCTGGGAGAAGTTTCCAGTGGGAAGAAACATCTAAGCTGAAATGTGGAAAGAATGAAGGAGAGTTAGCTAGATGAACGGGAAAGGAAGCAGAGGACATGATCCCAAAAGAGGGAACAGTATGTGTGAAGGACTAGAGGCAAAGAACATTCTAGAAATTAAAAGAAGTACATTATGACTAAGGTTGGCAGGGGTGAATGGTTTGAGAGCTGAAGAGGTAAACAGGGGCCCATTCTTGGAGGGCTTTGCAGGCCATGGTCTCTGGAGTGCACTGAGAAGCCATGAAGGGCAATGGTTTACTGTTCGGTGTCCGGGATCCACAAGTGGCGAATGCGGAATTTCAAGTGCCTGGAGGACTGGCTTTATTTTTCATAAATGCTTGCTTTGTTGGTTTTTCTACTCCTATTTATTCTGCTTAAAGAAAAGCCCTCCGAGGACAGATTGGTTTTCTAGAAAAATAAATGCTTTTGTCATTTTGTGTGTGTATTGGGAGGGGGGGCAGAATTAGGAGTTATTCTTTAAATTGAATTGTCTCAATTTTTTAAAAGATTGCTAATATTCTTCTTTCCAATTAAAAAGTAAAAGACGGGGGCGGGGGTGGTAGAATGCGTGCTTAGCATACACGAGGTCCTAGGTTCAATTCCCAGTCCTGCCATTAAATCAATCAATCAATCAAAGCTGTATGGGTGTGTTTTTCTAATAACATCACCAAGGGCAATATATCCTAGTACCTCTGCATCAAGAATGGCCAGTACAGTGCCATTTGCAGTATCTGATGCATGCAAATATCCCACGGCAGTGAAGAGACCCACTGTAAACACTGGATGGCACTGGTCTGTCTTTCTATCATCTCTCCACCTACCAATTCGTCTTTTGCCTCCTTTTGAAGATCATCTGAAACAGCCCCAATAAATACATAATGGCAATGTGATTGTAAAAAACAGGCAAAGAAGTTAGGAGGAAGGATAAATCAGAATATGTCACTTAGATCAAGTCTAGATCGAAATTGCACTCAGAATTGCACACATGAAGTCCTCTATAGCTGTTAGAAAATGACCCAAAATGGACTTTGAGCTTTCCAGTGGCTAAAGCAAAGAGACCCAATCAGTGTTAACAATGACCCTCAACGCTGGCTGCTCATTAGAATCACTAGACAGAGGGGGAGGGCTTTTGAAAAAGTATCCTTGTCCAAGAAAAACTGAATTTCTGAGAGTGGGGTTATGCAAAGATATTTCTCATATGCAGCTATGGCTGTGTTATTCAGTGCATCTGACAACTGAATAACAAAATTTCAAATGCCCGTAAGTTAGAAAACACATTAGATACTGATAAGAAACACAGCTTTTCCTGGCAGTGAGGACTGAGAGAACGTCCTCCCTCCCACAGTTTCTTCAAAAGTGTATAGAAAGGGGTATGGTGGACAGTGCTCCCAGCACCACCCCGCCCATCAACACAATGACAGGCTTCTGATGAAGAGTTCCTGTCGAGTGCTCCATTGGCGGTCCAGTGCCTAGTGCTGAAATATGATTCAAAGCAGGCAAGCTTAGGAGAGTTGAGCTGTATTTCAGGGACACAGCTCTCTGATGTGCTTACTTCATTCAGAAAGAGCATTTATAGAGGAGCAGGCAGAAAAAAATAGAGTTTCTTCACCCACTACCCCCAAAAGAGAAGCCCTTTTGCAACTCAGGCACATTTCTCAGCAGCCAGGCAAAGCAACAGCTCAATGTGCAATAATTCCAGATGATACATTTAAGGTATTAGAGATATAAAATGTCCTTCGTTTGCCAAGGGACCAGTGAGTAAACCTTAAAAGTCATTTTTATGTCAAGCAAATACTTAAGGATCACAGAGAAATTCACTAGTGATCTGTGGAATAATATAGTGCACCTGACCTACGAAACAGGGGAGGATTTGAGAATTCTATTGATTTTGACCTTTACCAATGCAACAGAAACACCCTGGCTTCACAAATGTGTTTAAGCCTCCTGAGTGATAGAGCTCCAACTCTTATAATCCACTTTAAAAATCAAATAGCAGCCCAGATGCTGTCATACGTATGACATTCTGCTGCTTCTCACAGCCCCCCTCTGCTTGGAAGCTGGAAGGCCAGGCCTTGGGGGTGGGGGGCTCCAAAAAGTCTGCTCTTCCTCCTTTTCTCTGGGTTCCAGGGGGTTTGATTAGCCATCACTCCAGAGTCTCTGCTTCTTATCTTCTACAGTTGCAATTTACAGAATGTCCACCAGTATTTTCGAATATCTTTTTTAGCCCCAGGATCGTGTGTGTGTGTGTTTGTGTGTGTGTGTGTGTGTGAAATCTGACCCACAAGTCAAATATTAAAAAATAAATACATGTACAACTTCTCTGGTAGAAGGAACCCCATCATCTCATCATTTCCTGTTAAAAAATATCTTAGATCCCTGAGGGCTCAGCTTGAAACCACTGCCTTGCAGGAAGCCTGGGTTTAAATGAAGGTTGATGCCCTGATATTGAAGGCAGACTCATATGCCATGGCAGAATCTGTTAGCTCCAATAAAGCTTCTACCATCTTGGATTGGCTTGCCACACTTGACTCTTCACCATCTATTTGTCCCCTAACTCCTTGAGACACAGCTTCCTTCTGCTACTTCAGGTGTGGTGCTGAGTGAAAAGGACACTGGACTTGAGTTCCATCTCCAGCTGCCTCCTTTACTAGCTCTGCACAAGACTCTTCAAATCTCTGACCCTCACTTTCCCTCTCTATGGACTGAAGGAAAGAATTCCTTCCTCATGGGGTTGCTGTGAGTATTAAAGGAGGTAATGTTCGTGAACCTGCTTGTAGATCTGAAAAATACTGTAGAAGTAGAAGGTGATGCTATTCGTTTCCCATTACTGCTGTAAAAAATGACCATAAACTTAGTATCTGAAAAAACTCACATTTCCCAGAACTGCTTTCCCCTTCCTTGTTGCTTTCCTTTCACCATTAACCCCAAACCCCGACCACAGCTTTGTAAATAGTCCCTTCATTAAATTATCCTCTAATTACTCCTTTGGATGTACCACCTGATTCCTGCCGGACCCTAGCTGGTAAAAATACTAAAATTACTTTTAGACTGCTTATCATGACCTCCTTCTATAAACCTGCCTGCCTGCTCTCACTCCCTTGGCCTCTCCAGAACACTTGATGACATCAACAGCTCTTCCTTCCTTTTCTGAATAAAGGATAGGTATATTCTTTCAAAATAATCAGGACATCTGGTTTTTTTGAGCTCTTTGAACAGGCTAACCTCTTCCCACGTCAAGATCATTCTACATGCTGTTCCTTCCAGCTGTAATGCTTTTCCATGGCTAGTTCCTTCTCCTCATTTAAATCTCAGTTTAGATGTCATCTCATAAAAGAAGTCCTCTCTGATCCTTCGATTTGAAAGTAAGCAACTATTATTCTCTAAAAAAACACTGTTTATTTCTTGCATAACATTGTCACCATCTGTGCTTAATTAATTAATGAATTTGTTTGTCTCCAGGAGGGCAAGGGATGTCTGTCTTGTTCTCCACTGTACCCCCAGGGCTGAGCACAAGACCTGACAATATCTTTTAGTGAACAAAAGGCAAAAAAGCAGAAGTGTCTGCACAGTGTCACTAAAAATTTTATCTCATTTAATCCTTAGAACGATCATGTGGATAAGTAGAAATGAGATTCCATTTTACAGAAAAGGAAGCCAATCTTTGACGAAAATAAGTAATTTGCTGAATGTTCATCAGCTAGTAAGCCTGGAACAGAGATCTGAAACCAGTCATCCTTTACTCCGTGGCTCTTTCTAATAATAGACAGTGTTTACTGAGCACTTACTTTGTGCTGAACCTGTGCTAAGTGCTTTATAAATACTCTCTCATTTTAATGCCCACAACAACCCTATAAACAGGTAATCATTATCCTTAATTAATAACAAAGAGACTAAGGCTCAGAGAGGTGAAATGACTTGCCAGAGGTCCCACAGCTAGGAAGTAGTGGAGTTGAGGTTTGAGTCAAGTTAGGTCTAACTCCAAAGCCCTTTCCTCTGCACCAAGAAGTGCCAGAGCCCTTGGAACAGAGTCAGAAAAACTAATGCCTAGAACAAGGCGAGGTTCACCTAGAAGGGGCTTAGTCCATTATTTCCCAGACAGGATGAAAGAGGAAGTGCTAGGCTTATTCTTGCAAACCACAGCATGCTGTAACCAGCGGGGAGGGAAGGCAGAGATCTTCAACTCCTACTTTGCTTCTATGTTCTCCATCAAAGGTAATAAGCCGACCATTGGAAAAGGCAAAACTAAGGTAGTTTATAGGAGAATAATGGGAAGGGTGGGCAAAGCTAGGCAAGGAGCCTGGAAAAGAACCCCTGGCTATCCTAAGTGACTTCAACTTGACTGGGGTAGGAGCTCCATGAAGACAGGGATGCTGTTCTGTTCACCCTGGATCCCCAGAACAGCAGCTGTCACCTAGGCACTATATCTGTGTTTGATGAATAAATGAACCCAGTCTCCTGACCTATTTACATGACATCGCAGGCAAAGAGAGCACCTGCAGACTAGATTTCGGAGTAATCCTTTGTCATTTGAGGGAAGGAGGAGAATGTGAACCATATCAGAAGACTAGGGATGGGCAGACAACCTTTTCAAAAAGGTTGAATACTTACATTTTGAAACAAATGAAATGAGATCAATGGGATGCTTTCTCAGAGCAGCTGGTTTACCAGGAAGGCTTGGGAGAACTTTTCTCTGCGGAACCCCAGGGTTCACCATCACCTTCTGTAATATTAATTGAGCATTTACTATGTGCAGGGACTATACTGGGTATTTCAAGTGCTTTATCCCGTTTCATCCTCCTCATAGCCTGATAAGGTAAGTCCTCTCACTGTTCTCTTTTCACTGGTGAGGAAAGAGAAATTGAGTACCTTGTCCTGATCTGACTCCAAAGCCTGGCCACATCATAGCCCCATATCACCACTGTAGTAAATAAACCCGCCAAGGAAGTTGGAGACAGTCACCAGGTTAACTACAAGACTTGCAAAATAAGGAATTCAGTTCACCGAAGCATTACTTGTGTGAGGGGCAGGGAATTTAGAAATGGAGGTTCGAGAGAGACTTTCAGCTGCTAGGAAGAGAATTTAAAGAACCAAAATCCTGGGAGGGGAGATCACAACTTGACTAAGAAAGCAGAAGCTCAGACAACCTTCAGTAGACTGATACAATACGTATGCTGACACAACAAAGGTTTTATAAAAATCTCCTATTATGTGGAAGAGAATGGGCAGATCTATTTTCTATTATAACACATTTAAATGAATAGGATAGCACTCTTGAGAGGATTAGCTAGGATTATAACGTGTATACAAAAGCTCTGATGCTCATATATGGTGAGCTTGTTGGAACAAGAATTTCAATCTGAGTCTCTTCTCAGGATGAACTTCTTCCACTGACACCTAAAATTATATTCTGGACGATTTTCCTTTTTTAATTAATTATACATATTCATCCATTGAACTCGCATTTACTGAGCACTAAGTATTTTCAGCACTGTGATTGGCCATCTCTTGGCTTTGCTTTTCCAGCTAAACCCAAGTACTTTAATAGAACTCAGTTGCTTGGGTAACTTTGATTCTTTGATTTTTTTGAACTTTGTGTTTGAGTTGCAACCATGGTTCCTAACTTTTACAGGTAACCCTAATGCATACTTTTGAATTTTGTTAACCACATCAACTTGGATTTTAATTTAATGTGAAAGCAGTCATTTGAACAAAATGTTACTGAACCAAATTGGGGTTCACTCACCTGATGTGTAGCAAAGCAAATCTATGGACACCAGGCTGTGGTGAAGGAAAGTATAGCATTTATTTGTAGTGTACCAAGCAAGGAGAACGGGTAGCTCATGCTCAAAAGACCCGAACTCTTTGATGGCTTTCAGGGAAGGGTTTTTAGAGGCAATATTATGGGGGTGGGTTGCAGAGTAGCTGATCAGCTTATGGATGTTCTTCTGGTGGGTTGGTGGTGAGGTAACAGGGTGATGTTTTGAGAATCTTAATCATCAACCTTCCAATTCTAACCAGTCCATGGTCTACATGCTTGTAGTCAGCATGTAGCTGGTCCTCCACCTGGGTGTGGGTTTTAGTTTCTACAGAACAACTCGAAGACATGTATCAGATTGTCACCCATAACCCTTCAGGAGGAACTAGGAGTCCTGTGACTCTATTGCTCTAATCACTAACTGCTTGAATCTCAGGGAACTTGGAGGGGCTTGTACCTGAGAAGATCCCACAGGGTCCTACTCAGTTTCAGTCCTCCTTTTCTTTGATATTCCTCAATCCTGAGAGGAACAGGGGCAGGACAAGAAAGGGAATAAGATTTTGGATAGAGAGGCTAATCATAAACTCAGTCCAGGAACTCAGTTTCAAGGGACTCGATTTCAGAAAACATCACAACACTCAACGATTGTGGGTGGATGAACAACATGGAAAATGCACTAGTAGAACTTGTGAAAATCTTAGATAGCAAACTGCAAAAGCATTTATTCCCTAGAAAGAAAATGATGCCCAGTCTTCTGTTGAAAACACTCAAAAGTTATTTATGGTGTTTAGTAGCCTGTCATGGAGAGGAAATGGCCTGAACACTCAAGCACATGAATAAAACTGCTGACCTGTCAGAATATTCCATCATGGTATTTGACAGTACTGGGCATTTAGCCATAACTAGAAGAATAGGCATGGCTACATTACCTAAGAGTTTAAATGAAATGTACACAGAGCAATAAAGTAGGCATTGTTATCTGTGTCTATTTCCATTTCAAAAGCCTGAGCTATGCTCTATCTATAGAATAGTGCTGTTATTCTTAGGCAAGAGATGGATATTCTCTGTGACCCATACTAATGTGGTAGCCAATTATGCAGAACATAGGTCTGGGTATGTGGAGGCAGATCCATAAGAAATGAGTCATTTGGACCAGGAGTCATTCCAAGAATAGAGAACTGTGCTAGTATACTATCCGAGGCAGTGGTTCAATGGAGTAGGTGAAAATATAATCAGCTAATTGGTACTCCCTCACACCATACACAAAAATAAACTCAAAATGGCCTAAAGACTTAAACATAAGACAAGACACTATAAACCTCTTAGAAGAAAACATAGGAAAAACATTATTTGACATAAATCTCAGCAATGTTCTCCTAGGGCAGTCTACCCAGGCAACAGAAATAAAAGCAAAAATAAACAATGGGGGGGAGGGTATAGCTCAAGTGGTAGAACGCATGCTTAGAATGCAAAAGGCCCTGAGTTCAATCTCCAGTACCTCCTCTAAAAATACATAAACCTAATTACCTCCCCCAACCAGCAAAAATTAAAAAAAAATTAAATAATACAATAATGAATAAATAATTTTTAAAAAATAAATAAATAAACAAATGGGACCTAATTAAACTTTTGCACAGCAAAGGAAACCATAAGCAAAACAAAAGGACAACCTATGGAACAGGAGAAAATATTTGCAAAATGTGAAACTGACAAGGGCTTAACATCCAGAATATATAAACAGCGCATACAACTTAATAACAAAAGGACAAACGACCCAATTCAAAAATGGGTAGAAGACCTAAATAAGCAATTTTCCAAGGAAGACATACAAGTGGGCAATAGGCACATGAAAAAGTGTTCAATATTGCTAATTATCAGAGAAATGCAAATCAAAACTACAATGAGGTATCACCTCACACCAATCAGAATCGCCATAATTCAAAAGTCCACAAACAACAAATGCTGGAGAGGGTGTGGAGAAAAGGGAACCCTCCTACACTGTTGGTGGGAATGTAGTTTGGTGCATTCGCTATGGAAAACAGTATGGAGATTCCTCAAAAGAGTAAAAATAGACTCACCATATGATCCAGGAAACCCACACTTGGGCATATACCCAGAGGGAACTCTAATTTGAAAAAGATACACACACTCCAATGTTCAGAGCAGCACTATTTACAACAGCCAAGACATGGAAAGAGCCTAAATGTCCATTGACAGATGACTGAATAAAGAAGCTGTGGTATATTTATACGAAGGAATACTATTCAGCCATAAAAAGAATAAAATAATGCCATTTGCAGCAACATGGATGGACCTGGAGACTGTCATTCTAAGTGAAGTAAGCCAGAAAGAGAAAGAAAAATGCCATCTGGTATCACTCATATGTGGAATAAAAAAAAAAAAAAAGACAAACGAACTTATTTACAAAATAGAAACAGACTCACAGACATAAGAAACTAATTTATAGTTACCAGGTGGAGAAGAGGGTGGGAAGGGATAAATTGGGAGTTTGAGATTTGCAGATACTAACTAATATATATGAAACAGATAACAAGTTTATACTGTATACACAGGGAACTACATTCAACATCTTGTAGTAACTTATGGTGAAAAAGAATATGAAAACAAATATATGCATGTTCACGTATGACTGAAGCATTATGCTGTACACCAGAAATTGATGCAACATTGTAAACTGACTAAAAAAATCAGCTAATTGGTGGTACCTGAACTTAGGAGTTTAAGGACAGATTCACATATTATAGAATGATGGTAAATTCTCTAAACTATAAATTGAAATTGACAAATATAAAGTAATTACTATAGTGTATGTTGCCTACCTATTAACATCCATTTAAGTAAAAATATTTGATTTTAATAATAAAGTACAGTTAATGATTCTTTTTGATTTAACTTAAATATTATTTTTAAAAGACAGATGATCCACTGTAATTTATTCAATTCTGTGCAGGGCTCATCTCAACTGAATTATGTCTAATTTTTTAGATATGGCCCTTTAAATATTTTATGAGCTGACATAATGTGAGAGTGAGTTCACTTATCATTGAAAGACATCACCATTATAATGTTAAATTTGTATTTCAGAGAATTGGATTTTTAAATGTATCATGGATTCTGATTAGCACGTTATTATTTCATTTTAAAAAATCTACACAGAGCTTTTAGAGTCTGAGCCTATGGAGGACCAAAAATTTTCCTTGTTTCTGTATCCACAATGCTTGTGACTCTCCCTGGCACATTACTCCTTGGTCCTCATTCAACTCATGTTTAATACATAAATGTCCGGTATTCCTCCCAGCCCTGTGTCATCTTTGGAGATGTGTGCTCCATTTCTCAGTCCTATGTGTACACAAGAAGGGATTTCAGCTGCAGTAATAGCCCTGGCTTCTACCCTGTGGCTTACCCTACCACAAGGAGGAAGAGTAAGTTACCTAACTGGTAGTGTACATTCATTGGGCTACACTTCTCAATCAGGGAGACCTCATTAAACTTAAAAGTTTAAACTTAAACAGTTTGGTGGGTTCTCAACAACATAAAATTGCCATTTACCAGAGATCCCACTCCTAGATAGTTACCCCAAAGAATCAAAAGCAGGTATTCAAACAAATACTTAAACATGAAAGTTTATAGCAGCACTATACACAATGGCCAAAAGGTAGAAATAACCCAAACGTCCATCAATGGATGAATAGATAAACATAAGGTGGTATATCCATACAATGAAATATTACTCACTCATGGAAAGGAATGAAATACTGACACATGCTACCACACAAGTGAACCCTTGAAAACATTATGCTAAGTGAAAGAAGCCAGACACAGAAAGCCCTATATTGTATGATTCTGTTCATATGAAATTTCCAGAACAGGCAAATTCATCAAAAGAAAACAGATTATTGGATGCCAGGGATTTGAAGGAGGAGGGAATGAAGGGGTACTGCTTAATGGGTATGAGGTTTCCTCTTAGGGTGATAAAAATATTTTGGAACTAATAGAGGTGGTAGTTGCATGACACTGTAAATTTTACACTTTTAAATGGTAAATCTGACATCATGTATATTTCACAGTTTTTTCAAAAGTCCATAACTACTGGGGAATCAAATCTTTTCTGTCCCTTTCTGCCCAGAATCAGTAAGAGGTAGCCTCCTGGGTAACTGTAGGTACATCTGTGGGCCTAACCTTTCCCTCAGGTTTGCTGTCCCAATGTCTGGACTTTGAAGCCACTTAGGGGTGGGCTGGAGGTACAACTGTCAGCAAACACTTCCCACTGTAAACCTAAAGCCAAATTCTTCCATCAGCTTTACTGGTAATAATGGTGGTATTCTATCTTTATATGTCTGCCTTTTGAATTTTCTTTCTCAACTAACTTTTAACTTGGTAAGAATGGAATGTTATTTACTGGCATCCTCCACCTCCATCAACATAATTGAAAAACCTGACAGTTGTGGTTCCCATGGCTTCATCCAATTCAAGATTGAACAGCAGACGATTAAAGATGGAGACAGGCCTATAGGGGCCCTTGCACTACTGCTCATCCTCCCGGGTCTACAAAGGAAAGCTGAGTGTCTGTACTGAGAATATCAGCAATGAAGAAGACTTGTCTGCCCACAAGACACCAGGACAATGTAGACACAAAGCCCTCCTTCAGCGTTCTCCTCCTTCAGTCCATTCAAGCCGCTCATGTATCCACCTCATGAGATCTGAGAGGCATACCCACGGTTACCCTGCTGAGTTAGCAGTCAAGACCAAATCAAGAGATTGGATTCCCTGGCTACTCAAAGTTCTCTTTGAACTGTAATGCACATCATTGCTATGCCAACAATCTCTGGGTGTGTTTTCTCAATGATCTAAGAATCCATCTATGTCACCATCTAACACATCTTCTCAGGTTCTGGATAATGCAGGGTTTAACACTGATTTCAGAGCCCATCAGAACTGGGTTTCAAATGCCAGTTTGGCCACTGATAGGCTGCGTGGCTTCAGGCATTAAGTCAAAGGCATGAAGCCTCAATTTCCTCATCTGTAAAATGGAGCTATAACATTCCCTTCCTCTAAGATTAGTTGGCAATTTGAATGAGAAGATGTGTTCAAAGATCTCTGCACACTGTATGCTTTGTGCATATTAGTTTACACCCTCTGTAATGGGGTTGCTTTCCAATGCTCTTGAATGGGCATTATTTACATTTCGAGGGCTTTTAAACTTTAATGAAATAATGCTACTCTTCATCCTTTTGGCTCATTGTACCTTTTCTGACAATACAGAAGTAACTGAAGTGAACTTGACAGCATTCCGCTCCCTCATCCAATAACAGCCCCTGATTTGACCACCATCAACAGTTTTGTGTTTATCTTTCCATCTAAACAAAAATATATGTGCCCATATTTACACTGGCTTTTCTGCATAAGTTTGACTATACTGAAATTAAAAATTTCTGCATGACAAATGACATCATGAACAAAGTGGAAATACAAGCAAAAGAAGACATTTGCATTATGTGTTCCCTATGAAATACTGATATCCAGAATAGTCAAAGGACCCCTATAAATCAGTAAGAAAAAGATAAATAATCCAAGAGAAAAAAAATTAGTAAAACATATGAACAGGTAAGTCACACAGGAGTTAAAATACCATATTTATGAAAAGATGTTAAACTTTATTTATGTTCAAAGAGAAACACCTATTTAAATACACGAAATTCTATTTCATACTCTAAAGAGTAGGAACAATTATGAAGTCAAATACTAATGATTTGCTAGAATATGAGTACATGCAAATTCTCATATATTACCAGTCTATGCTATTTACATCCATACAACACTTTGAAAGTCAGCTTGCTTTTTAACCAAATGGGATCATACTATACATGCAATTGTAAAACTGGCTTATTTTATTCAATGGCATAGAGTGACAGTCTTTCAAGTTTATAGATAGCTAGATAGGTCTACAGCATTTTTTTTCCTTGGTGCCTATTACTCCAAAGTAGGGAATTGTCATAATTTATTCAGCAATTTCCCTACAGATGGCCATTCAGCTTCCTTCCAGTTTTTTTAATACTCCAAATAAATGCTTCAACAAATTTTCCTGTATATATATCTTTATGGAATGATCTTTCTTCTATCAGATAAGCTCTAGAAATGGGATTGCTGAGTCAAAGCATATATGCATTTAAATGCTAATAAATACTGTCATGTTCAGCTCCCAATAGGTTACAGTCATTTCCATCCCAACCAGTACTGCAGGAGAGCAGTCTGCCCTACACCCTCGACAGACGTTGATGTTATTGATCTGTTTTATCTGGACCAATGTCCAATAAAATGACATCTCAATTTACGGTGCATTACCTGATGATTAGTAGAATTGAGACTCTGTTTACTTTCCCTATGGATGTTCATTCAGGTTCCTTCCAGTTTTTAAACATTCCAAATAAATGCCTCAACAAATTTGTACTTTCTCCTTTAAACTGCCTGTTCAAATCCTTTGTTCATGTATCCATTGGGTGGTTCCTTTTTGTTATGAATGTAGGAGTATTTTGTGTATTAGCAACATAGATCTTTTTCTGACAGATGTAAGTAAAAATTTTCTCCCAGTTGATCCTTTTTTTCGTATTAAAATCTTTAGAATTTTTTTCTTGAAAGAGTCCAGATCTATGTCTTGCTTAAGAACCATCACCCTAAAGTCACATATATATCTATATATATATATATATAGATATACTCTTAACACTGCTTTTTAATACTGTAATAGTTTCCTCTTTACATTTCACCTTTAATACATCTAGAACTTATCTTCATATATGTTGTGAAGAAGAGGATCTATTTTTATTTTCTTCTAACACAGTATATTAAAAAAAATTATATGTAAATCAAATCATTATACTGTACATCTTAAACTCATACAGTGCTGTACGTCAATTATATTTCAATAAAGCTGGGGTAAATAAATACATTTTTTTAAAGAAAAGGCTACAAATAAGAAGGAAATAAAATATTCTGAGTATCATAAAAGAAAAGAAGTTAATGTCATTGAACATACATGATTATCAACATAACCACAAAAATTAGAAGGTTATATGCAAGACAGTTCCTCAAAAGGTCAGAGTTATCATATGATCTCACAATTTCTCTCCAAGTATCTGCCCAAGTGGAATAAGAACATATACCCACACAAAAACTTGTACATCAATGTACACAGCAGCATTATTCATAGTTGCCCCAAAGTAGAAACAACCTAAATGTCCATTGACTACTGAATGGATAATGTGACATATCTATAAAATGGAATATTATTAGCCAGAAAAAGGAATGAAGTACTGATACATGGTACAATGTGGATAAATCTTGAAAACATGCTAAATGAAAGTCAGTTACAAAAAAAGTACATAATTCCATTTATAAGAAATGTCCAGAATATGCAAAGCTATAAGAAATACTAAATAGAGTAGTGGTTATCTATTTAGTCTTGCAGGGGGAGTGGTGGGGAGAGAAATGAAGAGTAACTGCTAATGGGTACAGGGTTTCTTTATGGGATGATGAAAATGTTCTAAAACTGTGATGATGGTAGCACAACTTTCTAAACATACGTAAAACCACTGAACTGTATACTTTAAATGGGTAAACTGTGTGGTATGTCAATTTTATGTCACTAAATTACAAAATAATAAAAATTAAAGAGATTTTTTAAATCAATAAAATAGAAAAATTTTAAAAGCCTCTCTTTCCCTTTTAGCATTAGCAGATGCCCATATATACTTGCATCTACATTGTCCATTCTGTTCTGCTCATTTGTTTGTCCAATTTAGATCAATATCATACTCATTTGTTTATAATAAAGTTCATATCTAACAGGAGAGCTTCCCCTTACTCTTCTTTTTCTCTAAGATTTCCTTATCAATGCTAGCATATTTGTGCTTCCACATGGACTTCAGAATCATGAGCTCAAATTCAAAAAAAATCTAAGTATTTAAGATAATAATTCTTGCCATGCAGGGGCATATGTCTCTCACTTTGAACACGTCTTACTTTCTGCCATTATGTAAAATGTTACAGTTTTTCATATAGATTGTATCTTTCTAATTAATTCTATTCCTGGGTGATTTTTTTTTAGTTACATCTTATTGTGAATGGGATTTGGTCTTATTTCTTGCTAGTTAGTGCTATTATAAATAAAATAGATTTTTTATATTTATTTTGCATCAAGACATCTTATTAAATTGTTATTCACTCTGAAGATTTTATAGTTGAATCTTCTGGTTTTTAAAGATATATACTGATACTGTATTCAAACGATACTTTTGTCATTTTTCCTGTTTGTAAAACAAATTTCTTTTCCTTGACATGTAACATTATGATTACCTCTAAAACAATGTTGAACAACAGTGATAATGGGGGAATCCCTGTCTTGTTCCTAATTTTAATGGAAATGCCATTTGTATTTCTCCATTTATTATGGTGTTTACTATTGGTTTATAGTAAATATACTTCATCATGTTTAAGAAGTAGCTTTCTAGTCATATTTTACTTAAAACTGAGCATTCATTCCTAATTGTTAAAACTCTGAAAGCACTTTCCTTTTTCTGTACCTACTGATAACATGGCTTTACTGCTTCAAATCTATCACACTGACAGATTTCCAATTGTTGAACCAGCCTTGCATTCCTAGAATAAACCCAACCTAATAAATTGTTTCTGTCACTCATCCCCCTTCCCTCTCCCTCTTCTCTCCCTCCTCACCTGCCAACCTGAGTCCCTGGAAATGAATGAGTTAATGGAACCTATTTGTTCAGGAGTGTCAAAAAACTGGCTTGTGTGTTGCCCCTGCCCTTTCTAGTCTCCACCCTGGGTAGGGTGCCTCTGATCTGCGGTTCTTGGCTTTTTTAGGCTGGGAGCTTGCCATGAGTCACAATGGCAGCTGGGCCTCAGAGGAAAGCTTGTCTGAGTTTGTTGCCTGCCTATGCAGATGTTATTTCTATCTTGCTGACTAAATGACTTCTCACAATTCAGCCATACATGGCACAGATGGCAGTAAGTTTTGGAATCCCACGGTATCCCTTCCGATTTCTGGGATCAGTGCATTTGTGTAATGGGCAGTCAGGAGAGCAACCCACTGACCTTTGGGATAAGACTGGCATCAACACTGGGGAGGGATCAAAATCTTTACCTGTCACAGTTCAAAGCCCAATCAACGAAAATTTTCTTTGCCCTTGATATCAATGAAAACGTCAAACAATGCATAGCAGTATCTCTTCACCACATTTTACTTTTATAGAACAGTCCCTCCTAAGTTCTAGCTCAGACTCCTTTCTCTCATTCATTGAATAAGATGTGCATAGCCAATTCTAAAGCAGTGTGCTAGGCTCTGGGAATCCCACAGGAGTCAAAAATCTGCTCTCAAAGCAGTCATTCTAGTAAGGAAGAGATATATGTCAACAAATCAACATGATAGAGTGACATAAGATGTGCCAAAAGATGGGTGGACAGGACCCAGGTCCTTCAAGTCTTCCCCCCAACCTCCAACTTGGCTACAATCATTGATTTTCTTGCACTAGTCTTAACCAAGAGCCTCACCTAGAGTGATGATCCTTCAAAACATTACCTTACAAAATGCAATAGCATATTCGCAAAAGCAGCTCATCAGCTCCACATCCCAGCAGCGCCTACCACAGAACCTTGCTCTGTAGCAGCAGGTGGCCTGTCTGTGTTTTGCATTGCATGAACGCATGAGTGCAGTCAAATATCAAAAGCACTAGAGCCTACAGAGGAAGAGGGCAAAGCAGAAAATGAAGGAATGAATAGATAAATAGATAAACAGGCTGAAAATAAAGGGAGAAATGCACATTAAAGCATCACGAGTGCCACCAAGTTCTCTCCCCCCTGTAAAATGACAGTAATAGCACCACTGTCACTCAGAGGGAGGCCACTACGTTTTAAAATGGAATGTTCAATACGCCTCCAGTTGATTTTCTTGGGGATGCTGGGTGTATCCTGACAAAAATCTTGACTTCTGCTTTTTGTGCATGTGTTTTTCAGTCACTTGGAAATGCGATAGCTCAGAAGAACCATTTTCAGTCACAGTTCATTCAGATTGCCTGAAATAACTCCATGACTCAAATAAATCAGCCCTTACTATATGTCTATACGAAACTGACCAACACTCACACACACACCACTTCTCTGGCTCTTCCTCATGACATCTATATAAGTGTGAGTAGCACTGCCCCAAATTCAGATTGTTCACTGTCTGACTCAATCAACTTTCTGCTGCCTAGCAAAGCTGGGGAACGACATGTACGGATTAACCCAACACTCCAGTTATTGGAGACCCACCAAATATACTTAGAGGCCTCATAAATTACTAAACACAGATAGAGATGTGCAAGAGTAAGATGACATTAAGTCAGATCTGACCTTTCCATGATGATTTCGACTCTTCACAGAATCATGATTCCAAATCCTCACAGAATCCAATAATCCAGGTGAAAGATTTACCAGCAGAGTGGGCAAATTGATGACCACCGTCATTCCAGGCCAAGGACTGGCTAACATATCAGTAATATTAAAATGCCACAGATATCAACTTTGGTGTCACAGATATCACAGAACCTTAGAACCAAAGAACCCTGAGGACCACTTAACCTAGTGGTTTTCAGTTTTACTCAGGACTTGGGATGGAATCCTTTATTCAAATGAAATCCTGAGAAGAGCCCCTATGCATAAAGGAACTACTTGGCTTGGGGTTGGGGGTTGAGGTCTGAGAATGCCTCCTTCAGTGATCTCTGAGGCACCTCTGTGGAACCCTATGAATCTGCGGAATACAGTTGATAATTAAGAGTTTTGCGCAGATAGGTAGTTGTCAGATGAGAAAGCTGAAGCCCACAACATCAAAGTGACTTATTCAGGGTCCCACTACAAAGTGGTGACTGATCCGGAATTAGAAGCCAAGTCTCCTGACTGTCAGTCAAAGGGCATTTTCCAGCCCTCACAGTCTTCTGGCAGTTTCGTTTGCCCTGCATTTCCTCTAGAAAATAGTACCTAGTGCTGGTTGCTGAGTGTTCCGTGTTAAGCATATGAAAAGTCTTCCTGCCCCCCCTCAAAAAACCAAAAAAAACAAAACTGACACTTTCCACTTGTTTCAGGCCATTAATCCAACATCGGGGTCTCTCAGATCCAGGAGCTAGTACAAATTACAAGTCCCTGAAGCTTTATTTCTAACATTTACTTAGATAGGAAGAGTTACTTTAGCTCATCCATCTGTTCCTATCTTTGTATGACATGGTTTTCCCATGGAAATATTCTTTCCAACATTGTTAACCTTGTTTTAGTGTGCTAGACCTCAGCATTGGTACTAATGGTTATTTATAGACATCTATAAGCTAAAAATAGTATAGAATGTGACCTGCTTGAATGTGGAAACTGTTTTCATATGACACGCACCCCCACTACAGGATTAGGAAACAGTCAGACTATTCTCAATAAATGAATGAGTGAATGAACAAGTGCGGGATATTTGGGGGGTTGGGGAATCAATAAAGCCCTCTTTTCCTAGTCCACAGCCTTCTCCAGCAGAGACTCAATAGTAGCTACCACGTAAGGAAGATCTACTAAGCACCAAGTGCTTTACATACATTATTCCTCTGAAATAGGTATATGAGCATCACATTTCACGGTCTAGGAACTGAGGGTCAGATAATTATGAAGAACTAAGGTTCTTCCATTTGAAGTCAATTTGCGGTGAACCAAGGGGTCAAATCTTGAATCCTGGACAGCCAGTCAGAGTGTTAGCATCTCCATCTGAAGAGCAAGTGTTAACAACATCGGCCCAGGGCACTCACTGCATGATGAGGATTAGGAAGTTCATATTTACAGCATCTTCCCCTAATCTCCCTTGAAAAAATACAAACACCATGAAATTACACAGCATTGTTGTTATTACAAGGGATTCTGAAAACTGCTGAATGTACTTTCAACTCAAAAGATTGTGCTGGGAATCATTTTAATTCAGATTTTCATTTGGTATGAAAGCAATGAACAGCTTTTTTTTAAAGATTTCTTTCTTTGCTGTAAGTGGTTATGAGTAATAATGTGGGTGTAAATCTTCTTAATTCTTCCTGAGCTATTTGAAAATTCTTAATCATGATCAGAGTATAAAACAGAACAAGATATTATATGTGTATCATTAAAAGCTGTATTTGCTGAAAAGTCACTTTAAGTTTCCTTTCTCTGGTTTAAATGATGGGAGTTCTCAGTGCTGGATAATGCAAACTTTCTGAGACAGAAGAGCTGCTTCTCTGATTTTTAATTTAAGCCCTGGAAACGTACTGGGTTTTTTTTTTCTAGCCAAAGATTAATTCCAGTCTCTGCACATTAATAGCAGAGAGGAAGCAAAACTGAGTGGAGGAGCCTGTCCTGGAGGCAGCAAGAGCCCTGGAACGGGAGTCAGGAGATCCACCCGCTAGGCCCAGGTTGTCTAGCTACACCCCTTCCTCTTTCTGAGTTTCAGCTTTCTCACCAATAAAGGGACGGGGTTGGGAAGAAGACCTCTAAGGCTCTTCCAGAATTTGGGTGCAAAGATTCTTTGCAATAATGGGGTATAGAGTAAAAGTCTACTCGTAAAATATGGTCACTCAACAAAGGTGCATTTGGGCGCCTACTTTGTGTCATGACTGCACTGAAAGACGCACCAAGGAAATGAGCTTCTGGAGGGAAGCCACCACATGCAGACCAGGTGAGAAGAGTCAGGGAAGAAATACCTGAGCTAAATCTTGAAGGCTCTTTCCACATACTTTAGAAAAGACAGGGAAACAATCGTTCCAATTAACACCCTGGAGAGGAAATGACCTAAGATTAGTTACTCTACAGAAGTTAGCTTTGGTGTTATCTTCTGAGTATCACAACAAGACATAAAAACCTATAGACAAGAAAACATAGACTTCTCATCAGAATGGCTAAAATTAAAAACTCTGACCACAGCAAGTGTTGGAAAGGATATGGAGCAGTTGGAATTCTTATAAGCTACTGATAGGAATGTAAAATTGTGTAGCCCCTTTTGAAAAGTTTGGCAGTTGGTTAAAAAGTTACATCTACAGTTACCGTATGATCCAGTCATTCCAAAACTAGGGATCTACCCAAGAGAACTGAAAATATATGGCCACACAAAAACTTGCACATAAATGCTCACAGCAACACTATTCACAATAGCCAAGAAGTAGAATCTCTATCGGTGTATCCATGCAATGAAACATTACTTGGCAATAAGAATAAATGAGCACTGGCATAGACTACAACATGGATGAACCCTGAAAACATTATGCTAAGAAAGAAGCCAGACACAAACGCTACATATTATATAATCCCATGTATATTAAACATCTGGAATAGGAAAATCCAATCTATGGCATTTGACATTATAGTGATTATCCTTGTGATGAGGAGTAAGTTCTGGAAGAGGGCAGAAGAAGGGCTTCTAGGGTGCTGGTAATGTTACCTTTCTTGATTTGGGTGCTCATTACAACAATTTGTTCAATTTGTAAACATTTAATGAGCTGTACACTTAGGATCTGTGTGCATTTCTATATGAATGTCATTCTCCTAAAGTAGTTTACTAAAAAAGAAAATCTAAAGAGGCTATTTATAATTCAGCTGTTTCTGTCTTCTGGGAGAATATTAACTCTACACAATCAAATTCCGGCATCATCTTGAATGTTACGTTTGAACTTAAAACCAGAAAAGGAGCAGTGTAGCTCTGCTGTGATTTTCTTCCCTTACTCCCTGGAATGGGCTTCAAACATTTTTAAGATCATAAATAGCAGGTATCCTGTGGCTGGCACCCTGGGTATCCAAAGTAAGAGGGCAGACGTTTTAAATATAAAAGGCAATGTTCCAGCAAAGTGAACACCTTCATCATGGAAGCCGTTTTCAAAGCAGATTTCTCCCACCCTCTCTCCTTCCTCCCTTCCTGTCTTCCTTCTTTCCATCCATCCATTCATCTATCCATCCATCTGCCCATACACCCATTTATTTAACAAATACTGTCATCCTACCATGTACCTGGTGCTGTGAACAAGACAGACAAAGCCCACGCCCTCCTGGAGTTTACCGAACAACATCACCGAAGTGATTGAGAGGTCTAAAGTTGCATCTAAGAGCAAGAATCTTTTTGAGGCTTATAGAGACTTTTAAACCTCCACAGCCATGGATCTAGTCATAAAAATGATGAAAATGTCATTTCTTAGACAGTGTATTGGGTCCAATTTCCTATATTACTTGTTGATTTGACCATTCATCAAGGGATATTAAAAGAATGCCCATACTCATTGATTCTCAACATGTTGTGAAAACTGTACCCAAATGCAAATGAAAAAGAAGTCTATCTAATCAATAATGCTATCACAATCGTTTCTATAATTAGCACAAAGCTGCATATCAACAAATATATATAATAATTGCAGGCTCCCAAAATGAACAGAAAAATTTCCAAATGAATACATAATTCAGTCACATTCTTTCATATGTGTAGAGGATTTTAGATCAAACACCAGACCCATGAATCCTAATATATGGTAACAGGAGCCTGGGCAGCCACACGGGATGAGGTTCCGATTTGATCTACGCTGGTGTCCCCTTCTCTCTTTGAAAGTTACACTGAGTTCAATAGGATTAATCAACCAAAAAGTTACTCTTCAGAACTGCCTTCATCTTTTATGTCCTAAGATTGAAAAAAAGAGAGGCAGGAGGCAGGGAGAAAGAAAAAAACTAAGCATCTTAGCATCACTTTCGTTATTAATATTATGAATATTTGAGGAATGACTTTCTAATCTTGCACAAAAGCCAACCAAAAGTCAAGTGATTAAAAAAATAACCACTGGGCACTTTCCTTTCAAAAAGTTTTAAGTGACGCATATAGAGAAGGGGAAAAAAAAGCCACAATTTAAGTTCTCTGTTTCGGCTTGTAAACTCGGCCTTTTAATCTAAAATCCTGAGTCATCTGACCCCTCGACTCTCCGCAGCAGAGCCACCGCACCGTGCGCCTGAGTCACGGCCATAATAGATGGTGTTACAGCAGGCTTTTCTTCAAGGGGAAGAACATTTTCTCAGAGAATATGCTCAGTAAAAAATGTCCAGGAGGGTCTCCCTGCTTCACTGCCTGAAGTTTTTCAGTCTCCAGGAGACAGGATTAAACTTTTCCAACTGTCTACTCAGGGTAACCTCCTGGGCTAAGTGTGGCCCACTACACAAAGGTCCCAGGAGTCCCTCGCGGCCAGCTCCACTTTCCTGTCCTTCTGCAGAAGTGTACTTACATATATCCTTTTCCAAATTGCTTTCTACATGCGATGCTACTTTCCGGAGTCATCTTTATTGAGGCATGTGGACACAGTTCATTCACTGAAACTGCTATAGAGCCTTCCATTCTTGAAATACGTTGCTATTTATAATGTTAACCCATTTCCACATTGTTGGACATTAATTTTTTTAATATGGCAATAAACATTCTTGTTTATGTCTTCTTACACGTGCAAGGATTTCTCCTTGGTCAATGTCTAGAAGAGGGACTTTGGGACCGTAAGAAGGTATGCGCATCTTTGCCTTTGCTGGATACTGCCACAGTGCCCTCTGAAGCAGGTGCATAAATGTGTGCTCCCACCAGAACTCCTAGACCACTTGGCATGATCATGCTTTTTAACATTTGCCAATTTGACAGTTGTGAAGGACTGTCTTATTTGAATTTAATTTACATTTCCCTCATTACCAGTGAGGTTGAGAACATTTTCTCATATATTGATAGGTGAATCAGGTTTTCCCTTCTGTAAAATGTCTGGTCATATCCTTTGCACATTTTTCTAATGAATTGTTGGTCTTTTTCAATGATGACTTTGAGAGTATTTTATAGCTTCTGGATATTAATCCTTCTTTACTTATAAAAGCTAAAGATACCTCCTACCAGCCTGTGGATCATTACTTTAAATTTTCTTCGTGGTGTACTTCATCAATTAAGAGTTTTTATTTTTAATGAAGCCAAATTTATCCATCTTTTCTTTTATGGTTTCCATTTTGTGGTGTTAAGAAACCTTTCCCTGCATTGAGATCATTAAGAGATACTCAAATTTTTCAGAAGCAAATACCTTTTGCTTTTAATATTTAGGTCTTTAATTCCATCTGAAGTTTACATTTCTGTATGGTATGGGGTAGGAAATTTTACTCTTTTCCATCTAAATAGCCGATTGTCCCAGGACTATTCATTAAGTGATTTTTCGGGTTTTTTTGTTTGTTTGTTTTTGATTTGTAATGTCTCCTCTGTTACATACCAACTTCTGATATATATATATGAGTTTGCTTCTGGAACTTCAATTTTGTTCTATTGGTACATTTGTCTACCTCTGTACCAATATCACACTTTTTATTAATATGGCTAAATAACAATTCTTAACATCTCATAGAGCTAGACTCTTCATCTTATTTTTCTTCTCTGAGAGGATCTTGACTAATCTGTGTGCTCTCTCTTTCCATAAGAATTTTAGGATAATTTTGACAAGTCCATGGAAAAATTCTGCGGGGGAGTTTGATTAGAAATGCACTGAAATGCAAGTTAATTTGTGGAGAATAGACTTATTTATGATATTGAGTCTTCTAAATCATTAAATTGGTATATGTCTTCTGTTATTTATATTTAGGTCACTGTTTATGTTCTTTAATAAAATTTCATAATATTTCCTTAAAAGACACAGATTTTGTTAGGTATATCTCCAAATTTATTATGGGTTTTGCTGTTATGTAAGTGGGATTTTTTTTCCTTTCCAACTTAGCCATTTGTCTTGCAAACAAGCTCTAATTCTAGTATTTATTCATAAATTACATAAATAGCTAAGGAAATAGAGCTTACATGCTTGAAAGTGGCTGACATTCTGAGCTCACCAAATTAGAGTCAATTTTGCCCTTTCATTAAACAAAGTAGGATAATTCCTATTACGTTCAGACTGCTTTTGAGTTAGGGTGACACTGTTTCTATTTTTCAGAAATCATAATTTTTCCTATGAAAGCTTCTACTTTTCCTACATGGGACTCACTACACTGTGGGCATTCTAAATGCAAAGCTGTTTCTTCTCATTCTTTAGATTATGTGTCGATCCTTTATTTTCATTTAATGTATATATGGGTTTGAAGTCATGTTTTTTTCTTTTTAGAAGATTATTGGTTTAGAGGACCTATGTACCCAACACACACACACACACACACAAACTTTATCTGGTGTTTTAAAAATACATGAAGCATTTCTTCTTGATACCATTTTCCTTATTCTGTACTTATATTCCTTTCTAACTGCTCTTCATTTCTAGTCATCCTGTCTTATTTTTTAACCATGAGTGTTTTTCTTCTTTGATGATCTCTTCTTTATAGACAAAGCAGGTTCTTTGCCATTTTCTTTAGAGGTTTGTATTCTTCAGTAAATCAGTGCTTATTATCAAAGAACTACCAACTTGATATCACACACATCTGCGTATTAAAGGATAACATGTATCCTCTGTAATGGACTTTCCAATGGATGAAATGAATGGTCATACCTGTAATCATCCAGATCCTCTTTTGCTAAATCTTCACCAACATTCATAAGTTTCCAGGATTCCATGAGGTGATCTCCTTTGGTTTTTCAATATAGTTTAAAAATGCTTTTTCAATGATTTGCTCAAAGGTTAAAACTGTTTTCAGATGAATGGTTTCCTTCATTCCACGAATCTCATCACAGGAAACCAGGGCTTTTGTCTTTCAATAATTTCTTACTTATTTGTGAAAGTCTTGAAGTATTTATATTTCCTTTTGGTCTATCCTTTCTTTTTTATCATAAATTTTTCCTTGAACTTTTCCAAAATAGCTTTTAAAAGTCAATGGGGTTGGTTTCAAAGGAACGTAACTTGATAACCTTGTGGCTTGAATACACTCAAGTGAGGGAACACATTCTCTAATGGGGTGTGGACTCCTTTACTTAAGAGATAGGAGAACTGAATTTTAAATCAGCTGGTATCGGAAGAATCGGTGTTACACAATGGTTTTCAATTTCCATAGCAGAAGCTATATCAAAGTCACTATGGACTTGTAAGAGGCCCCATTGGGAAGGAATATTCTCTAAGTTCTTCCCCACGATCCTGTTTCCTTTTCATTTGTTCTTTGTTTTAAATTAATTTCTCTTTAGAGGGTCTAGAAGAAATGAAGAGCAAACCTCATCACACAAGCATAATGGGGGGAGACGGCTAATCTTACAAGATAATTTAGGACCTGAGAGAAAGTGACACCAATGCACAATTTTGGATGCCATGTTGGTTGTCAGAATTTGTCTTTTATAACATTTTCTCCTTGATTCTTTTTTTCTAACTTTTATTTTATTTTTTTAACATTTTTTATTGATTTATAATCATTTTACAATGTTGTGTCAAATTCCAGTGTAGAGCACAATTTTTCAATTATACATGAACATGTATATATTGTCACATTCTTTTTCACTGTGAGCTACCACAAGATCTTGTACATATTTCCCTGTGCTATACAGTATAATCTTGTTTATCTATTCTACAATTTTGAAATCCCATCTATACCTTCCCACCCTCTGCCTCCTTCTCCTTGATTCTTATTGTTGAAGAGGAGCACTAATGATTTTTATATACCAATCCTATACCCAGAAAACTTGTTGAACTCTGTACTAGTTCAATTCATTTGTCTACAGATTCTAGTACATTATATGTGTAGACTATCAAGCCATCTGTGAAAATAAAAATATTTTTTCAACCTTTGTATTTTTCTTTCCCCCATGAGCTGGCTAGGATCTCATTTATTAAGCTGAATACAAACGGTAATTAGAGGTTTCCTTGTCAGTTTTGTTCCTGACTTGAAAGAGACATGCGGACATCTAATATTTTACCATTAAGCATAATGTTTGCCATAGGGTTTTGGTAGATAGCCTTCACCAGGTGAAGAATCTATTTCTAGTTTGTTAGGTAGATTTTTTTTTGTTATTCCTATTGAAGTTTATTAAATGATTTCTTTACCTATTGAGATGATAGTAAGTTTTTTTCTCCTTTAATCTATTTTATAGTCATGGATATCACACAGTATTGCATTTTTGTCAAATAATTTGGTCTAAATGACACTGACTTCTTGGTATTAGAGACTTCCTTTAAGACTTAATACAAGGTCAATTTTTGTACATGTGCCCTATTTGCTAGAAAATCATTTTTATTCTCTAATCATTGGGTGCAGGGCTCTGCAAGGTCCTTTGCATCAGGTTGTACCATTTTGTTATTCAAATATTCTATATTCTAAACAACATTTGTTTGCTTGCTAGATCCCAATCACTGCCTTCCCCGAAGATGTCTAGCACAAAGGCATTGCTCGGAGAACCTGAGCCACAGCAAACATCAATCATATGGAACTGAAACATCTGAAAGGCTTAGGCATCTCGTTTCAGTGTTTACCTGCCCTCATCAGGAACGTTGTTTGGAAACCTAGAACGAAGACCTTAACTCACAGAGCCATCTGTTCCCTACTGAACATTGTGCAAAGTTATTACAAGCTAAGTGTGATGAGCTGGCAAGAAATATTTGCCAAGTTTCAAAGGTTTGGGGAGAAGATATCATAACCCTGAAAGGCATACTCTTTTTAATTTTGTTTGGAAGTGTTGGTAACTCTAAGAACAAAAGGTAGTCCTTGGACTGTCTCTTCTTGGAGAGATGACACTAAATTTCTTGACTGTTGTCAGTTTCCTAAATAAGTGTAGTTGTAGTTAATGAACTGCTGGATGCGGGGGAGATGGCGGCTGGTCCTTTTGTTGAATACTGTAGGTTGAGAGGACGAACAGGTGTGGTGTTGTGTCAATGTTCCTTTATTCATTTCAAAGCCACTCTTTATCACAAAAATGTACAAAGCATTTTTTCAATTCTCAAGGAACTGCAATAAATAAAATCCTAAAAACTTCCCAGCTAGCTCTGTCTCTCCCTCGGGTATCAAGTGTGGACAGAATGTTTTGTTGAATAGTTGACATTGAAAGGGAGGTTATAGATAGTAGATAATCTGAGCGGCACAGCCTGCTTGCTCTTAAATCACTAGATATGACAGACCAAACCTGAAAGGAAAGAAGCCTAATTAGGCTCAGAGAGGTGAAGTAACCTGCCCAAGGTCACACAGTCCATCCATTTTGCTCCTCCAGTACTTCCAACCCAGTCTAAGCCACCACCACGCCTCATCCAGTCCACTGCAACAGCCCCCTGAAGTCTCACTGCCTGCGGTGCGGCCCGTGCTTTAATCCACTCTCCACCTCCTCACAGCCAGAGTCAACTACTTAAAACACAATCGCACTGAAAACCTGCAAATGGTTTCCCCTTGTTCTTACAAAAATGTTTAAACATTTTCCCAAGGACAAGTAGGCCCAGAAGGCTCTGCCTCCCTCTTCTCACTTCACCTGAGCTCTTCCCGCTTCCTCCCTCGTGCGCTGGCCTCCATGGAACGCACTAGAACATAGTGTATTCTTTCTGAGGCCTGCTCCTCCCTCTTTTAGGAAGGTTGCCTCTACACACCCTTGCCTACACAGCTCTTCATTCTTCATATTCATTCCCCATACTTCACCTCCAGTTTCACTCCTTCGGGTTATGAAGTTCCATCAGTGAGGTTCGCTGATGCCCCAGACGAGGTCAGGTCTCTCATAACATGTACTTCTCCCTCCTAGCACCTACCATGTTGGTACACGGTAAGTCCAACACCCATTTGCTGCGGGCATGAGTCATTTGATGAAGGTCTTTCTTATTGACTAGATGTTCTAAGTTCCAAGAGGATCACTAGTGCCAGTTGTTAGATGGATGAATAAGTAGTAGATCCAGGATTTGAACCAGGGATTCAACGCCCCCCTGTTCCCCAGACTTTCCCACTTGGCCTCACTCCACTCCTCTGTCCCCCATCTGTCATACCAGTGGCCTCCTCACCACAGGCACTGCCTTGTCCCACTGGTGGCTCAGTGGGGGCTATTCCCAGTTTCACCTAGACACCCACTGGCAACTGCTCCTCGTCTAGGGACGGCCTCCATCACAGGCAGAAGCAGCAGTTACCTGCTAATACCTATCACGCCACCATCAGGATATTGCTCCTTCCCATTAAGGATGGCTGTCTCCATGTAGCCCTCTTTTAAAATGTCCACAAGCCCATTACGGGGAAGGTACCTCTGGCCTTATCCATCCCTCAGAGTCAACACATTTGCGTACATACTCTTCACCTGGCCCCAGATTGGCCGAGATGCTCACATAATTAAATGGAAGAAAAGAACTGAAATCAGAAGGAATGGAGGAGAAAGAAAAGGCTCTCAATTTCACCACAGGCTGAATCTGTCTTTCTAGACGTTAAATTTGTATATACCTGAATATTAAATTACCCATTCCAAACCAACGGCAAATGGCATGTGTGCGTGCGTGTATTTCTCCAATTACTTTCATTTATACACCTCGAATCTATAACAATCAGCCAACATTCCCCACAAGAAACAGAACTCTCCGATGATTACACTGGTGCCCTATTCTGAGCATTACAGCCTCCGTGTGTGGAGACAGCCTCCCCCACGTTTCAGCCTCCCCATTAGCAAGAACACCATACAAATGGCTTCTCTGGTCACCTAACACCAAAGCACCCTGCAGCCATTAGTGCCTTCTGTATTAGAAAACCCAAAAGGTGTAAAATGGGAATTTGTGATCTGAATGTGGCCTAATTATCACATGGTCAAATACAATCAGTGCCATCACTGGAGTGACTGCACTGGCGTGGAAGTATAATGTGCACTCATTTGGATACCTGACTATTCACCTGAAGCACAGTGTGTTTCTCACCTTCATCAGAACCTAAAATGAAACCGTAAAGGGAGGAGCCACGGCATCTGCATGTACAGAGATTAATTTGCTGTAAAGTAACCAACATGAGTGGGTTGCATCTTTGTATTTTAATGACCTGATGTGTTCTCCTCTGTCATCTCGTCGACCAGTGAAATAACAACATGAACTAGAAATAGGAATAAAATGCAACTCCAGGCCGTCATAATGTTTCTCCTGAGTTACGATCCTACACAGACCTCAGTACTGCATGGCGTGGAACAGACTCATTTACCTGAGGCTGGCATTGGGTTCTCACCTGGGAACTCAGGAGGACCAAGAGTCCCATTTTTTCTCAGTGCCCGCCCCTGATCTTTTGGCAACTTTATGTGAGAACTCAAGGCCTTGAGGGTGCCGAGGCCACTCGGCACATGTTACAAATTGTGCCTCTGAGGTCTTCCCAGAAGGACTGGAGGAGGGACTTCCGCCAACCTCCCACGGAGAAAGCCAAACCTGGCACAGGTGTGCTGATGTGAGGACACAGACAAGGAGAAGGAATGTTCTCTCTGAAGCGTTCAGGTTGGAAGAGGTGGGTTTTGTGGAACTGCAGGGCTCTTTCCCTGAGCTGCTTTGGGGATCGAGTCATCTTGCTGCTCCTCCCTACTCCCCTCCATCTCCTTGAGTTGCCCGAACAACACCTCGGGGACTTAAGCTTGTGTATTTCTTTTCTTTCTTTCTTTTTCTCTTAAGTTTCCACATAGTTCTGATTCATATGCCTAGTTAAGAGTCAGGCAATTAAGGAATGATTAAAAATACGCAGGAGACAGGCAAAGAAAGCAAACAGCCCAGACCATTTGCACAGTTCCCCACATCTGAATAAAAGTATGTGAAATAATCCATCCCTGGGAGTCAAGCAGAAGAAATTAGACCTTCATGTGGCCGCAAATCATCTTTACAAGCTTTCTAACACTTCCGCCGCTATTGCTTCGCCCTAAACAATCTGTCACCACATAGCGAGGCTGGCCTGATGGTTTCAAGAGAGGGCACGATTGCATGGTGCTCACCAGGCCTGGTAGATGAGATTGTAAGGAAAAAGACATAATCAGTGACGTATCCGAACTTACTACCAAAGAATAGATGTCATGAGCAGTTAATATTGCCTGTTCTTTTCCCAATGGAATTTGTAAAGACTCTGGGAAATAATCTAAACCTCAATGTTATTACAGAATCAAGAACCAACTATTGCCCTAGTTCCATAACGAATGCTGATCAAATACATTTGAATTGGAAAAGTGTATTTATTTTGCAGGTTTCTGTCGACATGGTCTGCTTCTATTTTCTTTGATAAGACTAATGAACAAAGTTCAGAGACCTTTTTTTAGTTCAAACGTTTTCCCATAAATCAATCTGCTCAGGCAAACAGAACAACAAAACGCTAACAATAAGGAGCGATCATTGGAAGTTGATCTGATTTACACATAAATATACCCACTAAGACCTAAATGAAACTTTATAGAGGAACACAATTGGCTAAAGGATTTGAGTCTTCTAAAGCAGCTACTACAATAACTGCAGAAGTATGCACAAATTGTGCCAAGTCAAATCAATCTTGTGTATTTCTTCCGCGCTGTTACAAAATACATTTCATAGAAGGGGAGAGCAAGCTCATAGCAGGCAAAATGTGGTAGCTGAAGTCAAGCATAGCTAATTTGCTGTTTAAGACAGATGAGATCTACAGAATTCACCAATCCATCCTGATCAGCTCTGATACAGAGGCCCAGTTCCCAGCATATGTGGCTTCTATGGGTTTATGATACAGGCTTCTTGGATCTAGACAGATATAGGAGATGCTAGCAGTATGTGAGCAGAATGTATATTCTATTTTACATGCCAGCATTAGGTATGATAGGAAGGCGATTTGCCATGCCAAGTCTGATAGGTGGGAGCCAGGGGCAGGTCTCAGACTCCCCCACAAGAGTTCAGAGCTCAGAGAAAGGGATGGGGGCAGGGGCAGGATACAGGCAAGGAGAAGAACAAGATAGAAACCTAATACCCACAGAACCAGCAAAACCAGAAGCTGTAAAGAGGTCTCAGAGATAAAGGAGGCAGAGGCTGTCTCTTAGCTTAACCATTAGAATATATACTATGAGCCCCAAACACAAGTCTCCAGAACAGCTTCCCAGGACAAAGATCATTTCCCCTCTAGCTTCTTTTAAAATCTCTAACTGATTTTGGGGATGAAGAATTTGGGGCTGAACACCCCCCCACACACACACCCTCTTCCCACCCATCAACTAACACAATTAGTTAGAATAGAGTGGGTTTTGGGAGAGTTCTATTGAATGGACAGAGAAATGGACGAGTACACTAACTTTAATAGGCAGTTGTGGCACCAAAGGACAGTGTACAAGTGGTTAAGAGTGTGGACAATGTAATCACAAAGTTCTGGGCTCAACACCTAGCTCTGAAGCTTGCTAGCTGTGTCCTAATTCGATAAATGACCTAACCTCGTCTAAAATTGGGGGTAGTAGTGCTTAACTCCTATGACTGCTGTGAGGATTAAATGACTTAGCACATCTAAAGCACTTAATGAAGTGCCTTCATCATGGTAAGTACTCAATAAACGTTAATCGTTGCTATTTTTATCACTATTAACAAATGACCAGAAAGCTTTTACATTGCCCAAAAAAATGAAGAGACTGCTACCTCGAAAGATCATAAAAAGCAGAATCAAGGGGAGTTTTTTTCCCCAACATACCTCTTCAAGTTTCTTAAAATTAAATATTCTACAACCTCAGAGCCAGTCTCTCTTGCCTGTATACATGTGCGACTCCTGGATAGCTGCCATTCTCTCACTCTCTGCCCCAGATCTGTTTGTAGCTAGGGAAGACAGGTTTCATACCTGCACGGAACGGTTACCTGCCAAGTTGTAAAATGAGAGACGACACAAAAAGGCAACGAGGAAACACTGAGGAGGCTGAGGGAGACAAAGCCATGAACAGGTTGGTACCCAGCCTCCATTCCCCATCCCCCTTTCTCCCCTGGGCTCCACTCTCCATCATGTGCCCTTGACCACATCCCCAGCTCACGTTAAACCCCTCTTTACTGACCGCATGCCTGGTCCCAAGCAGCTTAACATGACCGGACCAGCACACAACCATGCTGTCTGTTCTCCTTTAAACTGATGACCTCAAACCTCAAGTGTGCGCAGTCACTGCCGTCTGCCCCCCTACTCTGCTCCCCCACCCCATGCATCTGTCTACTCTCCTTGAGACTTTTTCATACGTGTCCTCTCGGCTCATACCTCTAACTCTTTCTTCCTCCTCGCTCTCAGCTGATGACTAGCTTCTAATTCCAAGGAGAAAAAAAAGAAGCAATTAGGAGAAATTCCATATCCTCCCACTCCCATATCTACCCACCACAGGCTCTGGCCACTCTGTTAACTGTGGATGAAGGGTCTCTGCTCCTAAGGAAAACCCTCCACCAACACTAAGAAGCTAATATGCCTACTTTATTTTTCTTCATAGTATTAACACATTATAGTAATTACCTGATCATATAATATAGGTCTATTTGTTTACTTGTTTACTGTCTGCCCCCCACCATTAGAATATAAGCGCCTCATGAAAAATGTTATATCCATAGCCAAAAGGGCTGCCAGGCACTTATTAGGCACTCAGTGAATAGGTATGTGTGGAATGAGTGAAAAAAAATGAATGAAGGAAAGACAAACATGAACTTCTCACTGTGTGTGAAATTCTCTTTTGAATGCTTATGGTTCTCTCCCTCTCTCTCCCCCGTGTCACTCCCCACTCCATCTTTGGGATAGAAATCTAATGTCCCAGGAGGCTAGGTTATTAAACAGTGATGCTCTTCAGGGAGGCATGGCCTGGGCATCCATGTGAGCGATGATACCTGCACCAATCCTGGTCTTGACTAGTGAGCGAGACCCTACCCCCAGAGCAGGGCCAGCCAGGGAATATGGGAAGTAGGCTTGCCAAGCACAGGTCTATTTAGGATCTCCATCCAATGACAGGAAAGCTTCTTGACTTCCTTCGTTCCTTGCCACTGAGCCTCAGGCTGTGCCAGGGAAAGTCCAGCCCTCAAATATCTACGGAAAGTACCCCAGGGAGGAAATCCATGGCTTCTATACACCATCTTCACAATGCTCAGGTAGCCAGCCGGCCTGAGTGAGGAGGGGCCCCTTGGCGTGTTCCGTCTGCACATAAGACAGTCAGTTTCTGAGCATTGCAGCCAACGTGGATAAAGGATCACATGAAATAATGGATGTTAAAGTGACTTGTTAAGTAGATACAGTGCATGATATATACCAAAGAGGTTGTGAAGACGATGGAGACGATGGAGATGAAAGAGGAAAAGGAAGAAGAGAAAGGGAAAATGGGGGAAGGGAGAAGGCGTGAGGAAGATAGAAGAGATGGAGAAGGGAGAAAAGTAGAAGGAAGAGAAACCATTTAGTTCTACATGCCAGTGGTGAAGATTGCAAATGTGACTACTGGACTCTGGCAGTCACCGATTTGAGCACTTTGGACAAGTCCCTTTTGTCTGGGCCTTGGTTTTCTCACCAGTCAACACAGGAAGTTGACATCTCCAATGACCCTTGCAGCTCTGACCTCCGTAAGCCCATAATCTGTACAGTCATCATTTTGGCCTTGTGATCTGGGTCAGTGGAGCCACCGAGCACCAAGGCCAACCAGGACAGAGTTTGGGGCTTTAGCAGATGTCCTTGAAAACAGGCAGAGACTCCCAGTGCCAAAAGTATCTTGGTCCCTGAATGGAGCCTTAGTTGCCTTCCCACAGCCCCCAGCTTTCTTCCCAGGAAGACGTTCTCCCAGGGGAGCCCCCTGATATGTACGTCTCATTTCACAGCTTCTCTTTCCTAAGAAATAAACAGCACAAACTATCATTTGTTCCTCAGCACAGAAGAAACCAGTCCAATGAAGTTCAGCCAATCTGACCTTTAATACCATTTATTGGCTCTTTAATGATGAATTCATTTGAGCACTTGGCCCTAGATCCTAATTCACAGTGACTCTTAATGTAAATGCGACCTCTCCCAGTCTCTGCTCCTGGCCCCTTCTGAACTTTCATAAATCACACCTGGCTGCCTCGGGAACAGGCCACTCTAATCTTACTTTGGGAAAAGATCCAGCATGGCAGGCAGCACACTTACAGTTCATCGGGACCACATGGTGAAATCAACCACAGGCAGGCATCCCCAGAGGCAGCCAGCCCGGCCTGGGAAGGGAGGGGATGCATTCAATGTACACCATGTTGTCACCCTATTCATAAATCTTTCCAAGTTAACTGGTGTGGAATCCAAATCGCTTACCCATATATAGCCTTCGAATATCTTGTAAGTCAAAGAGACCTTGCAGTGTACTGGAGAGAATGCCGGAGCTAGAATCCAAAAGACCAAAGGAAAATTTTGGCTCCACTGCATATCACACTTTGGGCAATTTACATAATTACTCAGCCTCCTGATTCTCCCCAACTCTAAAATGAAGATAATAATAGTACATAAGAAGTAAGATTGACTGGGGAGAGGGTATAGCTCAGTGGTAGAGCGTGTGCTTAGCATGCACGAGGTCCTGGGTTCAAATCCCAGTACCTCCATTAATAAATAAAAATAAACCTAATTGCCTCCCCCTGCAAAGAAATTTAAAAAAATAAATTAAAAAAAAGAAAAAAAGATTGACTAAGATATCATTTGTCTAAATGACACAACAGTGTCCAGTACATATACACACAGTAAGTATTAGCTATTAGCCACTGGTTCCATTAAATGAAATAATGGCTATGGACATGCTGTGAGAACTAAAAAGAGCCCCTCAAAGTGTGTTTGCAAAATAGCTGACCCCAAAGCGAGCAACTAAATTTCAGCCTCAGTATCTGTACACTGCAGCCTCGTCTCCATCGTGAGCAAACAGCCTGGAGTCACATTTGCCCAAAGGAACAAATCATAGATGTAGAGTGGGCACACACTTAGGCACAGGCTGCAGCATCATTATGCTAGCTGACAACTGGAAATGTCCAAACTGTCCAAAATGACAAACGTCAATGTCCCCAACAGCAGCCTAGTTGAGGAAACTGTTACACACACCTACAACAGACAACTAGGCAGCAGTTAAAATGGTGTTCCGAAAGGATATTTACTGACAGAAAAACATGTCCAAAACATGCTGTTGAATGGAAAAAAAATGAAAGTTAAGAAACACGTTCTTGTATGAATTTCAACAAATATATTTTACCATGGAAATAAAATAAAAAGTAGATCTTACTTTTGCAAATATGTAATACATATGTTAAAATGCACAGAAAAATTCTCAAAGAGTTTACATGAAGTGTAACCATTTTTAAGAAATGATTCTTTCTGCATAATAGCAATTTAGGTGATTTTCAGCTTTTCTTTGGACTCTGAACTTTCTGGGGATTTTTTAATGATTTTTTTAAACAATGAACATGTATTCATTCAACACCATGATAGATAGGGTCCCTAACCGTAAGTCTCTAAGTCTTTCAAACTAACCATAACTCGGTTTCAGAGGCTGATATGCTGGTTTCTGGGAGCCCCGGGCTGCCTGGGAAGCAAAGACAGGCACCTACCAGCTGCCCCTCTGCCCCCTGTACCTACTCTGTCAGAGAGATGAAAGCAGGTATATTTGTTGCTTTCCCTGGTGCAGCTATACCCAAACACTCAGTCCTCCTTCAAGAACGCTTTGAAGGTACATTAAAAGAAATCACAATCCTACTCTGGGAGGAGAGGGAAATGTTCAATTTCCTTTTGGCCTGATGAAAGTGTTTTGGAACTAAATAGAGTCAACGGTTGCACAACACTGTGACTGCACTAAACGTCACTGAACTGTACATTTAAAAATGACTGTGTATGCTGTGTCAATTTCACCTCAATAAAATTAAAATTAAGCCATGAACAGAGTGCCAGTAACTTCATCATGGATGTAAAAATTTTGCCTCTTTAAAGTTCTTGTGTGTCCAGCATGTATATACCCTGCACACCTAGATCAAAATTTTGACAGAAGTCTTTTTACTTTGTTTCCAGGAGCTACATATTATGAACCAATATGCAGTTTTTATCATGTCACTACTGTAGTCATGGAATGTTAGAACTGAAAGACAGTCCCGCCATGTCATTTTACAGAATAGGTAACTGAGGCTAGAAAAGAGAATTTGAACCCACAAGCAATTTACAGAATCAGATTTAGAATTCAAGTCTCCTTGCCCAATGTTCTGTCCAGAATAATCCACTATGAGTCAGTTCTTCGTTAAATTTCCTGGGCCTCTTTGTAATTATTTTTAAATAAATATTTACCATTTGAGCAAATTCTCTGCCTCATGCCGTTTTCCAGAATTTGTTTTTTGCACCCCAAATGCTTTGATATGCTGTATGTTGGCCACATACACTGATAGCTGTATTGAGCAAACGCATCCTTGTTTAAGACAGTTATTTCAGTGTGAGAAACACGTGACTGGTTGTGGATTAACTCGGTCATGCTCCACATCTCCCTGGCCCTGTCACTTGATACCGGGGAAAGTGGAAAATCTGGGTTTCATCTGGGTCTCAAAAACACTGTCGTTCACACAGTGGTTTCCCCATCCACATCTCTCAAACTACCCTGACTCCAAAACGCAGCTAGATTGTTGACTTGAAGGACAAAGAAATCTTTCCATCCACAGCCAAGAAAATTATACCTTACTTGCAGGTTGTACAGATTAATTTCTGAGAAGGCCTATGAACAACTGGTCCATAGCTGGACTGCACGGTTGCCAGTGATGTGCTATTTGGAATCAAAGAAGCCCTGGTGTGATGGAAGCAGCAAAGATCTTCTGGGTATTTTCTTAACATGACACCAATTTGCAGTTGTGTGACACCTGCATTCAGCGCTTTGCCATCTGGGCTAAAGTGTGCCCATTCCTGCAAAATGGTTTTTAAAAACATTCTGGGCACAATGACCTGAACTGAATCTGTGTCCCAGCCTCCAGCAGTGCACCCTCTGCACACCCCACCAGGGAAGCCCTAGATGTTGATTCAACGTCACTCCCTAGACTTCCAAACAAATGAGACAAAGGATCTCAGCTTGTTTCCCGCTTATCAGAGAGCCGATGCCGTGTTACAATGTCCACGTGTTAAAAAGTAACTTGAGCCGAAGGAAAGGGGAGGGAATCCCATTTGGTTAACATTCCCATCTGTCCACAGACTCCTTTTAGAACAAGAACCAATTTTATGGCGGTGTTTTTCAGGCAAGAGAACAACTTCGAGTTTTCCCGGGCGGATTCAACAAAACTAGCCACAGTGGGATTCGCTCAGCATTACTTGAAAGAAAAAGCCCCCAAACAAGTAACCCCCACATTAAATGTGACCTCTACACATAGGCAGATGTAGAGCAAACTTCAAAAGCAGTGTCAGCGATACTTCCATTCTCAGAGCCTCTAATCCCGGGATAAAACGAGAAGGTTGTGATTTTCTCAATCAGTTTTCCACAGTGACACACATATGAGGAGTATACTCCACTCCAGTGGGGGGCACCCAGATTATGACAGAACCCCAATAATTTCCATGTACGTGTGTGTGTGTGTGTCACAGAGGAAGCCAGGCAGTGGGGCAGCTGAGGGCAGGTGGCTGAAGCACTTAGGGGAGGCTCAGTGTGCAGAGCAGCGGGCAGCCCATGGACTCAGCTGGTGGACTCTAATTTATTTCAAAAGGTGAATCGAAGCTGAAAACTCCTGGAATAATAAGCACTAAGGTCCTTCCAGCTCTGTAAAATAAATGAATTGAGTCAAAAATAGTCTCATCATTATAAGATGGTTTTTAATGGCAGTAATAGGGATTGAACCCAGGACCTTGTGCACAGTAAGCATGCGTTCTACCACCAAGCTATATTCCCCCACCGCATCATTACAAGATTTTTAAATATCTGAAATTCCTTGTGGCCACATTTATGTGGTACCTAATTAGATTCTTATGGAAGGATGAAAGCAATGCTTTAGATACCCTGATCATGTCCATGTACACCTCCACGTAGTTATTTCCATTCAGTAGTTATGATATGATAGAATGGGTTTTGGAGACAAAACACCTGGACTCAGATCTGAGCCTTGCCACCACCTAGTTTCATATACCACAGTTTCTTCATCTGGACTCATCTGGGATGACATTCTGCAAATTCCCCAACTTCTCTATGATTTGCTCTTCTCATCTGTAAAATGAGGATAATAACAGTGTTTATCTCCTAGGCTTGTAGTTACAGATTTGATGACACGATACACGTAGAGCTCTTCAAGCTGCTCCCAGCACGGAAGGTGCTCGATAAACGTTTGTGACAGGTTAAAAGTAACATCATCTTTGTCACCATATCATTAAGGTGTTTTCATAGCTCTCTGAATATTGTAGGAACATGAAATTGGCTTTTGGATGAATATATTAAGCTTCTATACTATAATGCACACCATCATCGTCATCACAATAACTACATTTTGGAGCTCTGATATATTGAGCACCATGACTATGCTAGGATGCCAGGCAGTATACCCTGGAGTAACTTACTTAATACTGACAATGCATCTGTAGAAGTCCTGCATAGAGGTCCCTATAGGTCAAGAAAGCGACCTTGCTAGTCACATCACTATAAGTGACAAAATCAGGATTTGAACCCAAGTCTCTCTTATTGGAAAGTGACTATTAATAATGATAATGACGATAGCAAAGCTTCATTGCAGGCTTACTATGTACCAAGCATTGTACCCAGCGGTAAACCTGCATTACAACTGTGTGAAGCAGATTCTGCATGACTGTAACACTGCCTTGGTTTCGCAGTCACAAATCAGAAAGGAGCTAGAAATACTGGGAAAACCAGGGTCCCAGAATGCAAAAAAGCACAGGCTAACCCTTGGTCTCTGTCCCTATCCAATGACAGTAAAATGCAGCACAGGCCCATACTGCAGAGGGGACCATGTGGGCTCTAAGTGGAAAATGCAGTCACACAAACCCTTCTTGGAAGGTTGGGTTGTAGAATGCTACCATTGGCCAGGACCTTAAAAGCAAACCTCCCTGATTGGTAGACCAGAAATCTGAAGCTGTGAGACATGGAGCAATGCATTTTCATCCCCTCCCACAGAATCTCAGGGGTTTTACAAGCTTTTCAGAGTGGCAGGTAGGGCAACTCCAACATTTACCAAGGGCTCTGTTAGGGCCCCAAGGCAGAATGTGACAATGAATCCAACACAGGCCCTGGCCTTCAAGGCACTCCCCCCACCCACAGAGGGAGACACACAAGTCACAAGCAACATGAATTCAAGCCAAGAGGGAAGTTCAATTGCCGGGCTATGTGAGCTCAGAGGAAGAAAACTCCTTTCCAACTGGGGGCAGGGTGTCAAGGAAAGCTTAGTAAAGTAGATGACATTGACAAATGACAGGGAAAACTACAAGAAGGAGAAATACATTTAAGCAAACAGCTATAGCCCAGGCAGAAAAAGTCAGGGTGTGTTCAGGAAGCACTGAAGGATCCAGTGGGGCTGGGAATGAGTACAGGTGAGGGCGAACAGAGGGGCAGCCGGCAGTTCAGTTAGTCAGGAAGCCCAGACACAGGAAGCGGAGGAGGCTGGACAGCTCCTTAGCCGAGGGTGTCTGAGTGCGAGACGAAGGCGATTAGAAGTGGGCCTTAGAAGGATGTACCTGGCAAGGCTTGACAGTAGCCGTTGGAAGGGAAAGAGGCCAGAGAGGAGACATGGGATGTTGGAGAATGATTAGAAGGCTGTTTGTTGCAATAGCACAGACAAGAGGTAATGAGAGTCTGTCTGAAATGGCGCAATGGTCTGGGAAGTGCAGAGAGGTGGCCGTTTGACATACTTTCCCTTCTCTTCTGCTAGGTCGCTCTTAATTGCTGAGTGGCACTTAAGTGATCTGAAGCAGAAAGTAGTCCCCACACCTTACTCCTCAGAGGCTCTTGTTCCCTGAAGGGACACGACCAACAGCTTCTGAATACTCGGTCACTCTACCCTGGTCTGCGTTTGGCCAAACTCTGGCACAACTGAGCACCTTTCTACATCTTCCAATTGTACACCTGATGATCTCATTCAACACATTTCTCCTGATTGCCTGTTTTCAGGGAGGCGTCTGGGGGTGGGATGTATAGGCAGAACCCAGCCAGTTCCAGACAACAGCCGTTCACATCAACAACTTCCTCCCATTGTCCGTGACCACTGCTTTTCTGGGTCTTGGATCCAAGCTAAGGCTTTTCACTGTATCAGTCCTCAGACAACACAGATATCAGCCCCTCAAGATCAGAGCTAACCGAAAAAGCAACTTGGCAATTAGATACGTCCATTCAGAATTCAGTGTTTACCAAGTAAAACTCTGCAGAAGTAGCTGGGAGGCACAGAGTAGCTACACAGACATTGTAAGAAACCCAAAAGCTCCACCAGAGAAACTAGTCCTCAGCACTGCATGTTTATGTCAGATCTAAGTGCAATCTGCACAATCTTCCCACCGCTCAGAGAAGATCCCTGCTGAAAATTAACTAGGTGGATGCAGTTTTCTTCTCTAAGAGGAGTTACTGAGCCTAGGATAAGGGAATACAATACTCGATAAAGCCTTCTCTCTACCTAGAACACATCTCAAATCTTCCTATAACAAAATCTATTTCACAACCCTCACCAACACTAAAAATGGGACAATGGCAGGCAAGCAAGAGAGCTTGGAGTCATCAGCAGGGACAAATACGATAGAGTCTTCTGAGGATGAGCACTGGGGCAGGCTGCAGAAACACTGGCGGAATATTATTGTCCAGAACCGACTTTAAGCAAAGTCACCTCTATGTAATGAGATGTAAAATTAATGGGCCGGTCAGCCTCTGGCAACACACTAGGTAGAAAGTATGTCTCTAGTGGACGGGGGATAGCTGTTGTCACAGTCACACCGTAGCTTCCACATCCATGTGCTTTCTTGCCTTCAAAGTTGTCCCGTGCTAATTCCAACTTACTGCCCTGTGTGTGCTCACAACTTCCTCTTTGGCAGAGAAAGAAATAACTTGACCAAGATCATTCTGCAGAGGATGCTGGGGGTGGGGGTAGCACCTCAGCCTAATATAGGAATGTGAATGAAGAAAAAAGTAGCGACTCTGATACACCATCCAGAAATAAGGTTGTCTTCCATTCAGGCCCTCTATAGTGCCTGTTTGTTTGTGGTCAGATTAATATCCCAAGGGAAACTTCCTTTCTTAAAATGGCAGGAGACAGAAAACCAAGATTCTGATGGACATGGCAGATGCAATTACCTACCTTTCTTAATGGTGCTGCATGAATTACCGTATGTTTCTAAAGGTAAGTGAAAAAAATTCACTCTGCAAAATTTACATATGCAATGCAAGATCATTTGAACAAATCTGCATGAATTAGAAACAAAATTTGGAATAGACGTCAAGAAATTGGAGCGAATGGAGGGGCTGGATGTGGAAGTACTGAGGCTCAGCGTGTGCAGGGGCCACCTCTGGGCGGGAGGACCTGCCCGTGACTGAGGGCCGCACTTTGCCAAGGGCAATGCCATATGGAGAGACTAGGAGTCCTGTTGAAGAAGGGTCAGAAAAGGAGAAGGTGACCCAACTGAGCCACCAACCCCCCCCCCCACTGAGGGCCAACTATGAGGGGTGGGGTGTCCATACCTGATAAGGCTTCCGATGCTTCTCCAGACCAGATAGGATTTTTAGCAAGGAGAAAATGCATTAAGACAAATGACTCAAGTACAAATGATGGAGTTTCAGACTTTAGCCAGTTCATGAAAGTGCCAGGTTTTAATAACACTGTTTTGGTGATTATGTGGACTTTGAAATTAAGGGGAGTAGTACTGGAAGAAGAGGCACAAATAAACAATACTAAGAATTAAGAGGCATAACTGTAGATGCAGCAAAGAATAAAAAATGATGAGATAATGTTATGAGCAACTTTGCACTCATAAATTTGAGAATATCAATGAAATACCCAAATTATTAGCAAAATATAAACTTTTAAATTGACTACAGAATGGTCCTATAACCATGAAAAAATTCTTTAAAGCATCCCATTAAACAAATACCAGACCCAAGGGGAAGTTTAACAGGCTAGTTCTACTAAATATTCAAGAAACATGTAATTCCAATCTTACACAAACACTTCAGAGAGAAGCAAGGAGTGTTTCCCAACTCATTTTATGAGGCAACTCTCATCCTGGCACCAAAAATAGACAAGAATAATAGAGAAGGAAAAAAATTACATACCAATCTAACTTGTGAACATTAAAGTAAAAAAGCTGAATAAAATACTAGCACATGAATCTAGCAATGTATAAAAATGAAAATAAATCATTAACATTTACAAATCTCGAACTCCCAATTTATCCCTTCCCACCCCCTTTTCTCCCAGTAACCATAAGCTTGTTTACTATGTCTGTGAGTCTGTTCCTGTTTTGTAGATAAATTCATTAGTATCTTCTTTTTTCCTTTTTCTTTTTTCAGATTCCACATATGAGTGATATCATATGGTATTTTTCTTTCTCTTTCTGGTTTTCTTCACTTAGAACAACGATCTCCAGATCCATCCGTGTTGCTGCAAATGGCATTATTTTATTCTTCTTTATGGCTGAGTAGTATTCCGTTGTATAAATATACCAGAAATTGACACATTGTAACTAACTATACTTCAATTTAAAATAATAATAAAAATCAAAAAAAGAAAAGAAATCGTGACCAAGCTGGGTTAATTCCAAGAACTTAAGTTTGTTTTAGCATTAAAAATTCTATGAGTGTAAAGCACTGCAGTGCCTGAAAGGATTAAAGAGAAAGAAAAAAACTATGCTATATGATCATCTCAAAAGATAGAGTATATTTGATGAAAATCAATGTTCATTCACAATAAAATCTATTAGCTAACTAGAGGTGGTAATTTCTCCAACCTGATATAATCTATTTGTACAAAACATTTTGGAAGCATCATAACAATGGTGAAATATTATAAGTATTCCATTTAAAATCAGGAACAAAAGAAGAAAGTCCAGTGGCACCACTTTGATTCAACATTGCACTACAGGTCTTAATCAGTGCAGGAAGGCAAAACCATGGAAAAGGCAGCAGAAAGACTAGAAAAGAAGAAATAAACCCATCCTTATTTGCAGATCATGATTGACTACACAGAGTAAAGGAATCGTATAAACTATTAGAATTTTATTAAGAGAATTCAGCAAGGTTGTTGGATACAGGCTTCTAAAGTACAGGTGTTAGTCTGTTTCCCAGGCTGCATGATGGACACATGGGGTTCATTTTCTTTTTTCATTACAATCATTTTTATCTTCATGCAGACGTTATATGTACTCTCCAGGACGTGCATTTCACCATAAGCGTTAAAAACAAATGAAAAGTTTGGAGGCAGAAATCTCAGTGCTGTGCTCTCCTGAGAGTCCAGGTGAGAAAAGAGGGCTGAAAACAGGGCAGAGACAGTGATGACAGGCCAGCTGAGGGCTTAGAGGAAACCCACTACATAGCCTCAGAGCACAGTGAATGGGGCACAGAGGCCCCCCTCACCTCCCTGTCAATGAGGCCTTCCCTCTACAAGCAACCTTTGCCCCAGAGCCCCCTTCCTGACAGCCCCATTCTGCACCCCCTCACACCAGACAGTGGAGCTGCTGTCTTCGGGCCCCTGGGGCTACAACTGGGGGGCTCAGCTCAGCCTCCAAGCCTGTGGGCACAGCCCATCTCAGCCCTGGCCTCATAATGATGTAGCCAAATGGATGGAGTGAATACGCATTTACTGGGTCTGACTGACCCAGCCTCTCTTAGAATAAAAGTTGGAAACAACAGCCTCATAAAAGATAAGAACAAATCTTACTCACTTAAATAATTTCTGTCAAAGGCATGGTAACCCGTCAAACTGCTATCTGTGTCGAGTTCTGTTTGGGGCTTTGGGCTGCAGGGAACAGCAGTGGAGAGGATTTTTTTCTGTCTCAAGAGGAACAGTGGTTCCACATCCTAAGCCCTAAGACCAGCCAGGCAGCCGTCAGAGCGCTGATACAAATGCAGAATCAACGGGTGCCCGTCTGGCTCATTTAGGACCAAGGACTGGGCTCCTAGTTGCAGCATACTTCACCTCTCCGCCCTTGAGCCTCTCTGTACCCTGTCCTCTCCCCTGCCCCCATCTCTAGGTGTCACCTACGAACGGAAAGGGAAGGGGACCAGCCCAGAAGTATATCAAACTCTGCTCCAAAGAACCATAGCACCCTTCTGATAACTCCCTCGTGGGCCGGAGGCGGGGGAGGAGGAAGGAAGCACTGAGTTTCCTACCCACATGTCAGGCACAGCAGCTCCAATGTGACCTGCTGGAAATACTGGACTTTGCATCAGATTTCAGAGAGGATATTTTTAAATTTCTGATAAAAGAATATAAAGCGAAAAAAAAAAACAAAAAGTGTGAAAACTGCTATAAGAGAAGGCCTCTGGGTCATGAAAATAGCAACATCCTAGATCAGTAGGTTCAACACACCCAGAACCATAACCAAAAGTCCTGGTGGCAACTGAGAGCAGGTGTGAGCAGGACGAGGGCCCGTCCGGAACAACACACTAGCCAGGGGTCCTCCTGCCCCTGCAAACACACACACACACGCAGCAATCACCAGGGAGGCAGAACAACCTCTTTAGGGCTGGACCCCACCATAATGCGGCAACAAAGACTGGGTACAAGCAGGGTTTGCAGGACAGACGGCCTCAGCTTGGAACACAGCTTTACCACGTGCAATAGACCACGTACTAAGAACAAAGGAGCAGAAGATTAAGGAAGTGAGGAAAAGCCACCAAACAGGTACCTCAGTGAGGACACTCCAGAAGGGAGAGGAACGGAGAGACGGAAGAAGGGAGGAAGAGGGAGAGAGGGCAGAGGGCGGCTGAGGCAGGCAGGAACAAGAGTGGGAGGCCCTGAGCGGCACTGACAATAAGCAACACCCGGGATTTGATCAGAAGACTAAACCCCAAAGGCAGCCAACTCAAGGAGGGCAGAGAGTACCTAGAAACTTGGCACTCGGAAGCCCCAGCTGAGAATCCTTCGGGGGGAGCTGTGATACCAGAAAGAGGAAGGGAAGATTTTTTTCCCTTTGAAAAGTCTGAACACCTGTGAACAATATGATTCCTCCGCTGGCCAAGGAAGGAAAAAAGCTTCAGGATAATTCCCACTTCCTAAAAAAGGAGACTCTCAGAGGCCAAGCCTCGGGGCAGGGATGTGATCTCTCATACGCCAGAAGGGAAGCCATCTTCCGTGGTCCAAGTGGGAGACATGGATGTAAAACCATCCGTCCTCTCAGAGGCCAAGCCTCGGGGCAGGGATGTGATCTCTCATACACCAGAAGGGAAGCCATCTTCCGTGGTCCAAGTGGGAGACATGGATGTAACACCATCCATCCTCTGACCTTTTCCCACAATAAATACCACAAGCCAAGAAAGGTAGCTGCTATGGCTAAGTGTCTCAGGAAGACACAAACAAAAAGATGGAGCAAGAGGAGAAATCTTTTATATGGTTAAGATGCTCTGAGTTTGTCCAGTCCCCAAACGTGACTCATGCCCCCTCAAACTGAACACGACCATCAAGACTGGGGAAACTTCACTCCTAAACCATAAATGCACTGGACTCAGAGACCCAACTCTGACCTCTGCTGAGAAGCTGGCATTAGAACCGAAGACCATATTCCCCTCAAAGCCAATCTGACTTTGAAGCCAACAGTCCACTATGCCTCCAGAGATTATTAATATTGTGGTTTGGTTAGAAATCAATAAATGTACTTTTTAATCATCCTTGAAGCCAAAATCTATTGAATAGTCTGCTGCAAATACCTAAAAGCTAGTGCTATTTATTTTACTACTATTCCAACTACAGCACTTGTTTTGAACACCTTCTATTATTTGTGGGTTTTAATCAGACATGGTAACATATTTTTAAGTGAGAAACAGGTTTGCAATTCTGAAAAAAGAACAGTCAATGGATTGGGTATTATTTTGCCTTTCAAGAGAACTGAAAAAGCTACTACAGTTGAGGAATAAAAAACAGAATTTGAGAAGTATAAAATCTTCAGAATAAATACAAAATAATTTCTGCAGTGAAAAAGAAATACAGTAAGAACTCCATCTGTTCCCTTTACAACTGCTGTAAATGAAATTGGATGCAGATTTTTAAAATCAGTTTAATATCTAAGCAGACAACTAGAAACAACTCCTTGATACTGTAACCACAGAACGGTTTCAGAAGGCAAGGGGGAAACAGTGCTCTGGAAATACAAGTGAAGAATATAAGAAAGAGATTGATTCTCCAGATTTTCAAGTAGAGTTTATATCTGGAATGTTCTGAGGTCAGAGAAAAGCTGTTGAAAGAAATGCAAAACAGAGCCCGAAGCAATGGTAGGCTCCCAGCCCAGCTCAGGTTCTCCATCTCAAAGACCCAGGCATCTAACACTTTCCTAGTCCAGCCTTCCTTGTGGGCTCCGGGGGGACCTCCTGGGAGGATGCAGCCAAGGCATTCCATAGGATGATGCTTTCTTATCACAACGGGCTATTCTGAACTGGGTTCGATTCACTGGTTCAAGCCTGTACTGTCTGCTTCCGTATTTCAAAACACAGCATAAAAACAAAGAAAGGGGAGGAGCTCTGCTTAGAGCTGATGCCCTAGTGAGAAGGGCTGACCTGTGACAGCCACGAGCAAGCTGAACTCCGTCTGTGCGTGATTCATACTGTGATGCAGAGATAGATGCTTCCATGAGCCCTCCCACAAATTAGTTATGGAAAATGGGGTTTATCTATTTACCACCACAAATTTATTTAAAGGAGAACTTCCAGTAATTCTGATAGACATCATCCACATGTACGCCCTTGCCTGTCCCTTTGAGAAACACATAACAAAGCCACCTGCCCATTTCCATATTATGCCACTCTGTGTTTCTTTCTTACGGTTGTCCCAGTGGTGGTAAGACCAGTGCCCAGTCTGTTAGAGAATTTGGGTCAATGTGGAGAATGGCCCCACAGGAAGACTTTCATCTCTCCCAGTCTCTCCCTCTCTTTGCCAATCACCTCTCTGCCTCACTAAGCTCACCCCTCCTTCAAGGTCTAGTACCAGGATTCCCTCCTCTATGAAGTCATCATAACTTTTCTCCAATTTCTTTGGCATTTATAATCCTCACCACGATAAGAGTATCTTGGACCCCTCCAGCTGTTTATGTACGTGCATCTTTCTCCTCCCCACGGTTTCATAATATGATAATGATCACCGTCAAACAGCTCGCTGAGGCCCTAGCATACACTAATGCCATGGTACAGTTGAGGAAAATAAAAAGGTGCTTAGAGACAAAAGTTCTAATTTTAAAGTTTCATCATTTCCTAAGAATGTGATCCAGGAGAAGTCACCTTACTTGTCTGAGCCTTAATTTCCTCATCTGTAAAACGGAAGTGATGATTCATGATGACAAAGGAGGAAGAGGAGGAGGAGGAAGAGGAGGAGTAGGAAGAAAAAAAGAAGGCCTTGTCAGCAGGACATGGGGGGATTTTGAACTTGGGACCTGCGCTGTTTCATTTACCTACTGATTCACCAAATACAAGTTCCTTAGACTCTCGCAGTCTGTTCCCTCATCTATGAAACTGGAATAATAGTACCTACCCTGATGACTTGTCTTTTTAGTTAACAAAAGAAAGGACCAGGCAGAGGGCCTGGCACACACGATGCCTCAAACAAATGAGAGGTATGATTATTACGTTCATGATTATGAGTCATACTCGTTCCCTGACCTCAAGGGGGTCCCAGTCCACCAAAAACAGTGAGATACAGAGACTCACCTCCCTCCCAGTGCGCAGCAGCACATGCTGAGGGCAAAAGGGCCAGGACGGACGGGAGAGATTCGCTTCAGATGCTGGGAAGGAAGGGAAAGGTCGCAGAAGGCGCCATCAACGTGGCAAGGTGCCACGCTCAGGAAAGCACAGATCCTTCCCATTCCTTTCCCAGCATAAGTGCCCACTGCACACCAAGCACCTTCCCACAAGACAATCCAAACGCAGGAGTTTAAGCAATGTCCTTGAGGCAGTGGGAAATCTGCGGTGACTTTCAATCAGAGGAGTGACATGGTGGGAGATGCACTTTAGGAAAATTCATCTGAGAGGGCTGTGCAGAATAATGCGTGGAAGAGGCCAATCGGTTCATAATATCCAAAAGGTATGGATATTAATATATCCATAATATCCAACCCAAATGTCCATCTAATCAGCTGATGAAGGGATAAACAAATATGGTATATCCATATAGTGGAATATAATGTGTCCATAAAAAAGAATGAAATTCTGATATACGCAACAACATGGACGAACCTTGAAAACATTATAAACCTTAAAAACATTATGCTGAGCGAAGGAAGCCAGAGACAAAAGTCCACATACTATACAATTTCATTTCTATGAAAGTCCAGAATAGGGAAATCTACAGACAGGAAGCAGATTAGTGGATGCTGGAGGCTGGAGGCAGCGGGGGCAGGAGGACAGTGGCATATGATATCTAAAGGGTTTGGGGCTTCTTTTTGAAGCGAGGAAAATGTTCTAAAATTGACTGTAGGCAACTTGTATACTACTTGAATTAGATTTCAATGGAGCTGTTTTAAAAGGAAGCCGAGAGGAGTCACCACGGCAAGCAGAGTGCAGGCCTGAGACGAAGCCCCAAGGACAGGCAGGAGCCACATGGGAGAGGAAGGAGTGAGAAAACATTCTCAGACTTAGAGGAAGATGGAGAGTATGGCTTCATTTTATTGTACTTCATTTGACTGTGCCTGGAAGATAGTGTTTTTCACAAACGGAAGGTCTGTGGCGACCTTGTGTCAAGCAAGTCCATCGGTGCCATTTTTCCAACAGCATTTGCTCACTTCGTGTCTCCGTGTCACATTCTGGTCATTCTTGAAATATTTCAAACGTTTCCATTATTGTCATATTTGTTATGGTGACCTGTGATCAGTCATCTTTGACGTTATTAAGCAAAAAATTATGACTCACCAAAGGCTCAGATGATTCGTATTTTTAGCAAAAATATTTTTGAGGTAGGTATATTTTTTTAGATGTAATACGATTATACACTTTGTAGACTATAGTATAGCGTGAACAGAACTTTTCCCTGCACTGGGAAACCAAACAATTCGTGTGACTCACTTTACTGAGATATCTGCTTGACTGCGGTGGTCTGAAACCTAACCAGCGATGTCTCTGAGGTCTGCCTGTACTGTGAAAGGTAAGCTCCCTGTGCCCTCGAGAACCCAGGACAGAGATGGAAGTGTGGCAGACTGGTCCTCACCTGGCCAAGGCTTTAGATCTGCCTCAGCCACCTGCTTGCTGTTTGACCTTGATGAAGTCTTTGAACTTCTATAAGCCTTAATTGTCTCATCTACAAAATAGGGGAAACGACAGTATCTACCTCATCAAGTTAGTTGTGAGAATTCAATGATGAAAATGTATTATCGTCAGGGAAATTGCCTGACGCATGGAAGGTCCTCAGTCAATATCAACCACCATGATCATCGTTATCATTATTCAGAAATACTTTTGACTAAACGGGGAGAACAATGTGGGGGCAGGGAGGGTGGTTTACGTTCAGAGGAGCAGTTTGTAGGGCCTAGTAGTTGGTGAGGCCGAGCCCAGGGCTTCTCATCATTACCACTGAGACACACATTCGCTGATGAACGTCACTGCTCAAAATACCTCTTAAGCCGGGTTTCCAAAAAGAACAGTGAAACTTAACAGCCAATCAGTAAGGAACACCCTGCGAGAAACGCGGCCATTGGCACATCCAAGGGTAACCAGGCACACTGGGCAACATAGCACTGTTCTACCCTGACTTCGGCTTGGCCATTCCCTGCCTGCCTACCTAAAGGGGAATGAATATAGACGCCCAAGAACTCGTATAAGCACGCCAACTCACACTCCTCGCTGCAGGGTCAGGACTGTTGAAGTCAGAGGTCAGCAAACTACAGCTCATAAACCAAACAGGCTGCCACACGTTTTGTAAATAAAGTTTCACTGTAAACAAACATGGCACGTGTTTCTGTACAGTCTATGGCTTTCTTCGTACTACAGTAGAGTTGAGTAGTTGCAACAGAGACCACGCGGCCCACAGAGCTTCGAATATATATTATCTGACCCTTTACAGAAAAAGTTTGCCCAGCCCTGGTTTAACTTATATTGAGCCCACTCCTTTGTCCTATGATTTTCTATTCCTTTCAACTTTTTCTTTTTTTTTACCATTTTAAAGTCTTTATTCTTCTTTACTATATTTCACCAAGACCATTAATAATAGCAACATTGTCTTTCAATAGGATTCCCTATCTGGCCAACTCTCACGAAACTTAAATAGGTCTCAGGTATAAAAGGTGTTGGACTCAGGGCTGCTGGAAAAAAATAATGAAACCTGTTAATGATTCATTCATTACCTAACCTGCAACTGCTGTAATCCGGCATCCATAGGTCACAAGGTGCCGTGTGCAGCAGAGACAGGGCGGTGCAGGGAATAGATGCGGGGGGGGGGGGGGGAGGACTGGAAAGCCTGCGTTCTAATCCCAGCCTTTCCACTAACTTGCCGAGTGACTCCCGGGAAACTGCTTTCCTTTTCTAGACCACAGGGTCCTCCTCTTAACCTGAACCTCTGAACCTCCATGTTCTCTCCTGGCCCTGGGACTCAAACTCTGTACACTCCTATAGTCCACCTTCATGACATCTATCCAATAGTGAGGATACAATCAGATAAGAGTGTTTGCAGCAGCTAGCACAGAGTGGGGTACAGAGTAAGCACTAAACAGGAGCAATTACTATTGCTATTAGTAAGTATCTGCTTTTTATTTACTAAATATTTAAATTACATCGTCATCTTTTGAAGACTATGCTAGAGCACATTATATTACAGTACATTACAGGCTGACATGATTAAGAAAGAATTATATAAAGGAATGCAAACTTACAGAAGAGACAAATGAAAAGATGATTATTTCTATTACAAAAGGATTTTTCCCCTTTACCAAATAACTCATCACAGGTTTCCTGCAAAAAGTGAACTGCCCTCAAGTAGACACGAGTTGCTGGAGGACCATGGGATTTTCCTTCAATTCTTCAAGATCATTTCCATCGTGTGAAAAAGCACGGCATGCTTCGGAGCACTCTGTTGACGTCTGTTGGCAACAGCAGAGGAGCCACCTAAGACCAAGCTTCCCACGTGCGTGGCGGCGAAGTCTCTGTCCTCAAGGTGCTCAAGGTTGATCACCCTCATTTGTCAGATGACTCGACAGAGCCACAGAGAACTTGGGTGACTCACCCAGGGCCACCCGGTTGTCAGCCACAGAGGCAGTGTTCAAAGTCCAGCACTACCTCCCACAATACCTTCCACGTGAATTCGTTCAATTCTAATGCCAGAAACTTCTCAAGGACACGGGCTTCGCTTCTAGGAGCCCAGAGTTTTGTAATTTCTGCTAATGGTCTTACGGCCCTCGTAGTTGCAAACTTTTAGGGCTGGATGGAGAACCAGCCTTCACAGATGGGATGGGCGCACGCGAGATAATCGACTTGGGTCTCCAAGATGTTTATCCTCATTATTGTTTCCGGGAGCTGATTTAAATATTTTAATGAATCATTTTATTGGGCTCAGGCTCAAAGAAAATGTGAGCAAAGAGGGCAAACTTCTAAGATCAAGTTAGAGCTCCAAATTTACTACAGAAAATACGTGAAAGCTGCTACCTAGAGTTAAAATGGGGCTTTGACATTCTTTATAAGAATATTTTAAACTCTTCATTGCCAAGTGCAAAGGAGCCTGGATTTGCTGATGCAAGCACTGCCCTGAAGGACACAAGGAGACCAAGAAGACTGCGAAGAAGCTAGGGGGAGGGAGGCAACAGTCCCCGGGCAGCAACTCAGTCAAATCACTACCGTACCCGCTGAACAGATGAGGAACTCAGGCCTCCGGATATTTCCAGAACGCTCATAAATTATCCTTTGGACGGAGGCCATGTTATTATTTCACTGTTTTCCTACTTCTAATATGTATCAGACCCTGGGGATATAAAGGGGATTACGAGGCAGTCCTTCCCTTAAAGAGTACACACCAGAGTGAGGGGAGGGGTGTGGACAAGCGAACTGACAAGAATAACAAAGTACGATAAACAGAGGCACATGCGCATTAGGCACTATCACAAGGGGCACCTGGCCTCCCTGAATGATGCTTAGAGATGTTAGTTTCTAACATCTACAATTGTGGTTATAGGGGAAACGCATATTGCAACTTGCTCCTCTGAGATGACCTTCCTTGAAACAAAAGCAACTGGTTATTTGTTATGAATACATGATACACAAGAAACCTCTTAAAAAGCCAAGGCAACAAAATAAACTAGGCCCCGCAGATGGAAAGTAATCAGAAAGCCTTAGGTCATGAATAAAACACGCTGATCATGAAATATTTCTCCTTCACTGCTGAAAGAAGAAGGATCAGGCTATGAAAGCTGGCCTCTCAGGCCATCTGCTAGGGCTAAGGCTGAATCCCGGGAAGAAGAGTTTAAAATAAACACTTACAGAATTAATTAAAGAACAAGAGAAAGATGAAGGGAGAAAGGGAAGGAGGGAGGAGAGAGAGGGAAGGAGATGAAACAGGGATGCTTTCGTGCCTTTGATGTCACCTCTCCTCTTCTGGGGTCTCTAGCACATGGGAATCATTAGGGTTCATTCATGAACAGATATTCATCACCTCAAAATAGATTTTTTTTTATTGAACTATAGTCAGTTATAATGTGTCAATTTCTGGTGTACAGCATGATAGTTCAGTCATACATATACATACATACATTAATTTTCATATTATTTTTCATTATAGGTTACTATGAGATATTGAATATAGTTCCGTGTGCTATACAGTATGAACTTGGTGTTTATCTATTTTATATATGGAAGTTAGTATCTGCAAATCTTGAACTCCCAATTTATCCCTTCCCACCTCGTTTCCCCTCCGATAACCTTAAGTTTGTTTTCTATGTCTGTGAGGCTATTTCTGTTTTGTAAATAAACTTATTTGTCTTTCTACATATGAGTGATATCCTATGGTATTTTTCTTTCTCTTTCTAGCTTATTTCACTTAGAATGACAATCTCCAGGTCCATCCATGTTGCTGCAAATGGCGTTATTTTATACTTTTTATGGCTGAGTAGTATTCCATTGTATAAATATACCACAGCTTCTTTATCCAGTCATCTGTCATCATCTCAAAATATAAAATATAAACTGCTATAAGGATACTGAACAGAAGAGGAAGAAGGAGGAGGAGGAACAGAAGGAGAGGGAGAGAGGGAGGGCAGGGATGGGGGAAAGAAGGGTAAGGGGGAGGGGAGGAAGAGAAAGGGCTATCATTTTATTGAATACTTAGTATTATCTCAGTTAATTAAGTGGTGACTATTATCTCAGTTAATTGATTAAGTGGTGAATTGGCAACAGTCAAGGAGTGTGGATTCAAATCTTAGCTCTGCCACTTCCTAGTTGATCATTCTGGGCCTCAGTTTTCTCATCTTTAAAATTAAATACCCATTCCTGTCCTAACGATCTGGAAGACTATGAAGACCAAATGAGATAATGGAAGTGAACAGGTCACGTAAACTCTAAAGTCCTATACACGTTAGTTATTGCTAATAATTTTATTCCCCACCATGGAACACTCTTTAACTTTGACAAAATAATGTTCCTTCTCAAGTCCTTTGTGAGTTATAGATTTGGGTAAGGTATGGTTTCATTGTTGTTTTCACATCGAATAAGGGACATGACAGTATGTATGAAAATATATTCTGGAGGTCAGAAGTCATAAACCTAGAGAGTCCTGGTCACTGGAAGTCCTAATCTATGGGCAGTCTGGTAAATACTCTAGTCAGGCTTCTAAAGAGACCCTAATGCCACATGACTCCTGCTCTGCCTGGGCAGCTGACAGAGAACAGTGCTGTATCTGACTGAATGAAGGACGGATGGGCACAGAGGAAGGACGTGATGGATTCAGTGTTAAGAACATGCCAGTTCAGGCTTGGTCATCATTTTGCTTTATCATTCTTCTGTTCTTAAAAAAGTCACACAAACTCATGATAGAAAAAGTCAGACTATACAGGTAAGAAAATAGGAACAACTATACTACTCAGCCATAAAAACCGACAACATAATGCCATTTGCAGCAACATGGATGCTCCTGGAGAATGTCATTCTAAGTGAAGTAAGCCAGAAAGAGAAAGAAAAATACCATATGAGATCGCTCATATGTGGAATCTAAAAAACAAAAACAAACAAAAACAAAGCATAAATACAGGACAGAAATAGACTCATGGACAGAGAATACAGACTTGTGGTTACCGGGGCGGGGGGAGGAGTAGAGGGTGGGAAGGGATAGACTGGGATTTCAAAATTGTAGAATAGATAAACAAGATTACACTGTATAGCACAGGGAAATATACAAAATGTTATGATAAATCACAGAGAAAAAAATGTGACAATGAGTGTGTATATGTCCATGAATGACTGAAAAATTGTGCTGAACACTGGAATGTGACACAACACTGTAAAATGATTATGAATCAATAAAAAATGTAAAAAAAATTAAAAAATTTAAAAAAAAGAGACATTAGAGAAAAAAATAAAAAAATAAATCAGACTTTTCTGTACTACCTACATACAAACACGGCTAATGCATTTAGTGTCTATTTCCAAATCTCTTTCTACACATATGAACATGAGTTGTTAAGACTACAATTACACATGGTGATCTTTTTTAAGAAGGATATTTTATTACAAAAATAAGTAGGTTTAAGGAAAAGAAGAATATTAGGTAATAAATGCAAGGAGGAAACGGGACAACATGGGGTGGGGAACCACAATGTTTGCTAGTTTTCATTCTCTTGACAACTATTAGAACCAGGCCCTAGGGTATCTGTCCCTACTCTGGGGGACAGGACCAGCAACCAACCCAGCAACGAAAAAGACTCCCAGCTGCCACACGTGTCACATGGGTTCAATACCAAGTAAAACATTTGTTATCTCAATACCAAGAAAAAGGGTGCGAATCCTAAGATATAGACCAGAGATTCCAGTGTTTTTGGATGATGAAGATGAAAAAAAATACAATATACAGGAGTTGGGAGAAGGAGAAGACTAAACCATGCCTCAGATGTCATTCTCCTTGAGAAAACGGAGACTTTCTCAGCGGTTAAGGCACAGGCTTTGGAGTCAAGTAGACATGATTTGGCATTTGAGCTCAGCCACTCAGTGGTGTGATGATGGACCAGTCAAGTCCCCTTTCTGAGCACCCATTTCCTCATAGGTGACATAGGAGTGGATAACAACCAGGACTTCCTCGCGGACCTTCATGTAGTGCACAGAAAGCATTTGGAATCGAGTTTGGCGCACGGATGGAGAACTATCATAGCAGCTCGCCCGGCAGCCCTTGCAACTCCACCCAAGAGGCCCTCAGGTACAGAAGCTGGCAGGAACCCAGAGGTCACGGAGTCCGAGCCCTTCATTTCTCAAAGGGGAACACGAAGGCCCGAAGAGGGGAAGACAGTTTACCGATGGCACGCATCTATGCTCCATTAATTCAGTAAACATTCATTGAGCATCTGGGTAAAATGCTATTCTAGGAGTGGGGCAGGCGGTGATAAAATGGATCTCGTAAGTGAAGATGCTTACAATCCACCTAAGTTACTTCATCTCTGAAGTAACTTTATCTCTCAGCTCCCGCACCTAAAAGATGGGAGCGATAACGGCACCTACCTCACAAGGTGACCTGAGGGGCTACACGTAAAGAACTTAGAACACTGCCTGGAACATAATCAGCTATGTACATTTTTATATAAATATATGAAATATATTTATATTGTAACATACATATTTTATATTTATATTTGGAATATATGTGTACATGTATTTGTGTGTGTGTATATACATACACACAAATATGTATATACATACATATTCATTTATGTATTTATTTTTGTATACTCATACAGTTTGAAGCCTAGAATGAGGCAAAGGCCATCCCTCTCCATCTTCAGCTGTTTTGTTTTTTCTCCTGGCCAGCAAAGTCGTGGAGACATGGAGCCCTCCACAGTAATGTCCCAGTGTCCGGTCACTGAGACAGCTGCAGGGGCGGCGGCCGTCGCATCCTCCCCCTGGACTGCCGCGTCAGCCACGTCTGTACCCTGAAGGCCAGCGCTCCAGCAGTACCCTCCTGATCCACCACCTCCCTGGACATAAAGCAACAGTGGCTCCTTTGGGTGGGCCAGTTCAGTGGTGGTGCTCTGGGTCTCACTCCTGGAGACATGGCCTAGAAGCCCCACGACCAGCCATCCCAGCGATTTTGTCAGTACCTAACTGACAGCACTAAAATACCTGTCTGCTTACAACGGCAAGAGGCATTTCTGCCGCCTTCAGACGAACACTGACTGCTATAGACGAGTATGATCTCAAAAGGCAGGGATGAGGTGGAGAGAGAGTAAACACACCCCAGCCAGCGGGAAGAGCCTGAGCAAAGGTGCAGAGCAGGGATGTGCAGGATGCAGGCAGCTGAGCAGGAGGACCAGGCCTCCTGGCTGGGCAGACCACCACAGCTAGGCTGGCAAAGCTTTGCTCTGGGGACCGATGCCACAGAATGAACCCTGTGATCATGTCATCAGACATGAGAGACAGCTGGGAACAGCTGTGCACCACCCCGGGGAGGTGAGGCTGGTGGAGTCTCAGTGCCATTACAACCTGCAAGAGCCCCTTTTCTTTTTTTTTTTTTTTCAAATGCCTATTTCATAGAAACAGAGAATAGAATGCTGGTTGCTACAGGCTGGGAGGAGAGAAAAAGGTGGTGATGAAGGTAAAGAATAAAACTCTAGGTTTAAGAAGAATAAGTTCCAACGATCTAATGCACAGCATGGTGATTATAGTCATAATGCAGCATTGCATACTTCAAAGTTATTGAGCACAGACCTCACACATTCTCACCGCACACACAGACACACACACACACAAAGGAGTTATCTATGTTAACTATGTAGAGTGATAGATGCATTAATTGATCTTGGTAAGCATTCTATAATCTATATAAAATCATTATGTTGTACACTTTAAATATATACAAGAATATTTGTCAATTATTCTTCAATAAAGTTTATAAGAGTTCTTTTAGTACCAGGGAAAGAAAATTGGAAGCTATATATTTCTGGCGTCATCCTCCAAAGATAAAAGATGTTTTTAACAGGAAAACTAAGCACAGAACCAAGGCTGCCTAACAATGAATGACTTTCTTGCTTCTAAACAGAAATTTTTGATTAAAGTATATCAATATTAACTTTATTTTATAGGATTCCAGTATTTCTGCCAAGACCGATTCTGCCAATGCCACAGAAATTTCCCCAATGAAATTGTTTCAGTTTATGAATGCTATCTATTTCTAGAGAAAAAAAAAACACACACACTGCAATGTGTCATAAATGGGGAAAGTTTACATAAGAGAAACAAAACAGAACACCCAAAATGAACAGTACATTTAAAATAAAAGGCTTCAGGACTGCCAAAAATGAGCACAACGAATAGATGATACATTTTCCCATTCTAAATTCCACAGACATGAAGCATTTTTCAATCTCCAGTTTATACTTAACATATTAAAATTCAATCACTAAATTGCTGGATGAACAACATCCCCCTACTCCCCCACCTACTGCTACGTGGACAAATAAATAGACGTGAGTGGGGATGCGGCAGGAACGTTGCAAAGGTTTATTCTGTGGCCATATAGCGGTAGAAATGATTATAAATTCTAAGGCCAATAAAAACTGGGGCCATATCTCTTTGATACCAAAAAGAAAAGCAACCTCTATGTTGTATCAAGGAGACAGAAAAAGCACAAGCTTTAGAACCCGATACACATGGGCTGGAGTCCCAGCTCCGATGCTTCTTAAGTGCACGATCTCAGGCAAGTCTCTTGGAGTCTTTGAGCCTGGATTTCCTCATCTGCAAAATGGGGATTATGGTTCACCTACTTCACAGAGCTGTTATGACACTAAATAAAACAACAGCTGTAAAACTCTTAACAGTGCACAACATATAGTAAACTCTCAATTAGCATTAGTCACCAAGTTACCCTACCTTTTCATAATAATTGCTTTGAGATATAATATACATACCATACAATCCACCCATTTAAAGTGTGCAGTTCAATTATGTTTTGTATTAATTCAGAGTTGGGCAACTCTGACTACACTCTAATTTTAAAAGATTCTTGTCACCCCTAAAAGAAAGCTTTTAGCCATCAGCAGTCGCTATACTGCCTTCTTAATCCCCACAAAAGACTGCTAAGAACTTGGGCCCTGGAGCCAGTCGCAACTGAGTTCAAGTCCAAACTCTACCACTTGCTAGTTGTGTGATCCTCAGAAACTTAAACTTACTGGGCCTCAGTGTCTTCAGTGTAAGAGGGAGATGATAATACTGCCCACCAGCTGGTGAGACAGCGCATTTGTATGACTTGCCAATGGCTGGCCCTAGTGAGCACCAGATAAAAGGCAACCATCGTCATCATAACCCTTCTTTTCATTCAGTCTCCTCATTTTCCTCTTTCACTTTTTCTCTGATCTTTCATTATCCTTCCACTAAAATGCATCCCCAGGGCCTAGAACAGCACCTAGCACAGAATAAGCACAATACGTATTTCATGAACTAATAACTTAATTATGTAGTGCTTGTGAGCGTGTGTATAGACTTCTTTTCATTTAAACCAGATCCTAGTTCAGAAAAAAAAAAAGTAAAGTGGCTTCTTGAATAGTAGTAAAACATTATGAAAGCAAAAGGAAATGTTCCCATCTAATGCCAACTAGAAGCAAGTTTTTTGAAGGGCTGTGTCCAAATTATCATAATCATTGCCTAAATTCAGCCACAGAGGCCCAGTGAAATTCAGTCACGTTCTACAGCTCCAGATCGAGCCGTGAGCTCCCTCCCCCCCCAGCCCTTCTCACATCCAGGGGGCGTATGAAATGACGCCTGCCAGATTCGGCAACAGCTCCGGGACGGTTCATACAAAGGCTCACACAGCTAGTAGGTTGTGAAGCCATGATTCAAAGCCAGGCCACTTGACTGCAAAGTCTACATTTTCTTGGCTACATCACACTGCTGCCTTATTAGAATCATTCATGTTTTCTCAGGAATCAAAACAGAAAAGTACACTCGCCTCTCTGTGCATCCTGCAGTGGCAGGAAACATGGAAGGAGGAAAACGGTACCAAAAAAATAGAGCCACTCAACAGCAGCAGATGCTGCTTCAAGCCAGGTTGCAGGTTGACTATACTTGGCTTATTACTGGAAACATGTGGTTAAATTTTAACGCAGCATGTCTATACTTGAGTCCATTCACAATTCCTTACTCTTGGTGAGAAATGCTTTTTACGTGCTGTGTAAGTGGCAGCATGATGGAGTAGAAAGAGCACTGGAGTGGGAGTTCAGATGACGAGGCCGGTAACAGCCTGCCTTGGCCAAGTGGGTCTGCTCCTCTGAATCCCATTTCCTCTTCCTGGGAAATGAGGGGGATCCAACCAAGTATGACTCAGGGCCCTTCTGACTCTAATATTCCCAGGTTCTCTGATGTCTCCAGGCAAAGCAAAACTGACTTTGGATTCTCTTAACACTCACTTAATTTAAATAATTAATGTCTTTATAGCCTTGGATGGAAAGTTGACCCACCAACTGACTGAATCACAAACTCCTCAGAGAAGAGCAGAGAGCTCAGGTCTCCACCCAAGGCCTCAGGGCCCAGACGACTGGAAGCTGACTGACTACAGAGAATGAGAGGAAGTTCACAGGCACCAAAAGGATGCCCTCTGTGTACAATGGTTTCCCTTGGAGAGTCTGGATTGTTTTACCTTAAAGTAAACCGACTCCATTAAAGCAAAAAAGAGAACTGCGTTTGCTTTAGAATACACAATTATCAGGGGCTTCAAGATGGCGGAATGGAAGGATGCAGGGCTCACCCTCTCCCACAAACACATCAAAAATACACGTGCATGTGGAACAACTCTTACAGAATACCTACTGAACTCTGACAGAAGATCTTCTACACGTGGAACTACAAGGAAAATCTTCACGAAATCAGACAAAAAAAAAAGAAAAAGGAAATGGGGACAGGACTTGCCCCCTAGGGAAGGGGTGGCAAAGAGGAAATCGCCCTCACCCTGGGAAGATCCCTCCCCAGTGGGGGGGCTGGCTGGGACAGAAGGCGAGCTTCAGAGGCTCCGAGGGGAGCACAGGAGCCTCTCTGTGGCAGACAAAACGAAGGAACTGGCACAGAGGGCCCGTGTGGTCCCTAGCCCGAGACACGAGCAGGCGGACGCATGCCAGGCCGGGTGCTGGAGTATGGACAGGCTGAGGCTGGAAATGCGTGCAAAAGAGCTTGAGTCTGCCATGGAAAGCTCCACTGTTGGCGAGCGCAAAAGGAGGGCCCTAACGCCACCATAACAACTTCCTGCTCCACTACCCCCCAGGACATTGCTCAAATGAAAAGGCCTCCTCCTTAATACAGTCTCTTGAAGGGAGGGGTGTGACGCTTCCATAGCATCCTCCTTTTCCATGAGCCCAAAGGGTGTGGCCTGATCATAAAAACCCCATTGTTAACAAGCTCTGTGAGCCCACAGAACAGGGGACTGGCGACACTACAGAGAGCACTTCCCAGTGGATAGCTCCTGTGGAGGGACGCCCAGCGGCTCCTTCCCCAGCAGCACTCCAGTCCTGCGTACCACACACAGCAGCTCAGGAACAAATCTGGGGGCTTCTACTCCAACAACTGGGGAACAGACCCAGGCCCTGACCAGATTGTGACAACCACAGAGCAAAGAGGAGGCCCGGCTCAACATCCAGTGCAGGCTCTGGTGACCAAAACACCAATCACATCCCATATCAAAAGGATAACAGCCAGCACACACGGAAGAAAGACGTGGCAGCCATCCATACAAAAAACAACCCTCACACCAAAAATATTAGCTAAACACAGTCTACATAGGGGCTCACTGACATAAAAACAGCCCCTCAAGACAATAGTAGATAACTGTTACTCCTAAATTCATACAGCCGGAGAAACGTAAGTAAAAGGAGGCTGAGAAACCACTCTAATTAAAAGAACAAGAGAAATCTCCTGAAAGAACAAATAATGGAATAGGCCTTTACAACCTACAGATCTCCAGTTCAAAAAGACTTCAAAAGCAAAGGCAACAAAGAAGGACACTATATAATGATAAAAGGAGTAATACAAGAAGGGGATATTACGCTCATTAACATATATGCACCCAATATAGGAACACTTAAATACATAAAACAACTACTAATAGACATAAAGGGAGAAGTTGATGCGACTACAATAATAGTAGACTTTATCACCCCACTAACATCACTGGACAGATCTCCCAGACAGAAAATCAGTTAGGCAATGGGGACACTAAATGACACGATAGAACAGTTAAACTTAACTTTCAGGACATCACATTAAAAAAAAAAAGAAAGAAAAGAATATACATTCTTTTCAAGTGCACATGGAACATTCTCTAGGATAGACCACATACTAGGGCACAAAACAAGTCCCAACAAAATTAAGAGGATAGAAATTATTTCAAATATTTTCTCTGACTACAACAGCATGAAACTAGAAATCAAGCACAGAAAGAAAAAATGAGAAAGAAAAATGATTGCATGGAGACTAAACACCATGCTGCTTAAAACAAAACAAAAAAACAATGTGTCAATGATGAAATCAAAGAGGAAATTTAAAAATACCTTGAGACAAATGGCAATGAAAACACAATCACCAACAACACAGAAATACAAAAAAATCGTAAAAGAATACTATGAACACCTACATGACAACATATTGGCCAAGTTTAGAGGAAATGGACAAGTTTCTAGACACATAAAGTCCACCAAAGCTGAATCAAGAAGAAATAGATCATTTGAACAGACAGATACAAGAATAGAATAGAAATAGAATCAGTAATTTAAAAAACTTCCTGCAAACAAAGTCCAGGACCAGATGGCTTCACTGGGGAATTCTACCAAACATATAAAGAACTTACACCAATCCTTCTCAAACTCTTCCAAAGACTGAAGAGGAGAGAACACTTCCAAATTCATTCTATGAAACCATCATCACCTTGATGCTAAAACCAAAGACACTACCATAAAAGAAAATTACAGGCCAGTATCTTTGATGAACATAGATGCAAAATTTCTCAACAAAATATTAGCAAACTGAATCCAACAAACACGTATAAAAGATTATACACTATGATCAAGTTGGATTCATCCCAGGGACACAAAGATCATTGAACATATGCAAATCAATCAACATGATACACTACATCAACAAAAGAAAGGACCAAAATCACAGGATCATCTCAATAGATGCAGAAAAAGCATTTGATAAAATTCAACATCCATTCATGATTAAAAAAAAACTCTTACCAAAATAGGTATAGAGGCAACATAACTCAACATAATAAAAGCTATTATGACAAACCCACAGCCAACAAAATACTCAATGGTTAAAAATTGAAAGCCTTCATGCTAAAACCTGGAACAAGACAAGGATGCCCACTCTCACCACTTCTATTCAACATAGTATTGGAAGTCCTAGCCACAGCAGTCAGACAAGAAAAAGAAATAAAAAGATCCAAACTGGAAGAGAAGTGGTAAAACTGTCACTATATGCAGATGATGTGGTACTATATATAGAAAACCCTAAAGATGCCACACAAAAACTAGTAGAGCTGATAAACGAATTTGACAAGGTAGGAGGATACAAGATTAACATACAGAAATTTGTTGCGTTTCTTTACACTAACATTGAAATATTAGAAAAGGAAAGTAAAACAAACAAACAAACCTTTTAAAATTGCATCCAAAAAAATAAAACTGACCAAGGAGGTGAAAGACTTATATGCTGAGAACTATAAATCACTGATAAAAGAAATTAAAGGTGATTTAAAGAAATGAAAAGATACTCCATGCTCTTGGATTGGAAGAATTAATACTGTTAAAATGACCATACTACCCAAAGCAATCTACAGATTTAATGTGATCCCTATCAAATAGCCCAGGGCATTTTTTACAGAACTAGAACAAATAATCCTAAAATTGATATGGAATCACAAAAGACCCAGAATTGCCAAAGCAATACTGAAGAAAAAGAGTGAAGCTGGAGGAATAACCCTCCCAGACCTCAGACAACACTACAGAGCTACAGTAATCAAAACAGCATGGTATTGGCACAAAAAGAGACATGTGGATCAGTGAAACAGAATAGAGAGCTGAGCAATAAACTCACACACCTACAGTCAATTAATCTTCAACAAAGGAGGCAAGAATATACAATGGAGAAAAGACAGGCTCTTTGGCAAGTGGTGCTGGGAAAGCTGGACAGCCACATGTGAATCAGTAAAGTTAGAACACACCCTTATACCATACACAAAAATAAACTCAAAATGGCTTAAACATAAGACAAGACACCATAAACCTCCTAGAAGAAAACATTTGCAAAACATTCTCTGACCTATCTAATCAACTTATTTTTATGTTATCTCTTCTCTGTCTCACTAGAATGCTTTATATGAGGACAGGGTTCTTTGCTTTGTGCTTAATATATATCACCAGTACCTAGAGCAGTGTTTTTACTTATAGTAAGTGCTCATCAGATAGTTCTTGAAGGAAGGGCGGGAGGGAGGAAGGATCTTTAGAAAACTTTGCTATTTTTAGCAAATTCCATGAAATATAACCTAACTTAAAAGTGTGTGTATTATACAAATACATCTTTAAGTTAAGCCTCTAAGCTCCCCCTTCCAACCATAAGTCCTCTCTTTGATAAATTCACGTGGGTCACCAGAAGTAAAGTAGTTCATATCAGCCTAGAGCTCAGTGGTGTGTCCATCTGAAAACTCCCCTGGAAATCTCAGACTTAATGCGGCCCAAACCGAACTCTTGCTTTTCTCCCCAGTCTGTTCCTCCCAGCCTTCCTCATCTCAATAAGTGTCATCATGTTCTCCTCCTCTTCATGTGGCTACCTTCTTCTCATCCTTCCGGTCCGTTGCAAATTCTGCTAGCTGACTAGCTAATATCCATCCTCTCTGCTTTCTTACTAACAAAACCCTCATTTTATTCAGTGTGGCCATGCGTCCTGCTACAAGACAGCATGTTGTCTCAGCCTCCTTTGTAACTGGCATAATAGAGGAGAGTTGCTGGGTGGGGCTTCCAAGGACTGCTCTTCAAAGGGACTGACTCAGCTGGGAGGTAGACGCTCTGCCTCCTCTACCTCCTTCCTCCTCCTTCCTGACTGGAAAGCCAGCAGGCATCTTGGGCCAACAAGTGACCTGAAGAATGGGAGTCCCATTTCTAAATCCAGAGAAGCTGGAGGAGCAGAGAGCTAGAAGGTGTCTGCGTCCTGATGACATCATGGAACCATTACATCTACCCTGGAATGCTCCCTTCCAGAGTTCTTTCATGTGAGAGAAACATATTTAAGCTATTGTTCTGAGACGTTTCTGTTGTCTGGAGTTGAGTGGCTTTTCTGATAGAACTTCTCAGCTCAAATACTTGTTTTCTTCATAGCATTTCTTAATATTTTTATTATTTATTAGTATATAGTGTATATATTATATATTAATGATTTGTATATTACATATTTATTTAATATATATTATTAAACAGATATATTGATGATTTAGATGTTTTATTATTTCTTTGTGGCTTTGTTGTTGATGCTCATCTGTCATCCCAACTAGACTGTTAAGTCTACGACTACAGAGACTGTGTCTGGTTGGTTTACCATCTCCTGGCACGTGCCTGGCACGTAACAGGAGCTTGATAAATATTTTTCAAACATATGATTCAAGTAGCCTGAATATGGTACGCCATATAGCAGGTGCACCCAGTCAGTCCCATTCGAAAAACCATGAGGGGCCCTTTAATTCGGTAAGTAAATGCCGGCATTCCTGGGATCCCTTCTGCTAATGCAATTCAACAAAATGCAGGGAGCATCCTACCGGGTGCCAGGCCCTACTCAGGGGATTAAAGGGGGGTGTTCCCAAATGTTCATTTCATAGAACTTCATACCAAAACTCTCCTATCCATTTCAACAGCAAATTAACAAAAGCAGCCAGACTCTGATCGTGGGCCACTTTGAAATCTTAACAAGGAATATATGATGAGTGAACACTGCTAATTTTCATTAAAAATGTACAAGTTCCAAAACAGTGGGATGTTCATATTATGGCATGAAGAGTAAGAACCTTACTTTATTTTGCTCATTTCTAACTGACTTTTTTTATAATTGGTATTTTTCCTCCTGAATCAAGAAAATACAGAAACAAGTATTTCTCATTTATCCCAAAAGACCAACTTGTTTGGGGCAATTAATACAAGACAACTATAATAATTCCATTGTAGATGTGTCTACTCTCATAGTTGAATTCTTCCCATGAATATCATTTTGGCATTCTGTTGAATTTTAAAAAAGAATACGAACACTAATACAAAAATGGCAAACGCCCCTTCTCTCTGCAAACCTAAAAGCTGATTGCAATGGTCTGTCAGTGAAAGCAAACTAAAGTCACACTGGAAGTTGTTCTAGAGGTTGGATTGTGTTGCTTCTAATGGGTAAAGAAAGAAAAAAGGGCAGGGGAGAAAAAGTTGCATTTTACAGTGTCTAGTTAACCGAGAAGAGAAAAGAACACCAGGGGGAATGTGAGTGAGGACAGGAAAGGCCAAGCTGAAGAACATACAGCAGGAGGGAGAATGGGACAGAGTGACCATGTTCCCGTCTCCACCATGGCAACCACCTGATTACTGATGGCTAGACTTCCCTGGGGACCGCTAATGAGAAAGCAAAGCAGACCTTTTGCTAAGAGTTATGCCACTAAATTGGACATTAAAAATATCAGTCACAGTATTAGACAAGGAATAACCAAACTATAAGGACTACTAAAGGGAAGCAGACAACAACAATAACAGCTACCATTAACAGAGAATTTAAAAGATGTGCCTGACACTGTGCTAAGGACCTCGTAGGAGTAAGTACTGAGAATGTTTAAAAGCGGGGGGACAGGCACCAGAGACCATATAGCCCAGTGGTTCTCAACTGAGCATGGTTTTGGCCCCTAGGGGACATTTAACAATGTCTGAAGACATTTGGGGTTGTTACAACTGGGGGAGGCGGAGAGACGCTACTGGCCTCTAGTGAGTAGAGACCAGGGATACCACTGAACACCCTACAATGCACAGGACAGTCCCACACAGCAAAGGATTATCCAGTTCAAAACGTCGATGGTTGAGGAATCTAGATTAAAGTCCACCCCTCATGGTACAGAGATCAAGGCCCAGAAGGAGTGTGTCCTGTCTAAGGTCATTCTTATCTATTCATCATCTATATATCTACCTTTCTATCCATCCATCTATCGGCCACAGTTTAAAATTTCATTTGAATACAAGGCCCTGCTACTTTGAAAAGTGTGAAAAGCACTGCTTCAGTTCCCCAAGTATTTTCAGAGAAACAGAAGCAGGTGCTTATTCTGTTTTCTGAGAAGCCCATAACTACCCAGAAAGGTATACAACCCTCTGAATTAAACCCTCTTACTATCATTTATCAAATGAGAAGCACAGCCATAAATAAGCAGAGGGCTCCATCCATCCCTCACCACCAACACACATAACACATCTCACGGATGCCTGAGGTGATACCTCCCCGCTGCTCAGGACCCAGACAAAGTGCTCCCTGCCCTCCCTCAGTTACTGCCCACTCATTTGCTCAATGAAGCATCCCCTCCCTCTCCTGCTTCCTCGTACATCCAGTCCTCTTCACATCATCTCCTTGGTACCAGGCACTAAGCTGGGGCGGGGAGGAGGGGACCAAGGAATCTAGAGAAAAACAAGACACAGTCCAGGTTCCCTAGGGGCTTTCCAGGCTGGTAGAGTACGAGGAGCACAATGAATAGGTTCCACCAGGTAAGCTGGGATAAGACTCTGGAGGCTACACAGTGCTGTGGGAGGCCACAGCAGGAAAAGAATACATATGGCAGCTAGGAGAATCAGAGAAGGCTTCCTGGAGGAGGTAGCAGACATCCTGCATGGCCAGGGGCAAGCAGTTGTTGTCCCCTTAACAGAAGTGTATATACTGGGAGAATCCACCAAGGAGGAGACAGAAAAGGAGCCTCAGACTCACTCTAGTTTTAGGAGTTTCCACATTTAGGCAAAACAACAGAATCTTCCTGAACCCCGCCCCCCACATGCTCCCTACTTTTACAGCTTCTATTGCCAGCGAAATAAAAACCAAATTCCGTCCCCTGGCATCCAATGCCCTTCACACCCTGTCTTACACCACGCCTCCCACTCCAGGAAGCCGCCAAGGGATCCAAGCTGGTCTGCTCCTCACCACCAGCAGCCGGACTCTGGGAGCCTCTCACCACCTGGCCTTTGCCGTATCTAAACCTCTCCCTCTCAGAGCACACAAGTCCCCGCTTTCCTCTCGCACTGGCAGTTTGCACTGTCTCATGATAATGAGTTACTCCTTGCCTTCTCCACAAGTAGGAGGATGAGTAGTAATTCATAAACGTCTTCACTTACTGAGCACTAACCCCGTGCCAGGCACTTTACATGTATTACTGTACTTAATCCTCCCTGTTATCATCCCCATTTTGCAGTTGGAGAAGGTGAGGCAGAGAGGTGACGTAAATTGCCCAAGGTCACCCAGCTAACAACTGGCCGAACAGGGTTCCCAACCTAGTTCTGGCAGGTCCCCCGGCTGAGCTGCTCTCCCCTAGCCTGAGGTGTCCACCTGCTCCCTCCTGGAGTCCCCAGCTTTCTAAGCTCCCCTGTTCCTCTGAACCCGAGAGCACACAGGGTTTGCCCCCTTGTAGTCCACGTTGCCTTTAGCTACTGATAAATGATCGATGGTAATGAAAGCAGACGTTTAAACAGTCCTTCCATGTGGTGAGAGCCCTTTAAATACCTCGACATGGGCTAGCTCATTTACTCCTGCCAACAATCCTATTTTTGTTGTCATCCCCAATTTACAGATGAGGCAAGTGAAACACAAAGAGGTTGAGACATTCGCCAAAGGCTCCACAGCTAGCAAGTGGTCGGGCTAGGATGTGAATTTAGGCAGTCTGGCTCCCACTTCGTCGTCTTAATCGCGATATTACATACACAAGCTCTTGTGCACGAACTCTTTTAATCTGCACAGCAGCCCTATGAGGCAAGTACCATCATCATCCTCATTTCATAGATAAGGAAATTAGATAAGGAAATTGAGGCTCAGAAATGTTAAGTAACTTGACTGAGGTCACACAGCCAATAAAAAAGAGGATCGGGATTGGAATTCAAAGTCCCTGCTCTTAAGCACCACAGGTTACCCCTCTGAACACTGAGCCCAGCTGTGTCCTTTACTGAACAGCACCAACAGAAACACCAAAAACAGCAGGTTCTAGCCAAAGAAGAAGCATTTCTGGTTTTCAAACTACATTGCTACAGGCTCCCAGGAGGTCTACTTGGACCCTGACCTCAGTTACCTGGGCACAGACCCTAAGGGTGGCTTCAGAGTCTGGGTCTCCCAGCCCTCCAGGTCCTGTGGGCTGTGTGGCAGCCGGAGGACCTGCCTCCCTGGCCCCAGAGTGAAGTCAGGCCCGAACTGACAACCAAGTTCACTATTGAAATACAGATGACTAATGAAGGCAGAGGAGGCAGGAAAAAATGACAAGCGTATTACTCATTTTTAAATCACAAACGTACAATTATAACCTTACCCACTAATAATTTCAGGTGGCACTCTCCTGACAAGTAAAGATGACTCTGCACGCAGGGGCACCGTTTTATAGTAGTGAGCAGTGCGGGGAGAAGCATATAATCATTTATTATTGTTTGTATTTGCCCTGAGGGCTTCCAATGTTACAATTCTGACATCACTATAATTTACTACATTTTGTTCTATTCTTCATCCACAGAGGCTGTCACAGGATGAGTTACCAATTTTCAACCTCCATGAAAAGATGGGACAGGATTTTAAATGTTCAGGGTATTTTCTTAAGCCCAACATCTCTGCATCATTTGTAAACTAAGCAACTACAGGAGGTAAAAGAGAGAGCATGTGTCTATATTTGGGGAGTACTGGATTCCAGAAGCGGCTCCATCACTACCTGTGTGATCACGAGCGAGGCGGTCACCACTTTGTACCTTTTTAATGGAACCAAGGATTTGTTTCAATCAAGTGTAGTAAAGACATGCAGACATAAGTTCCAGGCTCCAATCAGAGCTCTGCAGCTTCAGCTCTGAGTCACCCTGGCCAGTTCCTCCTGACCTCTTGGAGCCTCGGTTTCTTCATCTGGAAAATGGGAATAACAGCAAGACCCTCTTACAAGGTTTTCACCAGGCAGAACTGAGAGCACAGAGCCCAGTCCAGAGTTGGTTCTCATGAAGGACTTGCTATTATTACCACAATCAAGCCAGAAAAGACAAGTGGTATCCAGGGTTGAACCAGCCTGGCAGTGGAGGGCGGGCTGAGGGCAGGCTGGCAATGAGCCCGGCCGGCCTGGCTTCCACATGGAACTGCTTACATGTATCCTCTGGGGGGTGGGGGGATTCTACCACCAAGTCCCACCCCCGCTGCATGGACAGTGGACACGTTCTCAGGCTCCAAAACAACAGTCTGATGACCAAAATCACATAATATATGCCTTATGCTTTTCTGTCCACGAGAAAGAAAAAAAACCTTGTAACCTTTTTTTTCCCAAAATGATAAGGCCAAAATGGTCATGACATGGAACAAGGACCCAACCAACTGAAATTCATTACAGAAGGGAGAGAAGTCACAGAAACAGAAATTGCTACACATCTGACTTCAGGGGTATTTTTAAAAGTCTCCTTAGAAACAGCCTCCCGATGGGAATATTCATAGTTAGGACTGATTATTTCATAAATGTCTTCAATCTGATCCAGAAAAAACTGTTGTCACTTGCACCAGTAAAAAAAAAATTTTGGCAAGACAAAGATGCTCAGTTCTTTTTTCAGCTTGCAAAATTGTGGATTTTGCAGTGTTCCACCTGCCATTCATTTAAAAAATAATTAGTTAAGAATGAAAACTATTTTTTCCTCTTCAAAGAAGCTCCGACATCATCTGGAAGGGTTCCTATGTTTATGATGTGATTCTTCAAAGTTTAATGTCTTAGTTATTCTGAGAACTAAGTTGTATCCACTAAAACAATGGAAATAGCAAAAGAATTGGATGCCAGTTAGATTATAAACAGCGCTTTAAACGACCCATAGCCCTTAATCAAATCACAGATAAATCAATTAAGCAAACGGGGGCTAGGCACCTGCTCACTATCAGGTCCTGTGTTAGGGGAGATGGTTTGAATGAAGACGTGTGGGGAATAGGCCCACAGCCACTGCAGAACCGAGGCTTTGCAAAGGTGAAGTCCAGTAGATGAAAAGGCCAGTAGGTCCAAGCACTAGGACCAGCCGCCTATGGCCCATCCCAGGCCCACCTCCTCCAGCCAGAGCATCTCTCACATGCCATATCCGGTGTGCACCTCTGGCTCCTGCTACTAGTGCCGGGATCCCCTGCTGCCTGTTTGCACTGTTTGGCCTTGAGCAAGTCACTTCACCTCTACGAGCCTCCATTTCCACATACATTAAATGGAGACAGTGAGTGTAACCAGACCTCATATAGCAGGACACACTTGGGCAGTCAGCTTTGGCTGGGACACAGCCAAGTTCACACCTATTTACATCCTGTGTCTGGTAGCATTTGCACTACAAGGCAGAGATGAGTAGTTGGGATATAGACTAAAATATTTCCTATCTGACCCTTTATAGGAAACCTCTGCAGACCCCTGCCTTAGAATGCCCTCCCCTTTCTCTCCTACTTGGATAAATCTTATTCATCTTTTAAAATTCAGCTCTAATCCTCTCATCCAGGAAAACTTCCCAGACCTTTTAACCCTGCCAGTGCTCCAAGGGAATGTGGACCTTCCTCTTATACACATACCACCCCAACTCTGCACTCCATGCATTGCCCCTGGGAAGCACTCATTACACTGGCATGGAATTATCTGCCTGAAACCCAAGACACTGACCTCCCTGGGGACAGGGACTGTGCCTCCTGAGGCCCCAGCACACAGGACATGACCCGGAAATGGTACTAAATAAATCCTGCTCGAGTGAACAGGCTTGGCTGTCCTGTATTTGTAACGTCACACAAAGCTCCCGCACCTATCATTCAAAATCCCCTTGCCACTTGAAGTCTCCGTCACCACCCTTTAGCGAGAATGAAGGCCTCTAGAGGGCGCTCTCCTCCTGCAGACCTGTGAGACCTCAGCGGGAGTGTACAGCCTCTGCTGGCAGGAAGGGTCCCCCACTGGGCAGAGCCTTAAAAGATAGCGCTGAGCACAGCTGACCTAGGGGTCCGTTGGCTGAGCCACATCCCAGGCCTTTGGGTCGTCTTGCCTCTCCCAAGGGCCGACCTCCTTCATTCCAGCTCCACACGCAGCTGTGGCCATCCTCCACCTGCGCCACCACACCCACCATCTCTGGAGTGCCACCTCACACAGGCGTCCCAGCATGCCCAGGGGACTTCGAGACTCTGCCATTGTCTTTTGTCTTCTGGTACCACTCCTGGTATCAGGGATGGAGCACAGTGCCACAGAAAAAAACCACTGGACTTGGAGTCAGAAGATCCAGCTGTTCCTACCGGCTCCCTTACTTTCTAACCATGAGAACCTGGAGCAGCTCAGGCCTTGGCTTCCTGATCGATAATTTGGACATGATGATGCAGCCAGATCAGAGGAAGTGAGGACATCTCATGGGTCAAAGTGCTCTTTTCACCGGAAAATAGTGATTCTTAAGTGATGGGTACGTGGCGTCCCGGCCCAGGAAGGCATTTCAGAGTCATTTGGGGGACTCTCTCAAACCTCACCCAGCTCTGGGAAGATGCGGAACACAGCCTTCCCCGCTTGAGAATCAGAGCTAGGGTCAGGCACCTTTATCCATTGGAGGGGGCCTGCCTGTCAAGGATCCAGGAAGGAAAGAGGTTGAAGAGCGCCACTCTGAGGCTGTACAGATGCAGGTGGGGCCTGACTGCACAGTAGGGGTAAAAAGGCCAACCATGACTGGGGCTCCAGTGATGTTCCCCAGCCTCTGTCACGTCATGACGCTGACACCGAGTGCCAGGTGTCCACGGCATGCTGGGCAACAGCTGAGGCTGCTAGCCGCTACTGGCAACCCAGGCCAGCAGCGCTGAGGGCTAAGACACGTCAAACACATCTTAACTCGTTTTTTCAGCATATTGTTAGGAAGTTGTGATTGAGCAGGAGTTGGTAGCTTCGAGATATAGGACCCACCTTTCAGGAGCAAGTAAGCCAGCTGGGTCCACCTCCCCTGGGCCCACCTGACTCTCCTGACCATACTCTAAAATACTCTAAATCTTCCCCAAGGCCTTGCTGCTATGTTCTCCCCAGCGCTTGTGCAACCCCGCCTGGGGTGTCTGCTGTCTGCCTCTGTGCCCCTCCTGGCCCGGCCCCTGCCCAGCCCATGTGGTGTAGCTGCCCGGGGCTTGGGCTTTGGAATGGCCAAGACATAAGGAAAAACTGCAGCTCTGCTGCTCACCGGCTCTATGACCTCAAATACAAAATGATGAAAAGAGTAGCCCTCTTAAAAAGTCATCATGAGAATTAATTTTTAAAAATAATGCATTCATTCATGAAATAGAATGCCTACTATGTGTGAGACGCTGAGCTAGTCAGTCACGGTGGGGGGCAGGGGGTGGACATAGTGGTTCCCCCTGGAGCTAACATTCTAGTGGAAATTAGCAAATGTTCTTTAACTGTTAGCTCAAATCATAAAAATGTTGGTTAGCGATCATCTCACTTGAAGTGTTTACTAGACCCTGATTTAATCCCTTTGTTTAATCAATGTGCGGGGAGGCCTCCTCTGTGGAGATACTCTGCCTGATGCTATGGAACCAGTCTTTCCAAACTACATAATCTGGAAAATTCATATATATATATAATGCATAATACAATGTAATATTTAATATAATGTAATATATAATACTAGGTGATATATACTATGATAACATATTTATCATTTATTATACCTCCAGATCTATTAACTCTGAATCACCGAAGTCACGGATATCCATCTCTTTGAAGGTTCCCTCAAGTGACTCCGATAACCGGCCCAGCCAGCTTGGGAACTGATGCCTTGGAGTGAAAAGAGATGGAAGCCTAAATCCTACCCTCAAGGCCTTTGGTCGGGGAGATATGCCTGTACAAGAGTTAGACCCTTCATGAAACAAGTAAACTGCCGTAGAAGTGTGGAGCGGGGAGACGAATTTTAGTTTAGGGGCATTGGAGAAATCTTTCACACCAGAGATGTGCCTCAAAAAATGAAGGCAGATTTCTTGCATCTGAAAAGTAGAGGGGCCAGACCCAAAGCAGTGGCAGAAAGTAATGAGATTGAAACTGGTCCTCCTGTTCAAACTTCTCTGGTTTCCTAGCGAAGATGGTGGCTGATGAGTGGGAGCTCCCAAGTGCTGTGGTGGTACTGCCTGAACATTCCACCATGCTGACAAAAAGTCTGGGCAGAGAGCTAGGAGGCACGTCCCTCTTCTGCTAGAAAAATGTCACCAGGTTGACTACAAGATCTTGGGATTCTGATTACGACCACTTCCACCTTGCTTGCTTGAAGATGAGGCCATATCCCCGGTGTTCCACCTCCTGAGCTCTCTGACACCTTGAGAAGGCCCGCAGTCAATCCCTAGCCTATTTTCAAAGCCCTGCAATAAGGATCCCTCCCTTTTTTCTTTTAACTAATATTAAGGGAGAACCTTTTGAGTCAGGCACAGTGCTCGAACTGGATAGATATGAAGAAAGAGACAATCTTAAGAGTGAACAAACACATGACAGAAAGTATAACCTCAAATGATTAATTTTAAGACTCTTTACTATTTTTGCCTGCTTATTTTTCTGGATGAATTTTGCTAGCAATTTGTCACATCTCATAAAGTATCCCACCAGGTCTTTAATTGGCAAGCACTGACACTCTATATTAACTCAGGGGATACTGTAATGTTTCCCATATGTTGTCTTTTCAACTGGAGCGAGGTATCTCTCCCTTCATTTATTTAATGCCTTTTATTCCTCCCTTTAGGATTGTATAATTTTATTTTAATAAATCTCAAGTCCCCAATTAAATTAATGCCCTAGTATTTAATGCATTTTGTCTCCGAGTAAATGATTCTCTCCCTCATTATATTCTTCAGTTGTTTGCAACTAGGAACATGACTATTCGCATTCATCTGCCTTGAATTTCAAGATGTTGTTAACCTCATTTATACCAACTAGTATATGATGACCTTGTATGTTCTAGATATGCACAGTCTTTCTAGGGTATATCCCCAGTAACGAGCATCACAATGCCTTGCATATAGTAAGTGCTAGGCCTATTGAAGAAACGTATAGCTTCCTTTGCTGATGGTACTCATCTAATTTCACTTTCCTTACCAATGACTATGGCTCGCATTTCTAGTACAATGTTAAAATATGGCAGAACTTTAGTCCTACTTTCATCATCTGTAATTTTTCCTATTTTTATGGGAACTCTCTTCTCTATGAAAGACAGTGTTATATCTTTTTTTTAAATATATAAAAATCATATGTTTTTCAGGTCACCAAATACATTGTCCAAGAACAGTTGATGTCTTTGGAACATCTATTGAGATATTAACAATGTTTTCATATTAATATGATGAATTATCCCAGTAATTTTCATTTTATCATCTTATCTTGTGCTCCTATAATATATTTCATTTGGTCAGAGATCAATTTTTAAGCAGAATTACTGTTGTTTATAATTATTCAATAAATAATGAATATCAGTAAGTAAAATTGGCTTATAATTCTTCCTCTGTACTTTTTCCAGTTTGAAGATTAAAATCGTATTTCCTCAAAAAAGTAAATTGGGAATGGAGCTAAAGCAGCATCAACTCAACATTGTAAAACAATTTAGGGGACACAGAAATTTTTTATATTTGTAGAAAGTATAAAATAGGAAAAAATTATAAATTTTGTAGTTAGATGGATCTGAGTTCAAATCCTAGGTCTACCACTTATTTGCTGTGTGACTCAGGCAAGTCATCTAACTTTTCAGAGCCGATTATACGATCTATAAACTAGTGTTACTAATAGCTCCCATGTATAATCATTGTATAGACTGGAACTTACCGATAGAGGTGTGTGTATGTATATGTGTGTCTCGGTGTGTAAATGATCTAGTCCATAGTAGGCATTCAAAAATATCATGGCTTTCAAAGTTTGGGTCTTTCTATTAATGTATTAGGTCCAAATACCTACAGCTTGTGTGTTTCATGGGAAGACTTTAATGACTTCTTGTTTCTTCCTCTGTAATAGGTTTAGTCATGTTTTCTATTTAATCACGCATGACTTTTTATATTTTGTAATTTTGTGATGAGTAATTCATTCCCACGCTGATTTATCTTATGTATTAGCATACAGTGGAGGGTACTGTTTCTCTGAAAATTTCTAAATCTTACACATTTGTTGTCAGACCTCCTGTCTCATTTCTAATTTAATGAATTTGTGTTTTCTCTTTCTTAGTTAGGCAAACCATTGTTCATTTTTTCAAAAATCAGCTTAGGGGATATAAGCTTTTTTCTCCAGTGTATTTATTTCTGCTTTTAAATTTATTACTTCCTTCTGCCCACTCTTTCTGGCTTCTGACATCTAGGTTCTGTTCGAAAACATCTAGGTGCAAGCTTAATTCATTATGTTTTGCCTTTCCTTTCTTAGCAACATAAACACCTAAAATAATGCATCTTCCTCTAAGCACCACTTTGGCAACATCTCACATTATTCTGATATGTTCATATTTATGTTTGTTTAGCTCATTATAAAGTCTGGGTTATTGGTTTCTGCACTTCTCTCAGACTCATGGTGTCATTTAAGAGAGTACGTTATTAATTTCCCTTGTTTGCTTTTCATTTCATTATAGCTTCAGAAAGTGTTGGGGTTTTTTTTTTTAGTACTTTCGTCTTTTTGTATTTACAAAGTATGTATCTAAGTCCAGGCATATTATTAATTTTTATGAATGATCCACATGCATTTGCAAAGAAATTTTACCACTACTTTAAGAGTAAATTATGTGATTAGTTTGAAATTTATGGTGTCATTTTCAATTAAAATAAGAGCAAGAGGACTCTGAAAACTGTGCATTTTCTTTTTAAGATTCTAATCTTAGTTATGGGCATTCTTCCAAAGGAAAATGAAATGCTATTAGTTAATTTCCTAATGTCGCCACTTAACATAAGAATGACAGTTAGTCTAAACAAAATATTATAAAGTGTTAGTTCTAACCAAATGTAGTAATTCATGATATTTAAACTTGGGAACACAATGAAATCTTGTTTTAGGAGAATCAAACTATACCAGTGTTGCAGTACACACCTTGTCCGGATAGACTGGTCAAGGCGGAAAAAAAAATCTACATACTTGTTTTCTGACAATTGATCAGGACTTTTCAATGTATATCCATTGCCTACTGATGGGGATTAAATGGGGAAAGGGCTTCACTGGTCAAATACACCGGGAAATGCTAGTTTACACAAAGGTTTCCTCTCTGCAAAATTTCTTACGGGTCTTTATAGACTAATGTAGATTACGAATCTCTAAAAAAGGGATACAGGTTCCCCAGTATTTGGCCATGGAACTCATCATTGCTAAGAATCTTGAAGCAAAGTATTTTCATTGGAATACACTTTGGGAAATACTATTGGTAAATAAAAATAGCAGCTTTCCATAGGCAGGGTGGCTGGCCTTTGGAAGCAGGTTCCCCAGGCAAGCACACAAATAGACCCCAGCAGGAGGCTCAGTGAAGTCAAGCTGGGGATAGTTCTTGCAGGAGCATGAGAAAAAATTTCTCCCCAGGAGGCTGGGGCCAAGCAAATGTTGGGGCAGGTAGGGAGAAGAATGCACTGTTGACTGCTCTACAAATTTCAAAGGGTGTCCATCCCTTAGGACCAAAGGAGAAACTGTCCCAAGTCAGACTGTGCTTTAGGTGGCAGAGGAAGAAGAGCAAGTTATTGTAAGAAATATGTCCCTTCTCCTCTGAGGTTCACAACCAAACAATGATCGTGCCCTCTTCCTCTCCTCGTCACTGTCACATCGGGCATCGTGAGCACTTTCTCACCTTCACTGGGGGCTTTGGCCTGGCTCCCAGCCTTCCTTTCCACCGCAAGTCCCACCTTCATCCTCTGTCACCTTCAACGTACAAGAGGATGACATATCCAACCACTCCCTCTCAGTTCCTTCTCACCTCATCTCCAAAGATCATCTCCATATACCCAAGTTGACCTCTAAAATTTGTAGTCACCTGGAACAGTCCAACTCTGATATCTTAAGTTCAAACAGCCTCTTTTCTGATCACCAGTTTTCTCCACCTGTTACTCTTCACTCTTTCAGGACGTACATAGAAAGCAGGGGTCAGAAGATAACAAAGGCTCTATGAAGTCTGTTAGGCCATTCTTGCCATCCAATGTACATGTGTTCCGTGACTTCAGTCACTCTTGTGCCAATAACCTGAACTTCTGTGCCTCCTTCTCCTCCAATCCTCCCACCTGACAAGATTCCAATCCCAGATCAACATGGCAGAACATATGTCATGGAACCATATAGACTGGTACAACTACACATTCATGCTGTCCAGTCTGACTTGGGTCTTCACCCTGCCCAACAACCATTCTACATGTTCTACTCCAATTTCTCTCCCATTCCTCACTTAATCTTTTCTCCTGTTTCCTCAAGCTTGACCTTAACACACCTGTCAAAATATAGCCCCTGCCGCCCTCCCGTTCATCGGGTACCCTAAAGATACACCGGACTCCTTGTCATTTTCAGAAGACATCACGGTCTCTCTTGCCACAAGATGTCGTTTCTTCTTCCTGGAGTGCTATTCTCCTGCTCCAGTTGAAACTCATCTGTCCTGCCACCTAGACACAGCCTCTCAGGGGACGCTTCACCTGACCCCCCGCCCTCAGGCCAGCTTAGGTGCCCTCAGTACCATGTGCATCACCTCCTACAAACCAAACCTCTCAACCCACAAACTGCCAGAGCCTCCTTGAAAGCAGGAACCATTCCTGTTCACTCTTGGGCCCCAATATACAGCACAGAGTGGGTTAGGACAGTCTGTCCTCAAACCACGTTTGATGAATGACTGAGTACAGAGCCATCAAACACTCTTAAAGAAAGGAGTGATTCGAATGTAAAATGACTTAGAAGAGCATGTTAGACTTTACAAGTGTCTAATGTCTTTCCCTCCCGGTTCACATTGTTAATTTCTAATTACCCTTCAAGATCAACTCAAAAAGCTCTCCCAGCCCCGCAGGGCTAGGGTCAGTGCCCCTCCTCAGGGCTGCCCCAGCCCCCGCACACCTCACTCACTGTATTGTAATTAAACACTTACACGTTGGGCTCTCTATTTGAAGTGTGAGCTTTCCGAGGGCGAAGAATGTATCTTACATTGATATCTGTACCTGTGCCATGGTACTCAAGGACACCCCCGGGTTGAATGATTTGCTGGGAGGACTCACAGGACTCCACAAATTACCACCCTCCAGCTATGACGTATCACGAGAGGATACAAAGCAAACCAGGAAAGGGAAAAAGCCCATAGAGCCAAGTCCAAGGGAACCAAGTTTCCGAGAGTCCTCTCCCAGCAAAGTCGCACAAAACATGCTTAATTCCCACAGCAATGAGTTTCGGCAACACGTGTGAAATGTTGTGTCCCAGGGATGTTCCTTGGGCTCAGTGCCCAGGGATCTTCTTGGGGCTGATCACATAGACACTGCCTGCCAGGCACACATCAAAATTTCAGACTCCCCAGGAGAAAGCAGGTGTTCAGCACAAACCAGATTTTGTCTAGTTTAGGCTCCGTGAGCCATTTTATCATTCAGAGAATGGAAGGTACCCTTCTGAAATCCAAATTCCCAGAAACCGGCCAAGGCTCAACCTGCTAAGCAGGTCTTTCAAAGGACAGCAGACAGGCCTGCTCTGGAAACTCTTTTATGCACAATCCACAACACCTAGTACTGAGCTTGGCACAGAGTAAATGCATGAAGAATGAATGAATGAATGCATGCATGCCAGACACTTAGATAAGCATTTAGATTACCTGTGTAATGTCATGACTCCTCACACTCACGCTATATGGCAAGTGTTATTTGTCTAATCATCCACAGAGAGACACTGGCTCCGTGAGGTTGAAGAACATGCCCAGAGTCACGGCCAGTAAGGTGGCGAGGCTGGGATTTGATCTTACGGCAGCCTGATCCAGACCCCTTGCCTTTTGCACTTTTCCCCAACTGTCTACTCAATGCAGGTTATGTACGTGGCGAACAAGTAGACAAGGGTAGCAGAAACCACGTGGCCAGACAAACGCACACACAAATAAGCTACTGAACTTGCAAGACGCACCCCAAACAAGTTTCCAAAAGTCCTCAAGAGGCAGTCACGCAGCACCTGATGCGGAGGTGGCTGAGTCCTCTTCCGGTTTCCATCCGCTCTCCGGAGGCAGCTGCGTAGCAGGGCGATGGCTAAGATACAGATGGCACCACCATTTAGACCTCAGGCCATGCTAGACTCACAGCTTCGCTCACTGGGGCTAAGCCGACAGAAGCCCACCAAAGGATGCCACGTTGGGACTGCGCCCAGTGATGGGGAGTTGGAAGTAGCCGAAGCACCAGAGTCCTCAGGCCCTACTTGCAGGACATTCTCCTTTGCCAATCCTTCCTCCCAAAGACATTCTGATTGTGCCGATCCTAGCAGTACCCAGCTCCCACCCACCCACTCATCAAATGAACTGGTGTTATGTGTGTGTTTAGGAAAAATCATTCAAATCACTGCAAAGCAACTTTTACGTAGCCAGTTCAAGTTCAAGTCCTTTGCCTTGTATTCAGTGCCTGCTCTGGCCATTGCGCTAGCTGGGGCCCTGGGAATACAGAGGTGACCGAGGTCCAGTCACCGTTCTTGAAGACTATGTCACACAGTAAGGGTTCACAAGCAGATGTTCCCTTGCTCCCCTCTCCCAAGATTGACTAGGGACTGTCCTCTGTCAATGCAAAGTAGAAAGGACCTACTGGAATCAAGGTGAACAATTATAACCATCACAGCGAACATGTATTACTTGCTAAGCACACTACATACGTCGTTTCAGGTACTCCTCATACCAGCCCTGTGAGGTACATGTTCTTACTAGCCCACATCACAGATGGGCAAACTGAGGCTTAGGGGGGTTAAATAACTTACTCAAGCCCAAACCCCCAGTAAGTGGTAAAGCTGGGATTCAAACTCACTTCTGCTTAACTTCCAACCCAAGTTCTTGACCACAACACTCACTGCCTTTGAGAAGCTGATGCGGACATAGAGAAGGCCAACTGAAGAAGCAAGGCAGTCTGTCCCTTCCTCCCAACCCAAGGGCTCTTTCTCCATAAAATACAAAATAGTCTGGTCACAGCAGGCCCACAATGAGCTCAAAGAGAAGCCCGTGACACACAGCCCATCAGTCATTTTCATAAGAACAGTTCCCTCCACAAAGAGTCAAGTGCACAGCAACCGAAACTCAACACCCTCACATCTTGGAGATCATACACCGCAAGGGAAAAAACAGCACAGACTGGGGAAGGACCATCTACCCAGGCCTCAGAACGCTCTGGCTGGGATTTCAACAACTAGCATCCCTTCCACGGGGCAAGGACTTCCAGCTTCCAAAGCACTTTCACATGCATGACCTCATTCAATCCTCACAGCAACCTTTTGAGAGGTGTGATTCTCTCGCTTCTGATCGAGGATGTCAAGTGACTTGCCGATACCACACAGTGTGGATGAGCGTGGACTATGAGCCAGGTCGTCTGATTCCCTGAGCTTGTCCACACCAAATCCCATTTGTTACTAATATCGACCCATTACCATACCACCAAGCTAGTTAGGCAAAGATTCATTAAGCATCTTACGGTCTACAAAAAAACGATACAGAACACCCAGGAGCCCACAAAAGTAGGCGTGAGTGATGTGTCCTCATTTGCATACAGAAACCCTTGAAAATGGTCAGATCACTCAAAATACAATACATTAGCATACTTTTCAAAAGAGCTTATTCAACAAAGTTTTAAATGCCTTACAGTTTTGAAAAGTACACTAAACAAAGGAGATTATCCAATTAAAGTACTAATGTTCAGGCTTCCACAATTGCACAATGGTGAGTGAAAGAAGGAAAAAATAGCTGTTTGTTCTGCTTGTCTTAAAATGACTTGTAGGTACCTTAAAGAAAAAGACAACCTAATGGAGTAAGATCTGTCATCACTGTGCATCCATTATAGATTCATGCATTCATTTACTCAACAAATAATTAAGCACAACTACGTGCCAGGCACTGTACTAGTTGCTAGGCATAAAAGGTAAAATAAGGCATAATGTAAGAGGAATCTACAGAGAAAGGTGAGATGGGAAATCTAGGTACTGCAAACACTGCGCACAGAGGCAATGAAGCAAAAGAACATGGCGATGGCTACTGACCACGCCTTCCTCTTTGAAACACTCTACCTGTGGCTCCTGTGAAGAACGTCATTCTGATTTTCCTTCCACTCCCACGAACATTCCATTTTCACTCTTGTCTTTCTGATTCTACTCTGCCCAGCCTTTATAAGCGGTGTTCCTCAGCCTGGGTCACGCCCTTTTCTCTTCACACTCTGCTCTTGAACCAGCTCATCCATTATCCGTGGTTTCACTTTGCATTCGTATCTTCCTCATGGTCAGCCTCCAAGTCTGCATCTCCAGCCTGGGTCACGCTTCTGAAATCCAGGCTTATCTATCCAATGATCTACTCTTTTGTTTTCACGTTTCCCAGGTATCTCCAACTCAACCCCAGTTCAAACTGGGATCATTCACCCTCCTCACTCATAGCTCTGCCCAAGGAGCCCACAGGCTGAGCGAGAGACCATCTCTTTCCTTCAGCAAGATCTAAACCGGTGCTGGAAACACCAGTTCCTTAAGTGCATCTGTCACCTGAATATGAAGACAGATCATTTCCAAAACTGAGTTACGATAAACGTGTTTCACCACATTTTTTTCCTAAACTGCAAGCAATGACTGAGATGTTTATTGTCAATATTTTTGTTGTCAAGTGAGAAAACAGCACACATAATCAGCTATAGGTTCTGTAGATAAAAATGACAGCCAACAGAAAGAGAAAGATAAAAATACCACCGCGCAAAAACATCATCAATGGCATCGCAGACAATAAAAACAGACAAGGTGTAAACTACCGGAGAATAACAAAGTACTCTTTCCAACAAAATTTTAATTAAGTACATGGTTCTTCAAAATCTGCCACTAAATACTTCATCCCTTGAATTCTTAACAGTTTAAGGGAAGAAGTGGGTTCTGGCTTTTAGGTAGAGGGCAGGGAAAAAAAAAAAGGGAGACAATCTCTTGAAAGACAGTTATAACTGAGGAGCCCAAAGAGCTATTATTTATATGGGCTATATCTGTTCATATCATGTTAGAAATTAAAGCTGAATTTTTAAGAAATATTCAGGTATTAATACATTTTAAATGAGCGATAATAAGCCTACTACATGTTAATATAAAGAGAATTACATGGCAACATCAATACCATATTTTTAAGAAAAATAACCATACTTTATAGAAAATAACCGTATTTTTCCAAACAGCCAAAAATGTGGGTGAAAGCAGCATTGTTTTGTATTTTTGCAAATCTCTTCAATGTCTGGCTTAACAGAGGACAGCTGGATTTGTCACGTCTCTTTCTGCATTCAGTTTGCTGTGATAGGTTGCCTTAGCTGAGGTGCATGAAAAAACTCCGGCCCTACAGACATGTAATTAAAAAAGGTAGGACTTCACCGACCCCCTCAAAGGGACTCGGGGACACCACGGGGTCCTCGGACCACACTTTAAGAAATACTCACAGTGGTGGAGGCAGGGAGGGATTATAAAAGGTCCAAGAAAACTTGGGGGAGTGATGGATATGCTCATTATCTTGACGGTGGTGATGCTCTTGCAGTGGATACAGATGTCAAAACTTATCAAATTGTACATTTGAAATATATGCTGTTTGCTGTCTGTCAATCATACTGCAACAAAGCTGTTAAAAATAGGAAAAAAGCGGGCTAGGGGGAGAAATCCTCTCATAATGGCCTCTACCTTCCCTTCCTCCTCCCCTCCCTCCAAGCCCTGCAGAGCCACACAACCTCCACTCCCGCGGGGTGCTACCAACTCTGGTGACGCCCCACCCCGCCCAGCACCTCTTCCTCACCCATGCCTCCTGCTCTCTGCCTCCCTCTTCTCCCACCAGAGAATATCCTCAAAATCCACATCCAAAGTCACCAGCCCAAGAAGCCTTCCAAGATCCCAACACCCTCCTGAGGGAAAATTAGGCCATTGTCTCCTTAGCTCCTGTGGGGCAGGGGAGAATCAGGCGAGAGCAGCTGGGGACACATCTCCATCTGGGTTCCCTCAGACTGGCTTACCTCTTGTCAGTCTTCTTTGAATCAAGGAGAGACACCCAAAAAAGGGATGGAGAAGGCTGGCAGCCCAGGACAAGCAGCCTCTGAGGAGAACTCATCTCCATTTCTAGGGGCCCCCATACAACACAGAGGCAGTGGCCACAAGTCCATGTACACACACAGGGAGTGGCCTGCGGGTGAGGGCCACACTCGGCCATCTAGCATCCTGCAAGTACCCGACCCGCAGGTGCTCACAAAATACCCGTGCTGCGAGAGAGGCAGGACTTCCTCAGTGAGACTCAGCTCCGCAGGCTACAAAAGGCAACTGAGATTAGTAGCCACCCACCTGGGTGGCCGGAAGTCCTTCTTCCAGTGTCTTAGTTCCCTAGGGCTCCCATATCAAGATACCATGAATCGCGTGGCTTAGAACAACAGAAATGTCTTCTCTCCCAGTTCTGGGGGCTGGAAGTTCCAAATCAAGGCATCAGTAGGGCCCATGCTCCCTCCGAAGGCTCTTCTAACTACTTCCAGCTTCTGGGGGTGGCCAGCGGTCCTTGACATTCCTTGGCTGGTAGCCATATCATTTCAATCTCTGTCTTCACGTGGCCCTGGATGTCTCTAAATCTCTTTCTCCTTATAAGGACACCAGTCATTGAATTTAGGGCCCACCCTAGTTCTTCTGTATAAGCTCATCTTAACTTGATCACATCTGCAAAGATTCTATTGCCCAGTGGGTCACATTCTGGGCTTCTGGGTAGACATGAATTGGGGTGGGGGGGGATACAAGTCAACCCAGTACACAGAGCGTGTGTGGAAGTGTCTGGTGTGTAGTAGGCGCCCAGCTCACAGGAACTTCCTCCCTTCCTTCTGCAAATGCAGAGGAGCAGAAAGCACCCTGCTCAGAGGGAGGCCCCGGGCCCCCGGACAGCTTCCTACTTACACGCTTCCTTACCAGATGTGAGAGACCAGCAGGGAAATGACAGACAGCCGTGGGTAATGACTGTTTTCCTTCTCAGCTCCTGCCTTCCTCCCACTACTGCTCTGCCTCCCTGTTTCCTTGTTCCCCGAACCCCCACCCACGTGGTCAGTCCTATACAGAACACACACCTGCCTGTTCAGAGGGAAACTTCAAATGCTATCCAGGAATCGCCTCCTTACACTTAGGGACTATAATTTAATGCTAAAATTTCTCAGTGAGGGGGACAGAATTTCCCAGGGAGAGACTATGTTTGCTGTGTACGGCCTACACAGTAAATCCGAAAGGCCAGCTTCTTTCAAAGGAATAAAAGGGAAAGAATGACTCTGAATCTAATTACCCTAAAAATGCCTCCCCAAATCAGCTCTGATCCAGAACGCGGCAACGGAACTGGGCTTTCTAACGTCAATGGCCACGGGTTAAAAGCAAGCATAAAGTACCACAGCAAAGCAGCACAAAGTGCTTTGTTGAAAAACAGAAACCAAAAAACACGGTATGTCCTGCTTCAACAGTGAGAGGCCAGGGATGTCCGACAAAACGCCAAGTCAGATGCCCTCGTCAGCGCGTAACAGGCCTCGCGGCCCCTGGACGCTTGAATGGCTGGGGAGCATTCTGACCTTCACCAGGACAGGTCCAGTAGGGTCCTGACCCCCTCTGCCCAGAACACAGGGATCTGTCTGACAAAGAGGTGGTGGGCCTCGAGTCCTGCTGCGATTCCCTTTTGTCCCCAATATCAAACCTTAAGTACAATTTTGAGTCACTCAAAACATCTTTCCTTCTCAAAGGCGACCTGGACATAGACTCCCACCAAGTTAAAATGGCTTTGACCTTTTCTGCTGTCAGTCTTGGTGATTTAGCGATGTATTTACAAAACCCTACAATTTCCCTTGAGGCTTCTTTTTCTCTCTCTACTTTTCTTCTATTCTTCACTCCTTCTCTATTCTTTCAGGATGTTTGCACTGGCTTCTTCAAATTGGGATACTTACATTATTACTCTGCAACATTTCAAAGATTTTCCATGGCTAGACCTACCTACAAAATGCAAACTGTTGTAACACGTAAGATTAAAGATTTGAAAATTAAATTAGAAACGGAATTGCCTTCACAAGGGGGCCCAGGACCACATGGCATGTTACACTGAGAATACTTTGTCAAATGGACACACAGGGTCAACATACAAAGACTGTTTACAAATGCTGAAAACTTCAAGTGGTCACACTTCTAAGAGCTACTAATATTATATCTAGTTAATAAGTCTGGTGAAAGAAAGGTGTGTTTAAGTTTAAAACGTTCTAGGAATAGCAGCTAAGTATCTGGGTCAAAATTCCCATCGAAGTAATTACATTTTCACAACCGAATGTTAATTAGCACTTCTTCAAAGCACCATTGGAGAGCACGACTTGATAAGATTACTTGAGTAGGTACAGGTTACCATGTACAAAAGAATCTGCATCTCCCATGGGTTGCTTTTTCTAAGAGCTGGAAATCTGTAGCCCCTGATGCAAGGGTGAGCCCCCACAAAAAGAATCTGGGACAACCCACTGAGACAAGGGAAAACTTCTTCAAATGTATACTTTCCATAAACTCTTACGAGAACACTTTACATCAACCCCTTGCTTATCCAGTACAAAAGTTATCTGCGCATTTTGCCTATCCAAAACTCAGGCGAAAACAGGAAGAGGAGTAAAGAGATCTCTTAGAGGTGCACAAGTACGTGCACGTGCGTGCGCACACACACACACACAGAAAGTTCTAGAAACTGTATTCACAGGACAGCTCCTCAACTCCACACTGAGAATTTCCTTTCTCCTACTTTACACAAAGTTTTTACAGGGTTGCTACTGATCTCCATCTGAACATCCAAGAACCATTAAAGGAGAGGGAGGCGATCAAGCACAACTCAAAGTGACAGTTACCGGCCTGCCAGGGAAGGGGAAGGAAGGAAGGAAGGAAGGAAGGAAGAAGAAAAGAATAGGAAAAGAAAAGAAAAGAAAAGAAAAAACTCAGAAACATCAGCCTAAGAACTCAAAGAGCAGTCTCAGATCATTTGGTGCAGGATAAAATGTTCCTCACACCTCAAGACTTGCTTCTTATTAGGAAGGTTTTGAGTCTCCAACAAAAGGTAGATTATATTCAGCAGTATTTGCTTCAAAAAAGCAAAGCAGTGACTAGGACATTTTAGAAAGATACTCATTCAAACTTTTCACATTACAACTATTTTGCTACCTCAATGAAATAAAATGCATAACCTAAAAGTTGTTTTATTCAGTGGATTTCCTGAGGACTCAAGCCCAGGATGCAGACTTTGAGATCACTCTAAGAGTATGTTCCAAAGTGGCAACGTAGAAGCCAGGATGCACAGGAGTTTTTGCAACAAAGAGCAGGTAGTCGGAACATCAAAAGATTGTTGTTAACTGAAGAAAACCAAATATCTCAAGTTAAGGAATTTAGTGCTTTTCTAAGTGTGGGAAGGTGCGAAGGCCTGGGTCCATTGAAATCATGCCTTTGATGTGCACCTAGCTGTCTAGGGCCAGTATCCTGTTCTTCCACAACCTGAGTTCCCTCAGAGGGGCATGGTTGTCAGGGCTACCTGCTGAGTTCCCTCTGCTCACTATGGAGGGGGTGGGGGATTGTGGCAGTAACGGCTGATGGCCACAGCATCCTCTTGCTTACTGATATGGCGGGCAATATTTTTCATTCACAGTGGCAAAAAGTCAGACTCTGCTATCCATGATGACTTCCTCCCTAGGGCTCAGGCAGATGAAGGGATGTTGAAGAAAAGGCTGATTTCAGAGGTGGCGTCCTGGGATTCTCATCAAACAGTGCACCTTCTTTCTCCCTGTTGGATCCAGCTCAGATCAAGCCCATGATATAGGCCGAGTCCATCTGCAGTGCCTTCCCTCTGTTCCAGAAACAAACATTTACTGAGCACTCTGTGCATGCCAGGCAATAGAACAAGATCAAATGGCCAAGGCCTGCACAGACTAGACAGCATATAACAAAACACCGATGACTCACAGGGTGGTAAGTGCCAGGATGCAGCGAGCCTAAGAGATGAAAGAGCTCCAAGGAGGTGCCCCTCACCCTGCTTTGGCCCCATTGCTGCAGTATCCTCACACTGGTGGCCCAGACCTCTTGTTTCAGTGTCCCACTTGGGCTGCTCTCACAGGGCAACAGTTCATGCCCTGAATCTTTTCTGATCCTCTGCCCTATATCCTTTGAATAGCCAGCTTTCCTGGGCCCTATATTTTAAGGAGTTAGACTCCTAAGAGGAGACTATCAGATAAACCATGTATTTCCATGCATCCTCTTGGAAGGGATATAGCCTTCAAGGGGGTGAAAATTGGTTCTTGGGGAAAGAGGTCAAAAAAAAATCTTACCTCTTACAATGGTGTGTGGGGCTCCGAAAGCTCAACCCCACCCAACAAAATCTTACTGCTTAGCATTCAGCTTCTCCTGTTGGGTCTTCTTGGATATCACACGAGTGACACTGACAATGATTTCATGGATGACATGTGTGTCATCATATGCAGGATCAATGCCACAAAACTATGGTCAACACATGTTTGTGATTGGAAGACTTACTCTGGTTTGATTGCTTATTCTAGAAGCTATATAGCAAGAGGTGGCCTGTGTGTTCCTATTAGCTGCCACTGGCTACCTTGTGAATGTTGTTTATATTTAACCTTCAGTTTATATTTTATTATTTAATTCTAAAAATGTCATTCGGGTGGAGGGTATAGCTCAAGTGGTAGAGCGCATGCTTAGCATACACAAGGTCCTGGGTTCAATCCCCAGTACCTCCGTTAAATAAACAAACAAACAACAAACAAACAAACCTAATTACCTCCTCCCAAAAAAACACAAAATCTCTAAAAAAAATTATAAAAATGTCATTCAATCCATCATTATGTCAAATGCCATGAAAAACTGTCAGCAAGATCTGAATGAGTATCTAGCAGATAGTTAAGTTAGAAATTACTTTCCCATATGAAGCAATAGTTAAAAGTTAAGTTCACTAAAAGTATTTGTAGGAAGTTAATTCGTTTCAATTCTTTTTTTTTTTAACTTTTGCTGGAAAACAATTTTAAATTATTTTTTTTTAAATTTGACCACATTGCTATTACATATTTCTATCAATTGGAAATTTGAATATGTAATTTGACACACTGCAGTTTTTAAGTAAATAAATCAAGTTACTCAGCAAATACAAATAAACGAATACATTTATTGTTAGTAACTGCTTAATTTTTAATTCAACTTTTACCTTTAAAAATGTTAACCATTCTTAATCCTGTTACAAAGAGCAAGTCGTGTACTTATTCTTTTTATGTATAAAGCACACATATACACACAACATATAAACAGACATCCAAGCAAACCCCTGGTATTAAAATTTCACAGGAAGGTAATAAGGGAAAACGTCTAGAAAAGACCTTCAATTGAGTAATAATGGGAAAAAAAAAAAAAAGGCTTGAGACACACTGAGATAAACTAATTTCTATTGCCTTAATAGGAACTAATCGCACCACCAAGAACAGAGTTGAGAAACAAGAAGGTGCTCTGTGTACCAGAAATTGACGAGTTCACTGAGGACAGAAAGCACATGGGATCGATCCATGAGAGAGGAAACCACAGCTAAATCCTGTGCAGGAAAGTAAAAGCAGCTCCGGAGAAACTCTAAGCTCAGAGTGAACTATTACAAAACAACGGAGGAGATCCGGGGGCAATTAAGTTAAAAAACAAGGTCAGTGTATACTTGGCTGAAGTGCTCCTGTGGGGACCTGCATGTGGGTGTACACACACGCACACACACACAGAACAGAAGACATATGCCTTTAACCACAGACTAAAACCTGTAAACTATACTCTAAGGGGAACTTTCTAGCTCTGGGACCTGAGACAGAGGCTGGAGCTAATTCTGAACCAATGTATATGGAAGGGATAAGACTGGAAAGGTGGCTCTACCCAGATTGGAGATATCCTGAAGCCCTCTTTATTCAAAATAAAGTTCCGCCTATAACCAAGCAGGACCCTATGGGACCTTCCCGGGACAGATCCCTCTCCCCCACATCCTCTGGTGTAGCTCCTCTCTGAAGTACCCAGATCATAGTATCTGACACACATGTCCTGAGTTGTTTTACAGATGCTGAAACCCCCACCAAATGGCAGAAATTAACTACTTAATGACCATGAGCACGGAGCCCCCAGACCTACTGGTACCTAAGGATTGACAATGTTAACCCCTGTGACACCACCGTGTTACCTCACCATCAACCAGTCAGAGAACTATGCAGCTGATCACAAATCCTGAGACCCCGGTTCCCTCACTTGGCCTTTAAAGATGCTTTCCTGAAACCGATCAGGGAGTTGGGATGTTTTGAACACTAGCTGCCTGGACTCCTTGTACGGCACCCTGCAATAAACACTGGGCTTTCCTTCCCCATGACCTGGTGTCAGTAGATCGCCTTTACTGCGCATGGGTGAAGGGAACCAAGTTTGGTTCAGTGGCATGCTCTTTCTCCTTTGGAGGTTGGAGTCCCAGACTGAACGCTTACTCCAAGCCCAGAGCCCCTGAAATGACTTCTCACTGTGTGAAAAAAAAAAAAATCCCTGAAAAAAGTTGACCAACCTATTCACCATGCCCCTTTCCAGACCCCCTGCTTCAGCCAGACCATCCTCCCCACATGTGCTGTCCCCATACTGCTGCTTTATCAGGTACATGCCTGCTGCCAACCCTTCTTCACACTTCCTTTTCTGAGTCGGTCCTACTCATCTTTTGGGTCTCAGACCCTCCACCTGCCACCACTGTTGGGCACCTCTCCTCTCACAGCCCTCAGGGACATGAGTAGACAGTGGCGTCTGGCAGCGTTTAAGCCCTCCTGTGACTGTGAGCTCTGTGAGGGCAGGGAAGGCACCTACCCTTCTAGTCAAGGAGTCCCCACAGCCTGGATCAAGTTAATAGCTCAATCAAAATATTGACTAGATTGATCTATGGTGGGAGGAAGAGAGATGGGAGCCTGTTGGGGCTTTTGGCGGTCAATTCACAACCTCCATCAGACAGCCAAGAACCCCAACTGTTGGCAGGACCAAACTTGTCTTCCGCTTTCCCAGCTACCTCTGGTTTTATAGGAATTTGTCTCAATTTGCCTCAATGTACTGTTGCCACATGAGGTTCTTCAGCCACAACTGCCAACATCTTTATCAAGAGGTAATGACAGAGCGGGGAGGGCATAGCTCAAGTGGCAGAGCGCATGCTGAGCATGCAGAAGGTCCTGGGTCCAATCCCCTGTACCTCCTTCTAATGTATATAAACCTGATGACCTCCCTCCTCCACCAAAATAAAATAATTTTTTTAAAAAAAAAGAGTTAATGACAACAACAATCCCTGACCTGGGACACAGGAAATCTGAGAAGTTTGATGACTGCATCTACTCCTTATAGCACTATCCTCCCATTAGGCCTCAGTTGGTAAAATAAGAGAAATGGGCCGTATCTTCTAGTTTCCTCCTCCTACTCCTTCAGTGTATGACTTTTAATCATGATTTATAAATCAACTTACTCCTGTATGACTGGGTTGGTTGGGTAGTTTTCCTTTTTTAAATATGAGAGAAATTAAGGGAAATAAATACCTACTGTTGTGGGGTGAATTGTGACCCCCAGGAGATATTTTCAAGTCCTAACCCCCATGCTATGGACTGAATGTTTGTGTCCCCCTAAATTCATAGATTGAAGCCTTAATCCCCAGCGTGATGGTATCTGGACGTGGGCCTTTGGGAAGTGATCAGGTTTGGATGAGATCACAGGAGTGGAGTCCCCACTGATGGTGTTGATGTCCCTATAAGGGAATGAACAGACCTGAGCTCACTCCCTGTCCACCATGTGAGGATACAGCACAAAGATGGCCGTCTATAAACCAGGAAGATGGTCTTTATCAAGAACTTGACCGTGAGGATACTCTGATCTCATACTTCCAGTCTCCAGAACTATGACAAATGTTTGTTTAAGCCGCCCGGTCTATGGTATTCTGTTATAGCAGCCTGAACTGATTAAGACATCTCAGTGCCAATGCACATGACCCTACTCAGAAATAGTCTTTGCAGGTGTAATCAAGATGAGGTCACAGTAGATTAAGGTGGGCCCTAATCCACTGACTGGTATCCTTAAAAGATGAGGGAAATTTGGACCAAGAGAAGGAGGAGACTCACACAGACGCACTGGGGAGGAAGCCTTGGGAGTCGGGAGCAAAGGCTGGATGCCAAGGATAACGGCAACACCAGAGGCTGGGAGGGGCAAGTAGGATCCTTCCTCAGAGGCTGCAGGGGGAGCTTGGCCCTGCCGGCACCTTGATTTTAGACTTTAAGCCTCCAGAACCATAACACAATGAATTTCTGTTGTTTCAGGCCACCAAATTGGTAGTAATTTGTTACAGCAGGCCTAGGAAACCAGCCCAGGTAACACCTTAAGAAAAGGTCAAACACAGAAAAGGTCTTCTCATTTTACCTAAGATCTGACATCCCTTAACTATCATTGGTTGGGATGTCCTTGGGTCCTGGTAGTAAGAGGACTTCCTGGGACAGCCGCCAGTGAAAGGGGCTTCTGGCTATACAGAGAGCAAGCACGTGTGCAGGAGTGGACAAGGGACCGAAAATAGCCTTGCCAAGAGTCGCCAAGAGACTTCTCCTATTTGGAACATTTTGTGCTGCTCACAAAGCATGCAATAACTCAACCATTCTAGGAGCATCAATAAAGTGATGTGTTTACCAACCCCAAATCAGCAACAGAGAGGTATCCAGGACAATATATCCACGGTCTCAGAAAAGGGTTGGATGAGTATATAACACGACCATGGGAGCAAGCAATCACGAATGAGGGCTCTTCTGGACACATTAACCGAGGGGAGGGTGCCCAGACCATCACTGCTTGTTAATTAGAGGGCACCTCGATATCAAACTGTGGCTACTAAATGGCAATAGGCCCGGAACAACAATAAGAACAGCAAAATTCCTAATTTATTCTCATTAAGCAAAGGCATTAAGAGACAAACAAACAGGATCTATATCAGCAAAAATGATGCGGCAACTGTAGTCAGGAGCCCTGGGCTCCATCCAGTCCCAGCTCTGTACTCACTTAAGGAGCAGGACAGCAGCTGTACTGTCAGGCCTTTTGATGGAGAAAACACTGAACCAGAAACAGCTAGAATGCATTCAGTGGTTCTTTTAATTTGTATGATATTAATAACAAAGATTAACACAGATGGCACTTACTTTGTACCAGGTACTGTTCTAAGACCTTTTGGGGAATATCTGACTTAACCCTGACAATAGCCTTCAGAGGAACATACTGTTACTATGGCCATTTTCCAGATAATAAAACTGAGGCTTAGCGAAATTAAGCACTATGTCCAGCATCACCCCACATCACATAGTTTGTGTGTTCTAGACGGAGAATCTCAAACCAAGCAGTCAGATTTCAGGGCCTATGCTCTTAACCCACCATCACGACAGTAGGCGTCTACGGTGAGAGCCAGGAGCACAGGTACAGAGCATGCTAACCACTCAGTCTACAGCTGACACTAGCCGTGCAGATTCAGTGCGTAAAGCACTCATGTCGCCCCCATGTCCTCGGGGCCCAGTGCTGCAGACACTAGTCCTAGTCCAGCTCTGTGTCTCTCGGGAGGATCCTGGCAGGTCAGTGATGGCCAAGGAGAACTTACTAGAAGGAAAGCCTGTCAACTCTCCACCTTAGGCGGAGAATCCCCCAGCATTCAGATGGCAACAAGTGTAGAGAGACAACATGTTTGACATGTTAGCATGCCCTGTGACACCTTTCTGGGCAAGAACTTGGAAGGTCCCAGATACAGAAAGAAAAGCAGAAACGTTCAACAGCCCTTACCGGCCACAACACAGGAGCCTGGGCCCAGCAGTCCTCAGAGGCACATGTGCCCCGCAGACGCAGGCGCCCCGTGGATAGCACATGGGTAGCGGCGGGCATGGCGAATGGCTGCCCGAGAGCTCTATTTCTCCTCCTTGCTTAGCACGAGCTCCCAAAGAATGCTGGCCCAGCTACAAAAGCAGTCTTCTAGAACTCGTCCTCCCCAGTCTTCAGAAAGTGCTTGAGATAATGATTCAGGGACTCCCCTTGCTAATGGCCACCTCCTGGTACCAGCTGCTCGGCCAAGGTTATGCAAGCCACGGCCAGGGGCGGGCTGTCAGGATGAGCTCTGGGCAGCAGAGACATCCCCAGTGAGAGCAAAGAAATCACCTGAAACCGGGCTCCAGGGACCTGCTGGGCCTCCTTCCCCACGAGCGCACTAGGCCACCCACGCTCTGCGCGCTGACTGGACTCTCTGCTGAGCTCCAGACCCGGGAGGCTCACTGCCGACCTGACGTCTCCCACCGGCAGGGGCAGAGCTGCGTTTTGTGAGGCCTGAAGCTTATACAATTTGGGAGACTCTTTTTAGAAACAGAATATGAAATTATGGATACAAAATTAGCCAGATGGCCTTGTAAGGGGCCATGCAAGTACAGGGCCCTGAAGCTAAAACTTCTTTAGGTTCATGACAAATTCGCCTCTGCCCACAAGTGCCTGAAAGGTCACATGTGGAAAACTGAACTCACCACCGCTCCATTCCTCTCACGTTCTGTGGGGGGCAGACGCTAAACTGGCCCCCATCAGCCCAGACTCCTGGGGTCAGGCCCTCATACGATCCCCACCCCTCGAGTGTAGGTGAAACCAGTGACATGCTTCTAACCAACAGGACACTGCAAGGCTGATGGGATGTGCGTGACCACGCTGCACTGGACTGGAACATCCATCTTGCTAAGAGACCCTCAGCCTTGCTGGCTTTGAGGGAGCAAGCAGCCACGCTGGGAAGGCCCAAGTGGCCAGGAACTGAGGGTGGCCTCTGGACAACAGCCAGCAGGACACTGGGGCCTCCACCCTACAGCCCACAGACCTAAGTCAGTGGTTCTCAAACCTGAGTGTGCACAGGAATAAACAGGGGAGCCTGGCAGAAATCAGGGCCTGCCCCCGTGGGTCTTATTCAGCAACACTAGCTGGGGTTGGGGGAAGAGGGGACTCTGCTAAACCTGCTCATCCATTCTGTATCCAAGATCTTAATTCCTGCTCATTTTCCTGCCTGGAGCCCTTCTCCCGTGTCCCCTCTTCTCCATTTCTCACTGCCACCTGCTTAGTGCATCTGTCATCTTGTCTTACCTGCACTAATGAAATATTCTCCTATCTACCTTTCTCCCTGCTTCAGATCTCTCACATCTCTTTAACCTATTTTTCATAGTACTCCCAGAATGATCCTCCAAAAACTGAAATGGGATCATGTCACTCCCCTTCCTCAAAAACCCTCAGTGACAACACAAAGATGAACAAGGTCATTCGTCATAACCCTCACACACCGAATTATAAACTTCTTAAACAGCAAACAATAGAAGAATGATTGGATAAAATATAATACACATGACTGAACAGTATGTAGTCATGACAAACGAGGTCTTAAGGATGTTTTAATCAAATCAAAAAATATTCACAAAAAAATGAAGACATGAATTGCTTCAGGGGGAGGGTATAGCTCAAGTGGCAGAGTACATGCTTAGTATGCACGAGGTCCTGGGTTCAATCTCCAGTACCTCCATCAAAAAAACTAAAATAAATAAATAAACAAACATAATTACCTCCCCCCTGCACACACAAAAAAATTTTTTAATGTTCACAACAGGATAAGTGAAAAAATGTAAGCAGTATAGCTGTAAACATGTATGATCCCCACTGAGTAGATTAAACAGTGAAAAGAAATTCATCAAAAAACTTGAGTGGTTTTCCGTTGGGTGGGCTACGCTGTCTTCTTTGCATGTTTCTGTATTTTCCAGGTTTCCTACAATGAGCATACGATGAAAACAAAACACAATAAAATAATCTGTACATAATGACTAGGACGCCTCAGTGTCAGGTACCTGCTGCGGTCATGACCATCCTGGACCCTTGCTACTGTATTCTGCCTCATCTCCAAGTACATCTACCCTCCAGCCACAATGAACAACGTGCTGTTCCTCATCTCCACGCCGTGTCTTTGCTCACATGGCTGATTCCACCTGGAATGAGGCCCCCTACCTTGCCATCTCCACCTTTAAATCTCTTACTCAATTTTCATGGTTCAGGTCAAAAGCCACCTCCTCCTGGAAGCACCTCTCTGATCCCATCCTGATGAATGACCCTCTCTCGTCCTTTCCTACAGCAACGATTTGCTAGCTAATTTGCTTCTCCATTTACCACTCATTCAATTACACTTTCAATCACACAGCAGTTTACATGCCTCTCTATCCCACAGAAAGCAAAGCACAGGCCACGTCAGAATCAACTCCCAACTCCTCACTTGGCCCAAGGGCTTAGAGAGCACAGACTCTCAAAAAAGGAGTGCTGAAATGAAATTAAACATACAGAGTATTTATTGCAGTAAATCACTGCATCTTTAGGAAAATGGCTGTGTATGGTTTGAATCCAAAGGGACATCCACTCCTAATTAAATTCAGCATTTCACAGGATAAATTGAGACATCAAACAATGTCCTGGCTGCAGATATTTCTGTGCATCTTCAGGAGAGACAGACTTAAAATCTCAGGCAAGACCAGGTACACCGCAGTCCACAAACTAACACCTTTGAGCTCCATGGGCCACAATAAATGAAGGTGAGGAGACAGTACCAGGTTCATAAGCTGCTGCTTGATGTCAAATTGAAGTGAGGAGTCAAAAGCTAGGTGAGCTAAGCAAACACCACAAAGCCATCTGAGGAAAGTAAGACCCAGACAGATGCTGTTGGGAAACTCTCAGACATCGTTTGAAGGGCAGGAGCGCAACTAGAAGAGACTAGGAAGGGAAGCTGCATTTTCTAAGCATCTTTCACACGCCGGGCATGTGATAAAGGTGGTACATGCCTGATATTACTGAGCCCCCACAACAGCCCTGCCAGGTAGAAGTTGTCATCCCCATTTCACTGATGAGCACCTGAAGCTTCAAGAAGTTACATCATTTGACCAACATCACACAGCTACTAAGTAACAGTGCAAGGACTCAAACCCAGATCTTCCTGATGTAGCCCCTAGCTCTTGGCATCAGACCAGATCATAATGGGGTCCCACCTTTCACCACTAACGCAGCTACAATTCCTCCAAGCTGCCACCAGAGCTCTTCCTAAAACCCAGTCTGAACATTCCACTTCCTCATACAGAACTCTACCACTCCTCCACTACCTAAGAGAAAACATCCAAGCTGCCTATATGGCACACGCGATCCTTTATTATCTGACCCATGCCTGTATTTCCAGCCTCCCTCTTACCCCCACCCACATGTTTCCTGAACTCATCATCCTCTTTCACGACTCTGCACCTTTTGAAGTGATATTCCTTCTGCATGTCAATTTGGAAAACGTCTATCCATCCACCAAGACTCATGTCTCAAACAGCACCGCCTCTGTGAAGGCTCCCCTCAGCAATTATCCTTTATAAATTAACATCTCCCATCTTCTGGTATTCCTCTAATAAATTGCCCATAACTCAATTAAAGTACCTGCCAGAGCATGTGGTCTATCTGCCTTACTAGACTGTCAGCTCTTCGAAGGTAAAATAATCTCATACACCCTGTACTTGGCATAGCAGCTGGCATGTAATAAAATGCTTATGGGAAAATGGCAGGTTTAATCTAAACATTAAGACAAAATATATTCTAATTACAGAGATGAAGATGAGCAAAAGTCTAGTCAGCAATTACATTCCCACACGCGCGCGTACACACGCATCAAACCAATATGTCAATATTGCATTAATTATAGCAGAACAGCAGCTCAGTCAATGTCAATCGTCTCAACTTGCTCTGGGCAACTTTCTATTTCCGATAACTGAGATACAAATGTTGACAACACCTGAAGAATGAGGACATCTCACTCAGCGATGCGATACTATCAGTGTCCCAGATAAGCTATATCCAACAAAGGGATTACACCAAATACATTGCCAGATGTCAAATCTCATTTGTCCCTGACCTCTCATGAGTGCTACGTAATGATAAACATTCTGACCACCAATGTCTCTGACATCTCAGCTGGCAATCTCAGAGCCCATAAGTTTGATCCAGAAGATAAATATGGCACCATTCATCAGCTCACAGAGTCAGACAAATTCCACTTAGCAAGAATGAAGGACAATGTTATAATGTACATGCCATGAATTCCCTAAAAAAAAAAAAAAAGCATAGGTATCCTCTCCAACAGGAAAGTGTAAATGCTGTGGAGTAATAATTTGCCAACAATAACAATGCAACTTTACCACAATATAAACTACAAACATCCATTCCTTTCAAAAACCATACAATTACACTTAAAGAGAGGACATCATACTTCACAAATATTAGACTCTGGAGTTCCAAATGAAAATTAGGATACTATGTCACGCTCAAATGAAATGCCGAGAGCACAGCTTACAGATGTTTTCATTTAAGACCACTCGTAAAGTGAACAGTAATTTTCACGGAAGTTTCATACTTAATAGTGAAAACGCCAGGTCTCTAAATCCAGATGAGTGTTCTGTAAGCAAAATTCTGGAAGTTTCGTCAATATAGCCATCCCATCAAAGTGCAGTAAGGTGCAAGCACTGGTACCCTGTACTTAGGTTTGGACTGTAGGTACATCACCCCAAATTACAAAAACTCAGTCACCTGCTGCCTAGAGCCTGCAGAAAGTCAACTGCAAATATCCTTACTATTTAAAACCATTAATTCTTTTTATTTTGCAATAAAAAGATAACTGTCTTCTCCGTAATAAATAACAACATTCTTACTTCCCTACCTCATGGACCAAGTATATATCAATATCTAGCTTAGATAAATGTTGAGGGGGAAAAAGTGAGCTGCAGAAGAATGAATATACTAAGAGGACAACTACGTAAAGTAAAAATAATGAAAAGGAAATGATATACTCTTTCTGGATACTTCCAAATGGAATTGCAATAGAAAACCATGCCTGGAAGGACTCATGCCAAACTCGGACTTCTGGTAACTTCCACGCAGGAGGGAGGGGAATATGATCAGTGAGGGATACATAGGGGCTGCGACTGGATCAGCAATATTTTGTTACATTGAGTGGTGGGTCCATTAGTGTTCACTAGATTATTCTTCATACCATTTTTATGGCTGAAATACTTCCTACTAATTTTTTAAAAACCAGTGCTGGTGCTAATTCCTTGTATTCCCCTTATAGGACATAAATGAAAATAAATCATGCTCGCATCGTTGAACTGAGAGGCGTTCTTTCTTAGTAAAGAGAAATCTATCAAGACATGAAGTCTGAAGCCACTGCTGTAATTGCGTAGACAGTCTCCTGATAACAAATAAGAACATTAATAGCCAAAATGCATCCATCACTTAATATGTGGCAGGCCCTGTGGTAAGCACTTCACACAAAATTCTCTTCCTCCACCTTCATAAAATCCCTCAGAAGGAGATACTAGCATTACTTTATGTTTGGTTGATGATGAAAAGGAAAGTTGTGGAAGGTCACACACCTGGTAACGGGGAGGGGGTAGGGACGACTTGACTCCAACTCCTAAATTCTCTCCTGCTTTTCACCCCCTCTTCATAATGTCTTCTCAAATATCCAGGGCGAGATTAGAGGCACCCTGGTGGGAACCAGAAAAAGGCCCCTGAATCTGGAAGACCACCGTCTGGATTTCAGCCCCACTCACCCCTGGGCCCAAGCGCCCCTGGGCAGAGGCCCTACCTCCTGCTCCCCTTGCCTCCCTCTGGCCTCAGCACAACCTTTACCCTCTGCTCTTTCTAGATCTCCGAAACCCGTTTGACAATTTCAGCCTGATTGGAGTGTGAATATTACTGAACAGCAGTTCAGGTGCCCGACACACAGTGAGGCCAAACACACCCAAACGGCGGAGTTCGGAGCAGAGAAAGGTTGATTACAGGGCTGAGCAAGGTGGAAGGGCGGCTCGTGCTCAAGATACCCCGAACTGCCCCGATGGGGACAAGTTTTTATAGGCAAAATTTGGGCTGGGGGCTGCAGGGTGTGTGGCTTTCTTCTGATTGGCTGGTGGGGAGGTAACAGGGCGGTGCTCCATGAATCCTGTGCTCAGCCTGAAGTTGCCATCCTCCACCTGGGTGGGAGCCTTAGTTCCTGCAGAAGAGCTCAGAGGTGTTGTCACATCACACATGTTCCTTGAGCAGGAACCAGGACCCTGCTTTTTTGCTGCACAGCCATTTCCTGACTCCTCCTCCTTTGTTACTTGCACGCCCTCACTTCCCTGAGTATAACTGTTTGAATCTGCTCTTTGGCATTCAGGAAGGTCTAGGACGCTGAAGGCTTTATCCTGCAAATTAAGAAATGTGGTGGGGGGGGGGGACAGAAAGGCTTTTGTGCCCAGGGGGGCCCCACAGGGTCCTGCTCAGTTTCAGTAATTGTTCAGAATACCTTGGGATCTAGGATGACCCTGGGTATCAAAGAACACCCCAGACACCTCGCCAGACAGCCACCGGGAGCAGTGACAGCCTCTGAAAGAGACCAGAGTGACGTCCCCAGACACGCCTGACTTCTAGTGTCCAACCATCCCAGCAGGAGGCCACCTTCCCTCACTGGGCAGCAGGGAGGAGTCTGTATAAGATTTCCTTTGAAACAAGAGTCCTATTGCTAAAACTACAGTACTAGCGAAAAGTATAAAAAGCATTCCCCTAAATCCTTTCAGTTCACTCATCACGTCCACCCTGGACTCTAAGCCCCAAACGCTGTTTACACGTTATGGTCTCCCTGCCACCCCCTCCCAAAAAGCTACGCCTTCCTCATCTGTGCCAGCACGCCCTACTGACCTCTGCGAGGGCGATGTCTCTAAAGCACGGGTCTGAGCAGGTCTCCTTTCTGCATGTGGCCCTTTCAAGCCCAGGCTGCTTAGCCAGGCCTACCGGGTCTCTCATGATCCAGTCTCGGTCCTTTCCTTTCAACCTATCTCCTGCTACCCGACTTCCCATACAGCTCCCCTCTCTGTACCGAAGTCGGCAGGCACGCAGGCACTCAGACCCCTGGGACTTGGAGGGCAGTACTCCTTCTGCCCGGAATGCCATTCCCCAGCTCCGTCCCTGAAGAATTCACACCTATCCTTCAAGACGCAGCAGCTCAGTGTCCTCACCCGTGGGCCGCCTTCCTGACTGTGCCCCCACTTCCACAGCTTGGCAGCTTACTGGCTCCCCGCTCTGTGCTTCCAACCATTTCACACCCCTTTCGATCCCATTTCTGCCATCACCTGCCGTAAGTGCCTGTCTGTGAGGCTGCCTGGCTAATCCTCTGGATATGTCTTAGTACTGCGTACAAATGAAGTCCAGAAGACTTTGGCCTGACATTCAAGGCGGTCCTTACCAACTTAGCTTCAACTTCCATTACTAACCCAACTTCCCATCGTTTCCCTTCCTGCCTTTCCCTATACTCCACGACAAAGCTACTTCTCACTGTTAGCCACCACGTCACATGCCTTCTCAACCCTCGGACTGCTCCCTCAGCCTGCCCCCAGCTCCCAATGCCCTCTTCCACGGGCCCCCCAGCAGGAATCACTTTCCTCCACCCCTGGATCCCCATGGGCCCTCGATGGTGTCTTTCTGTGTGTCTCATCCCATGGGGCCTCCTAGATCATGAGCTCCCATTCATCTTTGTGTCCCCAGAGCTGACAGTGCCCAATGCAAGCTCCTTGGAAGAAAAAGGATCCACTCTCAGGACTATTTTTAAAAGAAGCAGCCTTATTAGGAACGTGTGAAATGCAAATTCTAGATTGTGCTCCTTTCTCCTCCTTAGGAAAACTATTATTAGATGCCTAATTTCTCTTAGGTTGTACAACAGAGTCCTCAAAGAATACTGAAAAAGCTTGTGAAAGAAAGAAGTGCAAGGGAGTGGAGGGCAGAGACTGCCCAGGAAGGCCTTCTGATCTGGGGTTCTAACCCCGGCCTCTGCTAGGTGTTGTTAGACTACAGGTCTCCCTTCAGCAGAAACGGAGTGTCTACAGACCCCGTGCCCAATCCAGGCGCTCTGCCTTGCAGCCAACCTGCTATCTCCTTAACGTCTTTCATAAGGACTTTTATTTTGTAAAAAGAAAAAAATTCCATTTCATACCTAAATCTGCTGCTTTTTCTAAAATACATAAGGTGCTGAGAAGGACTCAGCATGCCTATTACTCAACAGCTTCCTGGGCAGGCCTGAGGCTGGGTCGTGGTCCTGAGACAGAGCATGCTAATTGTTTCCTTGTCAATGTGTGATTTCCAAATGAATGAATACGTTGGAATGCTAATGACTTTATACAAGAAAACAATGGATTATATTCTCTACATTGTGATTATGATATCGCTTTGACATGCAGCTGATTCACAAACTTTTCAAGAGTGAAGACTATGCATTGTTCCATTATTTTCCTTTATAAACATTCAAGTCACCTCAGCTTGACTGGTCTCTGTCCTTCCTGGGCAGAGGGGAGAGGGGGAGGGACTGAAAAGCCTACCTAGATGTGTTTTGCCCTCAGAGGGACCTCAATAAATACAGTTGTTTAAAACTAGCTTCATTGAGATACGATTCCAACATAAAAACTCAGATACGACTCTATTTTATTTGTATTAAATTCCCTACTGGTTCATAAAAATCCCATACACTTTCATAAACAGTGGAAATGGTTTTGAAATGGTTATTTTTTTTACTCTTTCATATAGGACCCAAATCCAATCTGAGTAGAAAGTTCTATTTGATGAATCTGATGGTTCTTGGGCAAGTTCTGCAGCAGCTAAAGGGCAGCCTTAGCAGAGAGACATGTTCACTCTTTCTGGCCAGCAGGTCAGGCGGGGGGATGACAATCAGCCAGGCCCACAGGAGCCTCGGGTCCGGATTCCCACAGGGGGCATGTACCAGACTCCTGCCCACACAGCTGACACTCACCCTTTCTCCACTTTCTGCCCTCGCTTAATCTGATTCTTGGCTCCTAGCACAAACCAGGTATTTGATTCATCCGTGGTTTGCAAGATTCTAGTTTTTGGAGCAGAACATTACTCAGTGAACTTCTATACACAGTCCTAAAGACAGAAATCTTTAAAGGAGAAACAAGATTAACTCATTCAGCATTGGCAGAGGCCGGAAAGCTGTGGGGATAATTTAGACATATTCTACCAGCCCAATGCCAGAACTCTGCAACCACAAATTAATCTGTATATTCATCTTCCAACAGTCAGAAACTGCTGGCAGACAGATTTTCTCAAATCAAGATACAAATTTTACATAACACCTGATTGGGCTCGGAGACTTGCAAATTTTACTACCCGTGATTTTTTTCCTCCTGCGCCAAGAATCAAAAGACACTTTAATTTGGATTTATATTAGACACATGCCAGCTCCTAGTTCAATTCCACTATCAGTCAATCAACAAATATTCATCAAGCATATATTATGTGCTTGCTAGTAAGGTGGATTCAAATAAGGTATAAAACCTGTCTCTCTTCAGTCCTCAGATTAGAATATACTTAGTTGTATGGTCTGAATATTTGTGTCCCCCCAAAATTCCTATGTTCACCATTTAATGCTGCAAACAAATTATTCCTGCCATTCCAGTTAACAAAGAATGTTGTCTGCCATCAAGCCATCAGCCACTGCAGCCCCGGCCCCCCCTCGCAAGGTGACCCCCCCCCATGGTGCGCCCTGAGGGGAATTCAGGATGGAGGAAAACAGGATACTAGCTCTAGAGAGTTAAGATGCATATCTAAGGAATCATTTCAAGGAGCCCAGACTCTGGCAACTTCCCATACATAAGAAAAGCACTAAAATCATTAACTTGAGATGTCTGTTTTTTGTGATTAGCAATAATCTTTTGATGTTTGACTACATGGCTTTTTTCCAGTTAGAACTCCTACATATCCTGGCTCCTCCCTCACCGCCCAGAGCAGTTCCTCAAGCTACCTGAGAGGCTGTCCCTCAGGATCCCCGGTAAGATCCCCAAATAAAACAGAACTCACAACTTTCAGGCTGTGCCTTTTTCTTCAGGCAACAATGCCCCCAAGGTGACGGTTTTAGATAGAACCTTTGTAAAGTGATCAGGTCCTAAAGGAGGAGCCTTCCTGAATGGGATCAGTGTCCTGATAAAAAAGACCCCGGAGAGCTCCCTCGCTCCTTCTGCCCAGAAAGTACACAGCGAAGCCTCTGCGACCCAGAAGAGGGCCCTCACCCAACCACGCTGGCGCCCTGATATGGGACTTCTCGCCCCCAGAACTCTGATTTATAAATATCTGTTGTATATAAGCCACCCAGTCTGCGGCATTGTCTTACATAGCAGCCTGAACGGACTAAGACAGTTAGAGAAACAAAATACATACCAATTTAAAAAGTTAATTACCAATCTAAGGCAACGTGCAAGAGCCAATGAGAGTAGCATCAAAAACCGAGGTAGGAAGTACTTGGCCAAACTCAGCACCACAGAAATACATGTTCTGAAAGAGAAGGATTCAGAGGCATCATGTCCTACTAGAAATCAGGAGATCTGGGCTTTAGTCCCAGCTATGCCACTGACCAGCTCTTGGACCCTGAACAAGAAATTTAACCTCCCTGGCTGTCCACTGTCTCATCTATACAATGGAACAAAACAACCTGTGCCACCGACCTCATAGACTGTTTTAAATTAAGAGCAAGTGATACGACTGATGGAAAGCAATTTCAGAAGCTGTATTTTGCTAGACCAAAACCCTGGGCGACTAGAGTCCTTTACCTTCTCCAGGCCTCAGTCCCTTCAATTGTAGAATGCTGGGTTGATCTCTGAGGTCACTGAGTTGAGGATGATGACAAGGACAACAGAAAGGATGTGAGGGACAGCACTCACACCACCCTACTGCCGGAGGAACCTTCCAACCAATCAACACTTCCATCCATTCGGACCTAACAGCCCCGGAGAGAACACTGCCAAGTACTCCACTGGCATTTTCATGCTGACACCCAAACAATCCCATCGCAAACGCAGAGCATAAGCCCGCAGTCCACACCATCATGTCACATAAGGCATTTGTGCACTAAGCAAAGTTTGACACTCTCCATGAATACCTCAGCGTGGGCAGGTACAGAGTGTCATTACCAGAGATACAGCTTCTCCACAGTCAGCTTTCCGTCTAAGGGCTTTAAAGAAAGTTCAAGCGAACCCTGCCTAGAAAAACATTATACCATGTGTCTCATGTGTGTCAATCGGCATAATTTGGGTGTCAGGTCTATATTCATAATTTTGGTATGAGGTCTGTAATCACAGTTAATTTCTTTCATTCTTGGCCACAAACCTGTTCCTGTGGCTCCCTACTTTGTTGTCTGATTGCAGGAAAGAATGAGGGATTAACTGCACACTGATGTTTTAGATCCTTTTTATATCTCTTTTCTTATCTTAAAATTACTGACTCAGCAGACAGAAGAAAGGAAGGAAGGAAGGAAAGAAGGAAGACAGGGGTGGGGAGGGAGGGAGGAAGAAAGGAGAGAGAGAAATCTACCACCCAAACTACCTTACAGAGTCTTTCTTTTTAAAATATATTTATACCTTGCAAGCCAGCAAGGTCAAGAACTGACACATGCAGGTGATAAAGATAACACAAGTGACATTTTAACAATAGTTTTACTTTATAGAAGATATAACTCTATGGTCAATATTTCATGATGTTAATTGCCTTGTCTGTCGGCAGCCTAGCACTGGTTATTTGGGAAAGAAACAGATCATAGCAATCTGAGAGCGGTGTAAAGGGGAAGAGCTCTGACTAGCAAGGCTCTTGTCTGCTAAGTTCTCATTTTTAATCAAAGTCCTCTCCAAATATTAAGACTGCCTTAGTCCCCAGGAGCCAGTCTGGAAGGATTCGACAGCTGCATCTGCGCGCATAGGCAAGAAAGAGCAGCAGGGAATGATGGCAAATCCAAGTGGGCTATCTCCCAGTGGACTAGCGAGGCCACATGCCCAGGCATGGTCCCGTCTTACTTCTACTACCCTCCCATCACATGTATTCAAACTTTTCATAACTTTCCCTGAGTTGACAGCAATCTTCCCATTCAGAGAAATCATTCTTTCATTTCTTTAAGAAAAGATGCACCTCTTTCCACAGGTGATCAGATTTCAAACTTTATTTCTGCTCATACAACTCTGAGTCGAGCAGTCTTGTGATTCTGGGATATGAAGAAAAATGTACAGAAGAACTGGGTTTGTGTCCCAGCTCAGCCGCTTCTTAGCAGTGGGAACAAAGGCAAATCGCTTAACTGCTCTGCGCCTTAGTTTTCTAATCCGTGAGACAGGGATGATGGAAACAACTTCACAGGATTGCTGTGAAGATTCAACCTGCCTTGTCCATGAAAAAGCACCTGGCAAATGGCTGATTATAGGTTTTAATACATGTCTACCTAGAATATGGAAATGTCTTGGACCAGTCGGATTTATTTCTGTATGTCCAGCATCCAACAGCGAGTGAGACCTAAATAAGACATTTATGAGATGCTCAATGAAAGTAGGAGTGAATGACAAGTAAAGGAATGCACTTCCTGGGTGTCCCCAGAGCACCAAGAGCAGGGACTACGTCCTGTGTATCTCTGTTCCCTAGTATCCAGGACGTGGCCCGACTCACAGCAGTCCATCAAATCAGTTTCACCTGATGAATGAACGATGCACCTGTCAGGCTGGGCCCATCGCCAACATCTCATAATCATTCTGACTTCCATTCCTGCCTCCCCCTTGCTCCAGCTGGACTGGACTGTCCACTCCCCTGACTGCTGTCACCCGGGCCCCCTCCTCTCTCAGAGCCTTCCCTGACTGCTCCTCCCTTAGCATGCTCCCTCCCACCACCTCCCGGAGCACAAAACAGACAGCTTAGCTTTATGGTTTCTAGCCTTCAGAGTTGCTCATGGTCCTTTCAGGTATAACCTCCTGAGATCAATGAGGACGCAACCTTTTTGGGGACAAAGACCAGGCCTTATCAATGTACGCAGGTCTTTACAATGACTGGCACCAATGCTGTGCACTCAGCTAAATGATGATCTTCTAGAAGTGATGCTCCCTAAGGGTACTCCACGCACAAACTGCTCTCAGCTTGGGTGGCCACCGCAAAAATTCCATGATCCAGAATTCTCAAAAATTGAGTTTTCTGAAATACTGGGGGTTAATCTGTTTTCTTAGTTCTGTTTCTCTCTGGATGAAAAATCTCATTCTCAGATACCACATACTTCCTTATCTTCTCAAGTAGACGATCTCAAACAGGATTTGGCCAGCGTATGCACATCAATCTTATAACGGTCTATATATACAACTAAGATGCAGTTGAAGATAGAACGCGGTGGGGCTGCCTGATTTAGCTGGTTGTGGCAGTGACCACGTGTGGTGACTGCCGCCACCACTTCTAAACTGCACAGGTTGGCACATTGTCTTCCTCCCCCAGGGACGACGGGGTTATAGGCTGCTGATCTGAATTCCCGCCCCCAGGTATTCCTGGAAAGTAGGAGCACCCCATCACCATGCTGCTTTCAAGTACCATTTGATTCAACAAGCATTCACCGAGCCTCTCCTATGTGCCGGGTGCCGAGTCAGAGAGGATGGTCCCCACCGTTTGCTGAAAGTGGAAACAAACAGGAGAGATGGCTGAGAAACAAGTAATAAGATATGCTTTTCACCAGTATTTGGGCAGACTGCTGAAGCAGCAGCAGAAAGATAAACCCTTATTCGTTTAGTCATCTAACAGTCATTTCCCCCAGGCTGCTCCGCAGAGCAGAAAGCCAGAGTCCCTGCCCTCTTGTGGCTCACAGTCTAGTGAGGAAAATACAGGCCCACACACAATCATTTATATAGTAGTAGTATTTATTCATTATGCAATTAAAATCACTTCTTTTAACAGAGATGTTCACACTGCAGTGAGCCCACGAGGAGCAGCTAGGCCGGCCCGCCCTGGGTGCGCTCAGTCTAGCCGGAGTGAGGTACGGAGAGCACGCCGGCCCCCACCCCACCCCCGCCCCAGGGGGTGGACTGTCACTCTAGAGAGACAGCCTGTTATTCCAGCCGCCTCTTCTCTTCCCTTCTGCCCCAGCAGCAGCCACGGCCCACTCTGGCTGGGACAACCACCTCCTTCGGCTGTCCAGCTGCCCGCTGCCCAGAGAGCGCAGGCCTCCGGCCAGGCAGCGCACCGAGGCCACCTGGGGCTGGCTCTCCTCTAATCTTGTCGGGAAGGCAGTGACCACCAGGGAGGACGGCCCTGAAAGAGAAATGTCCGGCGCAGCTAGTCAGCCACTCCACAAGCACAAACTGAGTAGCTACTGTGGACCAAGGCGTCATGCGTGAATGACACCAGTTCCTGCCGTCGAAGAGTCCCCGGTCTAGTGAGAGAGACAGACGTGTAGACGGCTAATCCAATGCAGTGTGATAAATGATATAATCCTGGAACTTATTAAAGTGCTGAGGTCGTGGCGGGAATCACCTGCTAGGTTGAGGCAGAAGTGTAGGGGAGGTAGGGAGGGCGGATGTTCGAACCGGACCTTGAAGGGACCTGAAGGGCTTTGCCAGGTGGATGAGGTCAGAGAGAATACTTGCGGCAGATATTGTTGGCTACCTACTGAAGGGAATTCTTCTAGTGCCCCTCTTTCCTCTCTCACAGTATCCAGACTTTATTCAGACTTTTGCTTTAGACAGAGACCCTCTAGGCCTTTAATCTCGGTAATGAGGGCTTAAGGAATAAGAACAGTAGCAAACGCTTGTATAGTGCTAACTATGTGTCTGTTTTATTCTAAGTATTACACACATTAAATGATTTAAATCCACACCACCCAATGAGGTCGGCACTACTGCTATTCCCATTTTACAGGTGAGAAAACTGAGGCATAAACTGTCAGCTTAACCACTGTACCATACTGTCGCTTTATTAGGAGATGCTGAAGGTCCACCTGGCAGAAGTGACCTTAGTGAGCAGTCTCGGGGGTACCTTCGCAGAAATATCAAAGGGTAAAGCCAGAAAGGGGACACTGGAAGCATATCCTACATATGCTAAATTGTCCTTACTGAAGAACTTCCAATCTTTGAACTTCAACAAGACCATCAGTCTTTTATGTTAAATAAATTGAAGTGCCATAAGGTTGCTTCTTCGAAATTGCGCATTGTTCTAGTACATATAGCATTAAACGTTCTGTAATATTTCCATCACTGCATGACAGCCAGGCAGCAGAAATCTGAGCTCTCCTGCTGATTTGGGCCTGTCACTTTCACAGTACATTATCTTTTATTTGTCGACAGTAAACTGTCCACATGTTCCCTTGGGGTGAAGTGGGGAAGGTACCAAAATGAAATTATCAGGGCGATGAAATCTTAGGAACCAAACGTGTAATTTCAAATGTGAATAATGCTAATTCGGAGGAATTTCCTGACAAAAGGCTGCATGTGGCTGGTATGGCTGAACAATCTTCCACTGATAAAGCCTTCTAGGGAAAAGCAAGTCTATCCATTTATAATAGTCCACTTACATCCACAGTGCTGTGCTAAGTGCCTTCGTGATTGTATCTTGTTTTATTCTCCAACAATAAATTCTCCAACATATCGGCAGGTGCATGATATGATTACTCTCATTGTACTGGTTCACGAAACTGAGACCCAGGGAGACCAAGAGGCTCATCCACAGGCACCCAGTTCCTGTCCTCTTTCCACATATACACTCAGTTCCCTCTGCCCCGACCCCATCCCATTCAAATCTTTCTATAACAAAAGAGCACTTAACTGAAGTGGGGAAGGTCCATCTATAGGCCCGCCTCCACTACAGCAGCTCCTTGCCCTGGCACACACTCGCTCCCACACTATTTGCACATGGTCGGCCAGCAGCTCACACCAAACAAGTATCACATGCCCAGATCTTGTCCAAGGGACGCCGGAGCAACCATTTTTCACTTTGGGTTTGCGATCTCCCCACTGTAGGATCAGGTCCCCCTTCCAGACTTACCGGGGCCTCCCCCTTTCTCTACCTCCAAGTGGCAAGGGTTAAGCACAGCACTGCTGAGAGAGAAAGAAGATGCATCTACTAATCCTAAGGTTAATTCGAAGTGAACACCGAACAAGAATCTCTCCTCTCTGTGACTCTGACTCACTCACTACTCCATGCAGGTGCTCCAATACCGTTCTCACCTGCACCTTTCAGGGCCTCAGGAGAGGCTGATCTACCTGGCCGAAGCTCCCTCCTAGTTTCAGAAGTCAAATGGTCCAAAAGAACTCAAACTGAACCTCCATACCAGGGAGATGCTCCTTCTTCCAAGATACCAGAATGGTTCAGGCTGTCTTTGGCAGAAATGAAAATGTGGCATGCTTGCATTTGCAAATCAGCAAGTAGTTTTCAACTACCAAAGCAGGTGTATACGCGGGTACAGACCGATTTAGTCCATGAAAATATTATGTGTCTGCAGAGACACAAATCTGAGAGACTAGAATTTAAAAAGCTGTTGGTGCACTTTTCAAATCCCAATAACAGTAGACCATATTTGAAATTCTGCATCGCAAAACTTATACAGGAATACAGAAAGGACTTCAATCCTGTTCAGGTAAAAAACTGCCTGACTTCAGGGTAATATATTTTTTTACCCCAAGCAACATGCAAAAGTGGGCAATCCTCTTCCCCCCAGATTTCTGCGTGACCATCTCCTGGGTTTTTACTCCGATGCCATCTTCGTGAGCCCATCCCTCAGCACCACACACAAAACCGCAGCCACTTACCATCAGCATCACCATACTTTCTCTCATTTATTTTTCTCCACGGCATGTGTCAGCAGATAACATCGTTTTAAGCTATATATTTTGTGAGTTGTATGCCCCTCAACATACACACAGACAGACACACATTCATATACACATACCCAGGCACGTGTAAGGCAGGAGGGCGGGGATCTCAGTCACAGTCACTGCTGTATCGTCTACACCTGGCATGCAGCAGAGATTCAATAAACACTGGTTGAACAAATGTTATATGAAAAATCCTTGCTTTCAAAGTTGAAATAACATTTTCCCACACCAACTTGAGGTCTTATTTCAGAATGAACAAACTTTTTTTATTTCTCTAGGTTTGCTAATGCACTTCTGACTGATCAGGACCATCTTCTTCAGAGAAAACGTTTAGATGCATATTCCAGAACACTTCATTGGGACAACGCTCACCATGACAGCCTCAGATGTAACCATTTAGTTCTGGTTCAGGCACAGATGAAACCCACCCTGGGCAGAACCTGTGTTAACTTTGTTTTGCATGGGAGCAAAAATCATGAAATCAAGACTCAACGATACAGAATTCATAAATCCCACAGGGGCCAGCCCTGGACTATCCATGGGGACAGGGCATGCTGAGCCCACTGTGATACTTACCCAACTGCTCCAGCCATAACTACTCTCTAAAAACAGTAAGAAGTTTAAAAGATTGCATTTATTCATTAAGGCAAAATCACAAAATCCACTGTTGAGAAGACACGAATCCCCTGATGCAATGATTCCACGGTAGTGACCTCACGGTGTACACTTCCCTTAAACTAGGATGGGCTTCTTACAAGTTGGAGCTTTGGTTTTACATGCGGCATTTCCGAAACAAGAGAAGACCATGAAGCACACAAGGCTACACAGAGCAGGGTCTCTCCCTGGAGTGAGCAGAAGGAGTCCCAGGACAGCCAGAGCCCACTGTGCATGTCCAGCCCACGCCGCCACTGCAGTGAGTGCAGACACCACAGTCAGGGCACAGATTCTCTAAAAAAGCTCTTCAGGGGCTTTGATCCTCTGCCTTAGCCCATCCCCAATGACAACCACCCTTAAGTTCTTAGGGGACTGGCCTACTATAAATACTAGATGCTTAAAAGCTATTATCTTGTTAATAATAGCACCCTGAAAACTTAAGTCAGGATCTGGCTTTATCATCCAGATTTTACAGATACAAATATTGATATGAAGCTCTGAAGTGATTTTTCTCTTGCGTTAAATAAAGGCAAGATAACAGGCAAAGTAGGAAATAAAACCTGAGTTCTCAGGTCCCAGTCCAACGTGGGGACCATTAAGACACACACAATCTAAGGTTTGATTTCCTTCTTTGAGTGGTTTAGCCCTCATCTGAAAGTACTACTCCCATCAGTAAGCTGCAGATAAGGGAAACCAAATATGGTAATATGCACCTAACCAGGAAATACACCTGTATAAAAAATGAAGGAGGCTGACTGATGGCACTTCACTTCGTTGCCTAATATTTACTGAAGGTCTGCTATATACCTTAGAAGTAAGCGGTATCAATCACCATTGAAAATGGTTCGCCAGTCACACCAGGGAGACTGCAGAGATGAAGTAAAGGAGATGCAGAGAGAAGTGAAGCTCCCCAGTCACACACTTTCTCAGGGCTAGAGATGGAAGTGGACTCCAGAAGCATGAGAGTCACCATTCTTGACTCCTCTTGCCCCCTTAATGAAATGAGATCTAAACAGCCAACACACGGCACTGTTAGTATTAAACCCAGTCTCCTCCACCCCCTTGAATAGCGCCCTCAAATCTTGAGACATCGTCCATCTTCATTCCTGCCCCACCAAGTCCAAGCTTGGACCCCTGCACTAGGGTTCCCACTGCCCTCCCAGCCAGCCGAGCTTTTCAAAACGTACATCAGATCCCAGGGCTCTCCACCACGCAGCCCCACAAAGGATTCTCAATGCATTTAAAAATGAAATTCAAACTTCTCATCCCGATAAAGCCCTCACTGCCCTTTGCACTGGCCCCTGCCTGCCTCTCAAGGTGCACCGTCCACCTCTCCAGTCCTAACGAATGTAACTCAATCCTTCACACTTATATCTGCAATCCCTCTCCTCCTTCCCTCTCTTCCTCCCTCCATTCCTCCATTTCTTTGTCCTCAGATGTGCAGTTCTCTCTGTTTGAAATCCCTTCCCCCTCCTCTTTGGCCGGCCAGCTCCTCACTCACTTTTCTGATCGCAGTCAAACACCTCTTTCTTCAGGAAGCCTTCCCTGGCCCTTCAAAGCCGAGTCAGCTGCCCTCCTCTGGGCTTGGCTGCCCCCTGGGCTCCTCCTGTCACAGCACTGCTCACACTGTGTTCATCCCAATCAACTGTTTCCTTGTCTGTCCTCCCAAAGAGACTGTGAGCCCCATGAGGGTAGGGACGGCCTATAGCTTGTTCACCTTTGTATCACCAGCACCTAGAAACCAGCCTGACACAGAACAGGCACCCAATACACATTCAATGAGTGAATAAGTGAAATAAACTGAACAGTCCTGAAATTTCTGTTGACGTCTGGATGATGTGGGGTTCCAGGACAAGTAAGAGGCCCCACAGAGAAAGGGGGCTCCAGTCACAAGATGTCTGCCTGTGCCTTCATCACTCACGTCATGAAAACATAGACCAGAAAACACAGAGAACATTTCACTCCCAACATGTAATTGTTTTTGCCCAACTGACAACCCTGAGTTATGATCTAATAAACCCCCTCCCAAAAATTCCTCAAGCATACCAGACCGACTACCTCCTAAAGATAAACATTTCCCAGGCGTAACAACCTTAAGCCCTTAGATAAGGGATCAACTAATATCTGGAAACCTTCCACATGACCCCCTTCCTTCAAAGCACATAGATGGTCAGGCCCTTCCGTATAAAAGATGCTAAGGATCTGTCCTCGGGGTGCGGACACCTCTGTCTGCCTGCTGTTGTCTGCAGCAGTGTACCTAATACTTTTATATAAAACTTTTCTTTCACTTTTCTTTGCTTCTGGCAAATTCTTTTACTGCCTGCAGTACCGGCCTGCCTCGCCCCACAATAGGTAATGTTTGTGAAAGCACATTTACCTTCCTGCCACTGCTGAAGTCAAAGCTGAGAGCCAACGCGAGTGAGAAATGAGTTGTGTCCTGCCTAACTTTACCCCAAGCACTCAAGAGTGATGTTATGTTAAATATCAATGGTCTTTTTGACTTAATAAAAATTCATGACCTACTAATACTAGCCATATTACTAAGTGTTCTTTTGGACAAATAAAGTTGATTAAGCTGCTCTCTGGACTGGTAGTATCTGAGTGCTAAACAATCCGTATGTTGAATAGTAACAGGGTATCTCTCATTCCTGCTATAAGTTTAAAAAAAAAAAAAACCCCACTGCAAAACACATACACGGATTTCTAATTACGGAGCCTGCAATTCACAAAACCCCCAGGCCTCTGATCTTAGCAGCACAAAATAAACAGCATTAAACCACAATGAGCTATCACCTCACACCTCTCAAAATGGCTATTATGAAAAAGACAAGAAATAACAAGTGTTGGTGAGGATGTGGAGAAGGGAACCCTTGTACATTAGCGAGAATGTAAATTAGTGCAGCCACTATGGAAGACAATACGGAGGTTCCTCAAAAAATTAAAAAGTAAAACTACCATATGATCCAGCAATCCCACTCCTGGGTATTTAGCCAAAGAAAATGAAAACACTAATCCGAAAAGATACATGCACCCCTGTGTTCACTGCAGCCTTACTGACAATGGTCACGACATGGAAACTGCCTAAATGCCCATTAACAGATGAATGGAAAAAAAAGACGCTGTGTATATACACAATGGAATACTACTCAGCTATAATAAAAAGAATGAAATTTTGCCATTTGTGACAAAATGTGTGGACCTTGAGGGTGTTAATGCTTAGTGAAGTAAGTCAGACAGGAAGACACCCTACCGTGTGATTTCATTCATATGTGCAATCTAAAAAAACTAATGAATGAATAAAAAATGAATGAATGAACAAACCAAACCAAACAAGAACACATGGATACAGAGAACAGAGTCCTGGTTACCAGAGAGGGAGGGGTGGGAGGGGGCGAAATGAGTAAAGCGATCAATGGTGATGGATGCAAACAATTTTGGTGGTGAGGATAAAAAAAAAATTTAACAACAACAATAACAACAAACAGGCATCTATTCAAAAATCTAAGGAGCTTTATTTATTTTAAACGATAGCATCCCGTGGGTTTGTTCACAGCCAGCATTTAAACATGCACTTTGTTATCATTGGGCCTGCTTGAATTCTAAGTGCTTTGTCTTTTTATATATTTCTTTCAATCAGGGAACATGCTTGTTAACGCAGACAAAAATGGCATCTCTTCTTAAAAACTGAAAAAATGAAATCTCTTCTTAAAAACTGGAATCAGTGCGAGTGTCCACTGCAACGTGAGTGGCACGGTTCGGCACAAGCGAGGCCTGTCATGTCACTAAGGTGACTGGCTCCTCTGGGAATGCTGAACTTCCTTCGGTTATCACTCGGCTGCCAGCCTTTGCAGGTAGTGCCCCCACTTTCTGGGACACTCTTCTTCCTTCTCAACTGACGAAGCCCTGCTCATCCTGCAGGTGTCAGGTTAATGTTCCCTCTACTAACTACCACCCAACTAGGTCAGCACCCTTCCTGGGAGCTCCCTCAGCTCTTAGCTTCCCCGTCATTGTCACGTCTGCCACTGTCAGCTCCAAGCGAGCAAGAACAGCGATTTTCTTTCTCACCAGTATTTCCCCAGTGCCTGGCACCAAGCCTGCCATATGGCTGGTGCTCTTTGAATGAATGGTGTCCAGATTCTCAGGCATGTGTTTCCAAGGTATTGTCTATCACCTGAAAATAAATGCATCTGCACGCTCTCTGCTCATCAATGGGAACCCGAATATATGAAACATCACTAGGGCCTTTATTAGAAACCGGAGTCCACTTGGGGAGATTTCTATTTCTGGAAACATATAAAGATGTTAGAGAGGGTTGGGAAGATGGCAGCGGGCATGAAAAACAAGGCTTGGGAGCCAAGACATGGAGCGGGAAATCTGTGCCCTGATATAAATACAGCACTCACGGCCCAACCCAAAGCCACACACGATACCTGTGCAGAGCATCTTCGGAGGGGCTGGGAGGAGAGAAGGTGCCTGGCGAGGATGCTCAGAGGGCAGCACAGATCAAAACTAAAGTCCAGGCCTGGACAGTTCCTCTATTTCATGCCGAGTATTCAGCCACTGTTCCTCCCACTCCCCACAAAGGACTGACAGGGTAAAAAAAAAAAACTTAATTGCTACGTCTTTAAACCTAATTTGTGCTCCTGAACATAAGCCATGTCTCACACATAAAAGAAGCAGAGAAAAACAAATAAAAATGTCAAATTGTTCCAAGACTAACTAGGAAGTTAAAATTTTCCAAATGACAGAATGAGTCAAATTCCTATTCAAAAAAGCATTTATTGTATTTGCTTGATGGGCCAGGCTCTGTCGTAGGTCCTGGGAATCCAGAGATGAGTGACAGTGGCCCTGAGCTCAGGAAGTTTACAGTAGAATGGGAGAGACAGATAAAGCCGAAGGGAAATGGAAATAGGAGGGCCAGTCCCTTCCAAACGCAGGGATGAAGCGCCATGGGGGCAACTGTGGAGCAAGGACATTATTTCTACCAAAACATCAGTATACAAAAAAAATACCATCAACAATAAACAGACATAACAGGAGCAAGAAAAGCCCTGTTCTCTCTTTCCATGGTTCTCAGACTTGTAAGCCATCTGGATTCACACCTCAGTCCTCTAGGCCCCTGATGGTTTGGGCTCTTCCTTCATCTTATTCACCATGTTATGCTGACGATGTAGGACCAACATTCGGAAACAAATTGAGGATATGAAAACAACTTCTCCCATCAATTAAACAAACGAACACACAACAATGTAGACTGACTATACTTCAATAAAAACATAAAAATAAAATAAAAAAGAACAAAGGATCAACACCCACGTTCATAGCAGCATTAGCCAAAAGGGAGAAGCAACCCAAATGTCCATCAGCAGACAAAATGGATAAAGAAAATGTGGCACATACATATGTGATGATTCATCTGATGTGTCAACTTGGCTGGGCTCTGAGATGCCCAGGTAGCTAGCAAGACATTACGGTGGGGTACACACTGTGAAGCTGTCTCTGGAAGAGATGAGCATTTGAGTCAGCAGACTGGGTACAGAAGTTCACCCTCACTAATGTGGGCAGGTGTCATCCAATCCCTTGAGGGCCCCAATAGAACACAAAGTTTGGGGGAAGACAAATTCTCTCTCTTCTTGAGCTGGGATGTCCTTCCCCTCCTGCCCTGGGAGCTCCTGGTTCTCAGGCCTTCAAAGTCCAGTACTTAAACTACGCGTCCCACCACCCCCACCCCACACCTTCCATCTTGGACTAGGAGTTACATTATCAGCACCCCTGATTCCCAAGCTTTCGTACTCAGACTGAACTACACCGTCGGCTTTTCTGGTTCTCCACCAGCTGGCAGGTGAGAGATTGTGGGGCTACTCGGCCTCCGTAATCACGTGTGCCAATTTCCATTATAAATGTCTTCTATCTCTATCTAGATCTAGATCTACATATCCCATTGGTTCTATTTCTCTGCAGAACCCTGATTAATACACTATACAATGGAATATTATTCAGCCTTTTAAGAGGACATTCTGACACGTGCTACAACGTGGATGAACCTTGAGGACATTATGTTAAGTGAGATAAGCCAGTCACGGAGCGATGGATACTACATGATTTCACTTCCATAAGTTATCTAAAATAGCCAAACTCACAGAAACAGAAATTAGAATGGTGGTCTCCAGGGGCTGGGGGAGGAAGTAATGGGGAGGTATTGTTTCATGGGGTACAGAGTTTGTTTTGCCAGATAAAAAGTTCTGGAAATCCGTTTCACAACAACATAAATATACTTAACACTACTGAACTGTACACTTAAAAATGGTGAAGATGGTAAATCTTCTGTGGTGTGCATTTTAGCACAGTTAGAAATAAAATAAATTTTTTAACAAAGATCATGCTACAATGCCACGTGGTACACTGCCATGAGCCTCTACTCCAAGAAAAAGTGGCTACGGTACACAAAGGCCCCAAACAGTTTAACTTGTGTAGAAATACTCCATCTAATGAAGGTTTCCTCATCTAACTTAATAAATAGGAAAAAAATGCAATCTTCAGTTCTGTTAGTCACGGGCAAGTACAATGGTACGAGAGATGAACACACTTTTAAAAACTGTTCTGCCTTTGTAGGGGGGAAACAATACAAGCAATCTTATTTAGGTCACAGCAGTTACTGTAAACATCCCAAGGAAAGCTTATTAATAACAGCCACCCACAAAGGACCTGGTTTCAAACATGGAATGTCATGGAGTCAGTGGAAAGAAGGCTAGGGGAGAATTTGCCTGGATTTTGGAAATTAGAATGTTAGGATTTTTTTTTTTTTTGTAGTTGAATTTGGATTGAGAAACAACAAATGGAGTCAATATTTTAAATCAGGAATTTGGACTAGATGGTTTCTGAATGGCCCTCTGGCTCTAAATCATAATGATTGATTGTTTAGTTGATTAAAAAAAATCAAGGAAACATCCTAAATATTTAAGCCAATTCTTGATTCTGCAACCAGTAGAGTAAAAGAGGCCACCTTTACTGTCAGTGTGGTCACAGAGAAATGCACTGGGCTAGGGCCCTGCCAATAACTTTCTTTAGGACCTCGGGCAGATCACTGCCTCTCTGTAGGCCTGATTCCCTCTTCTCTGTAATGAAGTTTGGACCAGTTACTATGGTATCTACCAGCCATTACAATGTCTGATTAAGAACCTGGGAAGCATGGTGGTGATGGTGGTAGAACACTGTGGGTGTACATCATGCCACAGAACTGTATACTCAAAAATCACTGTGTACTTTACCTCAATAAAAAAAATATACAAATAAAAAATTTTTAAAGGAACCTGGGAAGTGAAAACAGCCACTGTGAGCAATAGCTTATAATGAGAATCACAGGAAACCCAAAGGCTTCAACAAGAACCCTCTAGGCTTGGCTTTTATTTCTTTATTTTATTCAAGTAATCCTTGATCCCAAAAGTAACATGCTGATACACCAGAGATGATGCTATGAAAAGAAAACCTTTCCATAAAACAATAACCCCTTCAACATTGCAGCTACCTCCCCAATTCACCATCTGAGTCCAATCTGTCTACATAAGGCTTTCATAACCTGAGCCTCATCTCTATCAATGTGCTCAAGAAGAGATGTACCCTCAGTAGAGCAACTACTCTTACTTCTTCCAGCCATGGAAACTAAGCAACTCAACTTCTGGCTCAAAGGCAGGGAAACAAGTTTATTATCTTCTACCGGGTTTTTCAGATCCTAGGGAGATGCCTCTGCACTAAAAATCAATACAAGATTTTTCAAGGTGTTCAGTTTTGTCACTTATCTGGAGACAATGGCCTCAGAAAGAGGATGGATTGACTTCCCTTTTCTCCCTTTCTGTGCACATTGCCCTTTAAAGACATGCTCTTTGTTCCATAAATTCAAAGACTGCTTTTATGTCCAGTGGGGGGGAGGGGGAAAGCTGTGATTTCTAAATGATGAAATCTGTCAAAGTCTCAAAAGCTCTTGTGATACAAATCAGGTCATTCTATACAAACTGAACCCCTAATTCCAGAGGGGAAATAAAAACCATTTATAACTCAAAGTAACTAGCAATAATAGGTCAATGCACTTGATTGGTCGTGAACCAGTGACAGGGACCCAGCCTGGTGCCTGGAGGAGGCAAAGCAGGGGTGCACCTAGGCCTGGTCCAACCCTCACACTCCTCACTCCACCTCCCCCTTGCCAGATACAGGCAGGTAAGTGGTACCAAGAAGGGGAATTCCCTTGCCCGCCTGCTCGGGACTGGCAAAGGGATATCGGAGAAGTCCCACTCCCACGCCCTTAGCCTACCCACATTAAGATCCAATGAGGTCCAGCCCCCAGAAGGGTCAAAATATTTCAGCATTGACCTCCGCCATTCTCAAAGCTGTGCAGGGATTGCCGAATGGAGGTGAGCCTGTCAATAACAGAGAAAAGAGGAGCAAAAATGGAGAAAGGAAGCTTCCAAACAGAACATCTGCAGATGGAAGATGCGTAACACTGGGAAAACCGAGGACCCAATGCACATGGGTGGTTCATGGACGACAATGCTGGGCACAGACCTCAGTGCTCTTTTGGGTACTGAACCCTCTGAGAATTTGTTGAATATGGATGACATCACCAGAAAAATACCCATTTACACCTAATTTCTAGGGGTCCTCTGATGTCTCTAGGACAATGTTTCCCCAACTTGCCCAATTATTAGAATCACTTGGATGCTTGTTTACAATTCACATTACCAAACTCTCTTCCTAAAGTTGATTCAGCAAATGAGGGGGAGGAAGCAGCCTTTCTTTTTGTTTTGTTTTGTTTTTGTAAACAAATCCTACAGGTGATTGTTAACTTCCAACAAGCTTGAGAAACACCGCTCAGGAGCAGTAAGCCCCTTAATTGGCTGAGCATTAGAATCACTTAAGGAGATTTATAAACAATATGGATTCCTAAGCCCCATGTTCAGATCTACTGAATCAAATTCTCATGGTGGGGATGCACGTGGTGGGAGGCGATGCTGATGCTCAAGCAGGAATCTCAGCTCTAGGGTCCCTGGACCAATGATCAATAACCCGTGCCCAACTCCATCCAGGTTCCCTCCTCGGTAGTTTGGACTGGCTAGGGCCCGGATGGCTAAGATGGGCACCAGGTCACTCACTACTGGACATATCGCCAAAGTGGGATAGAGTGCTTTGTGCACTGAAAGTCTGATTCCTCTAAGTAAACTTGCAAAATATCAGCTCTATGAAGGCAGAAATGATTATCTGTTCTGTTCACGGTTGTCACATAGGAGGTTCAACAAATATTTGAGTAACGGATGAATTCATTAATACATGAATTAGTTCAATAGGCGCTCTGGATCCACAGATTCTGCATCTATGGATTCAACCAACATCAACCACGGATTGAACTTTTTTTAATTCCAGAAAGTTCCAAAAAGCAAAACTTGAATTTGCCACAGGCAGGCAACTATTTACATAGCATTTACACTGTATTTACAACTATTTACATGGCATTTACATTGCTCTAAGTTTAAAAGTAATCTAGAGATGATCTAAAGTACACTGGGAGCACATGCATAGGTTGAGTCAGCATCAGATTTTGGTATCTGGGGGGGTCCTGGAACTCATCCCCAGCGACTGTAATAACTAAAATCCATTACATTGGAGTATGACTATCAGACAGATGTGTGAATCTGTAGATTTGTTTCTACAGCCAACAAGCCGTTAAATAAGAACTCTCTAACTTGAATAACCAATATGAAAATCACTACTAATACTATTTTAGTAATATTATCAATACCACCACTAACCAAATTCTATGTATATTATCCATACATTATCTATCTTTAAAATACACATGGGAGATAAATAAAGCTATCTCCATCATGGAGAGGCTTAGAAAGTTCCTAAGCAGAGGAACTTATATGTGAATACAAGTCTCTCAAATCCATGCTTCTAAGCATGCAGCCTCTTTTACAGGGAAGATGACCGACTGTAGAAATTATACCCCAAACTAAATGAGCAATATTAAATTCAGATGGATTGCTGCTGTCATTCTAAGAGCTTATGATATGATTTGGAGTTTCAACTTAAAGAAACCTAGAAATGATGCTGAGCATCATGGCTAAGTAACACACTTCCCGAGTACCTCTTTTGTGAAAAGAGCCCTTGAGGTTAAAATCTAGTTGGGGAGATAAAATATAACCAGATGAAAAGTTAATCATGAGATTTATCCAGAGTAGCCTATGGCCATTGCCAGATGGGCAACAGAGAAGCCCAGTGCAGGGGATAAGCATTTCCTGTAGGGAGGGTGGAAGAGGGGCTTCCTAGAGGATGTGGGTTAAGCTTGGACATGAAGGATCGCAAAATGTAGAACCAATAGGTAGACCGTTCCAGATCAAGGAATGGTGGGAGCTGGAGCAGAGAAGTCAATTTGAAGACAATCCATAAGCAATATATTGTTTATGTTAATTTTATTATATCGTGAATATCATATACGTCCACTGTAGAGAAAATAGAAGCTATGAATAAATATACATACGCATATGCATCCTCTATACATCTTCTACAAGCCAGCCACCCAGATTCCGTTTAGTATTCTTTCAGGATTTATTCTAAGCATATTTGTGTATTTATTTAGACACACGCGTATTTGTCTACATGCACTTAATTTTATATTTACAGATCCATACATGCATATATGTATCTTAATATATGCACATATTCATATGTTTGTTTATAAAATAATGTTTGTGGAGCCCAATGAGAAGGCTCTCAAGGCGGTAGAGAAAAACTTGTCACAACCACAGGCACAAAATCACCATCTCTCCTTTGCCACTCCCAAATCCACATCCACTGCCCACGCTAAAATGACAGCGTAAAAGATTATTTAATGACATAGAAAAACATTCTTACATGTTGCGAAAAAAAGAGCAGGTGATAGTATCTACTGCATGATCCCACATATACGCTTAAAGATGTGTATGTCTGTATTATAAAATTCAGAGAAAAAAAAAGCCTGGAAGGAAAATGTCCAAAAGTTACCCTAGGAGGACAACCCTTGGGAGAAATTTTCTTCTCTATGCTTTTATGATTTTCCAAATCGTCCCCAGTAAACATGCATTATTTTGTAATGAGGGAAAAAAAAAAAAAACGACGCCACGAAACATAAGCAATATAAAAGCAGACAAATAAAAAACAAAACGGTCCTGAGCGGTCTGCTCAAGATGCAGCCTAGGTTTTTTGAACAGCTGAAACCGAATTAGCATTGACCAGAAGACAGAGAAAGCAGAAAGCCCTGGTGTTCGGCCAAGTCCTGACTTCAAGGCTTTGATGGGTATCTGCCTTTCAGCGGCCCCAGCGGGTGGGTCAGGTGTATCCTGAGCAAGGGCGCCTCGATGGCTGGCGTGGGGAGGCGGGGGACAGGACACTCTTCCTCCGGCCCCGCCCCCCGCCACCATCTTAACGCCGCCTCCCAGCCGCGGCAAAGCGCGAGTGGTCGAGACCGCAAGGCCCCGGGCAGCCCGCGGGCGCCCGGACCCTTCCCCCGCGCGCAGCCGCCCGCCCCGCCGGCGCCCCCCCCCCCGCCCCCGGCCGCGCTCTCCCCGCGGCGTCCCCGCATGAGCCGGCCGGGCCGCGGGCACCCGGGGGAGCGGGTGGGCAAAGCCCGCCGCCGCCCGCCGCCGGCCGCAGGCAGCTTTGTCATGCATGCCCGGCGCTGAGCCGTTCTTCGCCAACTTTCACCTTCGGTGACACAACTTTTCCGTGTTTCTTTTTTCGGCAGCCGCCGCATCACGAGGCTCATGAGCACACCGGTTTGTAATAAACCCGCCTGCCAGATCCGCGGCGACTGGCGGACACCGGTTAACCGGCCCGTTGGGCGCTCCCGTCCGGTTCCCATGGTCGGAAAACAAATGCTCCCGGGAACGAGAGCTGCGAGGAGTGCTGGACCCGCTTCCCCGAGAATGGCTCCGAAAACCACGCGCAAAACCAAGAGCTCTCGGAAGTCTTAATCAAAAAAGCCCCCGAGGGGAGAGGCCAGCAGCACACACACACAGAATCAAAGGCAAAAGAAGCAGGTCAGCTCACAATACTTTCAAAGTCCTGCTTGAAAGAAGATTCTGAAAATATCTATAGGCATATTCACGATCTGCGCCCAGCCTGCCTTCTTGAGGTTGTTTACTTCTACTTTTAACAGCAAGATAAATATTTTAAGAGCTCGATCTGTTTACTCACCCCCAGTGCAAAAGCAGTAGAAGTGCAACCTACCTAATTTGGAGGGATCTGAGAACTGGGTCTCACATTTGTTACTCAACTTACCTGTAACCATGCCATAGACCCGCCGCTGTTAATTGCATCTGTTAAACATAGGTTCCGCAGCACAGAGAAACACTACATGAGTCCTAACTTTGAGAACTATAATACGCTCGTTCAAGGCCTGTGTCTCTATTAAGAAGATATATTTTTGGAAGTATCTAACTGAAGGCAGCATAAACAGTATGAAAAATAAAGCTCGCACTTTATTTTTCCATTTAAAATGAGTTATATAATAAGTAGTGAAAGCTTCTTCCATGGAGTTACACTTTAAGGAGGGGAATTTCTTTCACTGAAGTTAATATAGCTATCAGGGGAGAAAATCCAGAACTGAGAATCCTCCAATGAGCCCAGCATACCCTAAGGAACCCCATTCAGTTAATGAAAACCACTGACATCTGTTGATGAGAAAAGGAGGGAGCAGAAAAGCAGAAAAGGAGGTAGAGAGAAAGGGAGGGAGGAGAGGGTAGGACTGAGAGGGAAAGAGAAGGGAAATGAGACAGATGATTCTGATCAGAGACAGACTGAAAGCATATGCCATGTAATGGGAGAAAAGTAAACAATTGGGAGTTTTACCCAGTCGTGAATTAAGAGGAAGTGTAATCTTTTGAATACAGGTGAGACAAGCTCCTAGACACAGTTCTGGGAGAAAATACCATTATTTTCAAACTGACAGATGCTTACATCTTGAAAGTCACAGTCATGGCCAAGTGAGGGGAGATGCACATTGGAAAGTATAAAGTCAAGCTGTCCAAGGCCAAAGAGGAAGGAAAGGGCACCCCTAAGGCAAGACTGGGATTCTTTCATTTCTGTATGCCCGGGGCCCGGCACAGTGCCTGGTATGGAAAAGCCACTTGAGAAATGTTCAGAGATCTGTTAGGCTGAATCATACAAAGATCACAGCCCTGGAGCAATTATGCCTGTATAGGCTAACTCTCCCTAAGCATGTCCACGCTGACAAACAGGAAGAAATTTTGTCCTCGTGCAAACCTGGATTAGAAAAGAACGGCCTGTGTTGCCTAGGGAGGCAGTATAATACGGCGGTTAAGAGGTAGATTTGAAGTCGGCCAAACCTGGCTCAGACCCTCGCTCCACCACTTTAGCTGAGTGGCCTCAGGCTGGTCTCAACCCCTGAGACTCAGTTTTTTGTCAAATGCAAATAATAGTAGTATGTCTATCCATCTTGGATAGATTGTTATGAATCCAGATATTTCACGTCAATCCCTGGCATATAGTAAGTGCTCAGAAAAACTATTTTTAGGACCCCAATCGAAGTGACTTCCCCAATTTATCTGTCAGAAAGTCAACTATTGACACTAATTCCTTGGAGTTAAAGCTCTGTCTCTGACAATCCTTAGTTCAATGCCAGGCACTGTGCTAGTAATTTGCAACCCACTAGCTGTGTGACCTCATACAAGCTACATAATCTCCCTAAACTTCAATTTTCTCATCCCTGAAGTCCATAAATACTAATCACTACTTCATTTGGCTGTCATGTGGATTAAATGAGATGTATGTAAAAATAACGCATGCCTAGTCAATAGTGCTTGGTAATTTAGAAGCTACTATAATAATGATAATGATAGTAACTATCATTATTGTTATTGTTATTAAATGATGAATAAAACATGCCACGGCTTAAAGGAATACCCTACCTGGCCTAGATCATTCAACAAATACTCCTTATGAGCCTGGCAAGTACAAGACCCTACTGAGTGCCCTAGCGTTGGGCAGGGTGGAGGCGGGGGTCTTCCCAGAAATCTGAGGACAAGACAAAGAGAAGGCGTGTCAACCAGGAAAGGAAACATGCTGACCTGAGAGAGGGCGAGGTCTCAGAGACAAAGAGTGCATTCTGCGTGATTCCATTTCTAGTCAATTCAATACAGGCAAAACTACAGTATGATGATAGAAACCAAAATAGTACTTGCCTTTGAAGGGGGAAAGATAAGGAACATAGGAAAACTTTCTGGGGTGATGAAAATATTCTAGATCATAATTTTGGTGCTGATTATGTGGGTGCAAACATTTGTCAAAAGTCATTGAGATGCACACTTAAGATGTGTGCACATTACTGTGTAAAATCTTCAATTACATAAGAGGAAATTGGACTCATACAAATGTTTTTTTATTAACTCTTTTATAATTTGGCCTCTGACCAGGCCTGCCTTTTGCCAGATTTTTTCATTCTTCCCCGGCCCTACTATCCAGAAAGAACAGGCATGTATACCTGAGAATTCCTTTGGGCCAAACAGTGATTGTCGGAATGAAATATGAAGTCTTTGCAGAAGGCTGAGAGCAGACAAGCCAAGCAAACAACTCAGCTCAGCCGGACCCCAATGCACCCCCCTAGAATGTCAACCTAAACCTTACACCCACAGAAGCTAAGGGTTAAAAATCAGCAAGGACACCTACTACCCTCTGCCCTTCCCCTGTGGGGAAGGTCATTAGCCAGTGACACTAAGACCATTTCCATTTGAAAATCAATGCTAAGAGTAATTTACAAGGGCAGAGGCAGGAGTAGGGCAAGAGAACAGCTTTACAGCCATCTCAACCTACAGTCATTGCAATGTAGGCTTCATGTTTATTGCAAACCCAGATCCCTAAAAAAACAGTCCTTCACATTTCCATTGTGCCCCAAGAATCAAGAACTTCTCTCTTTTCTAAAATAAAACCCCTATTTTCAGGATTAATACCCTGGAAAACATGGCTTTAGAGAAGGCCATCCAATTCAAGGAGAAATTAGACCTGTAGGCTAGAGCGGTGATCACAATGATCACTATGTACTATTTCACTTTCTTTAGGAAATTAGTGCCATTTGCCCAGAAATCCACACCCCTAAGAAATATTTCATCAAGATGTGGCATTCACCGAGGTGATAAAATGCCATCTTTAAAAATGTCAGAAATCTGATTCAAGTGAGTCTGTGGAACTGGTATATCACAAATCCATACGCTACATTTCAAGTTGGTGAGGACTGACTAGGATGAACCGCGCTATACAGGACAACGAGCCTCAAGCCCACTCCTCAGCCTGTGCTGAAAATTCCTGCTGCTAACATGTCTTCTGGATCTTCTGGATAGGGAAATATAAATTGGTGACTGTAGACAATGATTTGTCTTCTCTGCTAATTGCTAAAGCTGTATTATGTGCCTAATCTTCGCATTTCAAAGATCATGTTAAGCTTAGGAAGGTAAGACATGTAGGATCCCCTGCACCCGCCATACTTTAATTCATGGACTTTTTTTCCTCCTCCTTGAATTGTTTAATCTTAGCAATTACCGTCTATTCCTTTCAAATTTCTCAACTCCAAAAATATAAACCATAATGAAGCAGACACTAGAAAGCCCTTTTATTGGATATATTTGAAGAGCTGCAACACATTCTGGTTTGTCTGTGTTGATTGTAATTCCCCGAATGAGGAGTTGATTTGAACATAAAACAGCACAGCTGCAGAGACCTGGGATGTTAACAATTTCGTCTCCCTACTAACTGCCTCACAAATCAGCCCTCCAGCGTATACCACCCAAACCCTGATTCCTGTTCTCAAGGCCACCATACATTTCCCTGCCCTAGGCGTCGACCACAACCTCACAGCTCACTCTCTGCCCCTCACCCATCCTGCAACATCCATTCCTATTCCAACCTCACTCACCTCTCCAGCCCAAGGACGCATCCTAACCCCTTTTTAACGATTTGAACTGTACTGGACAGAGACTTAGAAGATGCGGAACTAAGAGAGAAGATATAGCACCCCTAACCCGTATCCCAAATTGCCCCCACTTGCTCCAGCCTGTCAGTAAAGAAGCTGCCCATCACTGGAAATAATGATGAAGAGGATTTGGAGCCATTGTGCACTGGTCTTCTGCGCCTATCCCTGAGAACAGACTTCACATTTCTGATTAGAGATCTAGAACAGACTAACATTTCTGATTGGAGATCTCTCTGGCCACACTGCCTCGCTCATCACCATCTTCAGCACAGAAGAAAATATGGGGCTTATGACATGCCATAAAACCACACTGGTCCACGATGATTTATGCACCAGGTGAAAAAACAAGTCCCTACGTGAGTAATAGGGAGATTATGACTGTTAGTTTTTAATAAGAGGTCACCAAAGTCATGATTTCTTGTGGGTGAGATATCTGTGAACACCTGCTTTGCCTGACCCAAGCCTGAGAAAGCCTTGACGGAAGCAACTGCAGTAATCCACCAAGACCAAGAAGAGCTGTTGGAATGGCATTCAGGGTTCAAGACTTGGTATGTCGGCTGCCTGACCACAGTGCCCTGTCTTTCTTCGGTATGGTTAAGAGATACTATTGGAAAAGGCCAGGAAGTGAGCTGAAAATGAGTTATGCCCATAATTGCACGTGGGCACCGTAATCCCTTACAGCAACAGCTGTGCAAGTGGCTGGCTTCTCGGACTACGCATGGAACTGTCCTCCATCACAAGGCAGCCAGGAGAAAGCCAGCCTGACGCCAGTGCTGACCATCTCAGAGAGAACCCACAGCCCACATGGCCTTGGAACTTGCCTGGATATGATGGCTCTCTGGCTAAGCACAAGGGAAGGGGTTGCCAGAAAAAAACACACACAACTCCAAACAGGTGGCTACGAACCCAGACAATTTTGAAATCGAGAATTGGCTAGCATTTTCACTCAATCCACAAACGATTGGGTTTTATCTGTAACAGGCTACACGTTTTCCGAATGCCACAGGAACACAGTTGCAGTAAACCAGAGACACAGCCTTAACTGAGTGCTTTTCCAACAGATAACTGCTGAAAAGATCTTAAGTGACAAGGTAGAGAAGAGTGAGTCAAAGCTAAGCGAGTATCTGCTTGAACAAACAAATGTTATGCTTTCTTCTTCCCTAAAATGGAAATAGGTCCTCCTGTTCGGGAGCTGAGTGCCCCAAACTATACATACATCTGCCAATTGAAAAGTTTATGCAACGCCTAATTAAATACACGAAAGATGATTTGCTGCACAAGAGGCCATTTTAATAGTTTCAAATAAATTCAAAATTCCCATCCCCACCTCCCAAAGAGGGCCATCTATCTTGTCTGGCTATGTTATTGAAAAGGTTATCAAAAAGATCACTGTCCGTCAGTGGTCTTAACTTCAATGAGTTGAAGAAAATGTCATTTATAAAGACAATGAGCAATTTACATGCTCTCATAGCTCTATTTCATTAAGCATCACAAAGCAGCTTACTGATTACCTACTTCCTGTGCTCTAAAAACTCAAGGAACCTGTACTCTGATAATCTTCCAAACAGTTATGATAGGCCGTGGGCTTAAACCCCAATTGATGGGGTGCGAGGCCAAATATAAACAAGCAGTAAGCTTTTGAAATGGATTATGAAATTCATTCAAACTGTTAATAAATTATTTGACTTGATTCAGTCATTTGTCACACCATTGTTCAAAATTGTGTATACTCCGAGTACCTATTAAAGGTTCAGTCCTGTATCCTATGTTGCCCAGAGTGTGTTCGAGTCACTTAGCTTAAAAAAATCCAAAAGTGACTTATACATAGGAAATTTGTAAATAACCAAACCTCTTCATGAATATGGTCAATAAACTTTAGTGCTTAAAAATATAAATAGAATTGGTATCGTTCATCTTTAACATAAAAAGTAGTGTTTAAGATTTAGTCACATAAGACTTAACATACTTGAAAAGGTAAAATATTAAGGGCTATCAGGCATTCCGTTTTGAAAATGCTCTAAATTCAACAACCAACAGAAAGGCAGAAATGGGGCTCTTAGCAGCCGTAAGATTCCCATCTCCTCAGGAAAGTAAACTCCCTTCTTAAAAGTTACCTTGTGAAATTACTTTAATTTATTCTAATTACAACCATAATTCCAAATGCTAATTACACAATTCCTACAGAGAGGTATTCGGTTTCAAATGTGACAAGTGAGTCAACTTAAGAAAATATTAGGACATACACCTAGTACAAATTTTCATTATTGAGTTACAGAAACTTGTCCTAATGTTTCCAGGCTTGTTATTCCCGTTCTGGACAATTACAAAGTATATTCCAAAAACAGCATCTCACTTTCTATAAATGAATTTAGTTTCAGGGTCCTTCCAAAGGTAGCCTGAAATTAAACCTTAGGTAACCACCTGATGGAAATCAGGGACCAAAGTTCCAGAAACAAACTTGAAACACTCTCAGATGCCTAGATCAATTTGGTGCTACCAAAGTTCCATTTACCTTTCCCGGCCCTCTATGGAAAACAAAACCTTCTATGACCCGGAAGTCACTTTCTCTTAAATGAATGCCTGTTTAAACTCGCAAGGAGGAGGAAAGCTCTGGAAATGTATAGCAAGAGTTCTACTTTCCGGGCAACTGTTTCAGTTAATCTGTGCACCAGCTGGTAGGAGTGGGTGCGAAGGGGCTGAACTCGAGTCTTGTGGCAGGTCAATGGCAACACTGACCCTTCGGACAACAGATCTAACCCCCCTCCCCCACAAACTCCTCGCGCCTCCCGTCGACGCTTCGCCTAGTTGGAAGAGAACCGGCTCCATTTAGAAACAAGGATAAAGGCCCTGAGCTGAAGACTTTGACAACTTTCCGCGGGGGAGGGCTGACGCTGCCCTAGAATCTCCGGGGAAAGCAAGCTCGGAGAGATGGGGAGAGGCGAGGAGGAGATGAGAAAAGGGAAGGGGGAAAGCAGTGGGAGGGAAAGGAGCCCCAGGGCTCAAGGAAGAACTGGGGCCCCGGGAACGAAAGCTGGGGCTCCCCCCACTGCAGCCCCACTTCTGCAGCAGCGTGGACTCGGCATGGGTCGCTGCGGTCAAGCGTGCGTGGGGCCCTCAGGGCCGGTCCAGCCCACTCCGGCGCCTGCTCTGCTCTGTGGCCATTCCGGACACTGGCACCTAAGGCACCTGCGGTTTCCCCACTGCTCTACCACACCCCCTCTCTGTGCCTCTCTCTGCACCAAGGTCTCCAAGGATGCTATCTCCAGTTTACATCCCGGAGCCAAGCCAGGTCCTCAGCAAGGCGATGGCTAGGACTGGTGCGGGTCAGGGGGCGCCCCTTCCTTCTGAGTTCTCCCCAGCCTGAGCCCTGCTCTGCTGCGCCTCTCCAACCCGCCGGAGGGAGGCCCCAGGCCGAGAAGCGCTCTCCAGGGGACCGGCGGCCGGGCGCCGCGAGCAAGGGGGCTAACCCCCCGAGAGCGGAGGGAAGGGGCTCTCTCCCTCCCGCGGAGGCCCGCTCCCTCTGGGCACTAGTGGCCAGGGGACAAGAGCCTTTGTTCTCCCGGGGCTTGGCTGCGCTGCCGAGGCGCAGCGCGGGCGGCGCCGGGGCACCGGGATTGCTCACTTTTGCACGCGGCGTGTCGAAGGTGGCAAGCTCCTGCCTTCTGGGGAGGAGACGGAGAGAGTTGGGGAGTAGGGGGCGTGAGGGGGAAAGGAGCGTGGGGGGAGGGGTTTTGCGTCTCGGCCAGGCTCTTTGTTTGCATTGGGGGCGGGGAGAGGGTGTTGAAAGTGGATTCGAGCTTGGGTTCTAATGGGGCAGATTCCTGAGTATGTCACCGTGTTGCACCCGCGCAGCACACATATGCACACTCACGCACACACAGACACTCGCTCGGAGGGGCGGCCGGCCGGTAGCAGGCAGCGCTGTTCCCGGCGCTCGGGGCTGCAGCAGCTTCGTCTGCCCGCAGCGCCACCCCGGTGCGTCCAGAGGGGGAGTGGAAGAGGCTGGAGGCACTCGCAGGGCGACAGTTTCACGAGGAAGGAGGGAAAGTGGTGCAAACCCAGACCCCCCGCCACCCCAGCGGCCCGCCTTCCCGCGCCCCCCCCCCTTCTCGCCCCGGGTCGCAGAGGTCACAGGCGGCTTAGGCTCCGGGAGGGAGGCCGGGAGCCGCCGGGAGCCGCCGGAGGGCGGCGCGCACGCGAGGGCGCGAGGGCAACCAAGGGAAGGGAAGCGGGCGGGCTTACCCTTAGAAGCATCTTTCTCCTCTTTGGGCTTGGTCACCTTTCCACTCATAGATCCCAGCTTGCTTGACAAGGTTCGGCCAGGAGACGGAAGTCCTCGCCGAGCGGGCGGGACTTGGGAGAGTGCTTAAGGCGGCAAGTCGCGACCGCGAGCTCCCCTCGGTGTTGCTCCGGGCGGAATCCGCTTTTCCCCAGCGCTGCCGCCGCCGCCGCCGCTGCCTACGAGAGAGTGGGGAGGAAAGGAGAGGGGTGAAGGAGGAGCCGCCGCCGCCGCCGCCGCCGCCGCCGCGAGCCCGTGCGGCCGGCCGCGGGAGGAGCCGCTCGCCTGGCTCCAGAAGTGCAGAGACAAAGCGGCGCGGCGCTCCCTCCGCGCCCGCGCCCGCCGCTCCTGCCCACCCGCCCGCCCGCGGAGAGCTGCGGTCGCCACCCCGGGGGCCGCCGAGAGGTGCGGCCGGGACTCCCCGGCTCGGCCGCCGGCCTCCCGGGGCTCCGCGCGGACCGCTCGCCGGGCCGGCGCGGGCCGCACGGGGAGTTGCCTGGGTGGGCTGCCCGCGCGCCGGCGGGTTGCTTCCCCCGCCTCTCCCCATCCGCTTCGGGCCGCCAACTCCATCGAAATAAAACCCCGAGGAAGGTTTAAAAAAAAATCAAAACAAAGACGAAAATATTCACTTAAAAATAACGAGCCTCCCCGAAAGGGAAATGTTTGAACATGTGATGAGCAACGTGTGAGCCTGTTACACCGCAGAGCCGCGCAGCTCCTCGCCGGCGGAGAAGCGAGAGGGGAGGGTCGCCTCTTGCTTTCTGCTGAACCAATTTTCAGGTTCCTATAATTTTGCCCAAGGGGGGTCCCGAATTGCTGGCGGGCGGAGTAGCGAGAACCGATGGCCCTTACCTGCTCTCTCTCTCTCTCTCACCCTCTACACCCACACCCCCTCGGAGCTCGCCCGCTCCCTCGCTCGCGCTCTCCTTCCAAAGAACTCGCGGGTCCCAGAGAGCCGCGAATCGGCGCGGCGGCGCATTCTATATAAGCGGCAAGGTGTGGGCTCGCGGGGGGCGGGGGCCGGCGGGGGCGGGGCCGGCACAAAGCCGCCTGCGGGCTGTAGTAAAAGGAGAGCTCGGCAGGGGCGCGCCGACGTCAGCCGCGGGCTGGCAGAACCCCCGCGAGCCCAGCGGAGTGCGGGCTGGCGTGTCGGCCGGGCGTTCCCCGGCCCCCTCTGGGGCAGGCAGGGCCCGCGGGCGCCGCCGGAGCGGACTCGCACCGTGGGCCGCCGAGATCGAAGCCTGGCGCCCCCAGCCACCCTCCAGCCCCCGTCACCTCCCTCCGATCCCGGCGCCCGCCTTCCCCGCCGCGCTGCTCGGGCCCGCGCTGGTCGCCACCTACACTTTGGGGACTCCGCTGTTGGCAAGTGCCTGCACCGAGCGGTGAAATATCAGTCCAGGAGTCAGCGACTCCTCGCCTCCAGCCAGCCGCCCAAGTTGAGATAGCCGGGTTCTCCGTGAGAAGGGCGCGCTGGGATCCGGGTGTCAGTAGGGCAGAGAGTGAAACTGACCGCGGCGGCTGCCACCTCCCACCCCCATCCCCACCCCACCCTCGCACGCAGGCCCCTCCTCCTAGGGGCTGGTCGCTCTGGTTGGCAAACTAGGCGTGGAGTGCCCACCACCCAGGATGGCCCACCCCAGGCAAACGGAGTGAGGTGGGACTAGGAGCTAGCGCTGAAGGATTAACGGATTCGACATGTCGCCTGGGGCACACTACTGACAAAACAGGGAAGGTCCCTGAAGATTTGAACTAGAGGGAAAACTGCTCAGAAATCGTACAAGAAGGAGGTGGATGGGGAAGGAGAAAGAGCCAGGGAAAGATAAGGGGGGACAGGGTAACCCTGGGACGTCCTGGGAATCCCTTTCCGCGACGGTCCTTCTCCTTGCGCGGATACCCTGAAGCCTGGAGCTCTGTTGAGGGACTGGGGTGGCCGCTGGCAGGACTGGTCCTCAGAGCTGTCCATTAATCAGACCACAGGCTCCAGCCGGGCGGTGGAGATGGGCAGCAACTCCCATGCAAAAAATCCGTTTCCCCTAGTCCCACTCAACTCCACCGCTCCTTAATTCGGTTTCCTTAATGGCATTAAGCCAGGCGAAGAAATTATGTAGATGGATTAGTCCTACTGAATCCCAGGCGGTAACTCAATTACAAGAGCCTGCTGTGGCTTTCAAGACCAGGAGAGTGGGCTGCCCCTGCCTCCAGCCCGGGTCTAAAGGTCGGCAACCCTGTAAATTCAATTTGCAGCCTCTTTCTTGGTCTGGAAGGAACTCCAGGCCTATTTTTCTTGTAAATAATATCTAATAATCTGGAGGTTGATGACACAATGTGATTATCTAACCCAAGTTTAGATCATTAATATCAGTACTCTGGAAAAGAAGAAATTTCTCTTCAAATGACCTGAATTCAAAAGGGGTAGAAAACTGAGGTGGGTTTAGAGGAAAGATGTAAGGGGAACAGGGGAAGGAGTCCTCAGTTTACACCCAATAATAGTTAGTTACCACGGATATAGCACCTACCCTGTGCCAAGCACCATTATCTTATTTCATCTTCACAACCGTCCTAGGAAGTGTTATTTGCATTTTTCAAATGAGGAGACTGAGGCTTAGAGGGGTAACTTGCCCAGAGGTCACTCAGGTCGCTACTAAATGAGGAGCCTGGATTAAAAAAACTAAGAGAGCCAGGATAGGAAATCAGATGGGTCTGTCTTCAGTGCTCTTCGCTTAGACCACATGGTATCTTGACACTCACTCCTATCAGCCTGTTAGAAAGGAAGGTGGAAGCACATTTTCACTGGCTCTATCTGCAAATCCTAAACCCGTAAGTCTGTTCAAACTCCCTTAACTCTGCACAAACGCACACACACACACGCGCGCATGCACGCACGTATGCACTCCTCTCTTGTGCACACATAACATTTGCTTTGTCTACATAACCCCAGTAAGCAATAAGACCCTCTTTTGGGAAAAGGGTCAGTCTGTGTCTTGGGGGTTATTAAGCATGGTGTCCATCCTGAGTGTCTCAGCTTCCCTGACATGTTAAAATTTCCAGGGAAGTTCTCTGCACAGATAAGACATCCCCACCTCCCGTGCCCTATCACCAGTGGTACCTCCAACAAGGGCAACTTCCAGCTGGAAGCCAGGTATCAACTTGTTCCTGGAAGGACAGTAATAGTTAACATATGACTAAACCTAGGTTAGTTAATATGATTGAGGCAAGTTGAAGAGATGTCTGTTTAGGGGCATTAGTGGAGTCTTTCTGTCCATGAACACAAACCAGTAAAATTAAGTGTTTTTCTTCACCATAAACCATTCTGCAAAAGAAATAATCAGAAGAGAAAGAAAATAGACACCTCATACAAGAACAATATAGTGATGTGCGTCCACACGGGGGCAAATCAATGACGTCATAAAGGCATTCATGCCAGATACCAAGGATTATGAATATTCAAGGGCCAGAACAAGCAATTTCATCCAAACAAAGCTTCTGAAGACCCTGCTTGGGGAGGTCACAGGCAGCTTCTTTTGTGTAAGGCATAGAGGCTTTCCCTTGCTCAAAGCCCTGTGAGATGTTTCATATGAACAGAATGTTGTTGGTACCTGCTCAGAAAAAGGCACGCTCCAGCGTCCAGCCCGCAAGCTCCTTGGTATTTTGGGATATTGGCAAGAAGATTGGACATCTGTGTGAGGGCATTCAGAGGGTGGTCGTTTCCCCACCGCCAGACAGACTCAGTCTTGAAGCATCTCAATAAAGCCTGAGCTGAGTCTGTGGTACTTCTTCTGCCCTGTCCCACAGAGGTAGAAGTTCCTTCACTTTCAGTCTAGCAGTTTGCACCCTCTGATCCCTTCTCTCCTGTCTGCTTTGTCACTATGGTCAAATGGTACCATCTGTCCGGTCTCTGCTCCTTCTATGAGAGAGAACTCCATACGTTGGCTACAAAATGGGATACAGGGGTGACCATGTGTAGTCAAGTAACTCAGTCCTGGAATTAAAGCAATATTTTAAAACAAAAGGCCACATGGCCATGCCTCTAAAGAGGGCCAGGTTGTTTTCTGAAGGGAAGAGCCAAGGCTTGAGTCTTCGGTAGAAAAGTGGAAAAGGTCCTGAGAGTCTCATCCTCTTGGCCCTACCATCTCCCTGGTGTCTATTTCATGCCAGTCCCCAGATGCCTCAAGACACCAGCCTCTGGATTCCACATTTGCTCATCCTCCAGCAGCTCTGAGCAATGCTCCTGGGCAAGATGCCATGTGGTTCCATTGTCTGTGCTGGAGGGTAAAGTGAGGGTGAGTGGGGCCACGGAGTACAGATACACTTAGGGCTTTTTCCTGGCAGATTTGGACTGGCTGAGTGCAGAGCCGCTGTCATCAGGAACCACCAAATTAGACGGTTCAGTGACAAGATGGCTTCTCACTGGACCAAATGTGTTTTTCCTTTGTGAAAACACTTCACAGCAGAAAGCTGGTTCAGAAGGAGGCAGCCTGGCAAAAGCTACACTTCCAGCCGGGGTACTCGAGATAAAGAAGGGCCCGTCGGGCCAAGTCTGGGAGTTGGAAGTAACTTCAATTTTTAAGTTCCTGTCTTAGCAATCTGAATTTTGAGATCCAAATGCTAGCGCCCTGAAAGGATCCATTTCTGATTCAAAGCCTACAGTGTTTATCAGCGTCATGATTTACGATGGCTTTCTATCAGAATCAGGTGTGAACTGAATCTGTGTGACATAAGCGCTGGGTAAAATCATCTACAAAGATGTGAGCATAACACGGCCATTGCATGGTGGGCATTAGGCCTAGTCCCCTTGATTCTGGGTGGCTGGCAGCCGCTTCAGTCTATAGGGTATGGCGGGAGCAACGCTCTATTCATTTCAGGCTAGGTTACAGAAGGCCATGCAGCTTCTGCCTGGCCCTCTTAGGATGCTTGCTCCGGGGAGAGCCAGCCACCCGGCATGAAGTCAGCGTGCCCTGAGACCACCATGGTGGAGAGATCACATCTAGGCTCTTCAGCTTCCAGTGCTACCTGAGCTCCCAGACGACAGCCAGCGTTGACCGCCAGCCAAGCAAGAGAGCCATCTTGGATGTCTAGCCCAGTCAAATCGCCAAATAACTGCAGCCCCAGGTGACAACTGACTGCCACCTTGTGAGACACCTCACAGTGGAGAACTTTTCAATGGCGCCCTTCTCAAACCCCTCATCCATACATAACACTATGAGCAAAATTAAATGGTTGCTTTTAGCTGCCACACTCACTTTAGGGTGATAAGCTATGCAGAAATAGTAACTGGAATAGTGACCGAGTTTCTCCTAATCCTTCATGCATATGTCACTCCACCCTCTAGAGGTCATGTCCTCCTGAATCCAGGCTGGCCTTATAACTTGTGGTTACCAAAAGGATATGGCCGAAGTGATGCTGTGTCAATTCCCAGCCAACCTTTAGGAGACTGGGCAGCTCTGCTCTCTTCTGCGGGAAGCCAGCCTCCACATAAGAAGGCAGATCCCTTGACACCCACGTTGTGAAGAAGCATAAGGAGGCTCTACGGAGAGACTGCATGAAGAACCGAGGAACCCAGCTGACAGCAGGAATGAAGCTCCGGACACGTGACCCCCATCAAGCCATCCCAGCCAGCTCCCAGCCATTCAGCTGCGAGGCTGCAGAACTCACCAAGCAGAAAAGAGCCATCTTTGTGGCACCGTGTCCAAATCCCCAACCCACAGAATTGTGAGCAAAATGGTCACTTTAAGCAACTCAGTTTGAGGGGGTGATTTGTTACACGCAGCAGTAGGTAACTGAAATGAGAATCCCAGAATCACTTTTGGACCAAATCAACTCCGTTCCTTGTTCTTCTATAGAGCAGAAAGGGTCTTTAGAGTAGGGGAAAGTTATAAGACAGAGAGATGTAATGATTTATCCGAAAACAGCTTAGCACTAAGACCTTTCCAATCTACACCAAACATATATATGATCTTCTGCCTTGAAATCGCACATTGAGACCATGGTAGTGCAATGTTGGGATGCCTGTCAGGAATTTAAATGTTCCGTCCCTTTCTTCTCCCATGAAGGAGGAAACAATGAGCTAGAGCTTGTTTCAGGATTCACTCTCACTCCCCAACAAGGAACGTCACTGGGCAGCACCGGCTCTCCCAGCAATAACACACAAAAGACTTCGGCCCAGGTCAGCTTCCAGAAGATTTTCAAATCCTGCTCTTGCCTCCATTCGAGTGGTTCTACTGCAACACTAACAGCAAATACTTCAGGCAGAAAAATGTTATTTCTTGCAAAATTCTTGGATAGAGTAGAAAGTTGTTAGCACACATCCATTTGCCTATATCTTGAACTCTCAACAAGACTGTAAACTCCTGGATGACAAGGACTGGGTTAAACCCTCCTGAGACACACGGCCCCCATGCCCACCGCACAGTTTACATCATGCCCGGCACATCAAAGGCACATCACTGTAATACTGTTTATTTAATTTACTAGATGTCCTGCTCTGCACAAAATATTTATCCAGACTATGCCATTTTATACTCAAAGCACCCTCTGAATGAGTAACTGTTATTATCTCCATTTTCCAAATGAGAAAACAAGCTCAGAGAGGTGAAACATCTTACCCAAGATTGCAGTTAAACGGTACACCCAGGACTGAGGCTCAAACAGGACCTTCTGTTTCCAAAGTCCCTGCTCTTCCTGCTCCAGGACACTGCATATTTTGTGGAAGTTACAGAATAATTAGTGTTTCTAAAATTTCTCTTTATTTAAAATAAAGCCAAGCATTAGAGCGAGAACAGAGATCTCAGGGCTTATGGGGCTTTCTTTCATCTTCTGTCAATTCCTGACCCCCTGCGTGGGAGACAGGGAGCCCACGGGGCACACAAATCCCCCTTTCGGAAAGGGCCTCCTATGGAGCTGCAGGGAGAGTGGCAGGGGAAGCCTCGAGATGTCAGCTCTTCCAGGGTCAATCCTCAGCTGCAGAACCCTGACCTCACCGGAGGCCCTGTCCTTCCTGGGGCAGCCCACACCCAAGTGAGAGCAGGGCCTGGCCACTGGAATTAATGCAGCCTGTCTGACAGAGGGCACTCACTCCGGAGCTCTCCATCTGGTTGGCCAAGTCGTTGACTGGGCCTGCATCACAGTTCAACTTCTCCCTCCGCCCAGTCCCCCCTCTCCCTCCCCCCTCTTCCTTTCCCAGTTGTTGATTCCTAAGGGACATCTTCCACCATGAACTCCATCTGCTCTCAGAGATCCCAGCCTGTGCCTTCTCTTTTTCTCTCCAAGCCTATCGGTCTGCCGGGGCTTTAGGTAAGGGGAGATTCCGAGACTCTTCCTCTTCCTCGGATGGTTTAAGTGATTATCACTGGGTCACTTGTGCCTTTTGCCTCCAACTTTCCTGTCTTTTGGGGAAGTTGCTTGGAGTCTTCTTTGGAGTGCCAGGGTTTGGGGCTTGGATTTAAACCTGCCCACAGAGCCCTGATACCCAGCTGGCGCTGTACATAATGGTGACATTTCAGGGAAAGAGGGATAATTTGCAGATGGTCAAGAAATACCAACTTGGGTTTCTAATGATGAGACACTTGTACCTTCACCCCCCTTTACTGGAGACCATTTGTAACCCAGTTGATGTGGTTTTACCCGGCACAGGATGGATTTGCACCTGGCACATAGCTGGAGTGACGATATCCATCACACTGTTGGCTAACTACGCTCTCCTCTAAGGGACTTCCTGTACTCAGTTTCCCACTTGTGGAGTTCTTCATTCTCCTCCCATCCACTCCTGCCAGTGCAGCCTCCAGTGTTACTTTCCTTTCACTGTTTCATCCCGTCTTCCACTACCAGGGTCTAGGATGACTCTTCCCTATTACTTTTTCTCCATTTTTATTCCACTCTGTTTCATAAAGCTTCCCTTCTCCCTCCATCACCCAGCCTGCAAGGTTAGGACCTACTGTTGTCTGCTTCTGGGGGAGAGCATGTCGGATCAGTGATAGGAGATCTGCCTCACTGCCACTCAGCCAACAAAAGAGGGGTCCCTCTGAGAGTCCCCACTTACTCTGAAAGGAAAGAAGTGACAGCATCATTTTTCTCCTCTGTAGGCATGCCCTGGAAGCCTTGTCAAGGCAGCAAGACTAATGGCCAAAACCAGGAGAGGCAATTAATATATGGTGCTTTATAGAAATTGTCATTTCATTCTCGCAACTGTCCTAAAAGTTTGATATGGTCTCCCTTCATTGATAAATAATGAAAAGGGCCAAGAAAGAGCAATTTACCTGCTCGGGTTCCCACAGCTAGCGGGCAGCACTATCAGGATTTGAACCAGGCCTATCTGTTGCAAAAGCCTACACACTTGGCACTGCCGGATGTTGACATAGTCAAGAAGGTTCACATACCAGTCTTGGCACAGGTTGGCATGGGCCACAGGATTCTGGAAGAATCCCATGACCAGTGAGTGAGTGATGCTCTGGGTTTGGTGTTAGTGGAGGGGACATCTGTGAGAGCCACATCAAAGCAGGCAGTCAGGAGAGCTGTGGCCCTGGGACCGAAGGCAGAGGAGTCTCTCCAGAGGCCTCTTTGTCACGGCCACAAGCCTCCACTGCTCCTCTTTGATCTTCCTGTCGGGGGACTGTGCTCGACTGTCTGTGGTCAGCTCAGCTTCCACTGTCACCCTTGACCAAGGCCAGGAATTAGGTTACCCAGAAGCCCCTTCCCCAGCTGGTTCCAGGTTAGCGTTTGCCACTGGGAGAAGCAGACACGGAAGGTGGAGATGAAGCGGAAGTCACCGCTCTCGGGAGACCGTGACAATCCGACAGAGCGACTTCACACATTTCTCTATGAGCCTCCACTTCCCGGTCACCTTTTGCAGCAAGACCTGGTGACTTCTCACACTCCCATTTGAGTTCTGGCTTCCTCGCCTCCTCCAAGGCTTCAAGGTGAGTCATTAGAGATATCCTCTGGTGACCTAAGCATGGGTTGTTTCCATTCCCAACTCCAGGCTGCTGCCGAGGTCTGTGGAGAAGAGGCAGACGGGAGGAAGTCCTAGACACTGTGGGAGTCTCGGCAGGAAGAAATGTGGCCCAGCTTTCTCCTGAGTGCTGAGCAAAACTGGATGCAGCCCAAGAAAGGCCCGGCCCAAGGAGACCAGGAGATCGGGAAACAATACCAGACCTGTCTCTATTCCCTGTCTCCCAGGCCTCCTAGGGGCCAAGAAGGGATGAAGTAAAGGTGCAGATGAGGTCCGTGTAAAGGGAGCTTCTGCCAGGAGACCTGCAAAGAGGGCAGCTTCCTTTAGGTACTTAATTTCCCACCACTTGAGGGCCTCCAAGCCCTTACGGAGCTCTCAGAGACCCCTTCCACCACGAGAGGACCGCAATGAGCTGGTGACAAACAAAATACTTGATAATCATCTCTGTGGATCCAGGAACCCCCACCCAGAGGAAGGCTGATGAAGCAATGCACACCTAAAGAAATCAACCAATGGGGGGACAGACCAATGTCAACTTGAACAACCATGACAGGTGTAACAACAAAATTAGAGCTTACGCAGAGATTCAAGTGCAGCCTAAAAAGAGACTTTCTGGAAGTACAAAATGTTATTCCCCAACTAAACAGTTCAGTAGATGAACTGAAGGAGAGGATGATCACTGCTGAGGCCCCAGATAGGGACCTGGAAGAGAAAGTGGAAGAATCACAGAGCACAAAGTCGGGAAAATACCAAGAGAGGGAACTCATGAAGGAAAATGTTAGAGACTTGTCGATCCTGAAGAATAATAAGTCTTCTAGAAGAAGAGGAAAGGCAGTAATATTTTTTAAAGATAATAGAAAAGAGATTTTCTGAGCATAACAGCTATAAAATTTAAATAAATAAAAGATGCAAAAAGTAACTGAAAATTAAGAAAAACACTCCTAGAACACCACTGGATCAAAAGTAAAATTACAAACTATCTAGAAAGCAATTTAAAAGAACACTTTATTCTAAGACCTACTTGACACAGCAAATGCCTTACTCAGAAAAAATACTATATTCTTAAATGTCTTTAGTATTAATGAACCAAGATGCAAAGATAAAGGAACTTAGATTTCATCTTGAGGTCTGTGGGAAAGAACCAGAAATTAAATTAAAAAGAACTAAGAAAAGGCTTTAAAACAAAATGATGGAATTAATGAAATAACCCAAAATTGTTCTTTGAAAACACACATAAAACAGATAACCCGCTTGAAAGTCTCATTAAGGAAAAAGACAAGACTGAAAATGGAAAAGTATACATAAAAATTTAAATAATTATAAAATGATGCTACGCTTAATTCTACAACAGCAAATTTGAAAATCTAGAGAAAAAGGATGATTTTTTAGAAACCAAAATTAACACAACATAAAGTGATGAGTAGGTCAGTTATCAGAAAAGAGGTTGAAAAAGTGAACAAGCACTTACCATTGAAAAAGTCATTATAACAGAGTGGGTCATCTGTTTTAATTTAACTTTTTTTTTGACAAGTAATTTTAATATCATTTAAACTACTCTAGGCCATAAAAAAAGGAAAGCCCTTTCATTCCTTTTTTGCAGCTTTACTGAGATATAATTGACACATAACATCGTGTAAGTTTAAGCTGTACAATGTTATGAATTCATACATGTATATATTCTGAATATTTACCAAAATAAGGCTGGTAAACCCAGCTTTCACTTTACATAATTACCATTTTACTGTTGCTGTTGTTATGGGAAGAACATTAATGCTCTAGTCTCATAGCAACTTTAAAATATACAATATAGTATTATTAACTACAATCACCATGCTGTATGTTAGATCCCTGGAACTTCATCTTATAACTGAAACTTTGTACTTTTTGACTGACATCTCCCCATTTCCATCAACCCTCAGCCCCTAGCAACCGCTATTCTCTGTTTCTATGAGTTCAACATTTTTATGTTCCACATACAAGTGAGGTCACACAGTATCTGTCCTTCTCTGCCTGACTTATTTCTTTTAGCATAATGCTGTTAAGATCCATCGATGTTGTCACAAATGACAAAATTTCCTTTTTATGGCTGAATAATATTCCCTTGTGTATACATACCAATCTTCTTTATCCATTCATCCATCAGTGGACACCTAGGTTGCTTCCATGTCTTGCCTATTGTGAATATAGCTACAGTGAACATGGGAATGCAGATATCATGTTAAGATAGTAATTTCACTTCTTCAGACATACACCCAGAGGTCAAATTGCTGGATCATATGGTAAGTCTATTTTTCATTATTTGAGGAGCTTCCAAACGGTTTTCTATAGTGATTGTACCAATTTACATTCCTGTTAACAGTGTACCAGGGTTCCCTTTTCTCTACATCCTCACCAGCATTTGTTATCTTTTGTCTTTTTGACAATACCCACTTGAATGGATGTGAGGTGATATCTCATTTTGGTTTTGATTTGTATTTTCCTGATAATTAGTGATACTGAGCACCTTTTCATGTACCCGTTGGCCATTTGTAGGTCTTCTTCAAAAAACTGTCCATTCAGATCCTTTGCCTGTTTTTTAATTGGCTCTTTTTTTTCCTGCTATTGAATTGTACAAGTTCTTTATAGATTTTGTATATTAATCTCTTAGCAGATATACGGTTTGGAAATATTTTCTCCCATTCTGTAGGTTGGTTGCCTTTTCATTTTTGTTGATTGTTTCTTTTGCTGTGCAGAAGCTTTTTAGTTTAATGTGGTTCCACTTGCTAATTTTTGCTTTTGTTGCCTATGCTTTTGGTGTCATATCCAAAAAATCATTGCCATAACCAATGTCTAGGAGCTTTTACAACTTCTACAATTTCAGGTCTTACGACTAAGACTTTAACCCATTGTGAGTTAATTCTTGTGAGTGATATAAGATAAAGATCCAATTTCATTCTTTTGCATATGGATATCCAGTTTTCCCAACACCATTTATTGAAGAGACTATCCATTCTCCATTGAGTAGTCTTGTCTCCCTAGTGGCCTCTCGATTCTGTTTCATTGATCTATGTGTTTGTTTTTATGTCAATGTCATACTGTTTTGATTACTATAGCTTTGTAATATAATTTGAAATCAGGACATGTAAGGCCTCCAGCTTTCTTCTTTCTCTAGTTTGCTTTGTCTAATCACGGTCTTTTGCAGTTCCATACAAATTTGAGGATTCTTTCTATTACTGTGAAAAATGCCACTGGCATTTGGATAGGGATAGCAATGAATCTATAGATGGCTTTGGGTACTAGGGACATTTCACTAACATTTACTCCTCTGATCCATGAACATAGGGTATCTTTCTATTTATTTGTGTCCTTTCCTGTTTCTTTCATCAATGTCTTATAGCTACTGGTGTATAGATTTTTCACTTCCTTGGTTAAACTTATTACTAAGTATTTTATTGTTTTTGATGCCATTTTAAATGATATCATTTTTATTTCTTTTTCAGATACTTCATTGTTAGTGTATAGAAATGCAACTGATTTTATATGTCGATTTTGCATTCTGAAAATTTACTAAATTCACTTATTAGTTCTAACAGTTTTTTACCGGCACCTTTAAGATTTTTCCATACCCAAGATCATGTCATTGGCAAATACAGACTATGTTACTTCTTCCTTTCCAATTTGGATGCTTTTATTTCTTTTTCTTGCCTAGTTGCTCTGGCCAAGACTTCCACTACTATGTGGAATAGAAGTAGTGAGAGTGGGCACACTTGTCGCATTCCTGATCTTAAAGAAAAAGCTTTCAACCTTTCACCTCTGAGTACGATGTTAGCTGTAGGTCTTTAATATCTGGACTTTACTATCTTGTCATATATTCCTTCCATAAACAATTTGTTGAGAGTTTTTTTTAATCATGAAAAGATGTTTAATTTTATCAAATGCTTTTTCTGCATCTATTGAGATGATCACATAATTTTTCTTTCATCCCATTAATGTGGTGTAGCACATTTTTTTGATTTGTGTATGTTGAGAAATCCTTTATCCCAGGAATAAATCCCACTTGATCATCATACATGATCCTTTCAAGGTGCTGTGGAATTCAATTTGCTTGTATTCTGTTGAGAACTTTTGCGTCTATATTCATCAGGGATATTGGCCTATAGTTTCATTTTTTTGAAGTATCCTTATCTGGCTTTGGTATCAGGGTAGTGCCAGCATTATAAAATGAGTTTGGGAGTGTTGAGAAGAATAGTCATTAATCCTTCTTCAAATATTTGATAGAATTCATCTGTGAAGCTATTGTGTCTAGAATTTGGGAGGTTTTTGTTTACTTATTCAATCTCCTTCCTTGTTACTGGTCTATTCCGATTTTCTATTTCTTCATGATTCAGACTTGATAGTTTGTATGTTTCTAGGAATTTATCCATTTGTTCTAGGTTGTTCAATTTGTTTGCATATAATTGTCTTGGTAGTCTCTTGTGATCCTTTGTATTTCTGTGGTATCAGTTGTAATGTCTCCTTTTTCATTTTTGAGTTTATTTATTGGAGTCCTCTCTCTTTTTTTCTTGGTGAATCTAGCTAAAGATCTGTCAGTTTTATTTTTTCAAAACACAATTCTTCGTTTCATTGACCTTTTTTTAAACTGTTTTTTCTGCTCTTTATTTCATTTATTTCTGCGTTAATCTTTGCTATCTGCTGCCTTCTGCTAACTTTGGACTTAGTTTGTTTTTATTTCTCTAGTTCCTTGAGGCATAGAGTGAGGCTGCTTATTTGAGGTCTTCGTTTATGCTTAGTGTAGGCACTTACCACTACTAACTTCCTTATTACAACTGCTTTTGCTGCATGTCGTAAGTTTTGGTATGCTGTGCTCCATTTTCATTTGTTTCAAATTATTTTTTGATTTCTCTTTTGAGTTCATCCTTGGCCCTAGAGGTTGTTCAGGAGTGTGTTGTTTAATTTCCACATATTTGTGAATTTTCTAGTTTTCATACCATTTTTCATACCATTGTGGTTGGAAAAGGTATTTGGTATGATTTCAATCTTTTTAAATTTGCTGAGGCTTGTTTTCTGATATAACATTGAATCTATCCTGGATAATGTTCCTTGTGCATTTCAGAAGAACATGTATTCTGCTGCTGTTGGATGGAATGTTCTGTATATATCTTGTAGGTCCATTTGCTCTAAAGTATATTTCAAGTCCAGTTTTTCCTTATTGATTTCCTGTCTGGATGATCTAGCCATTGTTCAAAATGAGTTATTAAAGTCCCCTATTATTACTGTATTGTCTATTACATCCTTCAGATCTGTTAAAATTTGCTTAATATATTTAGGTACTCTGATGTTGGCTGCATATAAATTTATAATGTCTTCTCAATGAATTGACCCTTTTATCATTATATAATGACCTTCTTTGTCTCCTGTTAACAGTTTTTTACTTAAAGTCTATTTTGTTTTATATAAGTATAGCTACCCCTGTTCTCTTTTTGAATAACCTTTTCTATCCCTTTTCTCTGAGCTTATGTGTGTCTTTGAAACCGAAGTGAGTCTCCTGCAGGCAGTATATACTTGGGTGTTGTTTTTATGTCCATCCAGCCACTCTGTGCCTTTTGATTGGAGAATTTAACCCATTTTCCTTTAAAGTAATTATTGATACTTACTTATGTACTTATGACTGCAATCTTGTTAACTGTTTTCTGGCTCTTGTTTTTCCTTTGTTCCCTTCTTCCTCTCTTGCTGTCTTCCTTTGTGAATTAATGATTTTCTATAGTGGTGAACTTTGATTCCTTCTCTTGTGTGTATCTATTATAGATTTTTGTTTTGTGGTTACCCTGAGGTTTACTTGAAATATCTTATCGCTATAATAGTATATTTTAAGCTGATAGCAACTTAACTTCAATCACATACAAAAATACCTTTTGTTTTGTGTCTTCTTATGTTCTCTATATCATTGTTTGGACTTCTTATTTTGTTTTTGTATTGCTTTCTTGATTTCATTAAGTTACCTGTGTTCTCTTGTAGTTCTCTGAGCATCTTCAGAAAAAATTATTTTGAGTTCTCTGTCAGGTAATTCCTAAAGCTCCACTGGTTTGGGTTCAGTTCCTGGAAATTTATTGTGTACCTTTGGTGGAGTCATATTGCCCTGATCCTTTGTGAGTCCTGCAGCCTTGCAGAGGTATCTGTGTATCTGAAGAAGGAGTCACCTCTTCCAGACTTTATGGACTAACTTCAATAAGGAAAGACCTTCACCTGCCAGTGGGGGCATGTTGGAGTGTGTTGTGACCCCAGGTCTAGTGATGCAAGGCACCAAGAAGGGGAGCCTGTAGTGGCTCCAAGTCTGTGGGAGCATGGTAATTCACTGGCACAGGCCACTGGGGTCCATAGCATCAACAACTGTGTCATCATTGGAGAGCACTGTGGGGGATCTGGCCTGCAGAGGCTACAAGGGCTATTGGAGTCCTCAGTGGCACCACCAGGTCCAGTGGCTAGGGAGCAAGGTAGGCAGTGGTGGTGGTGGCGAGAGCCAATGGTGTGCACACACTTGGCTGTGGGGGCCAGCTGCAGGTGCCTGCGTAGTAGCAGGGGCTGTTTGCAAATACACATGTATTGTTGAGGGCCAGGGCAAGCATTAGGGCCGTGGCCAACTGCAGATGCAGTGGACTAGGGGACCCCTGTCTATCAGTGTGTACTACCATGGCTCCTGGGTCTCACCATGGGCGCACGGCAGTGGAGACCAGTGTTGGGAGAAAGGCTGGGGGTATACAGGTGCACAGATGGTGGGTACAGCTGCAGGTGAGTCTAGTGGTGCAGGCCAGTAACAGGAGACAGGGCCAGATCCAGGCCCATAAGCAGCTGCAGGGGCCTTGCACTTCCATGGCTGTAGGGTACTGCCACAGGTGCACACATAGCAATGAAACCTAGTGATGGGTGTCAGGCCAGCCATGTGCAAGTGCACAGCTGAAGGGTCTGGCCCTGAGAGCACACACAATGGTGTGGGTCAGCTATGTGTGTGTGTTGGGGGAGGTGTGGGTTTGTGTCTTGCACGCATGGAGCCACAGAGGCCTGGGCTGGCTGCCTGCGTGAATTTGGGGCTCAGGCAGAAGCAGGACGAAGGGAGTAGAGAGGGACTCAGGTGGCTGATGTCAGTGAAGACAAATAGCTGTAGGGCAAAAATCCAGCAAAATCAGTAAGGCGTCTACTGGTTTCTCCAGTGGAGAAAGCTGCTGGGGTTATATACAGAACAGGTCAATGGGAACCCCCTTAATTCTTCTTTTATGAAGCCAATCTAAATTTAACACTCAAATCTACAAAGGAGGCTACAAAAAATCTATAAATACTCATTTTTAAAATGAAGATGCTGAAATTTTGAACACAACATTAGCAAAGACAACCAGTGATCTTTCAATAAAGTAAAATTATGGCCTCATGGGGTGTAGTGAATTACAGTATTGGCCCCCACTCTTTGCCCCTCTCTGTGTCCAAGAACTTTTTCATGTGGTTTTGGAGTTCTTGCCATTATGGTATACATTCCCCTGCCCCTTAACTTTGGGGTTAGCCAAATGCCTTTAGGAGAATTAGATGAGGTAGAAGGGTGCCATTTCCCAGCCCAAGCTAAGAGGCTTTAGGCAGTTCCACCTCCTGTGCATCTGCAGTCACTTCGAGCTGAGCCTGGCCTGCCTGCTTGCCTCAGCAGGAGGAGAAGAGTCACCTGGGGCAGAGCTGCTCCAACCACCGCAACCTGAAACAAAGCAGCCCCAAAAGACCAACAGACCTATAGCGACAAGCAGAGCCCAGACTAGACCAGCCAGACCCCCAACAAAGCTGAAGACACATGGGCAGGAAGAAATGATTGCTGTTTTTGAAGCCACTAAGATTCTGGCTGGTTTGTTTCACAGAAATTACTGACATATAGGATTACATTTGGAAATGCAAAGGAGGTTCAGTATCAGCAAATCTATCAACATAATTCATTACATCAGTAAATCAGAGAAGAAAACTATATGAATAATGTTATCAAGAAAGGCTTAAAAGCCACCTGATAAAATTCAGCTCCACTCCTAATACATTTCTAAGTTAAACAGGATTAGAAGGGTATTTCTTAAAATAATACAGACTGTTTACCGTAAATGGATGCCAAACATTATCCCAAATAGCAATACATTGACCTGTTCAAATAAAATTCAGAAGTAGACAAGAATGCCTCTCATCCCTATTTATTTCAACATTGCCTTAGAGATTCTAGCTTAAACAAAGGACAAAAAAAGAGAGAGAGAGAGAGAGAACTAACATAAATATCAGAAAATACATCTATTTCTGTGTCTGCTAATGGTATATCTGTACTGCCAGACAAACAAAACACTCTAGTAAAATCTGTGGGACTTATTTAGAGAATTTGGTATGGCAAAGGAATACAAGGTTACTATACAAAACAAATAGTGTTTCTCTATTCAAGCAATCAATACCAAGAAGTGAAAATGGGAAAAATTATATTCATCATAATGAAGAAAACATATATAGCAAGAAAAGCATCAGATCAGTAGGATGAAAATTAGAATAACTTACTGAAGGACATAAAACAAAATCAGAAAAAGGGAACGAATTAAAGAATCATAAGACTATATATCATAAAATTTCAATTCTCCCCAAATCAACATTATTTTTTTAAATTCCAATTTAAATTCCTAGCATAATTTTTCAAGGGAAAAAAGGGAACCTATTTTTACAGATGGTCCCCCATTTATGATGGTTCGACTTAATGAGTTTGCGATTTTACAATGATGCAACAGCAATATATATTCAGTAGAAACTGTACTTCCTATTTTGAATTTTGATCATTTTGCAGGCTAGCGCTATGCAGTTCAATATTCTCTCTTGCGATCTTGGATAGCAGCAGCCACTGCGGCTTCCAGTCAGCGAGGTGGTCACGAGGGTGAACCACCGATAAACCTACAGCCATTCTGCATCCAGACAACCACTGTCTTTCACTACAGTATTCAATAAATTACATGAGACATCCAACACTTTATTTTAAAATACGCTTTGTACTAAAGGATTTTGCCCAACTGTAGGCTAATGTAAGTGTTCTGAGCATGTTTAAAGTAGACTAAGCTAAGCTATGATGATCAACAGGTTAGGTGTATTGAATGCATTTTTGACTTAGGATATTTTCAACTTTCAGGTTCTGTCCTGATAAGTCCATCGTAAGTTGAAAGTATCCTTAAGTCGAAAATGCATTCAGTGATGGATTTATTAGGACATAACCCCATCATAAGTTGAGGAAGACCTATATACATAATCTTAATACTTATATGGAAGAATAAAAATCTTAGAATAGCCATGAAAAATAAGAATGAGAGGGATCTCTTAACCAGATATCAGATATACCCAAAGTCACCACAATCAAATCAAAACACGGTAGTGTCATGAGAATGATAGACAATTAGATCAGAGGAATAAAATAGAGAATGCAGAATTAAGTCCCATATATAAGCATTTAGTACATGGCAAAGGTAGCATTTCATTTCAGTGGGAAAAGGATTGTTAATGAACAATACAGATGCAACTGGATATTAATTTGGAAGAATAAAAAATTCGACCTCAATTTTATGCCAAAAATCAATAGTTGCCAGGTAAAGAAAATATTTACATAGAAAAGCAGTAAAAGTCCTGCAAGAAAATCCAGGAAAATATACACACAACCCAGGGGTGGGAAAGGCCTCTTAACCAATCCTTAAACCCAGAAGCAGTAAAAGAAATGTGACTTTATACAATTTTTCAAAAATTTGGCACAAGGTACAATAATTGAAATCAATAAAACAAGAAATTGGAAACAGCTGCACAGAGAGAATAGCTGAGGGGCTTATGGCAATAAAATACATGGCGCTCCTACAAATTGACAAGGAAAAACAATCTTTCAAAAAAAAAGGCAAAGAATGTGAAGAGCTATTAACAAGAAAATCCAAACGGCCAACAATTTTTTAAAAAGATGCTCCAACTCATGAGTCAGAGACACTCAAGTTAAAATAACAATGAGATGACCCTTTTCATAGGACTATTAAAATTTTAAAAGACCAGAAGGATCAACTGTTGGTGCGACTGCAGGAAAAGGTGTACACCCGTATATTACTGGTGGAACTGTGCATTTGTTATACCCTTTTTAGAAAGCAATATGGCAACATTTAATGAAATGTAAAACAATATAAATACATACTTCAACCTAGCTATTCCATTCCTGGGAATCTGGCCCAGAGGGAAAAAAGTGCAGCTAAGGGTATATATACAAGGGTGTTTTGTTTTTTTTTTGCAATGTTGCTTTTTAGTGACAAAAAAAAAATGGAAGCAAAGTGAACGTCCACTAAAAATTGAATGGATGACTAAATTGTTCTCCATCACAAAATTCTGTGCAACCATTAAAAAGAATGAAATGAAGCAACTGCAAATGACTTGTAGTTTTTTTTAAATAAGAATAATAGTAATAATGATAATAGCAAATACTCATATATAGCACTATTTTAAGTGCTTTATGTATTTTAACTCAATGAATCCTCACAAGAACCCTATGAGATAAGTACTATCATCATCCTCACTTTTCAGATGAGGAAACTGAAGCCCAGAGAACCTAAGGTCATGTAGTTAGTAAATGGCAAGAAGAATAAGATACAGAAATGTGTAAGTCACTCCTGGGCACTTATCTGGAGGAAGCTCTAATTTGAAAAGATACATGCACCCCAATGTTCACAGCAGCACTATTTACAGTAGCCAAGACATGGAAACAGCCTAACTGTCCATCGACAGATGACTGGATAAAGAAGTTGTGGTATATTTATACAGTGGAATACTACTCAGTCATAAAAATAATAAACTAATGGCATTTGCAGCAACATGGATGGGCCTGGAGGTTGTCATCGTAAGTGAAGTAAGTCAAACAGAGAAAGAAAAATACCAGATTATATCACTCATATGTGAAATCTAAAGAAAAAAAGACAAATGAACTTATTTACAAAACAGAAATAGACTCACAGATGTAGAAAACAAACTTATGGTTACCAGGGGGGAAAGGGGGTGAGAAGGGATAAATTGGGAGTCTGAGATTTGCAGATACTAACTATTTTATATAAAACAGATAAACAAAAGTTTATACTGTGTAGCACAGGGAACTATATTCTATACCTTATAATGGCTTCTAGTGAAAATGAATATGAAAACAAATATATGTATGCATATGTATGACTGAAACATGCTGCACACCAGAAATTGGCAAAACACTGTAAACTGACTATACTTCAATAAAAAAAGCGATGTGTAGGTAACACGACATAATTTTTAGAAAATAATCTGTAATAAAAAACATATATTCATGTATATATGTGCACATATGCATGTTTCATATAGTTATATGAGAATAGACAAATGGAAGGATATGTACTAGGCTAGTAATATGGGTTATTTTTTTTTACATAATTGTATATGTGTTTAAGTAAATTACACATAATTAAAGAGTCACAGCATTTCAATAACGAACAATTCTAGAGGAGCTGCAGTCACTACACCAGGTAAGGCAAAGCAGGGAAGTCTGTCCCAAGTGAAGCCCCTGTAGATCCCCATCACCATCTCCTGTCCCTCCTCTGCACCCCGGGGTGCTGTGCTCATCCCTCCCTTATGGCAGAACTACTGCATTTAGAAATGCCAGGTGCTTTCCCATCCTACAAGTCAAGAGATTTCCTGGAACCCAGTCATCATTGTGCTCTGCAATTTCCCAACTACCAAAGCCTTCTCAGATCCCGCTCTCGTGCACAAATCTCAGATTTGGGGCACAGACACAGAAAGGATCTGCCTCACATCCACATTTTTAGGAGAAATAAAGCTTTATCTTGGGACAGGTTCTATCCTCATCTATTGCAAAGTGATTTAAACTTTACGATGCCCACTGACACACTCCACACTCATGCCCAAGGTGTTTACACAGATAAATGGACAGAGATTCCTTCTCCCAAGGAGCTTGGGTTCCTGAGGAAAGATACATACTTTTTATATTGGCACTCAGGGAACGTTTGTTGAGTGAGGGACATGATGTACAGGAATAATTCAAACAAAAGGTAAAGAGTGAAGGATTAAATTACGATCTATAAACCAAATGCTATGGGAGCTAGAGTGGAGAAGCATGAATGCTTGGAGAAGTGGTTTTATAAAGAGATGACATTTGAGCCAGATGTAGTGTTTCCCAAAGCGTGGCAGCATCAGACCCTGGGAGGTGCCAAAGAACTCCAGACCTGCTGAATCGGAATCCCCAGAAGTGCACCTCAGGATCTGGTATTTTAACGAAGCCCTCAGAGCCCTTCTCATGCACGCTGAAGTACAGACCGCAAGAAATGGGGCAGATGTGCGTGTGCAGAAAAGTCAGGACAGAGACAGCATTCAAAGGCATTAGTAAAGTGCCCGGGCACGTAAGCAAAACAGAAAATCGCGGCTAATTCAATTTGACTGGGGGAGCTGGTGGTTCAAGAGGAATGATGAGCTGGGAAAGGTGGGCTAGGGCTGGAACGCGGAGGGCCTGAGGAATGCCAAATGAAGTATGAACTTTCTTCTGAACAGATTTGAGATAAACAAATAAATAAACAAAAACAGGAGAACTCTGACTTTCACAGTGCCTCCCAAATCTGGCCACGCATCAGAATGATTAGGATGGTTTGTTAAAAGTCCAGGTTGTGGGGCTCCACTCCCAGACCTTTGGAATCCGAATTCCCACAGATGTGGCCCCGAAATTACATTTTTAAACAATCTTTCCAGGTGATTCCTGGGCAGCCAGCCTGGCACTGACTCATAAAACGGAGTTTCGGAATCACTGCTTTACTGACAAATGCATTCCTGAAAAGTTGTTTGTTCATGGAGATTTTATTAGTGGAGTCATTTGTTCAAAGCACTAGACAAGTGTGCTATTTAAGGGCAACATCCAGCAAATCGCTTTCTCTAGAGCATTTCAATAAAATGAATACCCAGTTTGAATGCAAAACCCCTGACAACTTTCAGTCAAATGTCACAACATGTTTGGGCAGTAAGACCAGCGCCTGGTACTAATGATGCCATATGGTTGCACAAAGGCAACAGGGGGAAAAGAATTCAAAACCTTCTAGTTTCATCTAGCTTTGCAGCAACATGAATGAACCTTAAAGTACGATGGGAAAGGAGAAAGGGCTAGTAGGATGTGACGCCAATAGAGCCCTGGTTTCAAAATGGAAGTATCCACCATGTATCCATTTTGAAGTCACAGGGGAAACTGAAGCAACAATCGCTATGGGCCAGGTGGTCACTCAACCCAACTCATGCTCCAATATTGACTAGATGCAACTTGCAAGCTGCTTCCTCTAGGTTTAAGATTTTAGGTTTATGTTATTTAGACACTCATCTACTTCAAAGACGGGTGAAAGGGAAAAAAAATAAAGTAGGGATATCACGTTCAAGTACCAGTCAGTAATCCATTCTTCTACAAAATGCACGCAGATGATTCTGAGTCTAAAGATTTGTTTCCTCCAGCCACGTAATATTTTAAGATTGTAGTTTTCACTTAAAGTATGTATGTCTGTTACTAAAGTGTCTCTTCGTTTTCATGCAAACACCTTGGTTTGGCAAGCTGGAATGTTGGCATAGTACCTCATGATTTTCAAATGCTCAAAAGTGAACTTTAAGCAAGAAGTTGTTAGCGTTTAACCTTCCAACAGCCGAGGCAGCTTTTTTGCTCTCCGAGGGCTCCTAACCTGACCCCCAGAACTTCCCAGCTCCCCTTCAATTCCAACTCCTTCCTCAAGGCCCACTGCTGTAAACAGGCTAGAAATCAGAGATGAGTCCTGAGAGGAGTATCGCAGGGAGGAAATGGAATCCAAACGAGTCCTTTGTGCACTGGGGCTGGCTCCGCTGTAGGAATCCCTGCTCTAGACGGCTGCCTAGCACTCTCTGTCACTGTACAACAGAAGAGGCAAACACGCATCACCAGTGCCCTGAGCCAAGTTCAATTTCTCAGAGTTAGTAACAGGACAAGGAAGGACAAGTCACCTAAAAAAAAAAAAAAAAGCAACTCTAGGTAGAGAAGTTGAGAAAGGGTTAAAGTTTAACATCTGAGGTGCTTTTTTGCCGGCTAATACCTTGGCTCTGGGATAGGCGGGTGCAAGGGAAAAAACAGTTCCCCAACATTACTGCGGCTTGATCAGTGTGTTGGGAGCATGCATGCAGACTTTGAGTCATAAGCTATGTCCTACCCTGGCACTTGCCTCCCTGCCCCAGGCCGAGGAAACCTGGGCCGGGGTTACCCAAGAGGATCACAATTCCAGAAACATTTCCCCCGACCAGTCTGATTTCACCTACCTGAGAAAGGGAGATGCAACGGGCCTGGTGGTGATGAACAAGCAAGATCCCACCATGGACCAAACTCTTAAAGGGACCCGCTGTAATTACTGCCAATGGTCACGCGCTCCCGGGGGGAGGAAGCTTCTTGGTCATATCATCACGGTGCGTGTCTGAGATTTGCAAGAGTTTGCATCTGAGCCAAAGCACCTCCAGCTCCCTAAGCCCCTCCTGGTTTCAAGGGCTCCAGGCAAGACAAGCAAATAGTCCAAAGTGATCGCAGGGGTCAGTGGACCCTCTGTGGTTCATAGCAGACTGTTCTCAGGAGTGGTAAGTCACAGGGTCTATACTGCAGCTATTTTTAGTGAAACCAAATTCCTTCCCCAAGTTCTCTTGCTTCCAACTTGTTCTAAGTGTAGGAGACCAGCTGTGGTCAGATCATCTTACTGGACCAAGGCTCTGTCAAGGCGAAGGGAACAAACCAGGGAGGTGGAGCAAAGAGCTGGAGACTGGTGGCGCTTTGGCTCTTTCTCACAGTCTCAGGCATCTCCGGAGGAGGATCCTTTGGAAAGGAAAGTGTTACTCCCCAGGGGAGTGGGCATTCCCCTCCAACCTGGCAGAAACTTGATAGGTAGATGACATCAGAGGGAAAAACTGAAAAGTTGGCAGTCCTTTCCCTCTCTTCCCCAATTCCTACAACCCAACACCTCTCCCTCCCTCTCTCTCTCTCTCTCTCTCACCCACACACACACTTCTACTCCCAAGTGCATACCAGGTCCTGCAGGCGAAATCCAGATCTTGGCCTGGACTTGCTAGAAGGGTCTAGAAAAGAATGTCATCATCCAGGAGCCAGGCCTGGGGTGAAAGTAAGAGGGCTGGTGTTTCGTCCCTTCGCAGCTGTCATTCATTGTTCTAAGAGGTAGTTTTAATGGGAAAGATAATTCATGGGGAACATTTATTTTGGATCCAAAACTTGGCCAGAGGTGTTAATTCAGAAGACAGCTTTCTGGGCTCCTGAGAGTGCTAACTGCCTTTCCCAGATTCATCTAGGTGAGTGTTTTACAAACTGTGGGCCATGACCCATTCTACCGCAGTGAAAGCTACTTAGTGGGTTGTGATCAGCATAAAAGAAATAAAATAAACAGAGTAAAAAAGAATGGGATAGAATAGAGCGCATTGCACACAGTAAGGGGGAATATTGTTCTGTGAAATTCTTGTTTCTTCTATGGGTCTATGAACGCAATCACTCCATGAAATGTATTTCTTACTGCTGGTCACCATCGAATTTCACTTGTTTGAAAAACAATGAGCTACAGGATTTGGTAGAAAAGAACACAAAGGTAAGCCCTTGGGCCACCCCAATTTCATAAATACTACGACGGCTGCTACTATAACCACTGTTTTGGGGGTGTTCATCATGTGTCAGGGAATATTCTATTCCGTATTCATCATCCTACTGAAGCAGCAGCAAAGCTCAGTGTCAAGTTGAAGCGGCTGGTAAGGGGAAGAGCTGGGGTATGAACCTAGGTCTCTCTGTCTCCAAAGTTTGTGTTCTTAACCACTCTAGACCATGCCCCTCTTTAATTGGTCAATACATGGTTAAATTCATTAGTTAAACAGATATGAAAATCCTAGCTCTGCTGGTAGTTTTATATAAAATATGAATATTTAGAAAAAGAATTTCAGATTCCCATAAGCTTCTAGTAACCTCTTATTAGAAAAAAAAATTAGAATGAATTGCCTATTTGACTCAGAACCCCATGCCCACACTTAGCCTTAAGCCCCTCGAACGGGCATCTGAAAAATCAGCTGAAACAGCATGGTTTCCAGGCACGAGATTCTCATGGTCTTACCCCTCTGGCTGCTTCCACTCTGTTCCACACAGAAATCTTGTACCAGGGCACATTTGCTTTTTGCCTTTTTATAGTTCGAGCTAAATCAGTTCAACCCCTTCGGAGTTGATGAGGAAAAAAATCATACTTCTTCCTTCCAAAATAAGCTCCTCTTTTAGGCCCACAGAAAGCTCAGAAAAGGCTGAAACTGAAAACTTCCCACTTCACATATGGGGACTTGTAGGCCCTCATTACTTTTAAATTTACTTGAAAAATTCCTAGTGGTTTGCTCATTTTGCAGACTCCTATGTTCTGTTGTCACTGTAATTCCCAGAGCACACCCCCGATGTGCACACCCCATCTGTTATAGACCAGAGGTACTGGCTTCAACAAATGCCAATGAAAAGGGGGGGCTGGTAGGGAGGAAAGTACTCAACACAGCCTCACACAGAGCCCCCGCTGGAATTACGTACAAAATGCCCCAAAGGGCAAGGCCCCTCTTTTGTTTCCTGGCTGCTTGCCCGGGCCAGAGCAATACAGCAGGGTGGCTGGCTCCCGAATGGAATTCTCTCTGAACCAGGGGAGGATGAAACTTGACCTAACTGGCTCTGAACTTCCCTGGAGTAGTTCTTGGCCAGTCATCAGAGCTCCTCTGATCTCTTTGTTCGAAATGAAAACGAATTGACTCCTAAACACGTGCAGAATTTCCAGGCAAGAAGTTCTCCATTGTCACCAGTGACCTGATGGGACAGACCCTGGGGCCACAGGTGCTGTCAGGCATCCAGCCCAAATCTCAGCTCGGCACCGAGCGGGTCCAGCAACTTCCTGGCTGGGCTTCACTCCGAGGGGCCGCCATTTACCCCCACCTGTAGCTACATCCTTCCGACACTTTTCAAAACAGGAACAGTTGCCTCGGTCCTCGCATTCTCCTGCTATTCTATTTTTGCCGGGATGGAACAGGATATTGCAGGCCTGTCCCAGCCAGAGCAGGGCTGCCTTGTCTCCAGGGAGCCCTGGGGCTCCCCGCGCCCGGGCCTGCCCCAGCCCTGCCTGCTCCAGTGGCCACACTCGTGGAAGCAGTGGGAAAAGGACAGAGGGGAGGGGGGCTCTCCTTCTCAACCTTACCACTCTGCCTGCAGCTTCTATGAACAAAGGACATTTAATAATAGAATTCCTCCTCTGGTATTTATAGCACCAATTGCTCAAAGCTGTTTTAGGCTTTATTTTTAAAATCCCAGCCTTTGTCACAACCTCCCGAGGAACTGGAGCAGGAGGCAGGTATTAGCAGCTCCACATTGCCGACCAGAAGACTGAGGGACGGATGAGGTGGGGACTGTTCCCTGGATGGACCACAGCAAAGGCAGCTGAGAAGTGGAAAGCCCGTCCAAGCCCGGCACCAGGCTGACGCCGCCATGCTCCCGCACTCTGTCATTCATTCATTTGCCCGATGTTGCTTAAGTTTTGGTTCTTTTCTAGCTGTTACCCTAGACAATAGGGAAACACAGAGGAACACGCTCCTGGTCTCTCGTTTCTTCAATACATACATTTCAAATAAACAAGCAAGGAAGGGGGAACAATGACTGAGAGATTTGAGAGATATATCAACCAAATGCAATGTACTGACCTTGTGTGGAATCAAATATACCAACCGTAAGAAAGCATTTGGGAAACAATAGGGGGAATGTTAATATGGACTGGATATTTAATAGTTAAGAAATTGTTCATTTTTTAATGTGATAGAATTCTATTGATAAAATTAGAGACCATTTAGAGACAGACACAAGCACTTATAGATGAAATGATATTTGACATTGGCTTCAAACACTAAATGATTGATAGGAGGAAATGGGTGGTGATACAGATGAAACAAGAATGACCTTGAGCTGATGATTGTTGTAGCTAGGTCATGAGCACAGGGTAGTTCACTGTACTTTTCAGTTTTCTGTACGCTTGAAAATTTCTATAACAGATGAATAGAAATCATTTTAAAAAAGAAAAGAAGTCATAGGACCTGTGCTCAAGAAACTCCCAGAGTAGAATCATCTGGCCACCTCTACTGCCAGCTATTTATGATGCACCCCACCTCTCCTGAGCCCCAGCAGCCGAGATCAAGGAACAGAAGGCCCAGGCATGGGGCCACAGGTCCAGAACAAGTGGTGGTGGAAGGACAGGATTTGGGGGGGAAGTTTCTCAAGCAAAAGGAAGGCTCTGAAATGAGAAAGACCCTGAAAGAAGGCCCATGAGGTTGGAGCACATAGAGCTAGGGAGGATATGACCTGAGATGAAGTTAGAGAGGAGGAAACAGAGTCCACACAGGGCTTCATGGGCCATGGTAAAGAGTGTGGACCTTCTCCTGACAGCATTAGGAAGCAATGAAGTGCTCTACGCAAGGGGCTGACATGCTCTCATTTGCATTTTTAAAACATCCCACTGACAACATTGTGGGAAATGTATTGGTAGAGACAGGAGTAGAAGCGGGGGACCACCTGGCCGACTATTAAAGAGGACCAAGTGAGACACGATGGTGGCCTCTTCTGGAATAGGGAGATGGGAGAGAAGCAAACAGATTTTATAAGAATTTAGGAAACAGAATCAACAGAAAGATGTGCCTATTGGGAAGTGGGAGTGAGGGGGTGGGAGGAGTCAGGGATGACTCCTAAGTCCAGAGCAGCTAGATGGCAGAGGGGGATGGGGGGGTGAACATCTTGAGGAGAAACTGAAGATCATGAGATTCATTTTGGATCTGGCGCCCAATTCTTGCTGAGCAGCTCAGCAAGGCTGGAGTGGCTTCACTAGGCAGATGGCTAAGCTTGGCTAACATCCTCTCACTCAGGCAATCCGGAAGCTAACTGAGCAACTGGGGCTGTCATGGTGTCCCACTCATTACCATCCCTGGGAGCATTTCCAAGGTGACCATGCTGGATCTGTGCTCCCTGTGATCAGTGTTTTCTAGGAGCTTCTCTTCTGGGACCTTGCATGGATGGGTCCAAGTGCTCGGTAGGATGGCACAGGCAGAGTAATAGACAAGGAGATTCTGGATGCGCCTGGATGGGCTAAGACAGACCACAAGACCATCCCCGCCCCACCGCCCACCTGGAGAGACTCTCCAAGTGCTTCCCCAGCCACAAGCCCATCTGTTCTCCACAACAAAGGCCGGAAATGAAATCTCTGATGGATGTGGAATATGCAGACCAGCGCGATGTGTGTGCCTATGTGCTTTGATGATGGGGGCTGTGACGTCTTTGTCCATCTCTTTCTCTTTCTCCTGCTACCCCAGCACTGGCACATGGCCTGGCACAGAGAAAGGACCCAGCAAGCACAGTGGTAGAAGATATAAAATGCTATCATTTATCTTAATTAAACACAGGAAACAGCAGTGTCTTCCCAAAACTGTCTAGACACTATCCAAGGCTATCTGGACACCCTTTCAAGGACTACAAAACTTACCCTACAAAACAGGTAGTTTGCGGGAGGGAAACTGCTTTTTATTATCATAATTTGTTATGACATCAATGACAATAGGCATTTGTTTTATATATATATATATACTTACATATATATATAAAATATTTCAAAATGCCAAATATAGTCAATGCTGGGGCCTAGCCTTCCAGAAGCCATATAAAAAGAATTTAGTCAAGGAATTGCCTCAATAGGCACAGAGACTGTCATCTGAGAAAATGAAATTTGCAAGGAAAGCAGCAGGCCTTCATCCCAGGAGCCTGGGGTCATGAACATCCTATGAGGATGGCAATTGAATAGGCAGTGCTGGAGAGAGGGAGGCCAGGTCAGGAGATGGGGCATAAGCGGAAAACAACTCCCTCGTGGGGGGGATCCACAAAGGCAGAGACGGACGCAGAAGGCACAGGTCGGAGGAGTGGACCAGCTCTGGAGCTGTATAGGACCCTCAGGGTGGGGTCAGCATGTGGTCAGGGCGACCTTACCAAGAGGCCAGTGGACTTCTGGTTCAAAAGGTAAGGGGGAAAGGCAGAGGGGGTTACCCTGAATGTATGAGTTAGGACTCGACATTGACCGTGATAGAAACCCAACTTGAACAGGCTTCCCCATCAGGCTGGTCCCTCTCTGATAACCTCAGAGCTACAAGTCTAGTGGAAAGAGACTTCTTTTCCAATAATACCAACCAAAATTCCAGAACTGAGTCTCATTGAACTGGACTGGTGCTGTGGCCAAGAGCTTGGATTCCATCAGCAGGCCAGGCCCAGGTCACATACCTACCCCTGAGGTGTGGATGGCGGTCAATCCCACCCAAGCCAACTGGACTGAGAAGAGGTTCCTCAGTAACAACTAGTGTCATCAGAAGATGGGGAAATGAAAGCCGGGGAGGCAGAAACAACAGAAGTCCAGTGCACGAGAGGACAAGACTGCAGAAAGCAATACACTCAAAACGCCTGAGGGTGAAAGAGCCCACGCAGGAGATGAGGATGGTGGAGCGAGTCAGTGGAGAGAAGGGAGTGTCATAGTTCTCAGAAATTTCTGCCTTGTCCTTGGGGCAGCAACAGACTTCTTCACAGAACTGAAGAAAAATGCTCTTCTGCTGGGCTAGTCAAAAAAAGAAGGCCTCGGGGGGAGGGTACAGTTCAGTGGTAGAGCACATGCTTAGCATGCACAAAGTTCTGGGTTCTCTCCCCAGTGTCTCAATTAACAACAAAAAAAGGAGGGCCTCAACCTGGTCACGTGTTGGGGAGCAGCGAAACACATGTACTTTGGGCCAAGCAAGTGTTATCTGTTGTCTGTATCCTGAGTTTTCCTGTCACTTCACTCTGGTCCAACCTCCTTCACGAACCTCAGCCACTGTCAAGGTTAGCAAGGCTAACACTATACCACAGAGACTGTGGAACCTGTCACAGCAGGAAAGGGCTCCTGCTCCACCAGCCGTAGTCTCGCCCTTCTGATTACAAGGAGAGTAAGAGAGTAGGAAGGAGAAACTGAAAAGCTGTCTATCAGCCTGTTGGGGTCACTCCATCTCTTTGAGCTTTAGTTTTCTGACGTGTACAATGCAGAGAATAATAATGTATTTGGAAATGCCTCGCATCCTACCTGGTTCATGGTAGACTCTCAAAAATTACCGTTTTCTCTTCTGTCCTACCCGTCTATACTCCAGGCTGTCATGGAAAGCCGAAGTATTTCCTGAAAGCAGCTAACTCATCAGCTGAACCATAGTCTGAAATCCTGAAAACCGAGCTAAACCATCTTATCTGTCTGGTCCTCCTGATCCCTTGGTGTCACTAGGAATTGCCTGATGGTCTGTTCCCTTTCATTTTGTGAAGGAGTGGCTATAGTGCCCTACCTTGCCCAGGAACCGGGAGATGTTACTAGTCTGCTCACTCTGATCAGCCAACTCCACCAGGACTGACAGATTTATAGCATTTCCAAAACTCAACTGAGACCTAGAGGTCATCTGGTCTTATCCTCTCCCCCATTTTACTTATAAGGAGACTGAGGCCCAGAGGAGGGAAGAAGTTGGCTCAAGGTCACACAGTATCTTAGGAACAGAGTCAGGAGTAGACATTAGGGCTGAAAGATTGGTCCTCTTTTCTACTGCTCCATGCCTGCTTATAAGCCTTTTTCATTTTCACAAAATGTAATATACTTTATTAGCTAAATTAACTTCTTTTCAACATACTTCTACTAAAGGCTTTCAGCGATGAGGCAAAATGATTAAATGTAGACTTCTCCTCAAAGAAAAGTCATCCTACTATTCATGCAACCAGGGCTGATTATGTGGAGTGGGGATGTGAGGGAAGAAAGCCACATAGTCACAGTCTCAGAGTTAAACTTTTCACATCAAGAACAACAGCAAAGATACAGGATTTGCTACGTACCAGACTCTGCTCCAAGCCCTTTACAGATAATAACTCATTTAATCCAAATAAAGTTATACTACAGTGATATTTTAAAATGCATGTTAAAATATTAACATATTAATAATATCTTAAACATAGCGCAAGTGTTGTAACCCTATTTTCTGAATACATCACAAACTTCAAACAATGAAAGAGGCCTGGGTATGGCTTTGGAAAGGCCCTGCTACCATCCACTCATCCATCCATCCACCCACCCACCCATCCATCTGACATTTGCCTCGTTCCTGCCATACACCACGCCTTGTGTTTCATGCCAGTGACGCAGAGATGAAGAGAGTATACTACCCATGCTTTAGCTGCTCACAGTGTGGGGACAGGAGGGATAAGTATGAACTTATATAGAAACCACTGTGGAACCTTGGCATAAAGGCATGGAGGAGGGGCTCCTTGCCAAGTCTGTTTGCTTAATTATTTTTAGTGGGAAGTGTCAAGGAAGACTTGCTTAAGGAGGTGACACCTTAGAGGAGACCTCAGCAAGAGTTCCTCAACTTCTGGGATAATAATACCCTCGGAAAAATCTGATGAAAATTGTATCTCTCTAGATAAAGGCATATGCATTCTTACACATACATTTTACCTTTCACAGCTGAGTTAAAATCCAGCTCCATCACTCACTAGCTGTGAGACACAGAGCCTCCGCTATCTAATTGGTAAAACGAGAGTAACAAAAGCACTTGTCTTCCTCTCAGGGTGGTTTTGACGATCAAATGCAAAATCGTGTGCTAAGCACCTGCAGAGACTTGGCAATCAATAAGTCGGAGTTCTCTTTCCTTCTCCTAAGTGGAATTTAATTTTCAAAGGCAATGAGATGACAATGTAGCCAAGAGGGTAAATTGATCTTTTCTTGTTTCCTATGGAGTCTTTTTTTTTTTTTTGCCTCTTTTATCACACAGATTAGTCTGTCTAGCTTCATTTTCCCAAGTGGCTTTTTATGGCCAACTCCTTAGATGATTTGGAGCCCCTTTGGGTACCCATAGAGATGTGATCCCAGGGTAGCAGGCCATTTTTTCCCTTTGGGAATCGTCTTTTCTACCTGAAAGGAGTTTAATGTATCATCTTCTAGGGCTTCTAGAAGTCTCCAGCTACATACAGATCCCTAATTCTAACAGGGAGGTGCTGTGCCAGGTCTGCAGGAAAATACACCCCAACTAATCTTTTAGCTTAATTTCTAGGGTCTGTATTAGTTCCCTACGGCTGCTGTAATAAGTACCACAAACTGGGTAGCATTAAACAACTGACACTTATTTGCTCACAGTTCTGGAGGCCAGAAGTCTGAAATCAAAGTGTGGGTGGGGATGATTCCTTCTGGAGGCTCTAAGGAAGAATCCATTCACTGCCTCTCTCCTAGCTTCTGGGAGAGGTTGCCAGCAACGCTTGGCATTCACTGGCTCACACGTGTGTCAATCCAATCTCTGCTGCCATCTTCACATCGCCTTCTCCGTGTCAAATCTCTCTTCTTTCTTTTAGGACACTTATCATTGGATTTAGGGCCCATCCAGATAATCCAGGATGATCTCATCTGGAAGTCTTTAACTTAGTTATATCTGCAAAGACCCTTTTTTCAAATAAGAGCACATTCTTAGCTTCTGGGAATTAGGACCTGGACATTCCTTTAGGGGACCACCATTCAATCTACTACAGGCCTTATTTCTATGATCGAAGTCAAGGGAGAAATATATCAGTTACAAATTGGGGCCAGATACAGGGCTGGGAGTTGTATATGCATTCCCTCACCTAGCCTGCACAGCTCTGTAGAAGGCGGACCTACGATCATCTTGATTTTGCAGATGAGGCAGAGAGTACTTCAGTCAACAGCCCCAGGTCAAACAACTAGTACAAAATGAAGGTGCATTCCAAATCACCTCTGCTTGATTCTGAAACTTCACTTACTGAGGACTGAGTCTGGGCAAGGCACCTGCCTGTGTGCTTTACAAACAAAACACAGCTAACATTTAGAACGACCATACAAGTTACATAGATTATTAATAGCCCCTCCCCTCCCTATAGATGAGGAACCTGAGGCATAGAGAGATTCAGTAACTTGTCCAAAGGATTATGGCTAAAAGATCACCACCCTGGATACCCTTCATGTGTAAGATTAGGAATGAAAATTTAATGAACATGGACTATGTTAGTCACTTTGTGTTTTTTCACATGGAGTCTTCCCTGGAAATTTGCAAAACAGACGACGACGACGATGATGATGATGATGATGACGACGACCATCATGATTATGGTTTATAGAAGGGAAACCAAGGCTCAAGGCGGGGAAATGACTTGCCTGTGCATGATGGAAGTGGGGTACCAACCCAGGTCTCTACAATCGGCCAGGTGTTCTTTCCACTAGCCCTCGCTGCCTCCTGGAGTCATTGGGAGGATCTAGAGAGAGAATATATGTGACTGGGACTCACTGTGAAAAAAAAAGATGGGCTATATGGAAAACTAAGTAATTATCCGTATCCTTATAGTAGTCCTCCTCTTCATCATCATCGAAATCATCAAAGTACTACTGCAGTTGCCAGGGTCAGCAGCTCCCCGGGGGTGCTACTGGCCAGCACAGCTCTGATCTGATCCTGACATTTTTGAGGAAAAAAAAATTACATAACCTGAGGGAAGAAGGATGAGTTGGCACGAGGCACATAGTTCGGTCACACTGCCGTCACGCTTGGAGTGTCTAATTAAGCATCACGTGCGTGCCTCCTGGCAACGGCTGAGAAGAGGGTCAGGACAGAACCACTCATCCCTTCCATACACAAGGAACTGAGAAAGTAGAATATGGAGGTCCAACAGAGCCACATGCCACCAAGGGCTTCTCAAGGCAGGCCCAGCTGTTAACAGCACTGGGGCAGGGCCAGGCACTGAGGGGAAGCTGGAGCTGATACCTCCAGAGCTGCTGCAGGTCAAGGGCAGCAGGGATCCACCCACACAGGGCACAGTCACCAACACAGCAGGTCCAGCTCCTGCTTTCCTAGTGTTCCATTTGGAATGACTCAAACCTGAACCTTCAGCCTGTCTTGACTCTTTCTTTCCCCTCAACTCCCATGAAACCAGCACTGTGGTAGGTGCCCAGGTCCTAGAAGTCTCCTCAGATGCTATGCTGGTGGCCCCACTTCTCTTCTGAGAAACTGCTCCTCTGGCACTGTGACTTTGTGATCTAGGAAGCGCCCCACCTCCCACCCCCTCTGTGGTTGTGGAGGTAGGTCCAAATAGTGTTCATAAGATATAAGCCTGGCCAATCCACACCTGCTGGGAGTTGTCAAATCGAAGCTGGAGATGAAGCCCCTCTTAATTCTGGGGTCAATGGCCTGGAAGGATGTGAGCTTGAGGTAGCCTTGCGGTCAAGTTTCTCACCTCATGAAGAATGCTAGCCTCCAGCAGAAAAGAATGAAGCTGACACATAAAGAAAAGAGAGATGAAAGGAAGAACGAATGCCTAAAACATTCTTCCTGACTTCCGGCTATCCCCTAGGCTAGCTCCATTCTTGTCCTTCCCCTGGTTTGATGACAGGAGTCAGTACATTCTTCCCTGTTTTGGTTTAAGCTCAACTGAATTGTGTTTGTGTCACATTCAATAAAACAGTTCTTATACCCTTCACATGCCAATAAGAGTCATAATTATCTTCTATAGCCCATATCATCGGGTGCCTCATAACGTTTCTCTGAGGCAGCTAGCTCCATCTACAGATGAGAGACCTGAGCCACAGAGAACAGAAGTGAATTGTCCCAAGTTCTCCAGCCAGTGAGTGGGAAAGCCCAGAGTCTGTGTTCTTTCCCCACCTTTGCCACTAAAACTTTTTAACTTAATCCCTGCAGCATGAGTCATAACCCTCCTTACCTTTCTGTCAGTCCCGCCATCTGCCTAGGTTAGGGCCTCGTCACCCCATTCTTAGTAGAGTGCAGCAGCATCCTAACTAGTGCCTCTGCCTCTCCCCATCTCCAATCCATTACTTCCAGCCAGTATTCCTAAAGCATACCTACTGGCCATGTAATTTACTCAGTTAAAAAAAATCGTTGAGGGCTTCCCATTGCTCACACAATGAACTTCTGAGCCTGGCATTCCAGGCTGTTCATAGCCTGGGCCAAATCAACCCTTATATGTTTCCCTTCCTTTCTCTTGCTACCCGCTCTCAAGGCTCCCACTGAACCAGATGTGCCCCCGTGCACTCCTATGCCCACCCTTTGGCTCAAGTCCATCCTCCACCCGAACTGCCCCTGTGCCCACTGTGGAAATCCACCTGGTTCATTAAGGCCCAGCTCAGAGACTGGCACTTGCATAAAGCATTCCCAAGGCCACTAATTTTATGTCACGGTCCCCCTCTCAGAATCCTCCTGGACCCATCAGTCTTTCCTTTTAGGGCAATTTTCACATTCTTCTGGATATTATAGCTATCCTGAGATTTTTCTCAAAATCTTTACCAAGCCAAGAGTGCCAGGAAGACAAGATCTGTGCTGTCTTTCTTGATTTCACTCAACAGACATTATTCAGCACCTTCTGCATGACAGATAGTAAATTATATTAGATAACATGCCAGACATTGTTCTAAGAATTTTATGCACAACAGCTCATATCATTCTTACAAGAATTCTACAAAGTAGGTATTGTCATGCTCATTTTAGAGTTGAAGAAACAGAGGCCCAGAGAAGTTAAGTAACTTGCCTGAGGTCACACAGCTCGTAAATGGCAGAGCTGGGATACAAAGCCAGGCAGTCTGGCCCCAAAGGCGGTACTCTAAAGCACTCCAACAGGCTGCCTTTGTAAGCTCTCTTCTCTTTCAGCATTCTCTTCCTACGTGATCCTACCTGCATCTTCATGTTTTTTTTCTTTTATCCATTCATATCACACCGTTTTATTGATGCCTGCTGTGAGCCAGGCACTGATGGCGAAGCAGCACTGCAGCGGACTAAATGCCCCAAAGATGTGTCCACATCTTAATCCCTAGAACCTGTGAATGTCAGCTTATATCACAAAAGATACGATGAAATTAAGGCTCTTGAGAGAAGGGGCTTATGATGAATTATTCAGATGAGCCCACTGCAATCGCAGGGATCCTTATAAGAGGAAGGCAGAGGGATCAGAGTCAGAAAAGAGATGTGATGACAGAGGCAGAGACTGGAGTGATGCAGCCGAAAGCCAAGGAATTCTGGAAGCCACCAGAAGCTGCAGGAGGTAAAAACAGATTCTCTCCTCCAGCCTCTAGAGGGAGGTTGACACCTTGATTTTGGCCCAGTGATATTGATTTCAGACTTCTGGCCTCTAGAACTATGAGAGAATATATTTCTGTTGCTTTAGGCCACCCAATAAGTGATCATTTGTTATGCCAGCCTTAGGAATTAATACAAACTGTGAGTGCCATAAATATGATTTCTGCTCCCATGGAATGGGCAACACAGATACTGAATTTTAAAAAATGAGAAAGTGATTGAGTGTTACAGATGGGAAGTACAGGGTATAATGAGAGTTTCTCTATCAGCAGCCCACAGCCACAGCCTTCCTGCCCCATATCACAAGTGAAGAGGACAAAGGGATGAGACTGATGGCTGAAAAGAGACTTAGTCCACTGGACAAGCCCAGCAGGAGAGCATTTTGAACACTGCCACTGAAAATATGAACTCATCATGGTACTGCTTCATGAGACTAAAAATTAAATTATCGAATCCTCACCCTTGCTGCTTTTGGCATTTTCATAAAAGCTATCCAGAGGCTCTTGTAGCCCCTTGCCCAGAAAAATGTCCCTCTCCTTTGTTCAGATATGCACACAGGTCACTGTGGAGGCAGTCCCGTGGCCACTTATGCTGGGCTGACCAGTAGGTCACCTCCATTCAGTTGGTACTGACTGACTAGAATGCAGTTTGGAGAAAGACTCTGAGACCACGACCAGGTTCAGTCAAAACGAGGGTCATGACTGATGAGCAAAACCTGCCGTGAGCTACACGTAGTGGAAGGGGAAGACATACATCACATATTTCAGACCATTCTCCAGAGCACTGTTCTCAAACTTTAGCTCATATCAGAATCACCTGCGGGGGCTTGTTAAAACACACACTGCTGGGCCACACCTTGAGAATTTCTGATACTTTGGATGTGGGGTGAAGCCTGAGAATTTATATCAGTCACAAGTTCTCGGATGCTGCTGGCGCTGCCGGTCCAGGTACTGCACTCAGCAAACCACTACTCCAGAGTGCTTCTCAAACTTAACCATGAGCACCAATCACCAGGAGTCCTCGTAAGAAGGCTTATTTTCTCTTCTCCCTACCTTGCTTTGTATAATATGCCTATAAAATGAGACTGAGGCTGCCCTCCCCCAGGTTCTGGTTCTGGTTCTATAAAGAAGCCATTATCTATGTGGATGAGGATGGTTGGACAAACAAGGGGAAATCCCTCACCCTATAATCTGCTGACCTGGCGTCACCTATGGGAGTGTAAAGCCCACACACCCTCTCAAGGTGACTGACAAATCCCGATCATACTTGTATATTTCAGGAATCCCAGGCCTGGGTTTTTCCTATACAAGTTCATCAAAAAAGGAAATGGCAGAAATGAGGTCCCTCTTCTGTGGGAGTTTTATCTCCTTCTTGGGCTGCAGAGGAGAAGATAAAAAACTAAATTTGAACCAAACACTCCTGTTTAGAATCCTGATGCTTTAAAAACCCAAGGTAATATCATGGTCTGCAACTTGCCCCAAAACAGCAGAAAAACCTTTGGTCAGCAATTAGATGGACTCCAGTGTGTGTTGAGAGAAAAAAGAACTCTCAATTATGTGATCTAGATATGAATTTCAGAAACAACGATACGTGTATAAATATGAAACTATTTTCTAAAACTTGACTTACCTCTTAGGCCTCCTATTTCTACTAAAGACAAAAAACTTAACCTTCCCAATTCAAAGTAAACTCTATCATTTCTGGAGTTTGGGTCATTTTTAATGCCTCTTTCAAGTAAATACTTAAACAATTCAGGATACTTTCTCTTCCCTTTCTGATTTCCTTCCTCATGCCAGGTGGGCAGTGTGCAGTTTCATAGGGTCCAGATATCTGTGATCTACTTCTTGTCTTTGATCAGTTTCAGTCCAAAATTGGCATCTACTGTCCATGTAATTCATCAAGTCTGTTCTTTGCAGTCCTTTGGCAAAGGACATCCCATTTCATTCTGCTAAGCTGAATTACAAGGATAGTATGAAGGCTGAGGCAAGAAATTGTCAGTTCTATAAATAAAGGGCAAGAGGAAACACAGTAGGGTGACTAATCAACCTGGTTTGTCCAGACTGAGTGGATGTTGCTGCATCCACTGCAGAAATGCCCCAGTCCTCCACTAATCATTATTCCCACGGACCCTGAAGATTGCTCTGTATTATCCATCCTCTCTCTGACTGTGCAGCCTCCTCAGATGCACTAGCTTACATTAGAGCACCGTCCCAAAGTAACAGGAGCCAGGAGCATATGTCAGGCAGTGCCCTTCTAATCATTCCATACCACCTTGGTGTTGGCAAGGTGGCGTAGGGTGGAGGTATACTTCTCTACTGGACTCATAATATCCCCTGATTAGAGGATGCCTCTACCCTTAGATGGCAAAGAAAGAACCAGAGTGGCTCCAAGGGAAAAGAAGAAAAGGAGCAGGTTGCTTAGCCTGCATCTGGTCTGGGCAAAAAGAGTCTGGGTCATCCAGACCAGCCCATCAGGGAAGGACTGATCACATAGGGATCTGGGGCCAGAGACCCAGCTACTAATGTGTTTTTGGTGATGATTTCAACTTCAAGAATCTATAGCAGTAGGAGGAAATGGCTTGAAAGTTAGCAAATTTGGGGCTGTGGCCAAACTGTACCATTCAGGGACCAATTGAGCTTCCTTCTTCCCTCACTATCAATTAGTTCTATGTTATTTTCCCCTATCTTTCTAGTAATGATTTTGGCATTAGCTCATCTCAGTGATGTTGGCATTTTAAGAAAACACTTTCCCATAAGGCAGAAGTTGATGTAAGGTGATCTTTACACATTCTCTCAGGAAGTTTGATTATTGAAGCCCCTAAAGAATCTCATTATGAAATGTTTTAATGATGAAAATCCTAGCAGGTGGTCCTTCCCATTAGTTTAGAACTATAAAACTGTGTCTTTTTTAAAGACATCTTTTCTTAGTTCAACAGGCAAAAACTTTTAAATCAAATATACCCACACCTTAGTAAATGGACAGCTTTTCTTGTGATGTGGGAATTATAATGCTGAACTACTATAGCAATCGCTGAAGGAAGCACATGTTCAAAATTCTCCCAACAGCAATACAGCCATATGTACAAAGAAGTATTTAAAATGTGTTTATTCATATCCTTTGTTTCAATTGCACTTCTAGGAATTTATAGTAAGAGATAATTAAAGGAGGGGAGGGTATAGCTCAAGTGGTAGAGTGCATGCTTAGCATACACGAGGTCCTGGCTTCATTCCCCAGTACCTCCTCTAAAAGTAAATAAACCTAATTGCCTCCCCCACCCATTCTGCCAAAAAAAATCAAATAAAAATAATTTAAAATAATAATAATTAAATAATACAATAATAAATAAATATTTTTTAAAAGAAATACTTAAAAACATATGCTTAGAGACTGAACTTCCACTTCAGATGTAGAAAGGTGCATGAGAACGTCACTTCACTGTAACAATGAGAAAAAAACTGGGTCACTTACAAAAACATAACATTTCTTGAGCCCAGCAGAAATCTGAAGTCACAGGGAAAGAAAGTAAAAGGAGTTTCAGGGTCACCAAACCCTCTGAGAAGAGATGAGACACATGACCTGTTTCATCATTGGTAGAGCAGATGGGAAAAATGAGCCTGCCACACAAGTGGAATCAACTAATCTTTTAATGAATTCTTAAAGGCCAAGTATGGGTTAGCACATCAGTTTGGAAGAGCTCAGAACCACAAACAAACAGATCTCACACTCACTTCCACAGACCGCCAGTGGGTGTTCACCCAAAAGACTGAAGGGAAGGCAGGAGTTGGAAAGGACCCCCCTCAGTGAGACAGGCGTGGAAGAGGTGATTGCTGATGCTGGAGGACCAATACAAATTCCCAGCTGCTGCCTTTAACTTTTTTTTTTTTCATGAAGCAAAAGCTTTAAGTCACTGGGGGAATGGAAGCAAATCTTTTTGCTCCCAGGTTCCAAGCAGAAATCTATTGCGTCGGTGGGAGAGATAGAAGTAAAAACCTTCTATCCTTGAAGGAGAGGCAGGAATCCATCTTGGGTTCAGGACCCTTCAAGGATTCCAAGCAAAGATCCACACTGTCTAGCAGAGGGGAAGGGAACTCTCAGACTAGATCAACCATGAAAACAAGGCAGAATTTGGGGGCTTTAGGGAAGAAGGGCAAGGACACTGAGAAAGCCCTACCCTTGAGGCCCTTAAGAAAGGGGCTGGAGCAGGACAACAGAAAAGGCTTCCATCCCCTCCCATGAGCCTAGCACTCAGTAACAAGCAATAGCAGTTTAGCTAGGGTGGAAGAGTCAACCTCTATAGGGCAAGTGTATAAGAACTAGTAATGTCCCTAAGGGTAGGTAATAGGAACACTGAGAAAAACCCATCAGCACTCCAGTTCCATTCTAAGAACAAGGTAACAGCTGCCAATATCTGGAGAAATTTGAAGCCTGTAGCACACTTAAGGTAAAGACAGCAACAACAAAACAACTCGAACCCTGCTGAACTCCCGATTAGATTGACTCAAGTCCCAGTGGCCTAACAGAAGAAGAGGTATATTCATTTCCGGGTTAAATACCATTTCCCTTTGTTTCTAATGTTCTTCTAACCGTGATGCCCAGGATTCAATTTAAAAAATTATAAGAAACACAAAAAGGCAAGTTAAGAAAAAACATTGACAAGAGATGACATAATCAACAGAACCAGACTCAGGGATAAATAACCCATTCGTTGGAATTTTTAAACAGAGACTTTAAAATATATTGTTAATATGTTAAAGGTAGAAGGAGTATGATACTAGATGGAAATTTAAATATATGTCTATAAATTATGAGTGGGAAAATGGTAAAAAAATTAAGGGAAACATAAAATATACTATTTTCACATTTGAATTGTTTTAAAAGATAATTGATAAGTAACTTGGAGAAAGCACATTCTATTGCTCTTTCCCACTGAAAGCAGTTATAAAAATCTTGATAGAACGTATGAGCTTCTATTTGAAGATTCTAAAAGTAAACAGTAGCAGGTGGATTCAAGTAGATGATCATAATTCAAAACATCACCAAACCTGCAGTGAGCTTACCAGTTTCTACCCTTCTGATATCTTCCACTCTAGACTTAATGCAGCCTAAAACCTGAAAGTAGGAAGTGGCATGGACAGAGAGAGCCTCAGGAGGTACCCTCTAGTTATTGCACAATGAACAGGAAAGTAACTTCCTAATGGCTCAGAGAAAGTGGTGGAAATCCACGTTTATAAATTTTTCTCCATTCTATCACACTCCAGCCTTCAAGCAATCCTATTTCAGAGGAAGTAACAGTGACAAAAGCAGCAACAAGGGCTGGTAAGAGCCAAAAATTCTGAGGGGCAAGGGGTCAATATCCTCTCCAATCAGAGGACCTGAGATCCAAAATGGGTAGGCTGAATCTGCATTGCTTTTTCCCCATTTGCCCACAAATTATGCCAAATGCATGCATAGTCATAGGAAATACACAGCAGCCTGGGGTAAATACAGTCTCAGCTATTGAATCAGAAGACCAAAATGGGGAGGCCAAGGGAACCAAAAGTACCCATGAGATCACAGAGAGAGAGTAGATCAGGATATCAGACCTATAAAGTTGTTTATGAAATCAGGTGCATGTGTGGACTTGACCCTAAACAGCATAGACTTAGAGAACTGGGAGAAAAGAACTCACCACTCAGGTCCCAGACTAGCCACTGGGTGGTGCAGATACCAAGCGCACTGAAAAGTCTTTGAAAATGAAAGTAACATTGAAACCACAACCCATAGAAGGATAGATGGAACTTGTGCCCTGAAAATGACAGGATTAATTGCCTGCAAAAGGTAAAATATCAACATTCTCCACTGAATTTAAACAATTTAAATGGTATTTAAAACCCCAAGATATAGTTCCAAAATTACTAAACATATAAAGAATCAGGAAATGTAAATTTGCATGAAAAAAATAATCACAGATACCAACGCCATGATGACACAGATGCATCTGAAAAAGCAGCCATTTAAAAATTATATGTCTAAAGAAGCTATTATAAGAATACCACAACAAGTAATAGTAAATAAATAGAAAGATAAGACAGTCTCAACAAAAAATTAAACATATACACAAGAATCACATGTAAATTTTAGAACTGAGAAAAGTAATAAAAATAAAAAACAGACTGGTTGGCCTCAGTAGCAAAATGTGGAGGAACAGAGAATAAGTCAGTGAAACTGAAGATAAATCAAGAGAAAATATCCAATCTGGAAACAAAGAGAAAAAACTAAGTTCAAAAACAGAGCCCCAGGCACGCAGAGACAAAATGAAAGGTCTAACAGTTATGTCACTGAAATCTCAGAAGAAGGAGAAGAAAAGTGCAGAGCTGAAAAAAATTTGAAGAAATTATGACTAAAAACCTCCCAAATTTGGTGAAGGACACATATCTATAGATTAAAGAAGCTTGGTGAATCCCAAACAAAATTAACTCAAAGAAACCTATGGCCATCGTAATCAAATTGCTGAAAAGCAAAAAAGAAAGAAAAAAACCTTGAGAGCAGCCAGAAAGCCACAGCACATCACCTGTTAGGGAAAAATGATGTGAACAACTGTGGATTTCTCATACATAATCACGGAGATCAAAAGGAAGGGGTACAACATTTTAAAGGGCTGAAAGAAAATAACTGTCAACCCAGAATTCTATATCCAGCAAAAATATTCTTCAGAAATAAAGACATTCTTAAATGAAGGAAAACTAAGAGAATCTGTAGTCATCAGACCTGTTCTAAAAAAACTGCTAAAGAAAGATCTTCAAAGAGGGGAAATGATACTTGAAGGAAACATGGTGGTAATTCAGAGATTAAAAAAGAACAACAGATATGATAAATATCTGGGTAAATATAATTTTCCATTCTTCTCTTCTTGAGTTCTTTAAAAATATACTTAATGGTTGAAACAAAAAAATACAATATTTTCTATTTTGAGGAACTGTTTTAATTTCCAAATATTTGGGATGTCTCAAAAAAATTTTTAAACTATAATATTTTCTGATGGGTTTGTGTGTGTATGTGTGTAGCATAAACTACAACACAGAGTGGGAAGGGTAACAAGGCATACATGGGGGTAAGGTTTCTATATTCCACCTGAAGTAATAAAATACCTGATTAGACTGGAAAGTTAGCTATATATATTGTAATCCCTAGAATAACCCTAAAAATATTACACAGTAACATATATTCAGAAACATGGGACAAAACTTCAAATATCCCAAAGTAAGACGGAAGAGGAAAAATGTAAGAGCAATAAAATAAAACAAAACCAAATGGAACCAACAGAAAACAAATAATGAAATGGTATACACCAATCCAAACATATTAATGATGACATTAAATACACATGGTCTAAACACATCAATTAAAGACATAGTGTCCAGAATGTCTTTGATTTCTTTCATCAGCATTGTGTAGTTTTCAGCATACAAAACCTATACATGTTTTATTAAATTTACACCTAAGTATTTCGTTTTTTTGAGCAACTGTACAAGACATTGTGTTTGTAACTTCTATTTCTGCAGGTATATTGTTAGTATATAGAAGTGCAATTGATTTTTGTTGAGTTACTCTTGTATATACTGTGACCTTGCTGAACTCACTTATTAGCTTTAGGAGGGCTTTTGTTTTTGTTCTGCTTTCCTTTAGATTTGGGGGGATTTCCTATATACATAATCACGTCTTCTGCAAATAGGGTCAGTTTTCTTTCTTACTTTACGAACAGTATACTTTTTTCTTGCCTAATCACGGTGGCTAGAGTTTCTATTACTATTTTGAATAAAAGTGATAAGTGTAGATATCCTTGCTTCATTCCCAGTCTCAGGGGGAAAACATTCAATCTTTCACTATTAAATATAATGTCAGCTATAGGATTTTTGTAGATGCTGTTTATCAAGTTGAGGAAATTCCTTCTATTTCTATTTTTCTGAGAGTTTTTGCCACAAATGGGAGTTGAATTTTATCAAATACTTTTAACTTGATTATATTGAGTGATATAATCATGTGATATTTTTTTCTCTTTACACTGTTAATATAGTGGATTATACTGGTTGATTTTCAAATATTAAAGCAGTCTGTTCAATTGTGGTAGTTCATACTTTTTAAGGAATTGGTCCATTTTGTCTAAGTTGTCAAATTTATGTGTGTAGAGTTGTTCACAATTTCCCCTTATCATCCTTCTGCTATCTGCAGTGTCTGTAGTGATATACCCTGCTTCATTCTTGATGTTGGTAATTTCTGTCTTTTGGTTTCTATATTTTTTTTCACAGTCTTGCTAAAGATTTTTCAATATTATTGGTCTTTTCAAAGAACCTATCTTTATATTAGTGTTTATTCCTATTGATTTTGTTTTCAATTTTATTGATTTCTTATCTTTAATATTTTCCTTCTACTTGCTTTGGGTTTATTTTGTCCTTTTTCTAGGTTTGTGACGTGGGAACTTAGAGTATTAATTTGAGACTTTTCCTCATTCTTAATGTATACACTTAGTGCAATAATATTTCCTTTTGGCATTAGTTTAGTTGTGTCTCACAAATTTGGTATGTTGATGTATCTTTATTTTAACTCAATCAGTATATTTTTAAAAATTTACTTTAGATGTCCTTATTGACCTATTGGTTATTTAGAAGTGTGCTGTTAAGGTTTCAAATTTTGGGAGATTTTTCTGCTATCTTTCTGTTATTGATCTATAATTTGATTCTATTGTGATTGGAGAAACACGCTCTGTACAATTTCGAGTCTTTTAAATTTGTTGAGGTTTGTTTTATGGCCCAAGATATGGACTGCCTTGTTAAATGTTCTGTGGGCACTTGGAAATAATCTGTATTATACCGTTTTGACGTAGAGTGTTCTATAAATGTTGATTAAATCCTGTTGGTTGATGATATTGTTGATTTCTTCTATATTCTTGCTGATTTTCTGTCTCATTCCATCAACTGTTGAGAGAGGGATGCTGAAGTCCCCAAATATACCTGTGGACTTTGCTATTTTTCTGTTTTTGTTTTTTTGTTTTGTTTTGTTTTTGTTTTTTGCTTCACATATTTTGCAGCTCTGTTTTATCATATATACAAATTTTGGATTCCTATGTCTTCTTGGTTGATTGATCTTTTTGTTATTATATTATGTTTATGCCTTTGGTAATTTTCTTTGCTCTGAAATCTACTTTATCTGACACTAATATACCCCTGATTTCTCTCTGTCTTCCTTTTGCTTTCAACCTACCTCTATCATTATATTTAAAGTGAGTTTCTTAAAGACACTGTATAGTTAGGTCATGTTTTTTAAGCCACAAGGAAAATCTATGTTTTTAATTGGTGTCTTAAGACCATTTACATTTAATGTAATTACTGGTATGTTAGAGCCTAAGTTGACATTTTGTTTTCTGTTTGATCTCTATATTTTTCTTTTCTCTGTTTTCTTCTTCTTCTTGCATTCCTGTAGGAAAAACTTAAAGTTTTTTAGAATTCCATTTTGATTTATCTATAGTGTTTTTGACTGTATCTCTTTGTATAAGGTTTTTTCAGTAGTGTCTCTAAATGTATCATTATATATACCTTACTTATTACAGGCTACTGGTGTCATCACTAAATCAGTTTGAGTAAAGTGTAGAAAACTTATTTCCATTTATATCCACTTACTCTCCCTATTTATGATATAATTGTCTTAAAAAGTTCCTCTGCATACATTTAGAAACACATCAGACAGTGCTACAATCTTTGCTTCAACTGTCAAACATAATTTGGAAAGCTCAAGAAGAGAAAAAAAGCCTATTTTATTTACTCGCATTTTTACTGTGTTCTTTCTTCCTTCCTGATGTTCTAAAGTTTCTTTCTTACTTTAATCATTTCCTTTCAGTTTAAAGAACTTCCTTTAGCCTCTCCTTTAGCACACTGATCGCCATCACCCAAATCTGAGTGACAGCTGTGTTTCCTCAGGGGCACCTGATCCACAGTGGGCAATCAACGTGTTTAGATCTGCTGGTGAAAAAAAAAATCTTAGTTTTCCTTTATCTGAGAATGTTTTGATTTCCCTTTTAATCTTGAAGGACATTTTCACTGGGTAAAGGATTCTGAGTTGACAGTTCTTTTGTTCCAGCACTTGAGAAAAACTGTGCCAGTTCTTTCTAGCTCCACAGATTCTGATGAGAAATCCTCATTCCAATTGTTTTTTCCCTATAAACTAAGTGTCATTTTTCTCTTACTGTTTTGAAGATGTTTTCACTGCCTTTATTTTGCAGAAGTTTAATTGTAATATGTCTTGGCATAGATTTTCTTTGGGTTTATCCTTTTGTAGTTTGTTCAGCTTCCTGAATCCATGTTTGTCTTTGCCAAATTTCAGAAGTTTTCAGCCATGCTCTGAGTACTTTTTCAGCTCTGTTCTCTTTTTTTTTTAAATCTCCTCCAGGAAGTTTATTACATTAATGTTGGATACTTTGTTATAGTTCCACAGGTTTCTGAGGCTCTATTCATTTTTGTACCATATTTCCTTTTTTGTTGTACAGATTGAGTAATATGTATTATCCTATTTTCCAGTTCACGGATTCTTTCCTCTGTCCCCTCCTTTTGTTCTTGAACCCATCTGCTGAGCTTTCTATTTCAGTTATTGCATTTTTCAATTGTAAAATTTATGTTTTGTTCTTCTTTACACGTTCTACATCTTTGTTGAGACTTTCTATTTCTTTGCTGAGAGTTTTAATGCTTTCATTCTTTTCGAGTGTATTTGTAATTGCTCCTTGAAATATTTTTATTATGGCCACCTTTAAATCTTTGCCAAATAATTCTCACACCTATGTCATCTTGGTGTTGGCATCTCTTGATCATCTTTTTTATTCAGCTTGAGATCTTCCTTGGTTTTTGTATAAGTAATTTTCTATTGAAATTTGGGGAATTTCCTATTTTGTTTTTTAAAAGATTTTTATTGAAATATAGTTGATTTACAATGTTAGTTTCAAGCGCACAGCAAACTGATTCAATTATACATATATATTCTTTTCTTTTCAGATTTTTCCCATTATAGGTTATTACAAGAAGTTGAATATAGTTCCCTGTGCTCTACAGTACCTCCTTGTTGTTTGTCTATTTTATATAGAGTAACATGTGTCTGTTATTCCCCAACCACTAATTTATCCCTCCTTGCCCTTTCCCCTTTGGTAACCATAGTTTGTTTACAAACCAAAAACAGACTCACAGACATATTGTGTTTTAAAACTTTAGATCTAATTTACTTAAACCTTAGCTGGCTTTCTCTGACACTACCTTAGCAGAGGGAGGATGACACCTTCATTGCTGATAAAAGGGTTAGAAATCCAGGTTTCCCATTTGACCACTGTTAACAATCAAGAAGAGGCACCTGTTACTGTTGAGCAGTGAGGATTTATGGCTCCCCATTAGGCCTCCACTGATACCTCCCTGCCTTGCAGGAGGAGGAGTTCTTTGTTACTTTCCCCAAATAACCCCTACTAACACCATGAAGTGGAGGGCTCACTACTAGCTGTCAGGGATGAAAGTTGCTCACTACTTGGTCTTCTCTGACATCACCCTGGTGGAAGTATTGGGTCACCTTGTAACAATCTGCAAGGGTGGAAATCTATGTTCCCCATTTTGTCTTTACTGGTATGAGTGGAGGTGGGGTCATAGTTGTTTTCTGTGGTGTTTGGCTGAAGTAGAGCAGTACTGTCTAAAAGTTTCTGTCTTGCTAGACTGCATTTTTCCTAGTCCTTTGGCTAGAGAGAGCATGCTTTTATTGGGGCTTTTTTTCCTCTCGGTTTGTGCCCATTGCAACTCCAAGTCTGAGACACAGGAGGAAAAACAAAAGCCAGAGAACTCAGTACCATGTTGTACCTCGGGTCCCAAGGGCCACAGATAGTTCGCATTCTTCTCCACATTTCAGAGTCTTTTTATATTTCTTGTATATATAATTTCTAGGACTTTAAGTTGTACTTCAGAGGAAATAGGATAAAGTATGTCTACTCCATCTTCTCAGAAGTGGAAGTCCTCCAAAATATTTAAAGAATTGAAACTATACAAAGTATGTTTCCTAATTACAAAAGAATTAAAATAGAAATCAATAACAAAAAGGTAACTGGAATATGCCCAAATATTTGGAAATTAAGAAATACACTTCTAAATAACTTATGAAACAACAGAGAAGTCATAAAAATTAGAAAAAAATTGAGCTGAATAAAAATAAAACGTAACATAGTCAGAATGCATTGGGTATAGCAAAATCAGTGCTGAGAGGGAAATTTATAGCACAAAATGCATAAATTAGAAAAGAGGAAAAGTCTCAAATCAATCACCTAAGCTCCCACTTCAAAAAACTAGAAAGAGAAGAGGAAATTAAACACAAAACAAGCAAAATGAAGGAAATAACAAAGAGAAGAACAGAAATGAAATAGAAAATAGAAACAGTATAGAAAATCAATTAATCAAAATTGTTTCTTTGAACAGATTAATAAAACTGATAAATCTCTAGGAACATTGTTAAAGAAAGGAGATAAAACATAATATATTAATATCAGAAAATAGACTGATGTGATAACTAGAGTTTCTAAAGATATTTAAAAGATATTAAGGCTATATTTTGAACAACTCTGTGCCAATAAATTTAGCAACTTAGATGAAATTTAGTAATTTAGATATTCCTTGAAAATCACAAACCACCAAAGTTATTCAAGAAGAAATAGATCACCTGAATGTCCTTATGGCTATTAAAGAAATAAAAGTTGAGGCCAAAACATTCCCACAAACAAGACCCCAGTCCCAGGTTAGAAACCTCCCCAAAGAAAATTATTGATCCAAGAGGAAGGAATAATTAACTCCTTTTATAAGGCCAACTCTACCCTGATACCAAACCAAAGACATTCTAGGAAAAAGAAAACTACAAAACAATATCCCTCTTAAATATAGATGTAAAAATCCTTAACAAGATATTAGCATATTTAATTTACCAATATATAAAAAGAATAATATATCATACCTAAGTAGAGTTTAATTCAAGAACGTAACATTGGTTCAAAATTCAAAGACTAATAAGGCAATTTGCTATAACAACAGATAAATTTTTTAAAGTTTTTTTATTATCTCACTCCATGCAGCAAAAATATTTGATAAGATGCAACATTCATTCATGTTAAAAGCCCTCAGGAAACAAGAACAGAAGCTCTTAGAACTGATAAAGAGCATCTATTTAAAAAATACACACACACATATACATAGACAGTTGATCTCTCTCAAAAAAAAAAAAACAATTCCTCTAGCATACTCAAATGGTGAAAGAGTATATGTTTTCCCCTTATGGTCAGGAATAAGACAGGAATGTCCACTCTCACCTCTTATTCAGCATTGTACTACAGGTCCTAGCTACAAATACAATAGAAGTAAGAGAATGTTTACTCTCAAATCAAGAGAGATTTGAAAGGAAGAAATAAAACTATCTTCATTCATAGAAGACATGAATCTGTAAAAAATTTCAAATAATCTACTACAAAGCTTCTAGAAGTAATAAATGAGTTTATCAGTCATAGGATATAAGATCTACTTTACAAAAATCTGTTTCTGTATGTTGGCAATGAACAACTGGAATTGAAATTTTAAAAGAAGCATTATCTTTTATAATAAGACCAAAATACATGCAAGATCTGTATCCTGAAAATAAATCTTCCCTGTAGGATTGTTTTTAGTAGCTATGAACTGCAAACTGGATAAACGCCAGTAATAGAGGTCTGGATGAGTTATATATGGTTCTTTCAAGGAAGGAACACTATTCAATCATTAAAATGACATTGTACATTATTATTTATCAAATGTGTTTTAAATATCTTATGTTTTCAAAAAGTTTAAAATAATATATGCAATAAAATGTGGGTTGAAACTATAACACATGTGTGCATAACAATGAGCTGCAAGAAATAAACATCTAGATTTACATGACAATTTCCTCTGAGTGATAGGATTATGAGTGTTTTAAACTTTTTCATCTATTTGCTTATCTGCTTTTCCTCATTTTTATACATGAGTATGTATAGCTAATATCATAAAAATAAATAGTAAATATTTTTATACATTTAATTTGGTCTCTATCAGTTCTCTTGAATGGTTGAGAAGGAATGTTACAGAATGATATGTATATGTTACCTTTCTAAATCTCTCTTCATCTTTCCCATCTTCATCTGAACAGCTCTCTAAATAAATTTGGCCCCAACCGGATCATGTTTAAGTATAGTGAGGTTTGAGTGGTTCAATTTGACCTTCATATTTTTAACATTCTAGAATCTCAATTACAATTCCTATTTCCCTAAAATACTTTGAGATATACTGATATTTTAACACTCATATACAATTTTGCCTTTTTGAATTTCCTATATTTTACCCCTATTGCAGTTGGTAATATGAAACATCATTAATTCCAAGGTTAGTTTTAATCAAACAATAGTTTAAATGATCACATTTTTATTTGCATTTTAAAATATCATTTAAGTATTCACATCATGTATATATTTAATTCAGATACTGCTGAGAAACATAATTTCTGTTTTACTTGTACTGTCTGCATTGGAAAAAAGTCACTAATTTACATCTTGAAATTATGTTAAAATGTTCCTGAGCAGAAATCAGATCTTGAATTGCCAACAAGGTCTTTTGTCTGATATTACGTCTAAAAGTCAACTATTCTACCCTCTCTATTAAAGGATTAAGGAAATCAGTACACACTGGTCAGCCACTGGGTTTGGAAGAGAAAACTGACCCAGAGCTCTAGCATATGATTAGGGAATTGAATGAAAAACACTGGTAACTGAGTGAATTATGACACATCTGCAGCATATAGCATGGCATTTAGGAGAACAGGGTCTGGAGTAAGATTGCTTGGGTTCCAAATCCTGGCTTACTAGCCAAGGAACTTGGGAAAGTTAAGCTCTCTCAGACTCCATCTCTTTCTTTGTAAGATAGGGGTTATGCCAGTACCTTCTTCAGAGGGATGATATGAACATTAATTAAGTCACTCCATGTAAGGCGCTTAAAATAGTGCCTGGTATGTGGTAAAGACTCAACAAATACCATTTATTATTATTTGATAAACTGGTGGTTTGGGGTGAAGTCAGTTCAGGATATAGATGGAATAAACAATGGATTGGAAACAACACAACATTGAGAACATACTACACTTGAAAGAAGGAAGGAAGGAGTCATGAGAGACATCCTAGCAAGAATATTGAATTTGGTGAAACAGCCCAGGAAAACAATGAGACAAGGTAACTGTGATGTCTCTTTAATTCATTTTTTCCCAGTTTTAAAGAGAAATAATTGGCATACACCACCATATAAGTTTAAGGTGTACAGGATGATGGTTTAATTTACATATATTGTGAAATGATTACCACAATAGGTTTAGTTAACATCCATCATCTCATTATAAATACCCCCCCAAAAAACTCTTTGTAATAAGAATTCTTAGGATCTACTCTCTTAACAACTTCCTATACTTCATACTGCAATGTTAACTATAGTCATCATGTTGTACACTACATCCCTAGAACTTATTTATTTTATAACTGAAACTTTGTACCTTTTGACCACCTTCCTCTAATCCACTCTCCCTTTGTGTCTGGTAAGTACAAATCTGATCTCTTTTTCTATGAGTTTGGTGGTTTTGGTTTTCTTTTTTAAATTAGATTCCACAAATAAGTGAGATCGTACAGTATCTGTCTTACTCTGCCTGACTTATTTCATTTAGCATTAATACCTTCCTGGTCCATCCATGCTGTCACAAATGGTAGGATTTCCTTGTTTTCTTATGCCTGAATAATATTCCATTGTGTGTATATGTGTGTGTGCACATGTATCACAAATTCTTTATTCATTCATCCACTGATGGGTACTTTGGTTGTTTCCATGTCTTGGCTATTGTAAATAATGCTGCTGTGAACATGGAGGTGTAGACATCTTTTCAAGTTAGTGTTCTCATTTCCTTTGGATATATTCCCAGAAGTAGAATTGCTGGATCATTTGGTAGCTCTATTTTTAATTTTTTGAGGAACCTCCATACTGTTTTCCAGAGTGACTGTACTGACTTACAATGCCACCAACAGTGTACAAGGTTCCCGTCTCTCCACATTCATGCCAGCACTTGTTATCTCTGCTATTCTAACAGGTATGAGCTGATAGCTCATTGTGGTTTTAACTGCATTTCTCTATTGACTAGTGATGTTGAATATCTTTTCATGTACCTGCTGGCCATTCATACATCAAAGAAATCTTGAGAAAAAAAAAACAAAGCAGGAGGCATCACACTTCCTGATTTCAAGCTAAATCATAAAGTTATCATAATTAAAATAGTATGGCACAGGCAAAAAAAAAAAAACCAAATAGACCAATGGAATAGAATTGAGACCCCAGAAATAAACCTAAGCATATGCAGTCAACTGACGGACATGGGAGCCAGGAATACTCAATGGAAAAAGAAATTCCCTTCAATAAATGATGCTGGGACAAACTGGATATTTATATGTAAAAGAATGAAACTCGATCTCTATCTTATACTACTCACAAAAATTAACTAGGAAGAGATTAAAGACTTAACTGTGAGACCTGAAACTGTGAAACTCCTAGAAGAAAACAGAGAAAAGCTCTTTGGCATGGGACATAGTAATGACTTTTTGGAAATCACAACTAAAGCACAAGCAACAAAATAAAAAATAAACAAGCAGAACTATATCAAACTAAAAAGCTTCTGTACAGTGAAAGAAACCATCAATGAAGTGAAAAGACAATCTACAGAATGGAGAAAAATACTTGCAAATCATATATCTGATAAGGAGCTAATATCCAGAGAATATAAAGAATACATACAACTCAGTAGCAAAAAAAAAAAAAAAAAGCCAAATAAAATTACTTCATTTTAAACCTTGTACTATTTGTATTGCATTTGAATTGTCCTCTAAGGAAGCTATATGAAATGTTCAAAGCTGAATAAAAATGCAATGTAATATATTTTATATTACATGTATTTATATATTACATAAATATATGTAATATATTTATGTTTGGGGAAAGTTGTTTGAAGCAAATTATATATCAAGAGTATAGCTTCAAATAAGTAGTATTAAGTACTGTAAAACAAAAAGCATGTTAAGAGGACTTTTATCATCACAGCTTTGATCTGGGATCAACTGCACCATTAAACCCCCTTACCAACTTGTTGGTACCTATAAATATCACGCCAAAGGTATTTCTTGTCAAGATGGTATACTGAGGTAACAGTAAAAGCAAAATAAAAAACAACCTTCTGATCCAAACACAAAACAGAAGCTAGATAAAATAGGACAAAATCATTTTAAAATGCATGACCAAGATTAAAAATAGGAAGACATAATACCTTTGTGTCAAAAACCAAGAAGGAACTCAAAAGTTAGAATGGCATACACTGTTGACATAGAACAGCTCTTGGAGATATAACAAGGACAGATCTTGGAGTCTGTATTTTAACATCCATTCAGGGATAGCAAATAAGAACCCAGGCCCATGTAGAAAGCTAGAAATGAGCTCCCTGCATAAAGCTACATGCCCCCTTCCCCCTCAAAAGACCACTCTCCCCACCAAAAATGTCTTTTATGTGAAACAGAAAATCACAAAACTCTGCCTACCAGCCAAGGGAAGCAGCAAAGTAGCTTGTCATATTCTCATCACTATGGGTAAAAAAAAAGAGTCACCTTCAAGAATGGATCCTCAAATCTGCATTATCCATGGAAGTAAGACTCAAATTCATAATACCTGCATGGTTCAGGAAACTAAAGCCAAGGAATAAATACAAAAATAAATTTGAAGCAAGAAAATTCTATAGGGATCCGAAAGAAAGAGCCAAACTGACCTACAGGATTGTATCTGCAACCAAAGGGTCTGGAATATCCACTGAAAATAATTTCCTCTGAAGACTAGTTCACATTCAAGAATTACAAGAAAATAAAACACTATGAATGAGACTTTGGACCTCCTCAGAGCTAGAAATAACTCAGCATTTAAAATGTATTTAGTTTAAAATCTCTTTGAGCATGTTTTTTAAAAAAGAAAGAAAAGGAAACAGTATAGTAAGAATAGGTGGATTTAGAGAAGATCCAAATAAAAACTTCCAAATTTGAAAAATGTAACCATTGAAATTTTTAAAAACTGAATGTATTAAACAATATATTAGAGATCGCTGAAAAGGGTTAAGTGAACTGGAAGATAAATCTGAGGACATCACTGAAAATGCAACACAAAGAGATAAAAAGAAAATATGAAAGTGAGGTCAAGAGACAAGAAGGGTAGAATGAGAACAGCCAACACATGGCTATTGGGAGTTCGAGAAACTTACAATGTAGAAGGAATCTTCAAGACAATGCCTGCCAAAAATTTCAAAATTGAGAAAAGCTAGTGTTCCCAGATTTAAGCAGAGCAGTGTATTGAATCCCTAGCAGGATAAGTTACAACAAATCACAACTATACACACTGTAGTGAAATTGCAGAACAATTAGCAGCCAGAGACAAAAGACAGATTAATTGCAAAGGAAAAAAAGCCACAGTGTATGTCAAATATATCTCAATAAAACTGGAAGGAAAAAAAAGAATGCCACAGTGCCTGTAGATACTGCATCAACAACAAGAGATGTCAGAAAAAATAATATATTCACAGTGCTGAAGGAAAATAACAATCTAATAAGCTATACAGAGCTAAGCTTTCATCCTAGAGGAGCATAAAATACTTTTATAGACATATAAATCCTGAGTTTATTACTCATAGACCATCACTAACAGAACTACTAAATGACACATTATCACAAGAAGGAAATAAAACTAGAAGAAAAGTTTTAGATACAAAAAGCACTGTAAACATATAAAATGCTAAATAATTTGATACACCTAATATTATATCCACTACTACTATATAATACTTACATAACTTTAGCCATATACTATTTTAAGCACTTTACAACAATCTTTTGAGATAGCTACTGAAATAATCCTATTTTATAAATGGGAAAGTGAGACTCAGAGAAGTTAAGTGACTTGCTTACTGTCTCATAGCTAGTAAATGGCAGAGTCTGGCTACAGAATCTATGCCCACAATTACTTTGCTGTATTGCTTCTCTAACTAATATCAACTCTAATAAATTACTAATGAAAATGGTAAATGTAAGGTGAAACTAAAAATCTAAGCAATAGTAACATAGAAGATGGAAAGTGTGAGCTCAGAATTAAAACATCCTAAAGCTATTTTATTTTTTAGGAGGAGAGAAATATTGATTACACTTAATATGTATTAAGAGTAGAACTTTAAGGATAACCACAAAAGAATGGAAATAAAATGTATATGAAGCCAAGAGAGAGGAGAAAAGGAATAAAGAATCCTTAATTATGCCAATGAGTAAGTAATGGAAAAAAAAACAGAGGTAAAGAAAAAACATAGCAGAAAGAAAGCACAAACAAAAAGAAAAAATACATCAAAATACTCAAATAACAATGTAAGCAGGTTAAACTTACCTATCAAAAGACAGAGGTTCTCACAATGGATTAAAAAATAGCCACTGATATGCTGTTTGTAAGGGATATATTGAAAATATAATACAGAATGTATAAGGATTGAAAAAGATACATTAGTCAAATATTAACCAAAAGAAATTTGATTTCATGATATTAATATCAGACAAAATAGAATATAAGCTGAAAAGCATTACTAGAAATAGACATACTGATGAATGATAAAAAGAAAAATCCATCAAGAATAATCACAAGGATGTATTTTCTATACCTGTCTTTATATATAAAGCAAAACATCAGCTGAATGATAAAATGATAAATCCTCGACTATACTGGGGAATTTTTAAGATACCTCACTAAGAAATTGGTATCTCAAGCAAACAGAGATTAGCAAATCTACAGTAGATTTCATCAACACTTAACAAGTACTCTCTCATAGACTCACATAGAACTTTGAACTCAACTAGTAGAGAATGTACATTCTTTTAAAACATAAATGTAATTCACCACAAAGGACAATTCAATAAATTCCAAGAATTCAATGCCATATAGACTTCTTTAACCACATTTAATACAATTAGAAGTCAATAATTATAGCAAAAACATGGACTCTATAAAGAACTTACAAATGAAGTACAGATTAAAGATGAGATAATAATGGATATAGTATTTGCAATAAACGACATTGAAAGGAATATATATTGAAATTTGTGGGATCCAGTTTAAGGGGAATATTAAAGGTAAATTTTATAGTTTTAAGTACATATTTATAATACATGAAAAAATGAAATTAATGAGATAAAAGTTCAAATCAAGAGTCAAGAAAAATAAAAATGAGTAAACAATACCCAAGCAGAAAGAAGGGAAAGATAACACTAAAAGTCAATATTAACAAAAACAATAAAAATGATCAACAACAAGGGGATAAATTTGGGAGTCTGATATTTACAAATGTTAGCCACTATATATAAAAATAGATTTTTAAAACAGTTTCTTTTGTATACCACAAGGAACTATATTCAATATCTTATAATAACTTTTAATGGAAAAAATATGAAAATGAATATATGTATGCATAAGCAAGATTGGGACATTGTGTTGTATACCAGAAATTGACAAATTGTAATTGACTGTACTTCAATTAAAAAAAATCAGAAGTTAGTTCTCTGAACAGACAAATAAATACTGGAGAACAGTACTATAGATATTGTAGAAATTTAAAGATAATAAAAGAATACTATGAATAGTATATGCCAACAAATTTGAAAATATAGACAAAATGAATAATTACTTTTTAAAGTGTGCTTAAACTGATCAAGAAGGATACCACACTAAAAGTACCAGAGAAACTGAATAGTACCAAAAACAAAAAAACAAAACAATAAAAAAACAAAACCCAAAAGCCCCCAAAAAACCCAAAAAACCTAATCACTAAGCCAAGGAATTTTCCAGAGCAAAACTTGAAGGAAGAGATAAAATAATATTTATTTATTTATTAATTCATTCATTCATTCATTTATTATATTTTAAACAGCTTTATTGAATTAAAATTCAAAAAAATACATACATTTAATGTATACAGTTGGATGAATTTGGATATAAGCATATATTTGTGAAACTATCACCAAAATTGAGGTAATAAACATATATCACCTCCAAAAGTTTCCTCCTACCCTCTGTTTTGTTTTTTTCTTTGTTTGGTAAGAACACTTAACATGAGATCTATTCTCTTAACAAGTTTTCTAAGCACACAACACTATTAACTCTAGGCACTGTTTACAGCAGGTCTCTAGAAATCACTCATTGTGCATAACTAAGACTTTATAGTCACTGAACAGGAACTCTTCATTTCTGCCTCCTCCCAGCTCTTGGCAACCACAATTCTACCATCTGCTTTTATGAGTTTGACTATTTCAGATACCTTATATAAGTGGAATCATACAATATTTGTCCTTCTGTGACCGGCTTATTTCACTTAGCATAATATCCTGAAGGTTCATCCATGTTGTTGCATGAGAAAGATTTCCTTTTTTCCCTTTTAAAGGCTGAATAATATTCCACTGTGTGTGATATCACATTTCTTTATCCATGCCTGTGTCGATAGACATTGTTGTTTCCATATCTTGGCTACTGTAAATAATGCTGCAATGAACATGGGAATGCAGATATCTTTTTAAGATCCAGATTTCATTTCCTTTGGATATATACCCAGAAGTGGGATTACTAGATCATTCATTCCCACCAACACTTTTCTCTACATCCTCACCACCACCTAACTTTTGTTTTTTTAAACATTTGTTTTCCCTCCCCATCAAAACACTCACTGTAAGCTCCACAAAGTCTTTGGTCTTTTTGAAAATAGCCATTCTAACAAGTATGGAGTGATATCTCTTTATGGTTTTGATTTGCATTTCCCTGATGATTAGTGATACTGAGCATCATTTTATATACATGTTGGCCATTTGTATGTCTTCTTTGGAAAAATGTCCATTCAGGACCTTTGCTCACTTTTTAATCAGGTTATTTGATTTTTTTTGATGTCCTTTCACTTGTCAATTTTTGCTTTTGTTGCCTGTGCTATTAGTGTCATATCCAAGAAATCATTGCCAAACCAATGTCAAGAGTCTTTTCCCCAATGTTTTCTTCTAGGAGTTTCATGGGTTTGGGTCTCACATTTAAGTCTTTAATCTATTTTTGGCTGATTTTTGTGTATGGAGTGATAAAAGGGTCCAATTTCATTCTTTTGCATGAAATGCAGATATCCAACTTTCTCATTTGTTGTAGAGACTATCTTTTATCCACTGTGTATTCTTGGCACTCTTGTTGAAGATCATTTGACCATGTCCTTATGGAGTCAATTCAGGGCTCTCTATTCTCTTTCATTGGTCTATATGTCTGTCTTTATGCCAGTACCATACTGTTTTAGTCACTGTAGCTTTGCAATATATTTTGAAACCAGGAAGTATAATGCCTCTAGTTCTTTCTCAAGATTGCTTTGTTATTTGGGGTCTTTTGTGGTTCCATATGAATTTTCTGTATGCTTTTCTATTTCTGAAGAAATGCCATTAGGATGTTGATGGGGATAACATTTAATATGTAGATTGTTTTGAGTACTATGGCCATTTTAACAATATTAAGTCTTCCAATTCCTGAATATGGGATGTCTTTCCATTTATTTGTGTCTTCTTTAATTTCCTTCATCAATGTTTTATAGTTTTCAGTGTGCTAGTCTTTCACCTCCTTGGTGAAGGTTATTCCTAAATATTTTACTCTTTTTGATGCTATTATAAGTTACTTCCTTTTCAAATAATTCATTGTTAGTGTATAGAAAGGCAACTGATTTTTTTATGTTGAATCTATATTTTGCAAATTTACTGAACACATTTATTAGTTCTAACAGCTTCTTTGTGAGTCTTTACAATGTCCTACATATAAAATCACGCTACCTGCAAACAGAGACTATTTAACTTCTTCTTTTCTGACTGGGGTGTCTTTTATATCTTTTTCTTGCCTAACTGCTTTAGCTAGGACCCTAGTACTATGCTGAATTTAAATGGTGAGAGTAGGCATCCTTGTCTTGTTCCTGGTCTTAGAGGAAAAGCTTTCAGTTTTTTACCATTGAGTGAAAAGCTGTGGACTGTTTCTATACGGCCTTCATGTTGAGGTAAATTCCTCTTAGCTTCTATAAACTATTTGAGATAACAGGAAAAGAAACAATGTCCTCAACTCCTTTATAATCCTATTACAACCTAAAATCTCAAAATAAACATACCAACATAAAAGTCAAGGACAAAAAGACAAAGTATAATTATAGGCAAATTCAACATAAGAGTATACATGCAAAAGTCTTAAATAAAATATTTGCAAGCTGAATCCAGTGAAGCAGATTTTCTAAAAATTGCATCATGACCAAGTTGGATTTGTTGCAGGAATTAAAGAAAAAGTGAAGAAAAAATCCAAATCATCTCACTGAATGCAGAGTCATTATTCCATTTAACTCTCCACAAATTCATGATTTAAAAATTCTTAGCAAAAAGGACATAGAAGGAATTTCCTTAACCTGATAACAAATGTCTACAGAAAAACTATAGTAAGCTTCATACTACGTAGTAAAATGTTAGAAACACTGATAATGAATCAGGAACAAGGAAAAGAAGCTGATTATTTCAACTTATTCCCCACTGACTAGAGATCAGGGCTGATAAAGTAAAACAAGAAAAAATTAAAAGAATTATTTAAAAAAGGAAATATTCATTATTTACAGGTGATATGGTTGTTAGAAAATCCAAGAAAAGCTAAAGTTGAACTACTAAAAATAATATAAGCACTCAGCAAGATTCAAGAAGATAAATAAAGAAAAATAAGTAAGTGTATCTATAAACAAGGAAAAACAGACAAAATATAAGATATCAAGGAATAAATTACATCAAAAGAGGTGCATCACTTAATGTAATCTATTACAAACTTTTACAGAAGTACTTGAAAAAAGGTTTAGAGAGGTATGCATGGATGGGAAGACACAAAATGATTAAGATGTCAGCTTCCTCCAAAGTAATCTATTAATACATTGCAATCCCAATCAAAATTCCTATAGAAGTTTCAACGGAATTTGACCTACTGATCTTAAAATTCATATAGCATTTGTAATTTTTCAAATGATAGTGTTTTCTTATTATTGTCTTTGTTATCTAATTTTTCTACCTGTAGTTCACTTTGATCAGAGACTATTCAATGTGCCATTTCAGCTAGCTTCAATTGAACTTTACTATCCCATCTATCCCGGTATCTTTCACATCTGTATACACACCTGCATGTGTTACATTTGGCACCCCTTCTTCATACATGTTGGTTTTAGGTTATAGATTGTATATTGATTTCTTTTCCTACTGGCTAATTTTAGATTATTTCTGAAAGAAGGAGTAAAGTCTTTATTTCAGTGGTCTCCAAGTATTTCTTTGCATGTTTTAATGTTGACTCTTTTTTGTCATATGTGTAAGTAGGTACAAGGAATATAATTTTCCATATATTGTGAATAAAATAAAAACTGTTGAATCATTATTTACTACTCACCATTATCTACTTTAAATATACACAGTTCCTATTTGTCCTTGACATCATGCATCCATTTCATCCCAATACTTTTATCATAATATATTTTTACAGTTGAATATCTATAATTAAGTCACATCAAAATATATACATACATTAAAATTAATTTAAAAAATTTCTATGAACACAAGGTTCTATATATCTTTTTTTCTGGATTGCATTATAATCATAATTATCACTATTACACAATTGTTTAAAACAACATAAATATATTTAATATATTGACAAAATTATTAAACTGAAAAATAAAATTTTATTACAAATTCATATCATAATGTATTGGATGAGGATAGGTTCTCAATTAACTTATGCATCTCTGAATTAATATTACTTTTTGACAGAATGAGACAGGGTCCAGCATCAAGTCTATCCCTCTTTTACATCTGTGACATGTGTAAAGACTAAGTAACTCTGTCACATAAACAAGTATTAAAAGGAGTTTGGTACAGCAAAGTCACTCAATTCCCTGAACCCCTTCTGACTCATGCCCAAATCACTTAGTCATATTTCATCAAAAACTATGTTTAATGACCTATCAGTGGGCAAGTCTATTAAGTCCTCCTGACATCTTTTCTCAGGCAGATCAATTTCAAGAGCAAATACATAAGGAGAGGAGATGGAAGTGGATTCAGAGTACCTACACACTCCCAGGGGTATATTCACTCCAACTCGAAAATTTTATTCTACCATCTTAAGCCTGGAAGTTTCTGAAATATAAATTTTATTAAAAAATGAAAAACCTTTAAGCAAAATGTTAACATTCATTAATATTGGACGTGGGATATAGGTGTGTCTCTTCTTGTACTCTCTATACTTTTCTGTGAATTTAAAATATCTCATTTAACATAACTCATTTCAACTTGACAATGGTTAAAAGGACCTAACGAGAACATTTCGCTCAAGTCTGTGTACAAGCCCTACCCATTGTCTAGCACATCTGATTCCACTGGGGCATTTAGTTGCTTTGACTTCTCAGAATTCACTGTGAAGTTCAAGATGTACTTTTAAAAACACCCATTAAAACCCACTGAAGAGTGTGGAGAGAACGTGGAGGCTTGTTAACTTTGAAAGCCACAAATACAGCTAATGGGCTTATAATGTTTAATCAGCCTCCACTACCACCCCACTGCTGCTCACCTTACCCACATCCACACGCTCTGAAAATTCACTGTGTTGCAGGATCCTTGAGAACAGGATTAAAGTCAAAGTTTGACAACCGCACTATCTGGCCAAGGGAACTGACGGGGTTGGGATAGGGTAAGAATGACTCTGAGACTACGTAGCCTGAACAAGGCAGCATAAACAGTAAATACTAAGCTTGTCTACACAGCTTAGATGGCCAAAGCCAAGAAGTGTTCATTGAGTGGTACAACACCCAGGTTCTATGCAGATCATTGCAAAAGCAGCCTGTCATTGAGAAGTAGACTGACCTGGGTTCCCATCCTGGTTCTACCGCCTGCTAGCTTAGTGATCTTGAACATGTTCCTTAATATATGCAAGGGTTAGTTTCATTGCCTGTAAACTGGGGGCAATAATAACTATCCAAGAAGACTGTGGGGAGAATTAAATTAAATGAGATGATTTTATATAATAGGTCCTAGTCAAACCTAGCACAGCGTAAGCATTCACAACAACATGCTCGTTTCATTTTATCATTTTCTAAAAGACATTTTCACGCGATTTTCGGTATTGGAGATAGAAAAGAATAAACAGATAAACACGTGAATGATACCCAATTTTGCCATTGGGGAGTTTATGAGTTCTGGGTGGAGACTGATAAGCTAGTTTGGGACGGAGTACTGGTTAAAGAGCTCTGGTGTCCAACTATCCGGGAACAACTCCTGGCTTTGCAACGTTCTAGTTATATAAATACAGACAAATTACTTCCCCTCTCTGTGCTCGGTCCCTCAGATGCAATAGTGCTGCTGGAGACTGAATATTTGTATCCCCCTAAAATTCATATTTTGAAGCCGAATCCCCAGTGTGATGGTATTAGGAAGCGGGCCTTTGGGGGTGATTAGGTCATAAGGGTGGAGCCTTCTGAATGGGGACCAGTATCCTTATAAAAGAGACCCCAGAGAGCTCCCCAGCCCCTTCCACCATGTGAGAACACAGCAAGAAGCCGGCCACTTATGAGCCAGAAAGTACGCCCTCACCAGACACTGAATCTGTCAGCAACTTGATCTTGGACTTCCCAGACTCTAGAACTGTGAGAAATAAATTTCTATTGATTATAAGCCACCCAGTCTAAAAGACAAGTGCCTTCCTCATGGCATTGTTATAAGGACTGAAAAGAGATAATGTAAATAATCAGTGTTTGTTATTTTACACATATACACACCCAACTTTATTCAAGGCCCAATTCCCAACAAACCATGCCTATATGACTTTCTATTACAGTCGTTTCTTCAAAACAATTGCCGAATGAATGGTTTAGTTGAAGACCAAGGTGAACAATGATCCTCAAAGTATGCTCTGCAGAGTATGTTCAGCCACATCAGTGTTACTTGGGAGCTTGTTGAAAATGGAGACTCTCAAGCCCCATCCCAGACCTACTGCGTCAGAATCTGCATTTTAACAGAAGCCAAGGTGTTTCCAATGCACGTCACAGAGAAACGCTAAATTACACCTCCACCTAGTCTCTTGTCCCCACTGTAAAATGCCTTACAGTCTGGGAGTGGGCAGAACTCCCTCTAGAGCTTTCAAGAAGGCCTCCCCTGTGGCTTTGATCTCTTTTAGAAGTTCTCAGTGTCGTCTTTGTTCTCGCCAGCCCTTCTGGGACAGAAACAGACAAATCTACTTCTACTTCCCTTCCAGCATTGAGCACAGCACTTGATAGCTTGGTCTCTCCAACTAGACTGTAAACTCCTTGAAGGCAAGGACCACGCTTTAAGTTTCTTCTGTACCCTACCCTATCCCTTCGCTGCTCAGTGTAAAGTAAGTATAGTTGTCAGCCTCAGTGTCTTGATTATGATCGTTCTGGCAGACCTTCTCGGGGGAAAGATTCCCAATGGCCATGGCTCAGGATAGCAGTTCAAAGGGAGCATAAGAAAGAGCAGCCAAATCCTGTCCCAAACCCAGATTCGGTTCCAGAAAGCTGCTTTCCAAAGTGAGCGATGACCCTGGAAGGGCCAAGTGTATCCTGGGATGGCTTGTCTATTAGCCATATTGTCAGCCTGCCCATCAAGCCAATCGCCCTTAAGATTCAGAAACCCTCAGAATAACAACCCTGGAGGCAGCCAGGGCACCAGCCATGGAGTGAGAAGAAAGACTGGATAATTGGCAGGGAAATTTTTCTCTTCTTCTTATTCTTTTTGGGCACTGATAAAGCAAGTAAAAGAAGGGGAAATAAGTTTGAGCTTGGATGAGCACCATGCTAAGCACTTTATACAGATTCTTATTTGTTTTATCCAACCTAAGTTGTATCTTTTTATTTTTATGTGATTTCTAACTTACAAAATGTTTGCAATAGTACAGGGAACTTCTGTATACCCTGACCTGGATTCACCAACTGTTTACATCCGCCCCACTTGTTTATAATTTTATCATTTGACCATTCAGTCTCATTCTCTCTCTCCCCCCTCATAGGTATGACACGTATATCTTTATATATTCGTGTACACACAAACATGGACATAATTTCTTTTTCTGAACCATTCTGACTAAGATGGTGACACTGTGCCACTCAATCCTTAAATACTTCAATATGTATTTCTTAAGAACAATGCCATTCTCCTTTTCTATTGTGGTAAAATATACATAACAAAGTTTACCATTTTAACTATTTCAAAGCATACAATTTAGTAGAATTAAGTATGTTCATACTGTTGTGCAATCATCACCGCCATCCATCTCCAGAAGGTTTTCATTATCCCAAAATGGAACTCTGTACTCATTAAACAATAACCCCTCTTTTCCCACTCCCCGCAACCTGTGATAATCACAGTTTATTTTCTGTGTCTATGAACTGGCCTACTCTAGGTACCTTATAGAAGAGGAATCATACAGTAGTTTTTGGAACTGATTTATTTCACTTAGCATGTCTTCAAGGTTCATCCATGTTGTAACATGTATCAGAATTTCCTTCCTTTTTTATGACTGAATGACATTCCACTGTATGGATATACCACATTTGTTTATCCCTTCATCTGGTGATCAATACTTGGATTAAGTCCATCTTTTGGCTATTTTGAATAATACTTTTATGAACATGAATGTACAGATATCTGTTAGAGTCCCTGCTTTCAGGTTTTTTGGAGCATATACCCAAAAGTAGAATTGCTATATCATATGGTAATTGTTTTTTTAATTTTTTGAGAAACCACCATACTGTTCTCCATGGGGGCTGCACCATTTTACATTCCCACGAGGAGTGCACAAGGGTTACAATTTCTCCACATCCTCACCAACACTTGCTATTTTCTATTATTTTGACAACAGCTAACCTAACAGGTATGAAGTGGTAGCTCATTATGAGAAAATAAATTTGTGTTGTTTAAGCCGTCAACTCTGTGGTATTCTGTTATGGCAGTCCTAGGAGACTAATATATGCTGATTGTTTATTTTTAATGTTGAACCTCTTGCATTCCTTAGACAAATCTCAGCTGTTCATGGTTTACAGTCCGAATATATTGCTGGATTTGGCTTGTTAGTAATTTGTTCATGATTTTTACATTTATATTCATAATGGATATTGATCTATAGTTTTCTTTGCTTGCAATGTCTTTGTCTGGCTTTGATAGAGGAATGCTGGTCTCAAAAATTAAATTAGGAAAAAAAAGAAGAAATTAGGAAGTATTCCCTCCATTTATATATTTTGGAAGAGTTTGAATAGAATTGGTGTTAATTCTTTACACGTTTGGTAGAATTCATCAGTGAGGCGATCTGGGCTTTTCCTTGTTGGGAGGTTTTTGATACTGATCTAATCTCTTTTGTTGATTAAATCTCTTAGATTTTCTATTCCTTAAGTCAGGCTTGTTAGTTTGTTTCTAGGAATTTGTCTATTTCATCTAGGATATCTAATTTTTTGGCATGAAGTTGTTCACAGTATTGTCTTATAATACTTTTTATTTCTGTAGGTCTATTTTAATGTCCTCAACTTCATTTCTGATGTTAGTAATCTGAGTCTTCTCTCTGTGTTTCTTGGCCAGTCTAGCTAGAGGTTTGCCAATTTTGTTGATCTTTTTAAAGATTCAACTTTTGGTTTCGTTGATTCTGTTGTTTTTCTACTATTTAAAAAATTTTCCACTCTAAACTCAACCCTTCCTTCTGCTACTGTAGGGTTTTGTTTGCTCCTTTTTTCTATTTCTTTAAGATACAAAGATAGGTTATCGATTTGAGATCTTTCTTCTTTTTTAATGTAAGTGTTTATAGCCATAAATTTTCCCCTGAGCACTGCTTTCACTCCATCCATTAAGTTTTGGTATAATGTCTTTTCACCTTCACTCACCTCAAAGTGTTGTATAATTTCCCCTGTGATTTCTTTTTAATCCATTGGTTGTTTAAGACTATGTTGTTTAATTTACACATATTTCTGAATTTTTCAGATTTACTATTTTATTGATTTCTAGTTTCTTTTAGGTTAGAGAAATGACTTTATAGTATTTCAATATTTTTAAATTTGTTGAGACTTGTTTTGTGGCCTAGTTTATGGCTTAGATCTCCTAGATAATGTTCCATGTGCACTTCAGAAAAGTGTGTATTGTGTTGCTGTTCAGTATATTGTCTGTTAGGTCTAATTGGTATATAATGTTGTTAAAATCCACTATTTCTTTACTGATTTTCTCTCTACTTCGATTGATTTTTGAAATCAATCTGATGTGGCTGAACATACTCTGCAGAGCATACTTTGAGGATCATTGTTCACCTTGGTCTTCAACTAAACCATTCATTCGGCAATTGTTTTGAAGAAACGACTGTAATAGAAAGTCATATAGGCATGGTTTGTTGGGAATTGGGCCTTGAATAAAGTTGGGTGTGTATATGTGTAAAATAACAAACACTGATTATTTACATTATCTCTTTTCAGTCCTTATAACAATGCCATGAGGAAGGCACTTGTCTTTTAGACTGGGTGGCTTATAATCAATAGAAATTTATTTCTCACAGTTCTAGAGTCTGGGAAGTCCAAGATCAAGTTGCTGACAGATTCAGTGTCTGGTGAGGGCGTACTTTCTGGCTCATAAGTGGCCGGCTTCTTGCTGTGTTCTCACATGGTGGAAGGGGCTGGGGAGCTCTCTGGGGTCTCTTTTATAAGGATACTGGTCCCCATTCAGAAGGCTCCACCCTTATGACCTAATCACCCCCAAAGGCCCGCTTCCTAATACCATCACACTGGGGATTCGGCTTCAAAATATGAATTTTAGGGGGATACAAATATTCAGTCTCCAGCAGCACTATTGCATCTGAGGGACCGAGCACAGAGAGGGATTTTTAAATCTCCAAATATTATGTAGAACTATCTATACAGATCTTAATTTTTGGTTCATATGTTTTAGAGCTGTTACTAGCTATCTATATATTTATAATTATTGGATCTTTTTCCTAGACTACCTCTTTTATCAATAAATAGTGTCATTGTCTCTTGTAATGATTTTTTAATTAAAGTGAATCTCTTGTAGAGACAATATAGCTGGGTCATTTTTATTAAAACTTTTTAATAAAATTTTTAGCTTTTCAGAAAAATTGAGAGGAAGTACAGAGATTTCTCGTATATCCCCTGCCCCATACGTGCAGTTTCCCTCATTATCAACATTTCCCACCAGAGAGGTACATTTGATACAATTGAGAACCTCCATTCACACATCATAATCACCCAAAGTCCATAGTTTACATTAGGGTTCACTCTTGGTGTTGTACATTCTATGGGTTTGGACAATTGCATAATGACTTTTATCCATCATTATGGTATCATACAGAATATGTTCACTATCCTAAAAATCCTCTGTGCTCCACCTGTTCACCTATCCCCACACAACCCCTGGCAAACACTGATTTTGTACTGTCTCTATAGTTTTGCCTTTATCAGAATGTCATATAATTGGAATCATACAGTATGCGGCCTTTTCAAGTTGGCTTCTTTCACTCAGTAATATGCATTTAAGTTTTCTCTATGTCTTTTCATGGTTTGATAGCTCATTTCCTTTTAATACTGCATAATATTCCATTGAACAGATACAGCATAGTTTGTTTAACCATTCACCTACCAAAGGACATTTTGATTGCTTTCAAGTTTTGGCAATTATGAATAAAGCTGCTAGGAACATCAGTGGACAATTTTCTGTGTGGATATAAGTTTTCATTTCTTTTGGGTAAATACCAAGGAATGCAAATCCTGGATGGTATGTTAAGAAAATGTTAACTTTTGTAAGAAACTACCAAACTGTCTTCCAAAGTGGCTATAATACTTTTTACCTTCTTACCAGCAACAAATGAGAGTACCTGTGCTCCATATTCTGGGCAGCATTTGGTGTTGTCAGCATTCCAGATTTTGACCATTCTAATGGGTGTATAATAGTGTCTCATTGTTGTTTTAATGTGCATTTCCCTGATGACATACAATGTGAAGTCTCTTTTCATATGCTTATATGAAATACGAATATTTTCTTTGGTGAGGTGTCTGCTAAGATCTTCGGCCCATTTTTAAATCAGATTGTTTCTTTTCTAATTGTTGGGTTTTAAAATCTTTGTATATTTTGAATATCTTAATCTTGTCATTCCATTTGCATGAAATATCTTTTCTCCATCCCCTCACTTTCAATATATGTGTGTCCTTCACCCTAAAGTGAGTCTCTTGTAGGTAGCATATTGTAGGCTCTTGTTTATTATTCAATCTGCCACATTCTCTGTCTTTTGATTGGAGCATTTAGTCCATTGACATTTAAGGTAATTATTGATAGATAAATATTGCCATTTTAAACCTTGTTTTCTAGTTCATTAAGTATTTCTTCCTTGTTCCTTTCTTTTTGTTTTTCCTTTTGAGGTTTGATGATTTTCTTTTGTAGTATGCTTGAGTTCTCTTTTTTGGTTTTTGTGGATCTATTGTATGTTTTTCGTTTGTGGTTACCCTGTTTGTCAAGTATGTTAAGCCATTACTGTATCTACTGCCTTTAGATTGGTCATCATATAGGCTCAAACACATTCTAAAAAAATCTTACATTTTCTTACTTTCCTCCCTGACATTTTACGATTTTGATGTCCTCTTGTACATCTTCATGTTTATTCTTTTGCTGTTCATTGTAGTTACTGCATTTGCAATGGTAGTTTTCTCTTTTCTATAGATTCTTGCTTTTCAATTTAGAGAGGAACTTTCAATTTTTTTTTTTTAGGATAAGTAGTATTGCTGTCTTCTTTTAGTTTTTGCTTGTCTGAGAAATTCTTTCTCTCTCCTTCTATTCTAAATGATAATCTTGCTGGCTAGAGTATCCTAGGACGCAGGTTTTTTCCTTTCAAGAATTTGAATATATCTTGTCACTCCCTTCTGGCCCGCAATGTTTCTGTAGAGAAATCAGCTGATAGTCTTAAGGGGGTTCCCTTGCAACTAACTGTCTTTTTCTTGCTGCTTTTAGAATCCTTTCTTTAACTTTTTGCCATTTTAATTATAATATGTCTTGGTGTCTTTTTGTTTGGGTTCATCTTGTTTGGGACCCTGTGTGCTTCCTGTACATGGATATCTATTTCCTTCTTTAGGTTTGGGAAGTTTCCAACCATATTTTCTTCAAATACATTTTCAATCTCCCTTTCTTTTTCTTCTCCTTCTGGGACCCCTATTATGTGTAGATTGACACACTTTATATTATCCCATAGGTCTCTTACATTGCTTTCATTTTTTTATTTGTCTTTCTGTTTGCTGTTTGAATTAGCTGATTTCCATTATTCTATCTTCCAGATCATTTATTCATTCTTCTGCATTATTTAGTTTGCTATTTATTGCCTTTAGCTTGGCTTTTGTCTCGACAAATGAGTTTTCTACTTTTAATTGGCTCATATTTATAGTTTCTAGTTTGTGGTTACAGTGATCTGCATTTCTATCAATAGCTTTTCTTAATTCCTGCAGGATTTTTATTACCTCCTTTTTGAACTTAAGTTCTGGTAGACTGGAGAGGTCTGCTTCATTGCTTGTTATTTCAGGGGATTTCTCTTGTTCTTTTAATTGGGAGTGCTTCCTCTGCTTCTTCATCTTACTTATATTTCTCTTACTGTATGAATGTAGGTGTAACAGTTATCTACTGTGGTCTTGAAGGGCTATTTTTATGCAGGAGCGTCCCTGTGTAGCAAGTGTGCATCTAATATTTTTTTGTGTGAGGGCTGTTTTTATTATGGATGGCTGCCACATCTTTCTTCCCTGGGTCCTGGCTGTTATTCCCTAGTTGGTGGATGTGATTCGTGTTGTGGTCAAGAGCCTGCACTGGATGTTGAGTGGGGCCTCTTCATTGCTCTATGGTTGTCAGAGCCCTGTTGGGGCCTGGGGCTGCTCTCCAGTTGTTTGAGCAGAAGCCCCTGATCCATTTCTGAGCTGTGTTGTGAGGTAGGCAGGACTGGAGCGCTTCTGTTGGGAGAGGAGCCACTGAGTATCCCTCTGCAGGAGCTGTCCACTGGGAAGTGCACTGTGTGGTGATGCCTGTCACCTGTTGTGCAGGCTCACAAAATTCACTGTTGTTGGCACTGCCCTCAGCCCTGCCTCAGCCAGAGGGATGTAGGCATTCAGCCTGGATGTCACTCAGTCTCTGTGCTCACAAAGCCACCAGCACAGACCCGCTGAAGTAAGGCAGCAGGACGCACTGCAGTTGAGCGTAGTCTTGCACCTGTACCTGCCACGGGAGCTATGGAGTCAGGCCAGACCCCAGCCCTGCCCTGCCTCACGGTGCACATGCCCACAAAGCCCACAGCTGCTACCACTGGACTCGCCCCAGCCTAGCACCAGTAATCTGCTGGCATGTCCCGCAGGCACTGAGCTTACAAAGGTACCTGTGGTGTAAATCCGCCGAGGCCACCCAGTCTTGGCTCAGATTTCAGTCACACCTCCGCTTGGGGGCAATCTGCCAGTGCTTGTAGGATCCCAGAGGCAGAGCTGTGCAGGCTATGAGCATGCTGAGAGAGAGGCTGCTATGGCAGAGTCCCACCCCTCCCTTCATGTGCCCACATTAACAATGGGGCTTCTAAGGCAGAGCCATGCCCACTGTGAGCCTGCCCTGAGAAGGAGGCTGCTATAGTGGGGTCCTGCTTCTCCCTTCCCGTGCATTAACAATGGGGCTTTTGGACAGTCTCTTCAGCAAGTGGTGTTGGGAAAACTGGATAGCAGCATGTAAATCAAAGAATTTAGAACACTCCCTCACTCCATATACAAAAATAAACTCAAAATGGCTTACAGACTTAAATATAAGACAAGACACAATAAATCTCCTAGAAGAAAACATAGGCAAAACATTCTCTGACATAAATCTTAGCAATGTTCTCCTAGAGCAGTCTACCCAGGCAATGGAAATAAGAGCAAAAATAAATAAATGGGACCTAATTAAACTCATAAGCTTTCGCACAGCAAAGAAAACCATAACCAAAACAAAACGACAACCTACAAAATGGGAAAAATATTTGGAAATGATGCAACTGACAAAGACTTAATTTCCAGAATACATAAACAGCTCTACAACTTAATAACAAAAAAAACAAACAATCCAATCCAATCCAAAATTGGGCAGAAGACCTAAACAAGCTTTTCTTCAAAGAAGACATACAAATGGGCAATAGACATATGAAAAAATGCTCAATATCACTAATTACCAGAGAAATGCAAATCAAAACTACAAGAGGTATCACCTCACACCTGTCAGAATGGCCATCATTCAATAGTCCACAAATGACAAATGCTGGAGAGGGTGTGGAGAAAGGGGAACCCTCCTACACTGCTGGTGGGAATGTATTTGGTGCAACCATTATGGAAAACAGTATGGAGATTCCTCAAAAAACTAAAAATAGACTTACCATATGATCCAGCAATCCCACTTCTGGGTATATATCTGGAGGGAACTCTAATGCAAAAAAATACCTGCACCCCAATGTTCATAGCAGCACTATATAAAATAGCCAAGACATGGAAGCAACTTAAATGTCCATTGACAGATGACTGGATAAAGAAATTGTGGTACATTTTCATGATGGAATACTACTCAGCTATAAAAAAGAATAAAATAATGCCATTTGCAGCAACATGGATGGACCTAGACATCACCATTCTAAGTGAAGTAAGCCAGAAAGACAAGGAAAAATACCATATGATATCATTCATATGTGGAATCTAAAAAAAAAAAAAAGGACACTATGAACTCATCTACAATACAGAAACAGACTCTCAGACTTAGTAGACAATCTCATGGTTACCAGGGAAAGGGGGTGGGAGGGGATAAATTTGAGAGTTTGATATTTACAAATATTAGCCACTATATATAAAAATAGATTTTGTAAAAGTTTCTTTTGTATAGCACAGGGAACTATGCTCAATATCTTGTAATAACCTTTAATGGAAAAAGTATGAAAATGAATATATGTATGTATACGCAGGACTGGGACACTGTGCTGCACACCAGAAATTGACACATTGTAATTGACTGTACTTCAGTTTTAAAAAATGGGGCTTTTTATGGTGGACCCAGGTTCCATTGCACACAGTCCCAGTTATGGCCCATACCACACACCAGTCCCTTCAATCTGTCTCTGAGCAGCCAACCTCAGTCCTCTCACTGGGTCTGTCCTCTAAAGCCCTAGTTCATGCACCCAGCCCCCATGCACACCAGCAGACACACGTCTCATTCTGGGGAAAGTAGCGAGGTGGCCAGGACCCTCTGTGCTGGTCTTTCTGTTCTGAATGCTGCAAGCCAGATGCTGCACTCTCTTCTGAGCCTGTGAAGCTCCCTATCTGTCCCAGCTGATCTTCCAGTCACTGAAGGGGGTTCCCAGGGTGAGGGGACCTCTCCCTTTCCATAGTTTCCTCCCAGGGGTGCAGGTTCCATCCTGATTCTTTTTGTTTGTTTTTGTACTATCTGGATATGTGGTGCTCTTTCTTATAGTTTTGATTGTATGAGATCTTCTGCCAGAGCTCAGCAGGTATTCTGTGAGAACTATTCCACATGGAGATGTATTTTTATGTATTTACAGAAGGAGTTGAGCTCTGTGTCCTTCTATTTCACCATCTTGATCTCCTCAACCTGTTGATTTTTAAACCTAGGTCATTAAAACTGACAGGAAGCCTAGAAAGCAATGTCCGACTCCTCTGCAAAATGACTTCTGAAGGTGACACAGAGAGTTAGTGGCAGAGGAGAATTAGAACGTGGTCTATTGTTCTTCTCTACTAGACCAGGCTACCTGTCTTTTATCCCTTCCCTCTCAGTTTCACAATTATCTGCATATCATTTCTGAAATCATTCCAAAGGCATTCTCCCCACCTTAATGCGCAATTAGAATGGAGACAGCTATACATTTTAAAAATCGTTAAATCATGTTTGTAATTTAAGTAATGTGATTTCCATTTGGACATGAGTGAAAATACCAAGATAAGCCAGACCCCTGTTGCAGACCAGGTTCTCCCCCTCCCAGGAACCAGCCAGATCACTGCTGGTGAGGAAGAGTTGGCTGGCAGCAGCCTTTGTTAACCCTTAGTGGCAACCCAAATGTTTATAAGTCAGTTGGGTCAGGAAATGCAGGCTTTATCCTCAGCTCTGACAATAGCTAGCTGGCTGTGTGATATGAGGTCTTGGTTGGTAGGGCAACTCTTGGTCTGAGGTTTCTGCAGCCAAAATGGAACAATCTGGGAAGCAATAGTTTTAGGAGAAGCTGGATCAAAGGCTAATCAGATAGGGATTAAGAACCTTGAAAAAGTATATACCCCTTGATATGGAAATTGAGTTTCTAGGAATTTACTCTTTGGAAATAATAAGATAAGCATACAAATATGTATATATGGATGAATACAGAAACACTATTCATTACAGTGAAAAACTGGAAATAATTTAATATTCAATACGTGATTAAGTGCATGATAGTTCTTCTTTATAGTAAAATGTCACGCAGCCACTAAAAATAAAAATGAAGTATGTATTTGCAGTCATGGAAAAAATTCCACAATTGATCAAAAGACGGTTATAAAATAGTATGTGATATTTAATTCCATGAGTATAAAATTTAAAATTGTATTTCTTTATATGCATAGGAAAAAAGACTGAAAGTATGTTCACTAAATGTCAACAGTGGTTTCCCAAGGTTGATGGAGTTAATGCATTTTTTTCCTCCATTTGCCTGTCCATATTTTGTTTATCTTCTACAAAGAATATGTATTTTTTGAACAACTGAAAAGTTCAATGCTTAAGAGAAAGCAACAGAGCAGTTAAAGCAGAAGAGGCAAAGGAGCAGGAAGACTATGGGACCAATTTCATGGAGCTGAAAGGATGAGTCCTGGACAAAGCAGTCCTGACAGCGGGAAGGCAGAACCTCACTTTGTGGTCAGAGCTGCTCCAGCTTTCCGGAAGGCCCTTGTAGAATAATACAGGGGAGGGGAGTCGAGAGCTTAAGGGCCTGTGCCCCAGAGCAAAGCATGTCTTCGGCCCACATATCCACAGACTCCTCCAGCGACACCTAGCACAACTCCCCAGTAAGTGCTCTTTAAATGTTTAATGACTGATTAATGATAAACAGATTTGCAGCTATTAGTCACTCATTAAGAAATAATTTTTTACATAATACAGCAGAGGCAAAAACTGCATGATTTCAGGCAAATCTCCAAATTCATATTTTGGAAAAAAAACCCTTCATTTACAATATTCTGATATTTTCAAATAAATATATGCACAAAGAGATTATTCACTCAGTTGTATTTCCACAACTTGCCCTGAGTTTGGGGGAAGATATGCCTCAAAGCTTAGCGCACTGTAAAAGATTTATTACATTAAAATTACTTCTCATTTTTATGAAATGATTAAACCCAAATTTGCTTTGAAAGGATATGGTGCAGTCAGCCTTAATCTAGTTCTTACGAGTGGCACTGACCAGCCATGGAGTGTTGAACAGGTCAGTCCATCCCACCCCCTGAGGCTTCCATGTCTCCATCTGTACAGTCTATTAAAAACCTCCTCCAAATCTCCACAGTAGATAAAAGTTACAATAAGCCTCCGTGTCACCTGTAAAAATCTAGAAGCATCTTTGTATTCTTGCCCAAAGCCCTGTCTCCTTTAGGGTTGTTGGTATTGAATATGCATAACTCCCTTTCCCCAGTGACCTGATCTGCTTGCATTGACTCTCATGAGTCGCAGTCACTGCTGAAGGGACTGGGAGGACAAGCTGATCTCCAGAGAGACCCATGAGGACTGGTCGTGGAAAACGAAGACCCTCTCTGGTCAGCAGTGACCTCCACACCTTAGACTCCTCCTCAAAAAGATCTCTACCAACTGGAGAGATGTTGGAATTGACCAGTGGTTCTGCACATATATAGAAGTCATTCACCCATTGGTGTCTACTGCTTTTAATCAGCTCTATGTGGGGAGGAACTTTCTTGTTTAAAGTTGTGTTGATTCCTTTGCAGGATGGAGAAGAGAGAGATAAAAGGATATATGAAAATGAAGGAAGGAGGTAATCCATTCATCATACGTCAGATTCCTCCTCATCAGTGATACTGCTTTTCCTAGCTTGTAACACCTCCTTCCTTTCCATCCATACTCTGGACATTCAGAAATTAGTGTTTTCCTCTAAATTAGTTAAGGTAAGTAAAGCTAGCCTCTGTAACTCAAACTTTAGTGGCTTAACATTGAAAAAGGGTTGTTTCCCACTCACGCCGTAATCCAGTGCAAGCATTCCTGGCTGGGCAGCTCCCTCACTGTCGTCCTGGATCTAGGGTCCTCTAATTCGCACAGTTCTCTCCCTCAATCTGATCGATATATAGGAAAGAAGGTGAGGACCACATGTAGTTGTTCTGGGCTAAGTCTGGACACAGCTCACATCATTTACATTTGTATTTTATGAGGAATAGTCCGACGGCCACACTTTATTGCAGGGGAGCATGAGAACTAGCGTTGAGCTATGTGCCTAAGAAGAGTAGAACATAAATGGTGAGTGCTAGGGGCCTCAGTCACATTCTCCAAGGTCAAGTCCTCCATTCTTTGATTTTCCATCAGGAATCACTAAGTCATTCTAATAAATCTGGAGATGAGTAAAGACGGAAGGAAAACAAGTGGGGGTCCTGAAACAGACCACAGCATGACTAATACCTCCTCCAAATAAGCCAAAGGGAATGTTCAGCCCACAAATCAGAGGTTACTTGAATGAAGACAGAACCTCTACTGACAGAAAAGCACTTTCTCACAATAAAGCACTCAATGGCTGAGTCACATAATTAGAGGTGAACGACAGGTGATACAAGCCATGCACACTGCCTCTCAGCCCACAAATCACGCTGCTATTAGGGGAAGTCAAAACCAATGGGAGAAGTGCAGTGGGAGAGGCTGCAGAACTCCGCATATGTCTGCAGACATGCTTCTAGACCTTGGGAGGCAGTGGGTTGAAGGGCAGCCTCTGGAGGTAGACGGTCTGGTTTTAAGCTCTTGCCCTGCCAGTTTCTAAGTTTGTGGCCTTGGTAAAAGATCTCAGCCTCTGTAAGTCTTGGTTTTCTCATCACTGAGACGAATATAATAATGATGACACCTTTCTCACAGAGCTACTGGGAAGGGCAGGTAGTTTATGTAAAATTGATGGGCACGCAATTTGGCAGAGAGAAGACACCCAGTAGAGGGTCTCTTTTTCAAAACACTGGCACGCTAATTTCTCAATGTGGGGCCTGCTGCTCTGGCCTGTCCTCGTCTCTCAGATGTCCAACCAGGCAAAAGGGACAGAGGACGCAATGAGATCAGAGAGCTAAGAGGGCCTTGCAGGGGGGACTTGCAGTCTGTTGCAAAGGCTTTGGCTGTTATTCTCAGTGACGTGGACAAACCTTTGTGGGTAATATTCATACCTACTTCACAGGGTTGTTTTAAGGGTTAAATGAAATAATACATCCAGCTCAATGCCTGGCATATAAATGTCAGCATAAGTACTCATATTATTTATTCTTCTTCTGAACAAAAGGAGAGTGGTACTGGCTGGGTGAGGAGAAAGGGAAAAGAAATGGTGGCATTCCTTTGGCTGGCCTCAGTCTTCTCAGAAATGTGGAGGGTGGGATGGGGGTGCAGTGGGGGTCTTGGGGCGAGTCACAAAGGCCTGGCGATGCTGATACAATGAACACTGTCTTCCCCAGTCCAGCTTCAGAGGCAAATGGCTGAAGTCAGGATGAGATCATGCCTGGAAAGCTCTTTATTCTCCAGAGGAGAAAGATGTCCTGCACATTTAAGTCGCTATTCTCTTGAAAGCCAAATGCCAGGCTTTGAAATGTAGCCAGGCTCTCTTCAATATCTAGTTATGTTTCCACAGCACAGGAAGAAAAAAGCCAACTGTTTATATGCAGTAGTATTTCTGGTAACTGAACTTATTAGTTTAAAAGACAATATTTACAGAGCTCACAAAATAGCATGCTTTCTGTCCATGGAGACCCGTTTTAATTAAAGCTCTACCTTTAAAATTCATTAAAGTAATCAGTTCTGAGAGATTACGAGCCCGCATATTAGATTTCAACATGTGAACACTGCATATTCCCTTCCGCAGGTGCAGAAAGCAATGATTTAAACAATTGTGAAGATCTCTCCTTTCATTTGATTTCAGTTTTATTTAAAGGCACTGGCTGGCTAGCCTTAGGAATTTCACTTTTTCATTAGGCATGAGTGGCTGAGTTGCCTACTCTGTACATCACCTCATTATTATGGTCACCTGGGCAGAGCTGTGACTCAGAAGCTGGCTCTCCCAGGGCAGATGGGATGGGAAGGGGGGCGAGATGAAACGCTACCACGTTCCCCACCCACGAAGAGGCTTGGCTCTTATACCCTGGACCCCTGGCTGATCGGGTTAGAGGGATGGCAGGAAAAGCTCAGTGGGGGTGGCTTAGAGTGGTCATGATATAATAAGAACAACAGCAATGACACCCACAACTATGATGTTTGGAGCACTTACCACGTGTTTGGTTTACACACTGTGTTTTGAGCCTTTCGCCACCCTGAGAGATGAGGGCTGTTATCATCTGCTTTTCACCATGAGGCAACTGAGGCTCAGGGAGGCTAGGTCCCTTGTCAAAACCCACGCAGAGAGTTAGTGACAGGAAAGCCATGTAGGCAGAAAATGATTGGCCCTGGAATTCTGCTGTGGCCACTTTCTAAACGTGAGCTCTTCCACCTCACTTCCTGCGCCTTGGCTGGCTCATACGTAAAATGGGCATGACTACGTCCCCCTGACGGCCTTGTGGCCGGGATCACATGCAGTAACATGAGCGCAGCGCTTAGCAGAGAGCCTGGCACCGAGCGCACACCCACTGCAGGGCTGCAGTTCCTAGCACGAGCCTGAAGCGTGAAGCTGGGCCTCCGACTGTCAGAGAAGCAGCTCCCCTGGGCTTCAGCTCCCTCCCTGCAACCCCGATTGGGAGGCCAGAGACAGCGGCAGGAAAGGTGCCCGGCGCGGGGAAGACGGGATTTAAATCGGCTCGCGCTGGGATGTGGAAGAGCCCTGGGCGCCAGGGGCCAGCGGCAGCGGACGGCAGTCAGCCCCACGCCTCGCAGCGGAAGTGGAGCCACGTTTCCTGAGGCGGGGTCCGAGGTACAGGCCGTCAGCCCGGAACGAGGAGCCCGGCGAGGCGACAGCTGGGCTCTGAAAGGGGCCTCAGCCACTTCTCCCTGGAAAACACGCTGTCGCTGCCAGATGGAAACACGGAAAAGGGCCCCTGACGGCGATCTTGTCCCACCTCCTCAGTTTTCACGCGGGGAAACCAAGGCCCCGTGAGTATAAGTCTGTTTCCCTTTATGTCCGGAGAGCCGGTCTCTGCACTGGACATCAGGATGGCTCTGCCACCTTACTAGCTACACGACCCTGACAAAATCACCTCATCTCTTTCTGCCTCAATTTCCTCATCTATACAGGAGCACCTGCTTCAAAGACTTTTTCAAGGATTTAATAAGTGAATGCCTGGAAAACCCTTGGCACGGTGCTTGGGACTGCTAAGCATTCAATACAAATTCTCTGGAACTTGACCCCCGGTCACAGTCATCTTCTCTGGTGCCTTGAACCATCCGCTAAGCTGGCTTCGATGCCTACTGCTCACCCAGTACCTGTGACAGTTGGGCCCCCACTACTAATGCTCATATAGGTGGGGTGTCTATCCTGTGGGGCGCTGGAGAATGGAGGCCCTGTTTCCGTGCTCCAGCTCTGGAAGGCCCTTTGGGATACCTGAGCCCCAGAAGGATTAGATCTAGGAGCCCCTCTGGGTAGGTCTTCCGCACCAGCTGTGGCTTCTCCTGCTGAGAACACTGAGCTGTGCCCCTCACAGGCTTGGCTTTGTCAGAGACTCCTATGGCCACCCTTCTCAGCGTCCCTGACATGAGGCCGTGCCCAGCCCTGAGCCAGGCTCACTCCTTCACCAGGCACCGCATGGGGCACGGTGACTACAGTGGTGCGCAAGACGGATGCTGTGTCTGCCCTCAGTGATCACAAACAATACTCAGCTGGGCAAGAGGTAACAATAAAGGTGATTAGAGCTATTCACATATTTATTTAACCAATATGGATTGAGTACATATTTTGTGCTAAGTCCTATGCTCAGTGTTACAAATATACTGGTGAAACAATCCCACTCCTGGGCGCAGATCAAGAGAAAACTCTAATTCGAAAAAACAACTGCACCCCAATGTTCACAGCAGCAGTATTTACAATAGCCCAGACATGGAACCAACATAAATGTCCATCAACAGATGACTGGGTAAAGAAGTTGTGTTATATATATATATATATATATATATATATATACACATATACATACACACACACACATATATATATATATACACACATACACACACACACACACACACACACACACAGTGGAATATTACTCAACTATAAAAAAGAATAAAATCATGCCATTTGCCGCAACATGGATGGACCTGGAGATTATCATACTAAATGAAGTAAGTCAGACAGAGAAAGACAAATATCATATGATATCACTTATATGTGGAATGTAAAAAAAATGACACAAATTAACTTACTTATAAAACAGGAACTGACTCACAGATATAGAAAACAAACTTACGGTTACGAGGGGGCAAGGGGTGTAGGGATAAATTAGTTTAGGATTAATAGATACACACTACTATATATAAAATAGATAAACAACAAGGTCCTACTATATAGCATAGGGAACTGTATTCAATACCTTGAAGTGGCCTGTAGTGAAAAAGAACATGAAAAGGAATATATATACACACACACACATATATATGAATCACCATGCTGTATACCAGAAACTCACATAACATTGTGAATCAACTATACTTCAATTTAAAAAAGAGAAATACAGTGATGATTCAAAAGTAGGCACCATTTCTGATCATATGGTACTTATAATCTAGTCAAGGGGACTATATAATTGTAACTACACATTTCTTGTTTTAATTGCTTGCTTGATATCTAAATGATAGAAAGAAAATAAACAGGTTGCTAAGAGAGCAGATAATGGAGGCTTGACCCAGCTTGGAGGGTCACGGAGGAAGTCACATGTGGTCTGAGCTCTGAAGGATGCTGAGTTTTCTAGGCAGAGGCAGAGGGAGGCAGAGGAAACTTTAGGAACGGCCCCAAGAAAGGAAAGGTGGTGCCAAGCTGAAGGAGTTGAGAGACTGCTAGTGAGTCTGGGGGTAATCAGCAAAAGGAAGGATGGTAGAGGATGAGGTGATGAGGTCAGTGGGCCCACATCACTCAAGGCCTTTTGTCCAGAATAGGAGACTTGCTTTTAGGGACAATGGGGAGCTGCTGATGGGCTTTAAGCCAGAGAGTGACATGGCCTGACTTTTGTTTTCAAAAGGTTTGGCTGCTGTGTGGAGAATGGGTTGTGGGAAGGCAGACAGAGCAGGAGCGCAGAGACATATTTGGATGCTACTGCCCAGGGAAAGGTGACGGAGCTTGGAGAGGAAAGAAGTCACAGGAAATGAGCAAAGTGGGCTGATGTGAGAGAGATGTCAGAGATCTAACTGAAAAGCCCTGATGATAAGTTGGACGTGGAGTGTGAGAGAGCGGGAGGTGTTGTGGATGACTCCTTCACGGGCTTGCGCACTGCGTGGATGCTGGGAGCTGTTCGCGGGCATGGGAAAGCCCGGAGGAAGAGCAGGTTTGGAGGGGGCTGAAAGGATAGGGAGTTCATTTTGAGATGAGGTGAACTCAGGTGCCTGGGAGGCAGGGCAGTGGGCAGCTGCATGTATAGATCTGGAGCTCAGGGGAAAGGAGATAGAAATCAGAATTCTGTCAGCTCAGTAGAGAGGCGGTAATTGAAGCCGAGCAGTGAATCAGTTCATCTGAGGGGAGTGGAACGTGAGCACAAAGGAGGACTGAAGACAGAGCTCTGATAAACTCCAGCAGTGGAACGGCAGGGAGAGGACAGATTGAGGAGACTGGGAGGAACCAGGCTGAATGGCAGCTACGAAAGTGAGGGCTTCTGGGACAGATGTCAAGTAAGATGAGGGCGGAAAAATGTCCATTACCTTTAGCAACCTAGAGGTGATCTGGGACGATGAAGAATCAGCCCTGCTCCTCCCACTCTCCCTTTAGCTAAGAAGTTTTCTTTACGTGACTCTACTTAAGTTGCAGAATCCAACCTCAAATTTTGCATGGATCCCTTTGGCCCTTTCCCAGGCCCAGCCATGTGTTGAGAACTCCAGTGGCTGAGCAGGAGCTTGCTGAGTACAGTTCATCTGGTCCTTCAGGTCTCTGGGTAACTCCCAACTGATTGCTGTTCCAGGCATCATTTTTATAATGACCACTTATCACTAATTTGGTCCTCAAATGCTGGCTTCATGTTGCTTGCCTTTTATTAAAGGCTAATAGTTAGGCATTAGCTACAATTTATTCCTACAATTACTTTTGAAGGACTCAGCAATGATAGCAGTTTTCAATCCTATACTATAAAATGTGTTTTTGAGGCCATTATAATCACAGATTATATAAATAAATGAATGAGCAGCTTATCCAAAGCAAAATGCGATTAGACTGCAGGCAGCCAGTCTTATTCTTTAGTACTCCAGATCCCCTCCTTTTTAGATACCTCCCAACTACCTTCCTCATCCCTGTACACAAAAATTAAAACACAAAGCTGGATTACTATAGAGGCAGACAAAAATTTTCAGGTCCATCCTAGGTAGGCAATTTGATGATGCAGATGTCACTGAGAAATGAGCAGTTATTTAAAACCACAGAAATTCATAATTAAGTAAATCAAATGAAGGATCACAATTCAATTTGTTTCCAAGTTAGCTGTTATTTTCTCATGTAAGAAAGCAGAGCATAACTGAGGGTGGATTTACTTCCTATTGTACATATTTATCTATGAACATCTCCTTTGAGGCTTCTCATCAAGTTTAGTTTCAAAGATGTCATTAGTGACTACTTAACATTTGGACAAAATGGTTCCCTCTTACTCTTCAGTTGTGTTTCAATTTATTAGGAGTGTAATTGAGTATTATCCACCCAGTTAGGCATGTCAAAAGCACCAGACAGTTATGGGTAAGCAAGATAAGACCAAACGTGATATGTGCATATCTGGTGGTGTTCACCTAAGAGTCTGGAAGTTCACTGTTCTGCCCTATTATGAAACTAGGGGAATATACCCTCTTAGTCAGCAGGGCACTTCCTACCAACAACTCTTCGGCTCAGTTCACAAATAACTTTAAAGACCAATTACTATTTGACATCACATCCTCATAACAATCTACCTGGTCTCCATTCCCTTTCCTGGGGTCCAGTCTCTGAACTCTGATCAGGATCTACTTCTAGAAGGCATGCTTCTCACAGACTGGTCTCTCTGGTTCCCCTGAGGTTTGCCGGTTTGTGTCCTTGTTACTTCTATTATCTTCTGGAAAGCCTTCTCCTTTAAGAAAGAGGCCAACCGCATTGGGATCACCAGCCCACTTGTAATTCCTCGTCGGGAAAAAACACATCTCCCTCTTTTGTAAAGTCCCTCTGGCTCGACTATTACTGGGGATGAATGAGTTAGACGTCTCCTCAGTCAGAGTGACCAAACTTATTTTCCTTCCAGTCTCACTTCAAAATTCAAAATCTCTACACCCTCAGTCTCAGCAGGCTGCCCCAGCCTCTGGTTTCTGTCTCAACTGTCCCGAGGGAACCATAGGAGCACAACATGCAAATTAGCCAACTAAGAAGCAAAGAGGCCCCAACACCTATCAGAGGTTTGACATTTGAAAAAAAAAGATATTTCTCCAATGAAGACATACAGATGGCCAATAGGTACATGAAAAGACGTTCAATATCGCTAACTGTCAGAGAAATGTAAATCAAAACTACAATGAGGTATCTCATACCAGTCAGAGTGGCCATCGTTAAAAAAGTCCACAGGCAATAAATACAGAGAGGGTGTGAAGAAAAGGGAGCCCTCCTACACCACTGGTGGGAACATAATTTGGTGCAGCCACTATGGAAAACAGTATGGAGATTCCTTAAAAAATGAAAAATAGACTTGTACAATCTAGCAATATCACTCCTGGACATATATCCAGAGGAAAATCCAATTACAAAAAATACATGCACCTCAATGTTCATAGCACCACTATTTACAATAGCCAAGACATGGAAGCAACATAAATGTCCATTGACGGATGAATGGATAAAGAAGATATGGTGTATATATATATGCAATGGAATACTACTCAGCCATAAAAACTGAAATAATGCCATTTGCAGCAACATGACCTAGAGATTATCATACTGAATGAAGTAAGTCAAAGAAAGACAAATATATCACTTACATGTGGAATCTAAAAAAATGATATAGATGAATTTATTTACAAAACAGAAACAGACTTACAGACATAGAAAACAAACTTATGGTAACTAAACAGGAAAAGTCACGGAGGGATAAATTAGGAGTTTGGGGTTAACATATACTCACTACTGTACAGCATAGGGAACTATATTCAATAGCTTGTCATAACCTATAATGAAAAAGAGTATTTATAAATACATGTATAACTGAATCACTATGTTGTACACCAGAAACTAACATAACATTGTAAATCAACTATACTTCAACAAGAATTTAATGAAAAAAAAAAGGCAAAACTTTCTAGTTTCAAATGATTTCTGTAAAGATATCAGTGCCCTAACTCCAGCTTGAGAACTAGAAAGAGAAAAGTCTTTCTGCCACTATGTAGGATGCACAGGGCTACCTACTTCATTTTTCAAAGGAAAAATAAAAACAAAAGCAAAAAGAAAGACCTTAGTGTCATTATCCTGATACTTGACACCTGGCTTCTCTTTTATTTCATGATTCGCTTGATTTTTGTCCTTGTTAGTTTTGAAAATCTCCCACAAAGTTTCCAAAGCTTGATATGACAGGCGGAAGTGGCCCTAAAATAAAGTCAGTATTTTGCAAGACTCATTAACAATAAAGAGAAACAATGGGAAAGGAATTTCTAGGTGGGCTGTGTTCTAAAATGAGTAGCTTATAAATAAACAATAGATTTGTGATTTGGGGCATTATTAATATATCCTCTTTAAGAAAATCCTAAACACAAAACTCAGAAACAATGTAGCTAGATTAGAGGAACTTATTTGCATTACAAAAAGTCTCTTCAGTTTACAAAAGGATTCACCACAAGGCTTCTTTAATGAGAGAGCATTCGTACAAATTTCTGTTTACAAAAATAAAAATAACAGTTTGTCCCAGAGTTACAGGAAGTCTCCAATGGGCAATACGAGAGCCAGCCTCTATTAGATGGCTCATCTTGGGTCAGCTGGGATGGAAGGCCACACTCGGGAATGTGCTGGCTGACTCCGCCATGACCCTGGAATCCACTGAGGAATTCTAAGCTCATTTTCCCCAGGTGCCCCACTCTCCTATTCTGAGAGTACATACACGAAAGAGTGTCCTAAGAAGACAATCATTGGGGGCCATTTCAGCTCAGGTATTGAGCAATCATAACAATCCTACGCTCCCATTCCCCTGCCTTCTGGCCTCCAAAATTGGGATGGGCAAGGTGGGTGGTGGGGACCCCCAGAGCCGTCGGGCTTGACCCTCACGCCTACCTGTGGCTACCCCTGCTGTTTTGAGGCTTGGATGAAACTGCTTTAAGTCTCTGATTTAAAACTTTGATGATGATTAGATTAAAACATCTAGAAAGTTCTGTTGTGGCAGAAGCCTCAGTTTGTGCCTGGAAGCTCTGCCAAACAAGGCTGTTTTTTAGTTTTAGCAGTTACTGAAGGAAGCTTTAAAATGTAATTTAATGATGTTACATTTCTTCACACATGGTAGTTTCCAGGCAAAGAAGCAGATAACAAAAAGAGGACCGTTCTGTTCTTCCCCGAGGAGGAGGAAATCAGTGAGCAACTGCTACCATTAAGGGGCTCACCCTATTGTGATGGGGCAGTTTCTCTTTCTGTTTCAACTGGGGTAAGAAACAGAAAACATCACATAAAGCAGGACTGGCATCCCCTGATCTGGAGATGAGCTAGAGAGGCAGCTGGAAGCAGTTGAGCATATTATTATTAGAAAGAGCCTGTGGAGCTTGGAGGCTCAGCAGACCTGGGTGTGAATCCCAGGGCCGCCATCTAGTCTCTGTGGAACTTGGACAGGTGATCTCACCTCTTTAATGAGATGATTCTTCATCTGGGAAACTGGAAGAACACCATCAACCTTGCAGGGCTGTTGTAAATATTAAATGAGATAATGTATGCAAAGGGCTTAAAGGGCACAGAGCCTGACACAGAGTGGGCTCTCAATCAGTGCTGAATTAATGACCACCTAAGGCTGTCCCTTTAATTCTCTCTAAAGCTTAAGCACGGTCAAAAGAATACTGATGGTGGTGACAGGAAGAAAACTAGACAGGTCATTAGGTTGTTGATGCAAATCCTAGACCCAGGAAGGATTTGATTCTCAGGTTTCATTTAGGGTAAGTTAACAAGGGTGGTCTAATCAAAGTCTGTGAGCAAAAACAGAATCAGATTAAATGTGAGTGGTTGCCATTAATGGATGGTAAGATTGTCAACTATGCTTTGCCACAGTTAAGCCCAGCACTTTGGGTCACATACCAGGGCACATGGTGATAGTGTCACTTCCTTGCATACATACAACTTACCTGAGAGGCAAAATAATGCCACTGCAGAACCTGCCAGTCTTATTACCTCAAAAGTGTGGACCCATGATGACAAATCCTTTCCAATCACTTTCAATGACTGAACTCAGCAATTTAGAAACATGGAGATTCAAATGTTTTCCCTTTCTGGCCTGTGGCTCCCAATGATAGAGGTCTTCACGAAGAAGGGAGCCCCCTTCTGATAGTATTAGGCCCTTTGGCACTTTTTTTCTTGTCTTGGATCAGTTCAATAAGAAACATAGTTAGATAGAGAGGGACATTAACAGATGTCCTACAAAGCACATCAAAGCAAACCAAAGCAGGAAAATTGCTTTGGCTTAATGAATCTCTTCTTCATCCAGTTTTAGTATTGGAGAAAACACTGGCCGATCCCTCTTATTCACGTTGCATCAGTAACCCTTTGCCCTGAAACCCAGCTGAGTTCACCTTATCTCAGGGTGAAACATGTTTTCCTCTGACACCCTCTCCAGAAGCCAAGGCAGCCTTGCTCTCCCCTTATTTGCATGTGAGAGGATCTGAAGCCAGGTGCTAGGGAAACTTACTGTGGGCTCCAAAGTGCTCTTTACACAAAGACCCCATTCTGGCTGCCCCGGTGCTCTTCAGGCAAACAAGAAGATCAGTCTTCGGGCTGCTCTAATTGTCACAGGTGGTGTTTCTGATCTTTTGCAGCCCAACTTCACGTTCCACCATCCACAGGTACCATTCATGTATGCCTTCATAAAGTATTTATGGAGCACCACAAGTGAGGAACGCTTATTTGACTGGTAAATCTGGGTAGATTACTGAACGAACTCAGCTCAGCTCAATCCTCCTTTCTCTTGGGAGCGATTGGACTCAGGGGAGTAAATGTTCTCCTCGGCTCCTCCAGGTGGGCAGCCTGCCCTGGTTCTGTGATGCTTATGTTGAAGTGGGTAAGTCTGTCTAATTTTTACAACTCATTTAACAGACACATTTGATTTGCTCATTAAACTAGGTTTTCTAGCCTGGCCTCCATCAATAATGACGTGATATTTTGAAGTCTATATGTAGTGTTTTGTATATTTCTCAACTTGTTCAGGATCTGGATGCTGAAATGGAAATTGGGAGCCCCCATGAGCATCAGCCATGTGCCAGGCACATGGTCTAACTCTTGGTCACAGGGATATAACAGTGAGTGTCTTAGAGTTCTTGTCTTCATGGAGCTTATAAGTCTAAGTCTCCCAGGAGACATTCCTGGTGTGAACTGAATTTCTCTCACCATCATGTGTGCAGCCAGAGGACACCAGTGGCAGAACCAGGTCGATGTACTGCCCTGCTTTCTTGCTCACGCCTTTTCCGGAGATATCTTTCCTCGGAGTTGTGTTCCTAAAGGATAGGACTATTGCTGAAATCAAGAAGGAATCCTACCTATTATAATATCAAAACTTGGCACTTTTTTCTTTTTCAAATACTGTTCTCTCCTTGTTTATAGATCACATCAATGCCCTGTGGCAGAGTCAAAGCTTTTGAAGGTTCACTGTTTAGGATTCAGCATAACTTCAAAGCCCAGGAAACTTTCAACCTGACCAAGTATCAGATATAATTTTCCAAATAAAACCAGAGAGTTTCTAAAAATACTCTATGTGGTGCACCATGCTTAAAGTTTTGAGGTTGTTTCAGTGTTTTCAGGTGTGCAAGTCCAGAATCACAACTTGGAACCAATTATATTTCTACTGGGTAGACTGGCATTAGCACCAATAAGTCACTTCAATCCACATGCTTTGACTCGGTACCAGTGATGTGCCCAGAAGGGTGGTAACTGTCAACCCCTATTTGCCCCAGCTCTGCCCAGCTTTAGGTACAAAAAGCCTATCAAGTCTATTCAGAGTAGGATACCAGCAGCGCAGACTCCACCAGGGGTAGGGGTAGGCTCAGTCTTGTTACAAGGAACCTGCTCCCTGGTGTATCTAAGAGGAGACTTTGGGCACTCGATGCCAACTGAAATATAGCCTCCATTCCAAGTCTCATTTTTTTAACATTTTTTATTGATTTATAATCATTTTACAATGTTGTGTCAAATTCCAGGGTTCAGCACAATTTTTCAGTCATTCATGGACATATACACACTCATTGTCACATTTTTTTCTGAGTTATCATAACATTTTGTGTATATTTCCCTGTGCTATACAGTGTAATCCTGTTTATCTATTCTACAATTTTGAACTCCCAGTCTATCCCTTCCCACCCTCCACCCCCCTGTCAACCACAAGTCTGTATTCTCTGTCTATGAGTCTCATTGTATGTGCCCAGCGACAGTTTCTAATTATCATTCCAGTTCCCCACTGGCACTGGAGCTCTGCTCTGCCCCCACTATTAACATTTATCTCATGCTCAAGAGTTCACATGATAACTGGCTTTACAATCATCTTTTTCACATGCTATAAGGTGAGACTGCCAAAGTCACAGTCACATGTCAGCTAAAGCTACTCTCAGTAAGAGTCAGGCTTAAAGATTCCAAAGGGGCTGGTGGAGGGAGACTCAGGTGAGAAGTTAGGGACGACTGGTTTGGAGGAAAAGGAGATATGGTCCGCTTTATCATCTCTCCCTTCTCATGCACTGGCTGAAATATGGGTTAACTATGATGATGATGATTTTCTAAACCATCAGTCTTCAAGACACATGGTCTGTCAAATGTTTATACCACTTACAGAGTTAAAGACACTTAGAAATAGAATTTGTGACCCCAAACATTAACAGTTCTTGTCCATTTTGATTGTTTATGTCAGAGGTTAAAAACTCAAAGGTCTGCAAGGGTCAAATACATAACATGAATGAGTGAAATGGACTAAATATAAGACAACAGGCGTGCTGGGGACATTGGTGAGCTGGAGTGTGCCTACTCTACTTAAAGACACACCAACTCAATTAAAAAAGAAACTTTGGGGCAATTTAAGCAGGTCTGTGGGTTAGATCTGTCTTGGGATCCACCAGTTTGCCAAATTTAAATTTACAGAGATAAGAGATAATTGTATCATCCTTGAAACTTCAGGTTTTATCATCTCTGTAGCTAAACTTCTTCTAGATAAAACTGCTCATCTTTGCACAACTGTTGAAACAATGGAAGGAACACTGTATTCAGGCATAGAAGACCTGGGTTCTAGTTTAGATCCGGTAAAATGTGCTTATAAATAAAATTATATTGGGTAAGTCCCTCGTCTTCTTTAGGCCTTAGCTTCCTCATCTGTAAAGCTGCCTGCCCTAGACAGCCTTTAAGGCACCAAAGCACCTTCATCTCTAAGATTCATGCCCTCAGGGATGAGGTTCTAGGAAACAGGAAGAGGAAGATATTAGGCTACCACTGTTTACTTCCATGATGTGCAACTAAGATGTCCATGATCAAGATTTGAAACAATAAATACATCTAAGACCCCCGGCAAGCACTTAAATTCCATGTGTGTACATGTGTGTAAATGCTTTGGGACTGGATATACTGAAGAAGAGCACGGTGGCACAGTTCCCTTTTGATCTTTTGCCACTGATGTTGATGTATAGGTCTGACTCGTGGGCAATTGTGAGCAGGGAAACAGGAAACAGATGCTGCCTAAGCAATTTTCACTTCCCATTAACTCATTATTCACTCATTCATTTAACAAACATTGAGCACCTCAGATTCTGGGGATGTTGAGCTAAATGAGCAAGGTCTCCTGTCCCACAGAGCTCGCTGACAAGCATTAAGAGGCATCTGGTTTCACTGAAGAATATAATGAACAACGAGGATGTGATGGCTGAGCTGTTTCCAAATGGTGTCCTCCCTCCAGGTATAAATCAGTTGTATTCAGACTGGTCTGAGAACCACACGGTCCCACTTGGGTGCTTCTGGGACTGTCATGGTTCGAAAGCAGTAGAGACTAAATGGGTAAGACTTTGACTACAGTTGCTCTGCTTTGATGCAATTTATGTACTGGGGTTCCTCACATGATTTTGCTTGAAAAAGTAGTTTTATTAGTTGTGGTAAGCTAAATAATGCCCACCTCACACAAGGTCCAGATCTCAGTACCTGTACCTGGAACTTGTGAAGGTTACCGTGTATGGCCAAAGGGATTGGCTGACATGTTTTAAATTAAGGATCTTGACTCACTGTTTTAGATTCCACATATAAGGGATATCATATGGTATTTGTCTTTCTCTGTCTGACTTACTTCACTTAGTATGACAACTTCTAGGTCAATCCATGTTGCTGCAAATGGCATTATTTTATTTTTTTTTAATAGCTGAGCAGTATTCAATTGTGTATATGTAACACATCTTCTGTATCCAGTCATCTGTCAATGGACATTTAGGCTGTTTCCGTGTCTTGGCTATTGTAAGTAGTGCTGCTATGAACACTAGGGTGCAGGAGTCTTTTTGAAGTAGGGTCCCTTCTGGATACAAGCCCAGGAGCGGGATTCCTGGGTCATATGGGAAGCCTATTCCTAGTCTTTTGAGGAATCTCCATACTGTTTTCCATAACGGCTGCATTAAACTACATTCCCACCAGCAGTGTAGGAGGGTTCCCTTTTCTCTGCACCCTCTCCAACATTTATTGTTTGTGGACTTTTTAATGATGGCCATTCTGACTGATATGAGGTAATACCTCACTGTAGTTCTGATTTGCATTTCTCTGATAATTAGCAATATTGAGCATTTTTCCACGTGCCTATTGGCCATGAACTTATTTACAAAACAGAAACAGACTCACAGACATAGAAAACATATTTGTGGTTGCCAGGGAAGAAATGGGAGGGTGCGGGAGAATAAATTGGGAGTTTGGGATTTGCAAATCCTCACTACTATATATAGAATAGATAAACAAAAAGGTCCTACCGTATAGCACAGGGAATTTTTTTCAATATCTTGTAATAGCCTTTAATGAGAAAAAATATGAAAAGGAATATATATCTATATATATACTGAACCACTATGCTGTACATCAGAAATTAACAACATTGTAAACTGACTATACTTCAATAAAAATTTTTTTTAAATAAAAAATAAAAATAAATTAAGGATCTGAAGATGAGCAAATAATCCTGGATTATGCTGGGAGGACCAGTGTGATCACAGGGTCCTCAAAAGAGGGCAGTAGGAGGGTCAGAGTGAGAAAGAGAGACGGCAATGTGACAATGGAAGCAGAAGTTTCAGGGATGCCAGCATGGGACAAGGAATGCGGGTAGCCTCTAGAAGTTGGAATAGACACGAATGGATTCTCCCCTCAAGCCTCCAGAAGGAACACAGCCCTGCTGACACCTAGACGTTAGCCCAGGGAGACTCATTTTACTTTTGACATCTAGAATTATAAGATAATAAACTTGGGTTGTTTTAAACCACTAAGTTTGTGGTGATCTCTTATAGCAACTATAAGAAATGAATATACTAGTATAAAAAATTATGATGTTTGGAGGCTTTCTAATCGAAGCCAGGCCTCCTTTAACCTACATGTGGAGAGAGGTTTTCTCAGGGCAGTGCATCTCCACGATTCTTTCTAGGGTCCCTCCAATCTTGGCACTGCAGTTAGAATTTTAGGTGTGAACTACCCAAGTGCCCAATATTGAACTAGAAGCTGATCATCTCTTGCCTTAGGGAGAGCTCAGAAGCCTCCAGTTTCCCCTTCTGTAACAGCACTGACCCACTTCTGCAAGTCACTGCTCGTTAACAATCTGGAAAGGATATGTGAATGCTTACTGTTCTCCATCTTATTTTCTAACCTGGCTGGATTAACAGCTAATCAGAAATTAATGCTCTGAGTAGGCACTTCTTCTGACTCAACAGTGAGCGAGTCAGCAAAAACTTTAAGTGACCATTTTCTTGCCCGCCTCCACTCCAACAGGGTTAACGATTATGAGGCAGGGAACTCAGTCGACATCATTTCCCATTGGGATTTTGGCTGTTCTCTTAGTTCCTGGATTTAAAATGAAACAGGAAATAAACAGTGCGTGGTGAAAACTTGTTACATAGTGAGGTCAATGAAGGTTTTCTGCAGTGCCTCTCCCCATGTGGAGCAGCAGGGCAGGGAGTTGGGGGAAGGCTGAGGAGGCTGGATGGCAGGTGATGCAGTTCTAGTCCTGGTTCTGCTACCCACTTGCCATGAATTTAAGTCTCTCAGATGACTTCTCTGTAAAATTGGGATAGGGAACTTAATACCAAAGAATCTTTTCAGCTTTGGCAGTCCAAATCAATGATTCTCAGATTTTGGATTTCATAGACCAATAACATTTCCCATGAACATTTTGGGGAAATATGCAGGATTTACAAAGTTTGACTCCCAAATGAAGGCTTTTTAAAAACCTACCACAGTAACTTCAAAAAAGAAAAGACATTTTATCACCAAAAAATGGAAGGGCATCATTTCAAGATAGAGGACAGGTCATTCTGTTGAATCCTTTTGGCTTTATGAAAAACTCACTGCCTTGTCTATTTTTTTCATTTAGATACAGATATAGGAAACATTGTCAAAGATTAGCAAAGTTCCTCAGATCTACTTTTGGGATTCATTGTCCTATGGCACCAAAACTTTTTTATTTCTCCCGTTAAGTCACTAAAGGTAGGTGATATCTTCTGCCAGGCCTGCTTAGTGCTACTCTGGTCAGAGCCTCATCAAGGGGGATGCCTCTGGGCCTCCACTTCCCCAGAAGAAAAAGAACGTCTGTGCCTAAAAGCCTCAGCAGAGAACAAGACAGAGGATAAAGTGGAAAAGGAAGCTGGGTTTGATGAATTGGAAAAAAATCAAACAAACAAATCAAAAGGACATGCGTGGCACATCGTGCGTACGCATGAGCGTGCGCACACATTCTGAAAGAAGAATCTAGGAAATCTGAAGTTTGGCCTCAGGCATCTGAAGCTGGGTCTCACTTATGTGACTCCGGTTCACAGAGAAAAATGCCATACCCCAGATTTCTCTACCCCTTAGAGAGGGTAGGCCTCTCTAAGCATTTCAGCAAATGCCACAGAAATAATCCCTGCTCAGAAATGTTGGAGGTGGGGGTGGGAAGTGGTAGAGCGCATGCTTAGCATGGACAAGGTCCTGGGTTCAATCCCCAGTATCTCCACTGAAAAAAGAAATGTTGGGGCTGCTTACTGACTCAGAGAGTAGATCACTGGCCAGTGTGAAATTTCATGAAACTAAAATCTGCACAGCAAAGGAAACCATCAACAAAATGAAAAAGGCAACCTACTTAATGAGGAAAATACTTGCAAGGCATATATCTGATAAGGGGTTAATATCCAAAATATACAAAGAACTCATACAACTCAACATCAAAAAACAAACAAGCTGATTGAAAAATGAGCAGAGGACCTCAAGAAACATTTTTTTCAAAGAAGACATACAGATGGCCAACAAACACAAGCAAAGTTGCTCAACATCACTAACCATCAGGGAAATGCAAATCAAAATCACAATGAGATCTCATCTGACACCTATTTGGAAGGCTATTATCAAAAGGACAGGAAATAAGCAAGTGTTGTGAAGATAAGGGAACCCTGGTGCACTGTTTATGGGAATGTAAATTGGTGCAGCCACTATGGAAAACAGAATGGAGGTTTCTCAAAAAATTAAAAATAAAAATGTCCGATGATCCAGCAATCCCACTCCTGAGTATTTACCCAGAGAAAATAAAAACACTAAATAGGAAAAATACATGCATCTCTATGTCCACTGCAGCATTACATAGCCAAGGCAGGGAAACAACCTAAGTGTTCATCCATGGATGAATGGATAAAGAAAACATGGTATATATGTATAAAGGAGTATTACTCAGCCATAAAAAGAATGAAATAATGCCATTCGCAGCAACATGGATGGACCCGGAGACGATCATGCTAAGTGAAGTAAGTCAGACAGAGAAAGACAAATACCATATGCTCTCACTTATATGTGGAATCTTTAAAAAAAAAAAAAAAGAGCTCACAGATATAGAGAACAAGTTGTTAGTTGCCAGAGGCATGGGTGAAATGGCTGAAGGGGGTCAAAAGATACAAATTTCTAGTTATAAAATAAGTCATGGGGATGTAATGTACAGCATGATGACTATAGTTAATAACACTGTATTGCGTATTTGAAAGTCGCTAAGAGAGTACATCTTAATATTTCTCATCACAAGAAAAAAAATTTGTAACTATGCAAGGTGACATGTTAACTAGACTTACTGTGATGATCACTTCTGATACACATGAATATCAAATCATTACTTTGTACACCTGAAACTAATATAATGTTATATGTCAATTACACATCACTAAAGAATGGACTGCTAAAAATAAAAATTTAGCAGATTTGTTGAAAACGATCACAAAGGCCAGATTATGTCAAGTATTTATTATGTACCAGGCACCGTGCAAGACATTTTACATGCACTGTTTCATATAATTTTCATAACAATGCTTTAAGAACTATGATTATCCCCAATTTACAAATGGAGAAACTGAGGTTCTAAGAAATTAAATAATCTGGCAGAGGCCACAGCTAACAAGTGATAGAGCCTGGACTTCAACCATGATCTAGGCTGATACTTTCCCACTATAGCTTGGATACAGGGTATTGGTATTTCAAGCATACAGATATGAATATATGATATTAACAAATATCCATTAACCCACATTCCATGTTATCAAATCTTAATTTTAGCCCATATTTATTTCAGACTTCATTTTTAAGAAACAAAAACCATTTCAGATAGGGTTGAGAACCCCATTGTACTCTTCCCAATCCATTCCCCATTTTTCTCTTCTTGCTAGTTAGGAATACAGCATTAAAGTTTCCATGCATATTTTTAGTAATTTTACACCACACATATACATCCATAAACACTGTATACTATTAATGTGTGTATTTTTCAACATTTCGCAAATGAGATCGCACTGTATCATGAGGCAACTTGGTTTTTTCACTGAACGTTATGTTTTCAAGATACTAAATGATGTCTCTGTAGATTTTTTAAAAATTACAGAATCAAATTTATCAGTTATTCCCTTTATGATTTGTGCTTTTTTGTTATATTTTGTTTTGTCTAAGGAAACTTTCCCTGTCCGACAATCATAAAGATTTTCTCCTGTGTTTGGTTTTATATTATGTGTGAGGTTTAATTTTATTTTCCCCAAAATTATCCCTAATTCAATAGGAAGCATATACTGACTGATGCTTCCATTCCCTGATTTGATATGCCACACCTAACATATATCCAGGTTCCGTGGACATCTGAGTACATTTCCAGGCTCTCTATTCTCATCCACCAAGGTTTTTGCTCCTCCCTGCACCAAGCACAGTGTCTTAATTACTATAGTTTTATAGGAAGTTTTGATATCAGGTACAGCAAGATGCTCTGCTTAGTTCTTCCAAAATCTCGTAGATATTTCTCTTCTATTTTTCTATTCTCTGCAACAGTTTGTAAAAGAATTATCTGACCTGGAAGATTTAGTAAATTTTTGCCATAAAACTGCCTGAGCCTAGTGGTTTTTGAAGTAGAAAACTTTTGAATACCAACTCACTTCCATTGATGTTTATTGGTTTATGGAGGTATGTGTTTTCTTGAGTCACTTTTGATAACATTTTCTAGGAAAATACTCATTTAAGTTTTCAAGTTTATGGGCATAAAGTTGATTTTCGTTTTGTCTTACGATCACTTAAATCTCTACCTCACCTATACGATTGTAAATATTCTCTTTTTTGTTCCTAAAGTTATTTGTCTTTTCTTGACCACTGTTGTTATTTTCTCACTGTACTTGGTTTCTTTTTTCCCCAAAGAACCAATTTTTAAATTTTTGTTGATTTGTTTTCTACCAAACTCATTAATTTCTGCTCTTTACAATTTCCTTCTTTCTAATTTACCTTGTTTTTCTTTTTTCTGGTTTCTTGAGTTGAACACTTAATTCATTTATCTTCAATTTTCCTTAATTTTTAATTAAATGAAGTTAAGATGGTAAAATTACCTTTAAATATCACTTTCACAAGATAATGCAAGATCTTTTATTTTTAAATAATTTAAGGTTGGCCAAAAAGCTGCAAAAATAATAAAAGAATTCTTATATATCACGACCCAAATTCCACAAATGTTAACATCGCATATATATACACACACATAAACACATATAATTGTATATATTATGTATTTTTCTAAAGTGCTTTGTTTGAAAGAAAGTTGCTGGCGTTAATACCTCTTTATCTCTCATAACAAGGTCATTCTTTTACACAAATACAGTACAATAATCAAATACCAGGAAATTCACATTGATACAGTATTACAATCTACAAATCTGATTTATATTTAGTGCATTTAGTTGTCACATTTCTTTGGTGTCTATTAATCTGGAACAGACCACATTTCTTTGTCTTTTGTGATCTTGACAATGTTGAAGAGTACAGGTCATTTATTTTGGAAGATGTTCACCAATTTGGGTTTGTTTGATTTTTCCCCCAAGATAAAATTCAGGTTATTTACATAATTTTGGCAGAGATGTCAAAGAAATGACATGTCCTCCTCAGTATTTCTAAGCAGGAGATACATGGTATCTGCATCCTGTTATGGGTGATAAAAATTTTGATCACTTGGTTATGGTGATGTCTTCCAGGTTTCTCCACTATAAAGTCACTATTTTCCTCTTTGTTATTAATAAGTGTCTTATAAAGGAGATTCTTTTAAAATATGTAAATATGCCATTTCTCCTCAAAATGGAACCTGCTAGTTTTAGCATCTATTGATGATTATCACCAAATGGTGATTTTTCTATTATTCCGTCTACATTTATTAACATTTTCTGTTGAGAAAAGCTTTCACAAATTCTCCATTTATTCATGATTTATTTATATTGATATTTGTATGGACTGGTGGATCCAGAGCAGGACACAGTGAGGAAAGTCAGGTAGCTGGGTCACAATCTTTCCATTTCAGTATGAATAGCTCTCCCTCATTATTTTTAATGGTGGTGTGGTATTCAAATATATGGATATCCTATAATTTATGTAAACAGTCCCAAAGTTATTTGTGGTCTTTTGCTATTACACATAATTTTGAAGGCATTATCTTCATGCACACATCGTTCTGCACGTGCATGTAGAGTCATAAGATAAATGCCTGTTACTGGAATCACTGGATGAAAGTATATGTGTATTTACAATGTTGATAAACATTGCCAAACTGTCCTTCAGTGTTGCGCAAGGGCTTTCTTAAAAGCAGCCTGCCTAGGGCCTTGTTTATTTTTCTGTGTCTGCTTCTGGTCTCAGCCCTTCCCATCTAGCAGTTTTGGTGTTACTGTTGTCTCCACCCTGCCCTATGGGTCCCTATTCCAGAACCATGTCTCACACAGTCAGTTTGGAGTTTCTGCCCATGGGTAATACTGGGGACTTGGTAGATCCTTTCATTGAACAAATGGACCCCTTGGACCATTCCTCGGTCATGAGGCTGTCTCTGTGTCCTCGTTTCCTAAGGCCTGTCTCTTAGGCAGAGGATATGGTCTTAGGTAACATTTTGCAGCTTCCTGTCATGAGAGAAGTTGAAGTGTTCTGTCCCCCATTCCTGGTTCTTGCTGGGACTGAGTTAGCACTGAGTTAGTCCCGATCCCCTTTATATGTGGAGCATGTTAGCCGCTTTCACCAAGGACCTAACCACTTGACCATTGTCACCAATTTGCAGAGCAGGAGCCCAGAAACTCAGCCCTACTCTCACTTGTGCTTTACTTTTCTACATCCAATCCATGGAGAGACTTGTCTTCTCTCCAAGACCAGCTGTGTCTTTTTGTTTATCTTTTCTGTATATTATCCACCAATATTATTGTCTACAGCAGAGAAGTTATCAAAGTATGTGTCGTTTCTCTTATTTTTCATTCAGAGATATTAAACCTATGAATGCTTAGACATATTATAAGTGATCTATTACATTAATTATGTTTTTAAAGCCTCCTACTGAAACTTATATACTCTCTTTTCATTTTATCTAGGCATTCAAAATCTAGCTAATAATATATTCCGGTGTTAAACACAAGCTTTAGGTTTCAATAAGAGAAGCTGGAGAATTAAATGCAAACAAGATAGGATGGCTTTGTAAGAAAATTTGATTACCATTGTAAGATAAAGGAAATAATGAGGGAATGAGTCCTGCTAGATATTACAGGTTGGGCTTTTTGCTTCTGTGTCAAATACCTAAGAGAGAGGGAGGCGTTATTTGTGCCTTACGTATGCATGTGAACTTTGTTTCAGTAGCAATTATGATAATGGGTCTGCTTGCAGGGGAAGGAGTAATAATTGTCCGTTTTTCCAGGCTCTAGCCAACTTTACTATAAAATTAATTATGTGGCATATACCATATGTTTAATGATCAACTAATAAACTCATTTCAAGAAAGGGTTGGAGGTTGGCACTCTAGGATTTTTTTTTATTGTGGGCTGAATATTGCAATCAAAGACAAGTTCCATATTTTGAATTCCTAAGGTCATTCTCTCCAGGGTCTGGTTTATGTATCAAATAGCTAACATGGGTTTGTGGTGAAAACATTTCAGTGCCAGCTACCTAAGACAAATGACTAATTACCCTAGATAGCAATTACATGAACAGACAATCTCCCTTTAATTAAATATCAGACTTAATATCTATTAACATTCATGCCAGTTTAGGAAACATAATGGAAATGATGAAAATGCAAGTCCTCTGGAATCAGACTAAAAGGTTGTAAATATGAAAGTCAATCTTCCATTTTAGGACTCATTTTCATATATACTCAAATCCCTTGCTTTATCTCAAAAACTTTCATTTCAATAATTACAAAATGGAAAGGCTTTGGGAGATAGGAAATCAACATTCTGAATGTGCTTAGAGAATGATAGATCTAGATATTACGAAAGTGGTGTCCATGTCTCACAATCTAACAAAAGCCCTACAAATACTACACTGCACACGACAGATAATTTTCATTTTGAAACCTGGTTTGCATTTGACAACAGAATATTCTGGCTAAGGAAAGATTTTTTTTTTCTCAATAACCTAGGCAGGCAAGGAGGAGTCAAGCATCTTACACTTAACATCATTACTTCCCTCCTTCCTGTCCTCTCTGGACACCATCTCAGGCTGGGCCCGTGGCACATCAACAATCTCCATGCTGGTCTCACTCTTTTTAATGAAAAAAAAAATCGGGGCTCCCATTTAAGGCACGATTACTGTGGGTCAGGCACTGGGCAGAGCACTTCACACGTTTTGTCTTGTTTACTCCTTACAGCATCCCTCTGAGACCAGGGACATTCTGTTACCATCTTCATCTATAGCTGAGACAACTGTAGGTCAAGAGACACCGAATGCCTTGGCCTAAGATCACACAGCTAATTGATGACAGAGCTCAGCTTCAGACTCAGGCCCCTAGGGCCTGTGCCTTGTTGCCTTGTTGCCTTGTGCCTGGAGTAGAAAAATAGTGTCTTTTCTCACTCTAGTTCTTGCCATTCAATTCATCCTTGCATACCAATGCCTGAGAATCTTCCTAAAACACAGCTCTCATTATCTCCTTCCTGCCTCCTCAGGAAATCTGACTAGCTCTCCACTGTCAATTCCATAGAGTCCCAGAACTCCTGGAAGCTGGGCCCAGCGGACTCTTCCAATATTACTGTGCATTCTCTGGGTTTTTTAAAATAATTTTTTAAAATTATTGTTTTCATTTTGGGTGGAGGTAGTTAGGTTTGTTTGTTTGTTTGTTTGTTTGTTTATCTTTAATGGAGGTACTGGGGATTGAACCCAGGACCTTGCACATGCTAGGCACCTGTCCTAACCCTGAGCTACACCCTTCCCCTGAGCATTCTCTGTTAAAACAACATCTCTATTCATGGTCCTGGGCAAGACCTTTGTTCATGCCATTCACCTACATCTAGCTACATCATCTCTTGCTAGCCTCTGTTTCTTCATCTAGAAAGTGGAAATAATGGCATTGTTCTTGTGAGACCGAATCTTTAATGGATGAAAATTACCTAGTGCAATTTACCATAGCCAAGACATGGAAGCAGCCTTAATGTCCATAGACAGATGACTAGATAAAGAAGATGAAGTGTGTGTGTGTGCATATGTATATGTATACGTATATGTATATGTATACATACACACACAATGGAATACTACTCAGTCATAAAACAGAATGAAATAATGGCATTAACAGTGACATGGATGGACCCAGAGATGATCATACTAAGTAAGCCAGACAAAGACAAATAACATATGATATCACTTATATGTGGAGTCATAAGAAATGATACAATGAACTTGTTTACAAAACAGAAATAGACTCACAGACAGAAAAAAAAACCATGATTACCAAAGGGGAAAGTGAGGGAGGGATAAACTTGGAATTTGGGGTGAACAGACACACATTACTATATATAAAAGGACCTACTGTATAGCACGGGGAACTATATTCAATATCTTATAGTAACCTATCATGGAAAGGAATCTGAAAAAGAATATATATAACTGAATCACTTTGCTGTATACATGAAACATTGTAAATAAACTATCCTTCAATTACAAAAAAAAAACTTAGCTGTACCAGGAAAAAAAGAAAACAAAGACTTCAAGGTTGCTATCAAAAAAAGAAAAATACCTAGTGCTGGCATACATATAGCAGGCTCTAAATAAAAGGAGGTGCTGTCTTTTTAAGCCTTATCCATCCCTCAAGGATGCACTTAACACCCCCTCTCCCATGGAGCCATTTATGAACAGAAATGGTATCTGCCTCTTCACGGGATTACTTCTCCTTCTCCGCCTCTTCCTCCTTCCTCTTTCTTCTTTCCTCCTTCCTCCTCCTCCCCTTTCCCCTCTTACTCCTTCTTCTTTTTCATGACCCATATGGAACTTATTACTTTGGATTCTGTATCACAGTGCTTCATGTCCAGAGTCCATTCCCCACTTACTAGAACACACGTTCATGACGAGGAAGAGCCTTGTTCGATTCATCTTTACGGGCACTTTGTAGGCTAGGGATTTAAAATCAGAAAAACTGGAATTTGAGTCTCAGCTTTGTACTATACCAAACAAGAAGACAGCCCTGGGGAAGTTATCGTGTGCTCATTTCCGTATCTGTATGGTGGAGATAACAATAGTATTTAACTTTTAAGGCTACTGTGAGTTTTTTTAATGAAGTGTTCCACACGGAACTGGACATAGGTATTCTAATGAATACACTGTAAAATTCCTGTATTGATCTGGTGTTCACAATAAAGCACCTATTTTCAGTAACTGGGCCTAGTGGTTAAGAACACAGGCTCATGAATTAAATAAACTTCTCAGGTTCCATCTCAGCTTTCTTTCCTACTGTCTCTTCCTGGGAAATTATTTCTTTGAGCTTCAGTTTCCTTATCTTGAAAATGGGTATGATAATAATAGTAGCTAGCCTACATGATTGTTTTCAGGTTTGGCAATACTGTTAGTGAAGTACCCACTATAATAACTCCAGCACATTTTAGGTGCCTGATTCTTTCACATAATTGATGGTCAGCAGAAACCAGGTCTTCCATTAACTACTCTATTTCATATTTTCTTTTGGGAGTGGGACTGGGTCAATAGTATCTGCCATGCGGTCTGCCTGGTCTCCTGGTAATGGCTGGCCCTCAGCGTGTCAATACACCGCGCTCGGTGGTTTGGGGGGAGGCTATTGACACCCACTTTCTTCACGAGTCCTCTTTAAGGGGTATGGCTTGCTCTGCTTTCCCATGTCCCAGTGAGAAGACTACTGCACACGGCACTGATGTGTTCCCCAGCACAATTACAGCCAGAACGCCAGCAGAGAGCCACGTCTGGTTCTAGCCTTACTAGAACATATGGCTTTGATAATGGAGGACGACTAGGGAGTCTCACTGTTTGCATTCACCGTTCACAGGACAAATCCAGCTGGAATCCACGCACCATGTATTTTAGTGGTAAAGGGAATTCCACACGGGGAAACTAACAATTTCTCCCAGCCAAAATGACCCCTTCCTCCGAAACAGGGCCCTAGTAATTCTCCCAGGAAAATTATAGCTCTGTTACTAGAGTGCCTCTTCATCTGGAAGGAAAATTGCCCATTCATACAGCTGCAAGGATGAATAAAACATGCTGGTGGTGGAATACGCTAGGTATGAGGTCCTGTTTAATTCCATTCTACTGTGTCAGCACATCCTGCAGAGTAAGTTTCCCAGACTGCCACAGGATTTTGCTATTTAATACTTAAAATAGCAGGCCCAGGGTAGCGTGTGGATTCCTATCACGTGGAAGCAGACTTGTGTCCAAGTATAGTGCGTAAAAGTAGAAGTGCCCTGCTTATCAAAGATATGCGAGAGGGTGACGTATTGAAAACAATGCCTTTGCTTAGAAGGCCGTGTAGTTTCGGTACAAAGCCGAGGTTCTCTGGGCCAATCAGCAACTTCCCAAGGAGGCATTCTTCATACAAAGTGCAATCAGTATTTGCAAATCTCACAGGTAGTGTTTGGTCCAGTAAGACAGTGAATGACTACAATGGTCTTTAGCTGAGGACACGGGATTAACGAGGCTGAAGAACTCACTACCCTATCATAGTAACAGAATAATTATCATCAACAGTGTTGTTAATATTTACTATTATTTACCGAATGCTTACCTTGCAATAGGTGCCTTCCAACATGCATATAACACTCTCAACAATTCCAGGAGATGGGTATTATGATTTCTACTTACATTACCAACTGTGTGACCTGGGGCACAGTATTCTACCTCTCAGTTCCTCTACCTACTCGTGGGTAAAATGGTGCCTTTGGGAACTTTCAGGTCTTCACAGGGACAAACACACATAGGGGCATACACAGATGTCAGGGAACAAAATCAATGATTTGTCGCTACGTGTTAGTGATCAAACTTGGTCTGTGCTTGAAAGTCTCTTAGCGGGGTTGGACATTTCAAAAATGAGGGCTGATACTGCCGACTGCATCCCAATGGCTACAGTGGGGCCCTGGTGGAGGGAAAGGATCAGTGAACACTGAGACCTGGACACAGGTTCCAGTTCAACTGCTTAGTCTCTGGGAGACTTTATTTTTTTCCAGGACTTTATTTTTTATTTTTTTAGTAGTTTTTTCCCTTCAAAAATTTAACTGTACTTTAAAAAATGGAAAGATATTCCATGCTCTTGGATTGGAAGAATCAATATTGTTAAAATGGTCACACTGCCCAAGGCAATCTACAGATTTAATGCAATCCCTATCCAATTACCCAGGACATATTTCACAGAACTAGAACAAATCATAAGAAAATTTATATGGAACCATCAAAGACCTAGAATTGCTAAAGCATTACTGAAGAGAAAGAAAGAGGCTGGAGGAATAACTCTCCCAGACTTCAGACAATACTATAGAGCTACAGTCATCAAGACAGCATGGTATTGGTACCAAAACAGACATGTGGACCAATGGAACAGAATAGAGAGCCCAGAAATGAACCCACAAACCTTTGGTCAACTCATCTTCAACAAAGGAGGCAAGAATATACAATGGAATAAAGACAGTCTCTTCAGCAAATGGTGTTGGGAAAACTGGACAGCAGCATGTAAAACAATGAAGCTAGAACACTCCCTTACACCATATACAAAAATCAACTCAAAATGGATTAAAGACTTAAACAAAAGACAAGATACAATAAACCTCCTAGAGGAAAACATAGGCAAAACATTATCTGACATACATTTCAAAAATTTTCTCCTAGAAGAAATAAAAGCAAGAATAAACCAATGGGACCTAATGAAACTTACAAGCTTCTGCAGAGCAAAGGAAACCAGAAATAAAACAAGAAGAAAACCTACGGAATGGGAGAAAATTTTTGCAAGTGAAACCGACAAAGGCTTGATCTCCAAAATATATAAGCAGCTCATACGACTCAATAAGAAAAAAATAAACAACCCAATCCAAAAATGGGCAGAAGACCTAAACAAGCAATTCTCCAAGGAAGACATACAAATGATCAAAAAACACATGAAAAAATGTTCAATATCACTAATTATCAGAGAAATGCAAATCAAAACTACAATGAGGTATCACCTCACACCAGTCAGAATGGCCGTCATTCAAAAATCCAAAAATGACAAATGCTGGAGAGGCTGTGGAGAAAGGGGAACCCTCCTACACTGCTGGTGGGAATGCAGTTTGGTGCAGCCACTATGGAAAACAGTGTGGAGATTCCTCAAAAGACTAGGAATAGACTTACCATATGACCCAGGAATCCCACTCCTGGGCTTGTACCCAGAAGGAAATCTACTTCAGGACGACACCTGCACCCCAATGTTCATAGCAGCACTATTTACAATAGCCAAAACATGGAATCAACCTAAATGTCCATCAACAGGTGACTGGATAAAGAAGATGTGGTATATTTATACAATGGAATACTACTCAGCCATAAAAACCGACAACATAATGCCATTTGCAGCAACATGGATGCTCCTAGAGAATGTCATTCTAAGTGAAGTAAGCCAGAAAGAGAAAAAAAAATACCATATGAGATCGCTCATATGTGGAATCTAAAAAACAAAAACAAACAAACAAACAAAAACAAAGCATAAATACAGGACAGAAATAGACTCATGGACAGAGAATACAGACTTGTGGTTACCGGGGTGGGGGGCGGGGTAGAGGGTGGGAAGGGATAGATTGGGGTTTCAAAATTGTAGAATAGATAAACAAGATTACACTGTATAGCACAGGGAAATATACACAAAATGTTATGATAAATCACAGAGAAAAAAATGTGACAATGAGTGTGTATATGTCCATGAATGACTGAAAAATTGTGCTGAACACTGGAATTTGACACAACACTGTAAAATGATTATGAATCAATAAAAAATGTAAAAAAAAATTTAACTATAGTTGATTTACAATATTATGTTAGTTTCAGGTATACAGTTTCATATTTTTCCATTATAGGTTATTATAAGATATTGAATATAGTTCTCTGTGCTCTACAGTAAGTCCTTTTTTTTCATCTATTTTATATATAGGGGTGTGTACCTGTTAATCCCATATTCCTAATTTATCCCTTCCTTTCCCCTTTGGCAACCATAAGTTTCTTTTCTATGCCTGTGAGTCTGTTTCTGTTTTGTAAACAAGTTCATTTTTTATTTTTTAAGATTCCACATATAAGTGATACAGTGTGACATTTGTCTTCCTCTGAGTTACTTCATTTAACACAACAATCTCCAATGGCATTATTTCATTCCTTTTTATGGCTGAGTAGTATTCCACAGTATATATAACTTCTTTATCCATTCATCAGTTGATGGACATTTAGCTTGCTTCCATGACTTGGCTATTGTAAATAGTTGATTTAAAAAATGCATGTGTCTTTTCAAATTAAGAATTTTCCGCAGATATATGCCCAGGAGTGGGATTTCTGGATCATACGGTAACTCTATTTTTAGTTTTTTTAAGGAACTTCCATACTGTTCTCCATAGTGACTGCACCAATTTACATTCCCAACAACAACGTGGGATGGTTCCTTTTTCTTCACACCCTCTCCAGCATTTATTATTTGTAGACTTTTTGATGATGGCCATTCTGACCGGTGTGAGGCAATACTCTGGGAGACTTTCTACAAGACCCTTAACCTCTCTGAGATTTCTCTGGAGACAGACTGAGTACGTTTGAATCCCAGTTTTACCACTTGCTAAATTTGTGGCTTTAAATTATTATTTCAAATTGTTGCATCCCATCGTCCTAATACATGAAATACAGTACCCATTTCATAGGATTCTTTTGAGCATTAAGGAGAATAATACATGTGAAGTATTAGCACAATGCCTGTCCCATAGTATGTGCTTGATAAATTTCCACTGTTCCTGTTCTTATCTTCTGTAAGGTGAGGATGATAGTACTTAATCTGTGTGGCGTACAGGGCTGTTGCAAGGGCAATACATAGGGAAACTCATGACAGCTTCAAATGTCTAGTACTTTAAATTCAGTCTCTAAGCTGGAAGAGACTAAGTGCTCAAAGTTATTTTTACCCATCTTCCTTACTCAAGGATGCCAATCTCACAAATGGAATGTAGCTGCAAATGCTGTATCTATGCACAATCCTTACAGTAGGCAGAACTCCCTCAGCCTTTGTTCAGCAGGTCCTCTCTAGTAGTGGCCACGTACTGTGGGAGATATCATCCAACCCCACCTCCAGTCTCCTGAGGCCTTTCTAAGCTGGTAGGGTTGAAGCCCCATCCTCCCCTTATTCCCAAAATATACATCTTCAGATAAGGAAGAAGACATAGCAGTTTAAAATAATCCAAATCTATTTTGGCCATATAAAAAAGATGTCTCTAGATCTGGTTAGAATCAATTATGAAGTATATTAAAGTCAATTGTGGCTGAGTGATATAGATACGATCAAAAATCTGTTATATTTGACAATATGTGTCAAGGGCCTTAAACATAACCCTATATTTAAAACAGTAATTCTCCTAGGGCTTTATAACAAGGAAATAATCAGTCAAAATATAGACAAATTGATTCATGGTAGAATTATTTATAATTGGTTTTGTAATAGCAAAAACTGAAAGCAGAAGAATGTCCAATAATAAAAGACTGGTTAAATGAATTATAGTAGAGTTGAGCAGCAAGCAACCATGAAAATGCTTTCAACATAATTTAATGACTTGAAAATATGCTCACAATAAGAGGTTAAGTGTTAGAAGCAAGTACAAAACCACGAATAGAACCTGTTCATTAAAAAAAATGTATCTATCTCTCTATTAAGGGTAAAGACTTGGAGAAAATGTACCAAATATAACAGATGTCTCTAGGCTAAGGTATTATGGATAATTTTTATTCTTGCTGTTGTTTTCTTCATTATATTTTCTTGTCTTCAGATCTGCTGTAATAGTTAGGTTGAGAGGCACGATTTGCAGGCTCGGGGCTCGGAAGACCGAGGTTCTCATTCTAGTATCACCACTTCCCAGCTCTGTGATCCTGAATAAGATACTAGATTTCTCTGGACCTCAGTTTGCTTTTAAGTTAAATGGAAATCATATTATTTACCACAGAGAGTTGTGACGACTAGTCAATGCATACAAAATACTGAGACCAGTACTGAGCTCTTAGGAGGTACTCAAAAGTCTGAGTCATTGTCACACATTACTTTTATAATCAGAAAGAAAGTGGTATTTTCAAATAGCTCTAGACTTCAATACCCAAGGTTGGTCATAGGGCCCAGGCATTTTGTTTGCCCAGCAGCTTGTTGGATCACAAAACATTAGCAGAGCACAGACACTGCTTAAATAAAGGCCCATTTAAAACACAACACAGAAAACTTGTGGGTGGGAAAGGAAGGTGCTGTGAGAAAGAAACAACTACTTTCTTTCAGTGTGAGCACAGAGCTAGCAAAATCAGACCTCGGCTTCCTGGGAGATTTATTGAGGGTCTGTCCTTTATAACATACTGAATGTTTTCACCATATCATGCATTTTCATGTTCTGTGGGGAGGTGATGGTGTCAGCTGTCTATCAGTAATCCTTTCCAGATAAGCCACGTCCGGCTGTACTGCACCAGCTTCCTTACACAAACTCAGGGTACCAAAGAACACTGGGCAAGGGACTGCATGAACTGAACTAAATAGTTCATCAATCACTCTCCAGAAACCAGGGCAAGGAGAATTATTCCCTCCTTCTCCAGGAAGTAATCAGCCTTAGGTAAGATGATACAGAGTCCTTTCGAGATGCCAACCTCACAATCCAGTGTCAGGTCAGGAAGTGGGAGATGGATTGAGTTCAGACACGTAAGGAAATGTAAACAGTGCACCAAAGCATTGTACATAGAGAAAGCAGCACCCAACGTAGCTGAAGGTCAGATACTGAGTTAAATGACTGAAGATATCAAGCCAGAGCAGATGTAAAGTGGGGAATCAGAGTCTGAGGATTCAACTTCAGATTGGAGATGGCGCAAAGCACAAGAAGGCTGAACAGAGGTTACAAGATACCAAGAAATTTGCATAGGAATTCTGGGATGGGGAGGGAGACACACCTCTGCTTGTTCAGTTATTCAGGGACCATCAGGGTACTCTCAACAACTTCATGGAAGCTCACTGGGAAGAATGCTCCCAAATCCAAGTAATTGCCCTGGAATATGATGCAGAAGCAACTGCAAATCCATTTGCAATACAGTGCAACTGTAAATGCTCATTAGAGTCTGGGAGTGCACACCCGACTTCATGTTCTCTTCTTCCTGGGCACATAGCTAGGTTACACTGCCCAGTCACCCTTGCAGCTAGACGTGGTCATATGACTGAGTGCAAGCCAATGGAACATGAGAGAAAGTGACCCTAAAACTTGCTATAGGCAACAGCCCCCCATCCCTACACCAATTCCTGTGGACCTGCATTACACTGTAAGAAAGAAAGAAATTTTGATTGCTTCCAGCCACTGAATCTTTGGGGGTAGTTTATTACAGCAGTTCATCTACCCCGACTACACAGCTGATCACGGTATTCCCTTCCTCCCTATATGAGCATCACAAGTATATTCCAAAGTTATATCTCTTAAGTATACTGTCAACCCTCTTTTTAAAATATTTTTTCTTCTTGATATAATAGTAATACATGTTTACTGTAAGAAATGGGAAACACTGAACAACACAAATAAGACAACAAAGATCATTCAGAATTATCATCCATTCAGGGAGAATCAAGGTTGATATTTTGGCTCACGTCCTGCCAATATATCTTCTAGGAGTCTTTATATCTGTCTATATTTCAAAACTGGAACCAGGGCACTCATCACGTAGACAATACACATGCTTCCCTGTCACAATATTTATAGCTGCATAGGAAATTATTTAATAAAAATAACATTAACTTTCCTATATATAACAAATAACCAGTTAGAAAATATAATTAAAGAAAATAACCCATTTAAAGTAGCAACAGAAATGATTCTTACTAGAACAACTCTTTCAAGAATATTTATAAATGTCAATAATCTAAATAAAATACAAATAGGATTCTATTTTGAGACAGCCAAACTTATTCTTAAAGTTCAAGTGGAAACATGACTTGTAAGAAACCCAAGGAACATTCTGAGAAAAAAAAAAAAGAGTTGTGAGAGGGTGCTAGCAATAACATCTATTAAAACATCATAAAGCTGGTGTAATTAACACAGTTTGATGCCAGTAAATGAATGGACAAATCAATGGAACAGAACAGAGAGTCCAGAAATAGACCAAAATAGGTATTTTAAAAATCTGTTCTACTATTAAAGATGCATTTAAAATCAACAGGGGTAAATGAATTATTCAATAAATGGTATTGGGCCAACTGGCTAGGCATTTGAAAAAAGAATTAGGTTGGATACCTGCCCCATTTCTTACACTAAAATAAATGTCAGATGGATAAAAATGTCAAATGTTTCCTTAAAAAATGATACTATTAAAGTAACAAAAGAAAACAGGGAAAATTTATTATGTTCTCAGAAATGTTTCATAAGTATGACACATACACCAAAAACCATTAAACAAGACATTAAATTAAATAAATTAAATTAAAGACATTAAAATTTAAAATATCCATATATCAAAATAGCATGGATGCCAGGAATAAAATCAAAAGGTAAGTGGCAGACAAAATACATATATGGTAAAAAAATCTAAATCTTTAATATAGAGAGAGGTTTCACACATTGGTAAAATTAATTTAATAATCTATAAGAAAATGGGTAAGAAACATATATATAGAAAAGGAAATGTAAATGACTCTTAAATATATGAAAAGATGATCAATTCACTCATGGTAACAGAGATACAAAATTAAACTGAAACAAATGAACATCTTCCAACCAGAATTGAAAAGGATAAACTAAACTGTGTTCCAGGATGAGAAGAAACACCCTCGTTCATTGTTAGTGGTAATTAAACTGGGACACCCTCTTTGAAGGACAATTTGGCAATATTTATCAACATTGTAAATGTACATGTACTTTCATCCAGTGATTCCATTAACAGGCATTTATCTTATGACTCTACATGCACGTGCACAACGATGTGTGCATGAAGATAATGCCTTCAAAATTATGTGTAACAGCAAAAGACCACAAATAACTTTGGGACTGTTTACATAAATTATAGGATATCCATATATTTGAATACCACACTGCCATTAAAAATAATGAGGGAGAGCTATTCATACTGAAATGGAAAGATTGCCAAGACACATTGTTAAATAACAAAAACAAGGTTCAAACCGCACACAGAATATGCTATGATGCCTGTGAAGAAAAGCAGGGAGATAAAAATATAAAGATATGCCTGTACATGAGCAGATATCTCTCCTGAAAGGCACACAAAATAAGTGTAGTGGTCACTTCTAAGAAGGGTGACTAGGGAATTGAAGGGGGTGGGAAAGAACCACTTAGTCTTCAGTGTATAACCTTCAATAGCTTTTGCCTTTTCCCCCCCATGTGCATGTACTATTAGAAATATAAGGTAAGAAAAAAGGTCAAATTTTAGAAACCTCTGTTACGTACATTCTTTAGGAGGTTAGTATTTCTAGGTAAACATCCAGAGAACAGACTGCTTGGATTTCAGGGTGGGGAGGAATCAGATACAAAATTATTCTGGCTTAATTTTTCCAATTTATCCAAATTCTCATGTAGAAACACATATTCCCAATCTGAAAAGTAGTTGAGCTAAATTTTAGCCATGACTACTGCAAAGGTGAAACAGATACCGGTCCATTGCCTACAAAAAGGTAAGATCAATAATTATTGGAAAGGGAAGGGTAATGAACAGATAGACGCTGGGCTCAATAGTCTGCATGCACCTTCTCACTTACTCTTGCTCACAAGGTTGTGAGGCAGGAGTTATCTCCACTGTACAGATGAAGAAACAAACTCCTAGAGAGGAATGAAATTGCCTAGGGTGACATGGCTAGTGACTCTGAGAAAGCAAAGAGAGAACATTCTGTGTTATTTCCCAGAGGTTCACTGATTAGAAAAAATAGGAGATTTTGCGTCTCTTAGAACCAGCTCAGGAAGTGTCTAATGAAATCCAGCAGTGTACAGCCCTTGTGCTACCCAAAGGCATCCTTATGCTTACCATTCTTCCCCATCATGAAGGACGTGAAGTTTACAATTAAGTATCGGTGCCGAACTTCCACGAACTCCAGATCCCCTATCCATAAGATGAAAAGTATCTATTTAGCAGGGTTGTTATGAGGATTCAAACTAAATTATGAGCAGTGCCTGGTAGATCGTGGATGCTTGAAACATGGTGGTCCCTAGCATTGTTACCATGATGAACGGAAACTGTCAGCTTCATGGACAATAGCAGAATTCTGATTCCAGATTATGGAAATATCTGGAAGCAGGATAGTAAAGGTTTTAAGAATGTGAATTCTGTCTGACTTCCCTCAGTTAGCACAATGCCCTCAGGGTCCATCCCTGCTGTCCCAAATGGCAGGATTTTATTATTTCTCATGGCTGAGTAATAGCTGACGGTAAACTATGTATATGTATCTATATAGATATACAGCCCCCTACACACACACACACCACGTCTTCTTTATCCATTCATTCGTTCATGGACACAGGTTGTTTCCACATCTTGGTTATTGAGAATAACTCTGCAATGAACTCTGAAGTGCCGTAAGATAACACTTATATGCGGAATCTTAAAAAGCCAAAATAAAAGACAGAGGGTAGAATAGTGGTTACCAAGGGCTGTGGGGTAGGAAAATTGAAAAGTTGGTCAAAGGGCACAGACCTGCAGTGAGAAGATAACTAAGTTGTGGAGCTCTACTGCACAGCATTGTGATCACAGTCAACAATACTACATTATATACTTCAAAGTTGCTAAGAGACCAGATCATAATTGTTCTCACCACAAAAAAGAAATGGTAATAATGTGACATGATACAGGTGTTAGCTAATGCCATGGGGGCAGTCATACCTCAGTATACAAGTGTATCAAATCAACATGATGTACACCTTAAACTTACACACTGCTATATGTCAATTATATCTCAAATAAAAAGATAAGAACACGAGCCCTGGAGTCAGAAAGACCTCTCTCTGAATCTTGATTCCACAACTTCCTAGCTGTGTGACCCCGAACATGTCATTTGACCCCACTTAGACTTCATTTCCTCTCCTTAGAAAGGGGATGAGTGTTCACAGGCACCATCTCACAGGTTGGTAAGGATTCAATGACGTGTTGCACATGACTGACTTAGTACAATGTCTGGTACCTAATAAGGGATCGATCAATGTTCTGTCCTATTTTTCACTCATACACTTTTCTGTGCTTAGATGTAGATCCCTAGGTTTTGTAACAGGACTCACTGATCCTGGCTTTGAACATCCAAGCACAGAGATACTCATAAAAAAGGAAAAGGAAAAACATATCAAAAGTCATCACCTCTGCTGTCAGAAACTCTGTTTAGTCTTCCACAAATTCCTCTCCATGACCCCCTCTTCCCTCAACCAACCCAAGGGCGATCACATTGCTCCTTAGCCAGGAGTCACAGTACTCTGCCTATACTTCTGAGTCAGCAGATTTGAGGGCCCATGTGGCTCAGTTAGGCTGACTATATAATTTATTGTTCAAACCTAGACACTTCGAGAGTAAAAAGGGTGCTATTAATCATTTCACAGGGACAACAAGAATAAACCAAGGCTGTCCCAACAAAACCAAGACAAAAGTAACTCTGTGCTAAATGGAACGAGAAGGAGCTTTGGTTAGATGAAGTCCTTGTGCATAGTAGGTATTTAGCAAATGATAAGTATAATTTTTGTGTACTTCTATTCCCTAATAAATCATGAGCCTCTTGGAGCAGAGAGACTAGGTTTTAATTACTCTTCCACCTCCCTAGAACCTTACTTACATGAAGCCTGGAACACAAGAGGTGCTTGTTGAACTGTCAACCAAGTGACAACTGTTACCACCTCCAGGGAAGGAGTCCCACTGGATGGAGGACAGCAAAGAGCGTAACAGTGCATGCCACCATGGACAACAGTCCCAGGAGATCAATCACAGTTTGAGGTTGCTAAGAAAGAAATGACTCACACCACGCACGTAGGGAAGAGGGGGCAGGATCAGCTTCAATGGTGAGCATCCACCCCTCGTGGCCAGCAGGTCTTGGCCCACAGGGAGACAGTCTGCACCCACCACTCTCCTGCTGCAAGCAAAGAAATAGAATTTCTCAAATTTATTCAGGGTAAACACAGCTTTGCAAATTACCCACTTTGCCCCATCCAGATGGCTGTTAGAAATGCTGGCCAAATTTATCGGGGGCATTTATTTAGGTGCCAATTTGAGTTCAAATCCCTGCTCTCTTTATTTGTGTGCAAATAAATGGAAATAGACTTTGAGAATTTGAAAGCAAAATTTTAACACTGGCTGGTATATAAACAGTCAATAGCCAAACTGTTCTCAGTGTTCACTATCTTTGTTAGCATTTTCAGATGTAAAACAGGGTTGATAAGTCCTATGTGTAATGAGCACCAAGGTCAATGCTTCCTGTACCAAGATGATGTGCAGTTCATTTAAATGCCTTCATCTGGAGCTTGAAATACTTTGATATCCTCATCAATACGTGAAGGCAACTTTAAACCCATGATAAAGTGCTAGGTTTTGCCATACTCCAATCCAAAAGATTTACCATGAAATTTGGGACCATTCTGATTGAGTTGCTAGCTAAGCACAGTTGAATAACTCAAGGAACAATACAAACCTAAAAATTTGGTTGAGCTTCCTGATGACTAACAAACATCAAATTTTACTTTCTGAGGCAGAGGCATGGAATAAAGATATCTCAAGTTGTCAACAAATGGAACTACCAAAGCAGATCCAGCCTGAACTGTGAAAGGTGCACATTTAGAGCCTCCCACACACAGCCAAGTTGGCTCTTTCGATGATGCCCATCCTCACCCAGTGAATAAACATACAGTCCTAGCCCCTCCTAGATCAATGGATATATACTATTTATTTATTCAACAAATGTTTCTTGAGTACCTACTGTATACACCGAAATAGAAACTGGCAGAAGACTCTTCTCTTAGAGGGATTACATTTTTGTGTGAGAGACACCAAACAAATAAACAAATGGGTAATTAGATATTATGATAAATGGTACAACAGGAATACTGGGAAGATATAGTAGAGAATAATGGATTTGGTGGGGGAAACATAGTCCTTTCCACCTCTTCATTATGCTTAATATGTTTTATGAATATTTTCTCCAAGCATTTGGCTTGCCTATACATTTTCTTAATGGTATCTTTCGATAAAAAAAGTCTTACTCTAATTAAGTCTACTTGACCAAGATATTTGCTTATATATCTATTTCTTTCTGTGTCCTCTATAAAAAACATTGCCTACTCCCAGACTGCAAAGATATTCACTTATGTTTCCTTCTACAAGCTTTGTAATTTAAGCATTATACTTAAATTTATGAGCCATCTTGAATTATACTCTTTGTATGGTATGAGGTAGGAGTTAAGAGAGGTTTTTTTTTTCTATATGGTTATTCAGTTGTTTCAGGACCATTTGTTGAAAAGACTTCATTTTTCCAACTGGACTACTTTGACACACTGCTAAAAATCAATTGAATGTAGAAGTTTAGGTTTAATTCTAGAATCCTTACTCTGTTGCATTGATATATTTTTCTATCTATATGGTAGTACCACACTGTTTTAATTACGGAAACTTTATAGCAATACTTGAATTCATGCATATAAGTTTACTAACTTTGTCTTTTGTTTTCAAGACTTGGCTATTTTATACCTCAACACAATAAAAGACATTATGAAAAGCCCACAGCTAACATCATAGTCAATTGGGAAAATGTGAAACCTTTCCCTCTAAGATCTGGTACAAGGCAAAGGGGCCCACACTTGTCACTTCTATTCAAAATAGTACGTGGAGTCCTAGCCAGACCAATTAAACAAGAAAAAAGAAATAAAGGCATCCAAATAGGAAAAGGGAAGTAAAATTATCTCTGTTTGAAGATAACAGAGAAATAAAATTATCTCTATTTGAAGAAAACCCTAAACATTCAATAACAACAACAACAAAAAATCTATTAGAACTAAAAATGAATTCAATAAGGTTGTAGGATACAAGATCAACATACAAAAACAGTGGTATTTTTACATACAAACAATGAACTATGTGAAAAGAAATTTAAGAAAATAATCTCATTCACAATAGCAATGAAACAAATTAAATATTTAGGTGTAAACCTAAACAAAGAGGTGAAAGAGTTGTACACCAAAAATTATAAAACATCAATAAAGAAAATTAATGGAGACACAGATAAATGGAAAGACAACCAGTGTCTGTACTACTCAAAGAGATCTATAGATTCAGTGCAAACCCTATCAAAATTCCAATGGCATTTTTCAGATTAAAAAATCCTAAAATTCATATGGAACTGCAAAAGGCTCCAAATCGCCAAAGCAATCTTGAGCAAGAACAAAGCTGGAGGCATCACAATTCCTGATTTCAAAATATATTACAAAGCAACTGTAATCAAAACAGTATGATACTGGCATAAGAAACAGACACATAGCAATGGAAGAGAACAGAGAGCCCAGAAATAAATCCACACTTTTACAGTCAACTGATCTTCAACAAGGGTGCCAAGAACACACAGCAGGAAAAGAGTCTCTTCAATAAATGATTTGGGGGGGGGGGAGGTGCCAAGATGGCAGAGTAGAGAGACTCACAGCTCGCTGTCTCTGACAAATACGCCAAGAATTTTATGTACAAACCCACTGAATCGCACAGGACACCTACTGAACTCTGGCAGAGTGTCTCTTACTTTGAAATACAGGAGGATTCTCACAAAATCTGACAAACAACAAGTTCATACTATATAGCACAGAGAACTATATTCAATGTCTTGTAGTAACTTATGGTGAAAAAGAATATGAAAATGAATATATGTATATTCATGTATGACCAAAGCATTATGCTGTACACCAGAAACTGACACAACATTGTAAACTGACCATATATATATATATATACACACACACGTATATACAGATATATATATACACATATATATATATATATAATTGATTTGGTGAAAAATGGATATTCATCTGCAGAAGAATGAAACTGGACCTGTATCTCACATCATATACAAAAGTCAACTCATAAAGAATTAAAAACTTAAACATAAGACCTGAAACTGTAAAACTATAAGAAGAAAACATAAGGAAAAAGCTTCTTCACATTTGATCTAGGCAATGATTTTTTGGATATCATCTCAAAATACGGGCAACAAAAGCATAAATAGACAAGTGGGATTACATTAAACTAAAAAGTTTTACCACAGCAAAGGTAACATCCCACAGAGTGAAGAGACAACCTACATAATGTTTGAAAATCATGTATCAAGTAAAAAAGGGGTTAATATTCAAAATATTTAAGTAAGTCATAAAATTCAAGAGCAAGAAAACAAATAACCTCACTAAAAATGGGCAAGGACCTGAACAGACATTTTTCAAAAGAAGACACTCAAATGGCCAACAGGTATATGAAAAGTTGTTCAGCATCATTAACCATCAGGGAAATGCAAATCAAAACCACAATGAGAAATCACTTCACACTTGTTAGAATGGTTATTATCAAAAAACAAAAGACAGTTAAGTGTTGGTGAGGATGTGGAGAAAAGGGAACCATTGTGCACCGTTGGTGGAAATGTAAATTGGTTCAGCCACTACAGAAAACAGGATGGAGGTTCTTCAAAAAATTAAAAATAAAAGCACCACATGATCCAGCAATCCCACTTCTGGGTATATATCCAAAGGAATTAAAATCTGTATCTCAAAGAGATACCTGCATTTCTTGTTCATTGTAGCATGATTCACAATAACCAAGATATGGAAACTACCTAACTGTCCACTGCAAGATGAATGGAGAATGAAAATGTGGTATGTACGTACCATAGAATGTCATTTAGCCTTACAAAAGAAGGAAAACCTGCCATTTACAACAACATGGATGAACCTGGAGGATAATATGCCAAGTGAAACAAGCCAGATACACAAAAACAAATATTGTATGGACCCAGCTATATGTGGAATCTACAACAGTCAAATTGATAGAAACAGAGAATAAAATGATAGTTGCCAAGAGTAAGGGCTGGAAGTGGGGAATGGGGAGATGTTGGCCAAGTAAAAAGCTTCAGTTATGCAAGATGAATAAATTATGGAGATCTAACGTACGGCAATGTGAATATAGTCAACAGTACTGTATTGTATACTTGAAATTTGCTAAGAAGGAAGATCTTAAGTGTTCTTATTATTAAAGAAAAGAAAGAGAAGAAGGAAGGGAGGGAGGGAAGAAGAAAAAGAAAGAAAAGAATGAAGAGGTTAACTATGTGAGGTAATATGTTAATCAGCTTGATTTTGGCTATTATTTCACAATATATGATGTATACCAAGATATCAAGTCATACACTTTGAATATATATAATTTTTACTAGTCAATTATAACTCAGTAAAAATGGGGGAAATTTTTAGAAACAGGTTGTTAATTTTTACAAAAGAACCTTCTAGGATATTTATTTTATTATATGAAATATAGCAATTAATTTGGGAAGAATGAACATCTTAATAATATCTAGTCTTCATCCAGCAATTTTGTGCTTTTCAGTATGGAGATCACATATGTCTGTTATTTTTTTCCTAAATCATGTTGTCTTTGATGTTACTGTAAACAGAATTGTTAGCTTAAATTTTTTCCCAAAGGTTTTGTGCCCCTATAAATATATACTATTGGTTTTTGTAAACTGAGTCATGTCAACTTGGTAGATTCACTTATTAGTTTGAATAATTATTTTGTAGAGTCCTTAGCATTTTCTACATAAACAATCACGCAAATACAGATGCTTTAAAATTTTCCTTTCCCATAAGGATGCCTTTATTTTACCTTATTGCACTTGCTAGTATCTCCAGAACAATGTTTAGTGGAAGCGGTGAGACTAGGCATCTTTGCCTAATTTTAAATTTAGGAGAAAGTGTTTGTATTTCATCGATAAATATCATGAGAACTTTATCATGCAGAGGAAGTTTCCTTCTATTTCCAGTCTGCTGAGGTTTTGTTGTTGTTGTTGTTTATCATGAACAAGTGTTGGATTTTGTCAAAATCTTCTTACTCTATTGAAATGATCATACTTTTTTCCCTTTAATCTTTTAATATATTGCTGGTTTCAACTTAATATTTTGTTAAGGACTTTGGCATCTACATACACAAAGTATATTGATTTGTCATTCTCTTCAAAGCAATCATTTTATAAGGTTTCGGTATCAAGGTTTTCCTGCTTCACAGAAAAATGTATGAAGTGTACCTCTTCTGTTTTCTAAACAGTTTATGTATGATTAGTGGCATTTCTCCTTTAAATATTTTATTCAATTCACCAGTGAAAATTCACCAGCATCAACTCAAACTCAAAAGTTATCTGATATCCTTCACTGTCAGTGCAAATTGATGCCTTCCATCCCTTAAGGTCTCTGGAAGAGAGAGCCAAAGATCCAGAATATTCATTTTAAAAGCTGTTCCAGCTGTTTTAAACAGCTGCTTGTCAATTCCTGTCTAAGATTTAAAGCAGGATGTGAAAATAAAAATAAGGGGATAAACAGATTGGTTTTGTGATGAAAATGTTCCTGTGAAGTAGTGATTTATCAGAGATCTTTCATCTCTGTCAAAAAACAAACATTTTCAAAATCACATTGGCCCATGGTAACCTAAGTGTGACCCACCACCTTTGCCGTTTACACAGATTCCATTGTTTGTGCAGTCTTGCCTCTGTATGTGGCTGAGGCTTACAATTTGCTCAAAAGGTCTCAGAGAATTTATACATCAATTAATTGTACTGCAGACTTGTTCCTTACCCGTTCCTCATTTAGTCAGAATGGCTCAGCCTTTCCAGGAGTTCTGATGCACCCAGAATTAGGTCCTGCTGATGGATTAGAATATGCTCATCAGTTCCTCTCTTCCCTGCTGGTGGGCTGTAGGAAATACTAGACACCAACTACTGCCAACACTATTGATATTACAGCTGAGTATTAGGATATAAACTTTCAAATTATACATGCCAGTTTTCACGAATAGACTTAAAATGGGATCAGTGTGATCAGGATAAATGGCAAAACCCGAGCACAAAGAATTCCGTTTCTTTTATACGGTTTGGCATCAAAATGCAGTGCCTTCAGGAACCTTTTTTTTTTTTTAACTACCATGAAGTTAATATTACAACTCACCCCACTCTCTGTGATAGCTTCCTCTGCAATTGGCTCTGGCCTGGAGTCTGGAAGTTTAGGAGTATCAGAGCAATGGCAATCATTTTTTGATGAAAGCTTCCACCTTCAACAAAACTAGCAAATTTGTTTTCCCCCTGTGAGATTTTTTCCCCCACAGGTTCTTCATAATAATTATGACAGCAGTGACTATAAAAAAGTCATATTTTAAAACACTGAAGTTTATATCTTATGTAAGATACACTAATTTCTACGTTTTTTTTTAGTGTAATTAAAACAGGTAATATAGGCATGTGGTTAAAAGAAAAAAAAGTATCACAAAAGGGCATATTTTGAAAAGTGGGTCTCCTCCCATACTAGACTTTCCAGTGGCCACAATTTCCTATTGCAATAAGGAAGAACAAATCTGACTCCATATTAGATCTGTTCCTTTGGCTCTAACCCTGTGCTTAGTCATGCTGGTTCTGCACCTTTTATAAAAGAATGTCGCCTATAGCCTGAAATATACATGATAGCCCATTATCAAGGCTCTGCCCTTAAAGTGTATAACGCTTTTCTATTCATATAGAGATAAAAAGTTGCAGAACAGAGAATAACATTTGCCTTGTTGGAAGTTTATAGGAACATCATGACCTGACCTAGGTGGACAGCTGCAAGAACAAAGAATTCCGGCATCAAGAAATTTGCACCAATCAACCACACTCTTTTAGTATAAAAGGAGCCTGAATTCTGACTTGGGGAAGATGGTTCTCCAGGACATTAGTTCTCCATCTTTTCGGTCTGCTGGCTTTCTGAACAGAGTTGTTATTCCTTGCCCCAACACCTCATCTCCTGATTTATTGGTCTGTTGTGTGGCGAGCAGAATGAGTTTGGACTTGGTAACACTATGTCTCCTTCCAGTAATCTGGCATTGATATACAAATATGTACATATGCATCCTTTTAAATCATAAGTGAGAACATACTGTACAAACTATCCTGTACCTTGTTTCTTTTCACTGAGTAACACCCAGACAAGACTTACATTATCACCTAAGTCCAATTTCCTCATCTCTTCTCTAGACTTCTGCAGTAGCATGTTTAATTGAAATTGAGATAACTGAAGATTCCATGCAGTTGTAAGAAATATAGAGAGACTGCTTGTTTGCTTTGCCCAGTTTACCCAAATGGCAACATTTTACAAAACTATAGTAAAACAGCACAACAGCACAACAAGGAAACTGACATTACTATAATCCACCAATCTTACTCCAATTTCCCCAGTTTTACTGGTTCCCATTTGTGTGTGTTGTATTTAGTTGTATACTTTCTTCCCCCTCTATATAGGTTTTGCGTCCATCACAAAAGTCAAAATACTGAACAGTTCCAACAACACGAAGACCTCTCTTGTTGCCATTTTATAACCATGCCCACTTCCCTCCTGCTGCCCCTCGCCTATCCCTAACTCCTGGCAACCATTCAACTGTCCTCCATTTCTAAAATTTTGTCATTTCAAAAATGCTTTATAAATGGAATCATGCTTTTTAAAAACTTTTTTGGGATTGGCTTTTTTTTTGGTCTGCATAATTTCCTGGGGGTTCATCCAAGTTGTTTTGTGTTTCAATAGTCTATTCCTTTCTATTGCTGAGTAGTATTTCATGGTATGGATATGCCACAGTTTCTTAAACCATTCACTTGTTTCAGGACATCTTAGTTGTACCTTATTTTTCCCTATTAAGATGCTATGAACATTTGTGCACCGGTTTTTGTGTGAATACAAACTTCCATTTCTCTGGGATAAATGACCAAGTGTGCTCTCTGTAGGCTATATGATAACTGTGTGTTTAGTTCTGAAAGATTCTGAGAAACTAGTTTCCAAAGTGGCTGTACCATTTTGCATTCACAGAGCAATGTAGGAGTGATCCAGTTTCTCCACATCCTCACTATCATTTGGTGTTGTCACTGTTTTTTATTTTAGCTATTCTGATAGATACGTAGTGATGTTTTATTTTGGTTTTAATTTGTATTTCCCTGATGGCTAATGATGTTGAACATCTTTTCATGTGCTGATTTGACATCTGTGTATCCATTTTGGTGAAATGTCTCTTCATCATGCCTCTTCATCATTTTATAATTGGATTTTTAGGGGTTTTTTACTGTTGAGCCTTGATAGCTCTTTCTATATTCTTGATACTAGTCCTTTGTCAGAAATGTTATTTACAAATATTTCCTCCCACCCCATAATCTTTCATCCTCTTCACATGGACTTTCACAGAACAAGTTTTTAATTTTGATGAGGTTATTAAAGTTTTCTGTTTTCCCTTTTATGGATCACTTTTGGTGTCAAGTCTAAGAACTCTTTACCTAGCCCTAGTTCCTAAAGATTGTCTCCTACATTTTTTTCTAAAGTTTTTATAGTATTATGTTTTACATTTAAGCCTGTGATCCATTTTGTGTTCATTTTTGTATAAAGTATGAGATTTAAGTGAAAGTGTGTGTTGTGGTTGTTTTCTGCCTGTGGATGTTCGGTTGCTCCAGCATTACCTGTTGAGAAGGCCAACCCTCCACTGAATGACTCGTGTACATTTGTTAAAAACAATTGAGCACATTTGTGAGGATCCATCTCTGGATTCTTTATTCTATTCCATTGACCAATGTGTCTATCCCTCCACCAATATACACTGTCTTGATTACTGTAGCTATAGCCTTATTAGCGGGTAGAGTCTTTCCATTTTATTCTTCGTCAATATTATCTATCCGAGAGCCTTTCCCTTTCCATACACTTGAAAACATGCACATTCTGTTGACGTTGGGTGGAATCTTCCATATATGTTAATTCAATCCTATTGGTTGATAGCATGGCTCAAATCTTTTATATCTTTGTTGATTTTCTGTGTAGTAGTTCTGTCAGTTGCTGAAAGGGGAGGTTTTAAAATTCCCAATTATAATTGTGGATTTGCCTATTTCTATTTGCAACTCCATCAGTTTTGTTTCATATGTTTTGAGACTCTGATTTGGGGAATGCACACTTTTAGGACTGTAATATCTTCCTGACTGATTGTTCCCATTATATAATGGCCCTCTTTGCAGTGATTTTTTAAAAATCAGAAGTCTGTTTTGTCACAGATATTACTATAAGCACATCTGCTTTTTCCATCATTTTATTTTCAACTTATTTATGCCATTGAATTTACTTATGACACTGAAAAATAGTGCTTAGAAGGAATTTTAAGCCACTAAATGCTTACATTAGAAATAAGCACAGGTCTCAAATCAATAAGCTAAGTTCCTACCTCAAGAAACTAGAAAAAACATTGAAGTTTTGGTAAGGGGTATATATCTGGGTCATGTTTTTTATTTATGTGTCTAATCTTTGTCTTTCAATTGCTGTATTTACATCCTTTATATTTCATGTAATTATGGATATATTAGCACTTGAATTTCTTGTTTTATTCATTTAGTCCCTCTGGTTCCCATTCCTCTGTTCCTTTTCTTGCCTTCCTATGGGCTGCTTAGACATTTTTTTACTGTCCCATCTTGATTCATTTACAGTGTTTTAGAGTCTCTTTATGTTAGTGTTCATAGTAGTTGCTTGGTGTATTACAATGTAAATCTGTGCCTTTTAACAGTTTACTGGTATCAACTTTTTTACCATTTCAAGTGGGGAAACCTCACTTCCAGTTAGGTCTCTTTACACTCCCCACTTTTAAATACCATTGTTTTGAGTATTAGATGGTGTTAGATTTGATTTAATCACTAATAATGATTCATAACACTCATGAGGAAATGGGTAATTTATTATATGTACCAATATTTCTGCTCTTTCCATTGTTCCTTCTTCCTTCCTGATGCTACAAATTTCATTCTTTTACCATTACCTTCCTGTTTGAATAAATTCCTTTAGCCAATATTTAATGGTATGTCTGCTGGTGAAAAATTCTTTTAGTTTTCCTGTGCCTATAAATGCTTTTATTTTCTCTTCATTCCTGAAGGATAGTTTCATCTGATATAGAATTTGAACTTGCTGTTGACAATTCTTTCAGCATTTGAAAAATGCTGTGTCACTCCTGGCCTCTGTGTTTTCAAATGAGAAATACATTTCTGAATTGGTGTGCCCTTATAGGTAACATGTCACTTCTCTCAGCTTGCTTTGGAGATTTTTTTTCTTTGTCTTTTATTTTTCAAATGTTTAATTATGATGTGTCTTAGCATCTTTCTTTGGTTTTCTTATTTATGGTTCACTCAGTTTCTTGGGTCTGTAGCTTTGTGTCTTTTGCCAAGTTAGAACTTTATTATTCCTTCAAACACTCTTTCAGCCTATCTCTTATCCTTCTGAGGCACTGATTATGCAAATATCAGAATATTTTATTATGCCATAGGTCCCTTAAGCTCTGTTTCCTTTCAGTCTATTTTCTCTGTTGCTCAAAATGGGTGGCTTCTAGGATTCTGTCCTCAAGTTTATGTCCTCTGTCACCTCCAGTCTACTATTAAGCCTGTTCAGCAAGTTATTTATTTCAGTTGTTATAATTTTCAGTTCTATAATTTCCATTGGGTTCTTTTTTATGACTTCTATTTTTTGTGCTGAGATTTTCTTTTTTTTTTTCATTTGTTTCAAGAGAATCCGTAATTGATTGCAGAAGCATTTTTATGATAGCTGCTTTGAAATCCTTGTCAGATAATTCCAACATCTGATTCATCTCTGTGTTGGCATCAGTGGATTGTTTTTCCTCATTCAAGTTGTACTTTTTCTGGTTCTTGTTATGATGGGTGGTTTTCAAGTTATCTTGGACATTTTGTTCATTATTTTAGGATGCTAAGAACTATGTGATTCTTTTATTTCAGCAGGCATTCACCCTGTTTTAGTTTTGCATGCAGGTCTTGACCTAATTTTGTGGGTGGTGGTTCCAATGGCAGTTTGTTTTCAGAGACTTTGTAGTATTTTTTTGGTCTGCTTCATTTATTTGGTTCACTGGGGCTCCCTGTGTTTCCTGCTACTGATGACTGGTGGTGTGGGGAAAGAGGTATCATAAGGTGTTCTCCATGGGGGAGAGAAGGGTGTGTTGAGATCTCCTTATTGATGCCCCTGTCGATGAAAATAATCAACAAACAATCAATAGTAAGAATAGAAAGGAGTTTTATTTGAGCCAAATTGAGAATTAGCCCAGAAGCCTGCTTCCCAGCTTACTCTGAGAAACTGCTCTGGAGAAACAGAGTTTTCAGCACAGCTTCATATCTTGTCAGAACAAAGGACATTAAACAAGTCAGGATTACTTTCTTCAAGGTTTGAAAAAAAAAAATACAGACCAGCACGTGTATGTACAACATGTACAGTGTGGTCTTGGCACCTGGGAAGGGAGTCTTATCATCAAAGGAGGATCAGCACTGGCATCCCAGGAAGAGGGGCATTTAATCTTTATTTTTAACATGGATATTCTTTACTTCTGGTCCATGTGCCCTTTTCTTTATTAATTAAAGCAGATGTACAAGGTATGTTTGATAGGCCACAAAAAGGCTATTTTAATTAGCATAAAATTCAAGTTAACTCATGTAAAAGCCAGAATGACTTCCCTATATCTCAATATGTGAACATTTCTTTTATCACCCCCAACTGCTCTGGTGTCTCTGGGTAGGGAGAATACATTTTTAACTATGAAGATAAAGAGGTTTCCAAGATCTGGCCATCTGTTGTTGACTGGGTTCGTTTTCCACTTCCTCCCGCCTGCTCTGGTGTCTGTCAGCAGGAGAGGAGAGTCTCTGGGGCATTAGGATAAAGGTTCCCTGACTGGGCCTCTATCAGTACTTATAAAAGTGTTTATTTTAGTTTTAACACTTCAATTGATGTATAATTTACGTAATACAAAAATTATCTGTTATAAGCATTAAAAAAATGACATTTTGTAAAGTTATAGAGTTTTAGAACGTTTCCATCACCCCAAACAGTTTGCTCCTTTATGTCTACAATTAATCCACATTCCCACCTCCAGCCCTCGACAACCACTGATTTGCTTCAGGTCTCTGTAAATACGTCTTGGCATTTTAATAAAAGGAATCATACAAAATGTAGGGGGTTTTGTGCATGGCTTCTTCCGCTTATCACAATGTTTTTCAGGCTCAGCTATGTTGCTGCATATACCAACTGCTCATTCTTTTTAATTGCAAATAATAGTGCACTGAACAGACATGCCACGTTTTATGTACTATGTATGTGTTGATGGTCATTTGGATTATTTTCAGTTTCTGGGCATTATGAATAATGTTGGTATGAACATTTGAACACATATGTTTGTGTGGGCACATGTTTTCATGTGTCTCTGGCATATTTCTAGGCATGAATTGCAGAGTCACATGTTAAGAAATTGATGAGCTGATTCTAAAGGGATCACACCATTTTCACATCCTCACCACCAAGTATGAGGATTCCAGTTTCTCTGTTTGATGAGTTATTTCTATCATACCATATTTTAATCATTTAAACATCATTTAAGTTCTTTGAACATATTTATAACCGTGGCTTTGAAGTCTTTTGTGCTAAATCCTACATCTTAGCCAACTCAGAGTCAGCCTGTTTAACTGCTTTTTTCCTGAGTACAGGTCACACTTTGCCGTTTCTTTGAATGTCATAATTTTTTGTCAAAAACTGGAAATTTTCAACAAAATTGTAGGAACTCCAGGGATTGTTGTTGACTGTGTTTTGTTAGGTAGGTAGGTAGGTAGGTAGGTAATGGACTTTCTATATTCATTGTGTAAAGCCTGTTGTCTCTAAAGCATGTAGTCACTAATGTCTTTGCTCAGGTTAAAAAAAGTTGTTTTCAGTTTTGAGGCCTGTCTTCTTAGGGTCAGCATATCTTTGTAAGCAGCCAATGACTGGTTAGAGGTTGTGCTCAGAATCCATGAGTCTGAAAGTCTTCCATTTCTTGCTGATGCATCTCCATGCGGGTTGAAAGTTACCTCAAAGTTCAGACAGTTCACAAGTATGTCCCAGCTTCTACTGGCTACCAGGCCCTCTCATGCCTCCTCTGTCCCAGGCAAGGCCTCACATTTAATCAGGGACTTAAGGAGAGCGAGGACTCTCTCTGCTCTCTTGGCCTTCACGCAGCTCTGTGCATGTGCACAGCCTTCTAGACTGCCAGATACAAGGGAGCTTATCAAGGCTCACCATGGTTGTCCCATTTCCCAGACTGTCCAGTTAAGTTAAAGGCTAGTCTGTCAATCTGTTGCTTGCTGACCAGGATCGTATCAGGCAAGCTGTGATGCTGTCCTTCCCCCATTCATTTGTCACCAAGATCACCCCTGTTTCCTACAATTCCCAGGAACATGAGGTTTCTCTACTGTCCCCTGGGCCAATGTAGCCACCTCTGGCAGCGAAATTGTTGGTTTTACAGCTGATAGATGGAGGGGAGACAGAAGCAGCCCCAGACTATAAAAATGTCAAATTCCTATGGTTCTGACCTGAGGTTCAATAGTTTTTCTTAAATAAACAATTCTCAATGTATTATATGCCCTTTGTCGACTTCCACGGTCCAGAGATGGGTGTCTTGTCAGTTTGGGCCAGGTCTATAATTGCTTTTAGGTAAGAATATTTGCCGATCTCCTCCGACTATAACTCACTATAGCCTTTAATGCTTCTCCTTGCTGTCCTTTTTTTTTTTTTTAATTGAGGCCTAGTTGATTTATAGTGTGTTGGTTTCTGGTGTATGGCATAGTGATTCAGTTATATATATATATTTATATGTATATATATATATAAATACATATATCTTCTTTTTCATTATAGGTTATTACAAGGTACTGAATACAGTTCCCTGTGCTATACAGTAGGTCCATGTTGTTTATCTATTCTACGTATAGTAGTGTATATCTGCAAATCCCTTGCTGCCTTTCTTGCACTGCTACATTTCAATCCTCAGGAAGCAGCCAGATCATAACCCTTCCCTAGTTAAGACACATCACAGGTGTCCCAGCACACTAAAAATAAAACCCCAACTCCTTAATGTGGCCTACACAGTCCTATATCTGACCCCTGCTAGTCCCTCCAATCTCCTCCTCTCCTCTCACTGCCGCCACCCAGTCAGTCCACTGCACCTGAGCCTCAGTTCCCTTCTCTCCATCCAGTAACATACGTGCTCTCCCCTGCTCTGTGTGCTCGTACTTGCCGTTCCCCTGCCTGAAATGCAGAGCGACTGACTACTTCTCGTCCCTTAGACCTCACCTCCTTGGAGAGAGAGGCCCTCCCAGTCCACCCAAGCTGAAACACCCCCTCCAATCCTAGAGCTCCATTTCACTCTGCTCGCTGCACTCACTGTAGGCAGAACTGACAGCACTGGGGCCAGTTTATTGTCCATGACGAAACTTCCCGCTTCAGGCTCCATGAGGGCAGTGCATTCGTATTCCTTAGCACCTAGCACGGTGGCTGAAACACAATAGGTGACTGGTGGGGACTTTTAATATATAAATAAATTTAAAAATATGTTGTATATCTTTCCATATTTGTTACCATTTTTGTAATGGCTGCATATTTTCCCATTGTAAAATATACTATCATTCATTTCCTCAAACATCTTATCATTGTAAGAACTCAGTGTCAAATAAGAGTTCCAGGAATGGACCTTGGAATCACAGACTTGGGTTCAAACCCTGGATTAACTACTTACATCCTATGTAGTTTGATACCGGTCCTTAATCTCTCTGTGCCTAACCCAGTTTCCTATCTGAAATAATAGTGTCTGCCTCACAGAGTTGCAGTGAGTATTAAATAACAGAATGTAAGAGGCTCGGGATCAGGCCATGCTCCTAGGAAATGGAAGTGAAATTGCTTTATTCTGCTTTTACCTGAAGTGGCAAAGTTGCTGCCCAGTGCTTTCCCTTTCCGGGCAGTCCTTTACCATTAGGACAGAACGCAGCCCAAAGAGACTAACTGACCCTCTCTCTTCTTCCTCATTTGACCTCCCCTTTGCACAGACTCTGATGGAGTTTGGGGCCCCTGCACTCTATCTGTGAGCAATGGCAAATGCCGGGTGAAGAGGGTGAGGCTAAGGACGCACCCAAGCCCATCAGCTGAATACGCGGCAAAACGGAGACTGAAAAGTACCTTCAGCTCCTCCTGCCGGAACCAGAGGATTGGGGAACTCTTGGGACCCCAGAAAATCATGAAATAAAGTGAGAGGAAGTGGTCTGACTGTAAACTGTCCATGTTTAAAGTCAACCACACTCCAGCTACCACTGTCACTTGTGTCTCTGATAGTTATAACCTTGGTCTTAAATTGGGGAAAATGTGAAGCAACAGTGGACTCGCTCACTTACCAGGAAAAAAAGAAGCATGTTCTCTGGACTCTGAAAATGTCTATTCTTGGGTTCTGCCCATAATGAAAACTTTATTGAAAAACTGACACCAAATAGGAGATCACTGTTGTATATGTGACAAAATTAAACATAATTACATTATCTTGATAGAGTAACTAAAATTACCAAACTGATAAGGCTTTCTGCAATATAACCGAGATTCAAGAAGTCATGGTGATCATCAGTGTTGCTTTCTTCTAAATGAACACCCTTCTGTTGTTACTGAGTCCAAACTCATTCTGCTTGTCTCACAACAGGCCAATAAATCAGGAGATGAGGTGCTGGGGCAAGGAATAACAACTCTATTCAGAAAGCCAGCAGACTGAGAAGATGGGGGAGTGATGTCCTAGAGAACCATCTTCCCCAAGTGAGAATTCAGGTTCCTTTTATACTAAAAAGGGGAGGGGGTGTGGTTGGTTGTTGCAAACTTCTTGGTGTCAGAATCCTTTGTTCTCACAGTTGTGCACCTAGGTCAGGTCATGGTGTCCCTGTAAACCTCCAACAAGACATATGTTATTTTCTATTCTACAACTTTTTATCTCTATATGAATGGAAAAGTGTTATACCCTTAAAGGTCAGAGCCTTGAGAATGGGCAATCCTGTGTATTTCAGGCTCTAGGCAACATCCTTTTACAAAAGGTGCAGAACCAGCATGACTAAGCACAGGAAACTGAGCACAGGGTTAGAGCCAAATGAAGAGATCTAATATGGAGTCAGATGTGTTCTTCCCTACTACACTGTGAGCCTGGTCTTTCCTTCTGTGGGTTGGCACAACTCTGCTGAACAACTGACACAAAGAACTACTGTCTGAGCACAGCTGAAAATCATGGCAATCTTGTAGCAACCTGGACCTTTTACATCCATAAAATAAGAATCTGGACTCTGAACTAGCCATTTCTTTTTATGTTTTTCCCTTTCCTCTTCCAAGGATTAATATAGTAAAGCTCTAGCCACAGATATGTTGATTCTTTTGCAAGCCCAGCCCATCCATATCTCTCACTTACATTCTAAATATATGTTTCATATCCAGATGGGAGGAGGGATGAAAGGGATAGAGACAAAGAAATGTTTATTTGATTTACATCTTATCTTGCAGAAAATTGACACTGCTGGAAAATGAAATTCTATACCTCAGGTTTATCTTAACCAAAATCTTAGAAAAAACAGAAAACAGAGGTCTATTTTATATGTGGTAATATTGTTCATAGAAGGTTAACTCCAGATAACAAAATCTTAATAAATCTGGCTTGCTGTCATGTAACCCAGATGTGGTAGGGTCTCTCCTTTTTGACAGAAAAGGCATCCTTGCCAACCTAGGGCAGCACCAGGGGACTCAGTTTGATTGTGTATTGTACCTTTGTGATGTCTTCTCCTGCAGGTCATAGAGGCTCCCTCTAACAGTCCAATTGTCAGGGGGCTGCCTTTCCAGCTCCATCTTATTCTGGGCAATATCAACACAAACTGTACCATTTACAGACCTATGACATCCCTTCCCTCCAACCTCAGCACAGCACACTCCAAATTACAAGGGGAGAAAAAAAAATTCTTTACTGAAGAGGGAAAGAAAGCCAGAGTAAATGGAAGTCATGGTCTTTTTTAACCTAATCACAGAAGTGACCTCCAGTCACTTTTGTCATATTCTGTTTATTAGAAGTGAGTCACTAGCTCCAGCCCACACTTAAGTGGATACAATGACACGAGAAAGCGGATACTAACTAGAATGTGGGGATCACTGGGAGCCATTTAGAGACTGCCTACTACATCTGATATTCAATGAAAGGGTTCCTGAAACCCACTGAGAGAAGGATGATCTTTTCAATATATAGTACTTGGTCAATTGCATGTTCGTATGGAAAATTAACCATGACCTTAGAATTGTATACAAAAAGTATCTTGAGATAGATAGTAGACCTAAATATAAAAGGTAAAACAATAAAACTCCTATAATTAAGGGTCAGAAAATGCTTCCTTTGGGCATATATCCAGAAGGAACCCTACTTCAGGATGACACCTGCACCCCAATGTTCATAGCAGCACTATTTACAATAGCCAAGACATGGAGACAGCCTAAATGTCCATCAACAGATGACTGGATGAAGAAGATGTGGTATATTTATACAATGGAATACTACTCAGCCATAAAAACTGACAATATAATGCCATTTGCAGCAACATGGATGCTCCTGGAGAATGTCATTCTAAGTGAAATAAGTCAGAAAGAGAAAGAAAAATACCATATGGGATCACTCATATGTTGAATCTAAAAAAAAAAAACCAAAGCATAAATACAAAACAGAAATAGACTCACAGACATAGAATACAAACTTGTGGTTGCCAAGGGGGCAGGGCGTGGGAAGAGATAGACTGGGATTTCAAAATTGTAGTATAGATAAAGAAGATTATACTGTATAGCTTGGGGAAATATACACAAGATTTTTTGGTAGCTTACAGAGAAAAAAATGTGACAATGAGTGTGTATATGTCCATGAATGACTGAAAAATTGTGCTGAACACTGGAATTTGACACAACATTGTAAAATGATTATAAATCAATAAAAAATTTAAAAAAAAAGAAAATGCTTCCTTGACCCTGGGTTAGACAACAATTTCTTAAACAGAGCATAAAAAGTACTAACTACAGATGAAAAGATTGATAAAGTGGACTTCACTACAATTATGAACTTATTAATGAGTTTAATTAAAATATTAAAAATAATATATTAGCTTAATTAGCACTAGCTGCTAAAGCAAACAATGCAACAGCAATTTATTTCTCACTCACATTATGGTCGAATGTGAATTAATTCTCTTCTAAGCAGTGACTCAAGGACTCAGAGTGCTTCTATCTGGTGGCTTCAAGGTCACCTCAGTATTATCTAGACAGCAAACAGAGGAGAGTTTGGAAAAGGCAAACTGGATACTTACCCATCTAGGACCAGAAGTGATACATGTCACTTTCAGACAAATCCATAGACTAGAACCAGTCCACAGCCAATCCGACCATAAAGGGATGCTGGGAAGTGCAGAGTAGCTCAGGGCTATCCATGAGCACTATTACACTCTGCCAAGATGAGGAAATGGAAAGCAAAATATTGATCACTTTGGATACTGTTATTACTTTAAGATGAAAGAGTTTTGAAATGGACACAAAAATAAATGTAAAGAAAAAAGTGAACTAATATCTAAATAAAAACATTCAGACATTCAGGTCATCTCCTGCTCCTCCTGATTTATAAATATCCTTTTTCTGCCATCCTGACCACTGAGGCCACTCAAAGGACTTACACTGGACAGAGCAGAAAGGTACTAGCAAGAAAGAGATGAATAAATCCTGAAGATGAGAAGAAAGAGCGAGAAAGACCAGAGTCATCAGCACAGATTAGGTTTGGGGAAGGTTGTGTACAGATTGAAAAATGAGAGCAGTCTGGGGCATCTGCACTGTGGGTAAGCTGTTGAGGGAGAATGACATGGCGGAAGAAATTTTAGGAAGAACTTCATGAAGGTGTGACATACACTGAGATTGGAAAGGGGATCTTTGGTGATTTCTGAGACAACATCTACACTGCTAATTTTATTGTTTTTTACATGATTTTATTGATTTTCAGAATACATTTCTTTGAATGTGATCTTGTGCCTAGACTGGGTCTTAAGGCAGATAAACTTTAAGTGCTCACTTTCAAGAGGTGATAGCAAAGTGGATGTTCTGTGTGCAAACTGCCTCTCCTGAAATGAGTGCATCTGGTTCCTTGGGACTCTTAAGAGCATTTATGAACCCTGAGTGGGGCTCTTATGCCCAGGAACTTAGACTCCCACTGGATGTCATCTCATTGATACCAGCAACTGATGTTTCAAATGGTAACAATGTCAAAATTAATGGGGCCAGGGCACGTCTATTGGGAGGTTAATGAACAATGAGAAAGGCAGAGAGAAGCAGCTTGATGTATGAGAAAGAACAGAATCTTTGGAGTCCGGTAAACCTGAATTGCTGTCTGCACTTAATAGTTTAGCTAGATGACACTAGACCAATTATTCAAGATTTGTGACTACCAATTTCACCCTTGGTAAGATGGTAGAAGGGCTCTACCTCATAGTGTCATGATGGGGGTGTTAAAGACCATAAATATAAAGGACTCAACACCATGCTTGGTGAACAGCAAGTGTTTAATATACATTAGAGCCCTTTGCCTTCACCCCCACATTTTGGATGCCCAAGTTCAAAGACGAGATGAGTAAGGCTTTGCATAAGAGAAGGATGATAAAGCAGAATGTTCCTGGGGACCAGAACAATACAAGTAAAGAACTGAAGGTGGAAAATGATCCTGGCACTTGCTGAAAAGAGCAGAGATTTTGTGACAGAAAGTACAGAAGATAATGGTGAACAGACTGCCTGATCCTTTATGGACTGGCCCTACGGTCTCTCCATCTTCATCTCATACCATATCCTCATCTCTGAATTTCACCTACAGAAGTCCTCTCTCAGTTTCTTGAATATTCTATTTCTTCCCACACTTCCCTCCCAAGGGGCCTCTGCAGATGCTGTTGCCTCTGTCTGGAATGCTCCCATCTCTGCACCCTTTACTGTTCATTCCTGTTCATCCTTTATGTGTTAACTCAAATGTCAGGCAAGGCTTCCTTGAAATCCTCAACTAAGTCAGACCTGTTATATGCTCTGAAAATAATCTGTAGCTTTTCTTTCTATCACTAATCCTAGTTTGGAATTATCTATTCCTTTGCGTGATTATTTATTTGATGGCCCCCAACTGGCCACCATCATAGCCCTGATATCTAGAGCATAGAAGGCCATCAATAAATACCTTTTGAATGGCTGAATGAATGAGTACATGTCTTTTTTTTCTAATTCCATGGATGTATTGCTTTGATTTATTTTTTTTTAAATTGGAGTATAGCCAGTTACAATGTGGCATTTTCTGGTGTAGAGCATAATGTCCCAGTCGTACATATATATACTTATATTTGTTTTCATATTATTTTTCATTGAAGGCTATTATAAGGTATTGAATATAGTTCCCTGTGCTATACAGAAGAAATTTGTTTATTATCTATTTTTATATATAGCAGTTAATATTTGCAAATCTCAAACTCCCAAATTTATCCCTTTCCATCTCCTTTCCCCCAGTAACCATAATGCTGTTTACTATGTCTGCAAGTCTGTTTCTAATCTGCAGATGAGTTCATAGTGTCCCCTTTTTTCTTTTTTTAGATTCCACATGAGTGATATCATTTGGTATTTTTCTCTTTCTGGCTTACTTCACTTAGAACGATGATCTCCAGGTCCATCCATGTTGCTGCAAATAGCACTGTTTTATTTTTTATGGCTCAGTAGTATTCCATTGTATAAATATACCACATCTTCTTTATCTAGTCATCTGTCGACGGATATTTAGGTTGCTTCCATGTCTCGGCTATTGTTTATAGTGATGCTATGAACACTGGGGTGCATGTATCTTTTCGAATTAGAGTTCCCTCTGGATATATGTCCAGGAGTGGGATTGCTGGATCATATGGTAAGTCTATTTTTAATTTTATGTGGAACTGTTTTCCATAATGGCTGCACCAAACTACATTCCCACCAGCAGTGTAGGAAGGTTCCCTTTTCTCCACACCCTCTCCAGCATTTATTGTTTTGTAGACTTTTGAATTATGGCCATTCTGATGGGTATGAGGTAATACCTCATTGTAGTTTTTTTAACATTTTTTATTTAGTAACAGTCATTTTACAATGTTGTGTCAAATTTCAGTGTAGAGCACAATTTGTCAGTCATACATTAACATACATATATTCATTGTCACATTTTTTTTTGCTGTGAGCTACCATAAGATCTTGTATATGTTTCCCTGTGCTATACAGTATAATCTTCTTTATCTATTGTACATTTTAAAATCCCAGTCTGTCCCTTCCCACCCCCTGCCCCCTTAGCAACCACAAGTTTGTAGTCTATGTCTATGTGTCTGTTTCTGTTTTGTATTTATGTTTTTTTTTTTTTTTAGATTCCACATATGAGCGATCTCATATGGTATTTTTCTTTCTCTTTCTGGCTTACTTCACTTAGAATGACATTCTCCAGGAGCATCCATGTTGCTGCAAATGGCATTATGTTGTCGGGTATTGGGGCTGAATAGTATTCCACTGTATAAATATACCACCTCTTCTTTATCCAGTCATCTGTTGATGGACATTTAGGCTGTTTCCATGTCTTGGCTATTGTAAGTAGTGCTGCTATGAACATTGGGGTGCAGGTGTCATTTTGAAGTAGGGTTCCTTCTGGATACATGCCCAGGAGCGGGATTCCTGGGTCATATGGTAAGTCTATTCCTAGTCTTTTGAGGAATCTCCATACTGTTTTCCACAGTGGCTTTCCCTGCTTCCCTCTCCCACTCTTAATGATTTAGATGTCTTCTTTCACAATTTTGTGTTTATTCTATTTGGAATTCATGGTAGTTGTCACCTTTCCAGTTTTGAGCTTCTCATTTTTGTAGCATCCTGCTTCTTTTCTATTTAGAGTAGACCTGTCAATATTTCTTTTAGCATGGGTTTAGTGTTGCTAAACTCTTTTAGTTTTTGCTTGTCTGTGAAGTTCTTTATCCCTCCTTCTATTCTAAAGGATAGCCTTGCTGGATACCTCCATAAGGCTCTCAGCTGATTTCTCTACGCAAACACTACAGGCCAGAAGGGAGTGGCAAGATATATTCAAAGACCTCACTGTAGTTTTGATTTGCACTTCTCTGATAATTAGTGATACTGAGCATTTTTTTCATGTACCTACTGGCCATTTGTATACCTTCATTGGAGAATTGCTTGTTTAGTTCTTCAGCCCATTTTTGGATTGGGTTGTTTGGTTTTTTGTTATTAAGCTGTATGAGCTGTTTATACATTCTGGAAATTAAACCTTTGTCAGTCACATCATTTGCAAATATTTTCTCCCATTCGATAGGCTGTCTTTTTGTTTTGGTTATAGCTGCCTTCACTGTGCAAAAGCCTGTAAGTTTAATTAGGTCCCATTTTATTTTTGCTTTTATTTCTATAGTACATGTCTTTTGATGGGATTAAAAGTCAATCTTGTCATTCAAAGGTCTCCCCAATAGGCCCTCTGGAGAAGCCATGACAGATTGGTCTGGACTACCCATAAAGGTCCCATATCTCCAGCCTGGAGGCACTGCCCCATTGCAATGTTCTTTGCAGGCTGAGGGTTGATGGACAGCACTCTAACAGTCCCTTTTGTATCCACTGGCTGTGTGCTATATGTGAAACTGGCCTCAAGAACTGAAAGGGAATTTAGACTCCCTCCCTAAATGTTATACCAAGACCTTTATATAAATGAATTGAAAGCCCTGCTTAAATGCTTGCTTCTCTTAGCAAGGGCTCTCTCTGCTGACATAAGCCAATAAGAATGGCAAAGTGGGGGTAAAGATAGAAGCCTCAACTTCAACTCTTTTGCTGTTTTCCAACTTGTACAGGAGTGGTTTGGAGTCTTATTCTGTTGATCCCACAGGGAAGGCCTAGGACCAGTTTACAGAATGACAGAAGGTTGTAATTCACATAAAAAAGAATTTATCAGAACTGTTTCAAGACTGAATGGTTGGCACTGGAAGGCAATGAGTTCCCTGTCACTGGAGGTAATCAAGGGGAGACTGAATAACCCCTTTACAAAATTATTGCACATCAGATGGGGAGGAGAAAGGGAAGAGCCCTGAGATTCTTTCCACCACTGACACTGGGAGATTCTGAAATGGGTATTCTATGAGCAGTCTCTCTAGTCACGCAGGATGGGTTTACATGGAGTCATCTCTCTTCCCTGGATTCTGTTGACCTCAAGAGTCCTCTGGCCAGGATTGGGGCACAGTCTGTGGCCAGGAAACAGAATGGAGTTAATACGCTTACAGATACTCAACCCATGACCTTGTCCTCATTAGCTCTGTCCTATAACCCCCCCAACTTCACAGGCATATTTCTGATATGCAGCAGTGAAATTAACTCAAGTGAGAGAGAGAGAGAGAGAGTTTCACATCATGTAAAGTGATGTAATCCAACGACATCTCTTTCAGCATGATAACATTGTGCTCTGTTTAAGAATGAAATTTTCAGGGGTGATAAAAATTTAAATGATGGTTTTGAAGTATTCTGAGTGAGAAATTTTCTATCAAAGCAAGAGGAAATGTTATGCAAAAGGATTTGCAGCTTCAACCATGCAGAGACATAAATATCACATATTAATAGATTTGACCTAGTTGCAATCATAGTCAGCTTCATTCTCATCTTGTCTCTCCCCCATGTTTATTCTGTATTTGAGTAGTTTACTCCAAAAGTACACGGGAGATCCGTGACTATGCAAAAAGAATGAGAAGTAGGTGGTTAGCATGACAACAAAGAGCACTGAAAATCAAGTGGGCTTGAAGAAATCTTTCAGGGTTCCTAATGACTTAAAATTATCAGGGCTTGCAAATTATTAGTCTTTATTACTTTTGCTGTCTCAAGTTTAAAATCATACGTTAGATGATCTCATTACATAATCAGACCTTCAATTATGCTGGACTATGGCAAACATGATACAGCCTTCACTGGGCTACCTGTTGAATCTCCTGTCACCCTCCCCTCAGCTAAGGAAGAGCTGTAATGAATCCCACTTAGCAAATCTCTTTGAACTTCAGGGTCATACAGGAATTAAGAAATCATCCAACTCAGAAACTCTCAATTTTCTGGGGTTACATGAACATCTGCAAGTCTGATGAAAGCCAGAGACTCTTTCCTCAAAACACTGCAAATATGTATTTACACACACACACACACACACACACATACAATTTTGCATATAGTTGCCTGAAGCTCATTGACCCCCATGAAGCCCATCCATGGAGCCCAGGTTAAGAAGTGTTCTAATGCAGACTTTTCCTTTAAAATGCAAGGAAGCTAGGGGTAAAGACCTATCAAGATTGATCTTCCCAAAGATGTCCAAGAGCAGTCTGGCTGAAAAATAGAAAATTAAAAAAAAAAAGGCATAAGGTTTAAGAGAAGGTGTCACCTGATTTTTAAAAAACTGTGGGACTCATATGTGTTTTCTAAATGGGATATTATTTTTACATGATATGTCCAGAGAAGAACCATGGCCATTCCAGTTGCTAAACTTGCTACACATTCTTTTACTTCACACTGTCGCGTATATTTTAACAAAGAAGTCCACACTTGCCTTCCTGTTAGTTTCTTTGGAAATTGCACATATCAGTTTAATTACATTTTCTTCCCATTCTAAGGAAGGCTTGCAAGGTAATGTTTGTATGGTTACCTGTCTGTCTGTCCACTTGCTTGAGGAAATAAATTTAGTGATATACTCACTGATACATGAAAAGGTTTTCTTGAGCCTTGCAGTGAAGCTTCTTGAAGGGCAAAATGAAGATTTACACATCGTCCAAACCCTGGTTGCTCCCATATGCTCTGCACTGGAATTATTTCCCTGGGATACCTTTTCAGCAGGGTCAGCCTAGGAATGTTACCTGCAGTGGCCGCTATAGAACAATGCAGCTAGAGATCAAGTAAATTTATCATCTGTAATTCTATCAAATCCCAGTGACCCTCAGAGTCATGTGAAGGTTAGGACCAGACACTGATGCCAGGAATCAAAAGCAGCATCACCTACTTACTGGCCTCCACAAATCCTCTCTTTCCTGGAGTATAATGGAACCCATCGAGCTATGATAGGTCTGATAAACCTTAAAGCAAACATTGCCATCCTAAAGGCTAAGCACAGATCTGGGCGAGAATATTGGTGCTAACAGATTGGATGCCATGGAAACTGAGACAGACCTATTTTAAGCAGAAACCATTGCTATTTATTTATTTTGATCAGCCTTCTAAACCGAGAGTGAGTAAGAGTTTGGGGGCCTCTAAAAATAACATGTGTGTAATATTTAAAACCACTGGTGTATTTTTCTGAATGTAGGGCAACAAATATCAAATTCTACTTGCCGTTTGCTTCTCCTTTGTAGTGAAACATTGGGGTTTAGGACTATGAAATTCTTGAGGGTGGGCTTCAAAATTTTTCTGGCAATTGGTGGAAACTGCAAACATGCTTAGGATTCCCAATCTTTACCAACAGAATCATACTCTTTTACAGCTGAAATTGATCTTGCAACTGGTCCAATTCAGAGATTATTTGACTACATATACTACTGGTGAACAAGCCTGCTCGCTTTTCTCCAGGAAGAGGCTATAACGAGATGAGTGTTGGCTTTATCTCCACTCATTTGAACAAAGGGCTGATTTAGTCCACAAAAGAATTTGCGACAGTAGAACCAAATGACTAGGAAACAGGGCTCAATTTTCAGTTTTGCAGGAGAAAGGTGATAAATCCAGAGTTTTTATTTCCTGGATGTTGACTGTTCTCACTCTTGGTGGCCCTGACATAAGCTGCATAGGACAGGCAAGGCAGACAAGCAAACAATCATATACAGAGCATCAAGGTCAGCGCACTGCACTCCAGTCTTTGGCAGTGACCTGACAAGCGCCGAGGCCAAGTTAGAGTCAGAGCACAGGCAGCCTGCCCTCAAAAGACACACCGGCTCACAGCGAGGCCATGTCTTCTCTCCCTGAAGAAGGATGGTGTGATGATCACGGGCACACACTCCAGAGTCACATTGCCTGAGTTTACAGGGCTGGCTTCACCACTTACTAGCTGTGTGATCTTGAGCAAGTTACCTTACCTCTCTGGGCCTCAGTTTTACAATCTGTAAAATGGTGATGATAATAATAATAATGAAATCATTTAAAAAAAAGTGTACCAACCTCTTAAGGTCGTTGTGAGGATTCAGTGAATTAATGGATATATAAAGCACTTAAGACAGCATCTCACAGATACTAAGTGCTGTATGACTATTAACCATTATCACTGGATTTTGCCCAGTTCTCCAAGTACCAGGACACATGGCTTCATTCAAGAACATACTTGGCGAAGACACACTTATTTCTCATTTCTCTTCTTTGCTATGTGGTTAAAGGACGAAAGGGGGTAAGACCAGGCCAATCTTGACAGGAATCACAGCATCACACAGGGAGGAGAACCCCACTCTTCTCTCTGCACTTGCCCCCGTCCCCCTTCCCCAAGCATGCTATAGGTTTCACCACTGATGAGCCAGACCTCCCCCTCTGGAATAAAATGAAAAGGCAAATAAACTTCTTCTCTCTTGAAAAGCACTAATTCCTCAGAAACCAAATCTATAGATGCTGCAGTAACTCAGTGTGAAGGGCTTTATGATGCTGATCATCTGCAGAGCGACTTCAGCAGGCCACCTGCCAGCTGGTCACCTGGAGAAAGGATCAGTTATCAGGGTACACTGGGCTGTGAGAGCCAAATGCCCTCTGTTACTTCTTAGGGCCCATGGTAAGGCCCGGTCACCAGCCAAGACACGATTCTGAGATGCTACTACTGATTCTCCCAAAGACGATGGGCAAAGAGCTATCAGACTAGTGAAGGAGTACATCTCGGCACACTGTGGGCGCATCTGAGCATCTCAGGACGGCCAAGCAGTCCCCCGGGGGCTCAGTGTTTAACGTGTGGACTGGAAAGTCAGACAGCTGCGTGTGAATCCAGGGTCTGCGACTACTTGCTCTGTGACTTTTGGCAAGCTATTTAATATATCTGTGCCTCTGTTTACCAACAGTACCAGAAAGATAATAAAACCAACCTTGGGAGATTACGGTGAGACTGAAAATGAGCTAATAGAGCTGTGATACCTAACCCTCAGTTGCCTCATAAACGGGAGCACATCAGCACACAGCACAACAGCTGACCTAGAGGAGGAGGCTTGACGTTTGGCATCTATTATTATTTCTCCTTTTTAGCACTGAGTTGCAAGCTTTCCTTATCAGCTCAGAATGCTCGAAATCGTGTGGCCCTTTGAACAGTAGTCTGGACTTTGCCAAGCGTATCGCTTAGGAGGCCATCGCTATAGTATACCAATATCTTGTCCACGTACATGTGGCTCATCAGTATCACAGCCCTGACGTAGGGACACAGGTCAAACCTCAGCGACAGTTTTATTCACTTGCACTTCCAGTATACACCCTCTCCCAGACCCCCATCTCCTCACTTACAAAATGAAGAGGTTTGGAAGATCATCTCTAAGGGCCCTCCCAGTTCTGATACTCTAAGTTCTTATGGTTTTACACCTAGAAATACAAATGTGTAGAAGCATCATGTTCTTGAGATTTTTTAAAGAGGTGATAGAGACAAACACAGGGATGAGGGTCTAGAGGGAGTGATGAGTTCAACCCTTGGGAATTAAAAGTGATAGAGAAAAGAGTTACAAAACTCCCAAAGGGACGGTAAGGAGCGAGTAAGGAAAGGGGTGAAGGAGAATTAACAACCCAACCCCAATCAGTTTCAGTGAAGACAAGAGTTGACTGTTGCTGATGGGATATTTACTTCTCTCCTCTCCTCTCACCCAAAGACATGGCAAACCCCTGACAACTCAGAGCCATGGGCCACATCTGCCCCACTCAACACTCCCTGACTGTGATCATGGGCCAGGGAGATCTGGCCAAGGCCAAGGGTTTGTTACAGAAGAAACAACGCTCCATGCACCAAGGCCAATTTGAATGCAAGTTTACCCACTGTAGTTCTTGGCATGAAGCAAGAAACAGATTTGTTTGAACAGAGCAGTATTTCTATTTGCAAGCATACCACTGTGTGCTGTGATCCTATTAATTCTCACAAGCAAAGCAGCTCTGGGTGGCTGGCTGCCTCCCTCTGCATGCACACACACAACCTCCAAGGAACACTTAAAATGGTATCATGGAGGCAGTAGGTGGCAGTCATCTACTTTCTTTTTTCTTTTCTTTTTTAAATTTTTTTTCACTTTTTTGGTTGAAGTATAGTTGATTTACAATGTTGTGCTAGTTTCAGGTGTACAGCAAAGTGATTCAGATATACATATACCTATATATATATATTCTTTTTCAGATTCTTTTCCGTTCTTGGTTATTAGGAGATACTGAATATAGTCCCCTGTGCTATACAGTAGGACTTTGCTGTTTATCTATTTTATATATAGTAGCATGTATCTGTTAATCCCACACTCCTAAATCGTCCCTCCCCTCCTCCCTTTCCCCTTTGGTAACCATAAGTTGGTTTTCCACGTCTGTGAGTCTGTTGTGGGATTGTAAATAAGTTCATTTGTACCTTTTTTTTTAGATTCCACATATATTGATATCATATGACATCTTTCATTCTCTGACTTACTTCACTTAATGTTACTATGAGCAAGTATACACCAATAAAATGAACAACCTAGAAGAAATGGACAATTTCTTAGAAAGGTACAATCTCCCAAGACTGAACCAGGAAGAAATAGAAAATATAAACAAACCAATTACCAGTAATACAATTGAGTCAGTAATAATTTAAAAAAAAAAACAAAAAAACCTCTCAACAAAGTCCAGGAACAGATGCCTTCACAGGTGAATCCAACAAACATTTAGAGAAGAGTTAACATCCATCTTTCTGAAACTATTCCCAAAAATTGCAGAGAAAGGAACAGTTCCAAACTCATTCTATGAGGCCACAGTCACCCTGATACCAAAACCAGACGATGTCACAAAAAAAAGAAAATCATAAGCCTTCTACTTTCTAATTCAGGAAGAGTTCAGGGATTGAAGGCCAAAGCACAGCTTCTGCTCAAAGCAAAATCATGGTCCCAAATACTCACTGAAGAACCACTACCTATTTTAAGGTTGAGGGAAGGCTGGACAGCAGCATGTAAAACATTGAAGCTAGAACACTCACTTTACACCATACACAAAAATCAACTCAAACTGAATCAAAGACTTCAAAATAAGACAAGATACAATAAACCTCCTAGAGGAAAACATAGGCAAAACATTATCTGACATACATCTCAAAAATTTTCTCCTAGAAGAAATAAAAGCAAGAATAAACAAATGGGACCTAATGAAACTTACAAGCTTCTGCACAGCAAAGGAAACCAGAAGTAAAACAAAAAGACAACCTACGTAATGGAAGAAAATTTTTGCAAATGAAGCCAACAAAGGCTTGATCTCCAGAATATATAAGCAGCTCATACGACTTAATAAGAAAATAAACAACCCAATCTAAAAATGGGCAAAAGACCTAAACAAGCAATTCTCCAAAGAAGACGTACAAATGATCAATAAACATATGAAAAAATGCTCAATATCACTAATTATCAGAGAAATGCAAATCAAAACTACAATGAGGTATTGCCTCACACCAGTCAGAAGGGCCGTCATTCAAAAGTCCACAAATGACAAATGCTGGAGAGGCTGTGGAGAAAAGGGAACCCTCCTACACTGCTGGTGGGAATGCAGTTTGGTGCAGCCACTGTGGAAAACAGTATGGAGATTCCTCAAAAGACTAGGAATAGACTTACCATATGACCCAGGAATCCTGCTCCTGGGCTTATATCCAGAAGGAATCCTACTTCAGGATGACACCTGCACCCCAATGTTCATAGCAGCATTATTTAAAATAGCCAAGACATGGAGCCTAAATGTCCATCAACAGGTGACTGGATAAAGAAGAGGTGGTATATTTATACAATGGAATACTACTCAGCCATAAAAACTGACAACATAATGCCATTTGCAGCAACATGGATGCTCCTGGAGAATGTCATTCTAAGTGAAGTAAGCCAGAAAGAGAAAGAAAAATACCATATGAGATTGCTCATAATGTGGAATCTAAAAAAACAAAAAACAAAAAAACAAACAAAGCATAAATACAGAACAGAAATAGACACATAGACATAGAATACAGACTTGTGGTTGCCAAGGAGGTTGGGGGTGGGAAGAGATAGACTGGGATTTCAAAATTGTAGAAGAGATAAACAAGATTATACTGTACAGACATGGAAATATATACAAGTTCTTATGGTAGCTCACAGAGAAAGGAATGTGACAATGAATATATATATGTTCATGTATAACCGAAAAATTGTGCTCTACACTGGAATTTGACACAACATTGTAAAATGATTATAAATCAATAAAAAATGTTTAAAAAAAAAAGGTTGAGGGAAGGAAATCAGATCTGCAACCCACCAAGAGGAGGGCAGAAAAAAACACCTCATCCATTAATGGGAGGCAATCTGGTAGGGTGGATAAAAGCATGAGCTCTGGAGCCAGACTGCCTGGGTTTCCTCCCCAGACTGCTGCTTATGAGCATATGACATTGGGCAAATTACTTAACCTCTCTGTGCCTCAGTTTCTTCAAATGCAAATTGGAGGGAATAATTGAGACTAGCTCATAAAATTGTTGAGAAAATTGAATGAGTTAATATTTATAGAGCAGTTATAACAGTGCCTAGTACTTTTTAATTGTTTACCAAATAAAATAAATACCCTTTATATGCTTGCCACCAAGCATCTGAAGGTTGATAGTAATTTAACTGCTTTGCTCCTTTATTAAGAATTTTCCCCTACTTGCAGAGCAGAAGTATCAATGGCCAAAGTCAGTAGAGAGGGTTTTAGATAGCCTCACATTACTCTGAATCCATGACTGCCAGATAGAATGCTTTTGTCTTCAAAATTCATATGCTGAAATCCTAGCCCCCTCAAAGTGATGGAATTATGAGGTGATATCTTTGAGAGGTAATTAGGTCATGAGGATGGAGCCCCCCTGAATGCAATTAGTGCCCTTACAAAAGAAACCCCAGAGAGCTCGCTTTTTCCTTTTCTCACACATGAGGACACAGTAAGAAGAAGGTCATCTATGAACAAAGGAGCTGGCCCTCACCAGACATCAAATCTGCCAGCACCTTGATCCTTGACTTCCCAGCCTCCAGAACTGTGAGACATAAATTTTTGTTTTTCATAAGCCACCTAGTCTATGGTATTTTTGTTATAGCAGCCTGGATGGACTAAGAGAATGACCAAACTCAGGGAATGTTCTGATCTAAATGATAAATCAAGAAAGATGCATCTTACCTAAGGCACTTGTATTAGTTAGAATAGGGTAACTGCTGGAAAAAAACAGACTCAAGCATGTGATAGGCTAAAACACAATAGAACTCTACTTCTCACTCATTAAAAAGTCCAAAAAAGGTGTTGCTGTTAGACAGATGACTTTCTTCTAAGCAGTGACTCAGGGACCCATTCCACCTTGCAGCTCCTTTAACTTCAACACATGCTTCCTAGATCACTATACTCCTCTGTATCAGGCCAGTGAAGAGAAAATGGGGTGGAGAAAATGTACATGATTGCCTAGAAGTGATGCATGTCTCTTCACTCATATGCTTTTAGTGAGAACTAGTCACATGACCCCATCAAACTCTAATGAAGACTGGGAAGTGTAGCCCTGACTGCCAGCCACTTTCCAGTGACCACTGCATACAACAGAAAGGGATCATGAATTTGGTTGGACAGTTAGCCATCTCTACCATAGGCTCTGGGGTAAAAAGTCTGGAATTGGCAGACTAAGGACAGGGTAAGACTGAGCTCCTCGAGGTCAGGGGCTGCCTTTTCTTTTTCTCTGTATCCTCAGAACTTAACACGGGAATGATTTCTTTGAGGGGGACAAAGAAGTCAAGTTGGCAATGTGTCCGCAGAATGCCCAATTCTTCTTTCTTGTGAACTATCTCTACTGAGTGTCTCTACCTGGTACTCTTCATCCTCAATTTTCATATAGGGGCTGAACCCTAAAGTTTCCCCAACCTTTGCCATCACCACATAAGAGAGATCCAGGATTCTTGGCTTTTCAAATGCCTCTAATATCTCCCCCTCCCACCACCTGATGAAGACAGTAGGCTTCTCATTTGTACATTCTGTTTTTTTCGAGAGAAGTTGAAAGTACAGTTTATCTTCTCGAGTCACTCATTCAAAAACTCCTTAAGAAAAAACACAACCTCCTTTATGTTACAGAAATATTAAAGGTCTCTGCTCTAGTTTGGGGTTCCTCTGTTTGTCCTTTTTTACGATAGGTTCATTTATACAAGCTCCCTTCCTCCTTGAATTCTGGTTAGGGATCAACTGTTCCAAAATTAGCCCGTTGAAACAATTTCTAACAGCACTTGTCTGTCCCATGGAATCAGGTTTTGTGATATAACCCAAGTCCAAACATCAACCAGTAGTTAAGGATTTGAATATGAATGGTTAATGTCACCAGTCTTTTCTGAATAGGTTATACGGATATAAATGTTTTAAAAGCAGTATTAAAATCTGCCAGTAGTGATTATAAAACGCTTCTGGTGTGATCAAATGTTTTTCTCCATTGGCACCAAGTGTGCTGGGGTCTGAGGACTGATCTAGTCTGAACATGGATCAGAGGCAAAGACATACCTGACACCTAGAACCTGATCCTCATGCTAACAGAAGAGTGCTGGGGGTGTGTGTGTGTGTGTATAGTAAAGGTATATGTATATGTGGGTGTATGTGGTACACGTGTGTGTGAATATATATGTACACGTGTATATCTTCATGCGTGTAGGTTGTGTGTTTATGTGTATACATGTCTATTGCATGGGTATATATTAGTGCATGTCTGTGCATGTGTATGTTCATCTGTATTTTTGTATGTGAATGTGTATATATACGTTCATGTGTGTATATGTGTTGTGCATATGGATTTATGTTATTAGTATGTTTATATTGTATCAGTGCATTGCAAGTTTATATGTATATATGCATGAATATGTATCTGTATATAGGTATGTGTGCATGTCTGCACACGTATATGTGCATTTGTGCACCTGTGAATGTGTGCCAGTGTCTATGTGCGTATGTGTATGCACGTGAACATGTGCATTTTTATGAGTTTGTGTTTGTATAAGTACACATATATATTTACACATATAAGTGTGTACATATTTTCACATATATCCGTGTATATGTGCGTATCTGCATTTACGGTAAGTGCATATGTGTGATATACATGTAGACACATAAGCACCTAAAACAAGTTTCATGGAACATTTACAGCATTCAAGGTACTCATATTTTTCATCCAGTGCTATTTTATTAATGAAATACCCAAGTCATGACTACCTAAATGATTTTTCTCATTTATGAATGGGTTGAAACCATACAGCAGAAGGTAGTAACAATAGCAAATATTTGTTAGGCACTAGCTAAGTGCCAAACACTTTACATACATGATTTCATTTAACAGTCATGACAATCCAGTGAGGTAGGTACTATTAATAGTTCCATTTTATGGATGAGAACACAGAGTCACACAGGAGTCAATTAACATGCCACATGCTGGTGCCAGATTGAATAAGTTACTTTGGTTACTAAGCAGAGCCAGAATTTGAATCCAGGCAGTGTGGCTCAATGCCCCAGCTCATAACCAACTGTCTATACTACCCTGCCTCCAATCTGTAAAGAGGCCTCTCGAGTCTCCTTGCCCAAGGCTCTTGTTGCAAGTACACCCCTCTCCACCTCCTTACTCCGATTTCCCAGCTCCACTGCCTGCTGCCAGGGCTGTAGCTGGCAGCGTCCCTAACTCTGGCTACAATTACTCAAGTGACTCTGGCACCGCTGACTGAGTTGATGGGCACAGATGTAGTGGAATCAGATGCAGCTGGAAGAGGTAGTCATTATTCTCCACAAGTCTCACTATCAGGAGTTTTCCTGTATTAATATTCCCATATCTTTGCGCCCCAGTCAATCACAAGAATTGGAAGATGTGCCCCAGCAAATCGAAGTGTCTGAATCTTCCTGGCATGTCTGATTGCACTATGGGTATAAATCCATGCCCTTCATCATCTTTCTGCATCTTGTTTTGACATCTACTAAATGAAGATCATAATAACTGCAACCTTAGTAAGCCCTCCGTGCTGATTTCCTTTAGTTTTCATACTTGGCAGCTGGACTTTTCTGTGTCTTTTTGTTTTATTTTATTTTATTTTATTTTATTTTATTTTATTTTATTTTATTGAGTTATAGTCAGTTTATAATGTTTCTGTGTCTTTTTTTGTACATGTATTTTTTTTCTTTTCCTGATTGCTCTCTGCTTTCCATCTCCCTGTCTAGATCATAAGCTACTCAGGGTTCAAATCCATCCATCTCATTTCCTGGGTGTTTTCCCAGACAGAGAAGGAAGTGCTCCAGCACAGCTGTGACTCCCTCACTGGTGTACAGAACTCTTACCTTGCACCTGGCACAGCTCTAGGACCTGTGGATACAGAGACCCCCAAAGATACATTGAAGAGCTCAGTGCAACTGGTACTCTAGGACATATTAGCAGTCCAGTCTCATTGGGCTTGAACTTGAGTTCTTTGTTCTGCATGAGGAGGGAAGGAAAATGCCACCAACCTGGCTGGATGACTCCCCACTAATACAAATTTCCTCTCTCCCAGACTACCCTAACTTCAAAAGGCCCCATTCGTCTGCTGATCACGGTTGAATGGGGTGGGGGTGAGGATCTGAAGGGGTACTTCAGTCATGTCTTTTCAAGTATTGAAAAGCTATGTTTGCAAGAACTCAAAAAATACTGTTCCCATGCACCTTTCCCATGGAAGTTTCTACAACACAAGCTTCAGATGACCGACTTGAGAGGCATCAACATAAGGTCTGGTGGCAATCTTTAATGTATAGTCACTTGTGGAACTAAGACTAAAGGAGGGTTAAAAGGGAAACACGTATAATTTGGAAGGGCTATTATGCTCAGGCATTGGCGCTATCTACAGTACAACTATAACATAGGAAGAATGAGAAGAATACATGAAAAACATTTCACTTTTCTTGATAATTATATTGGTGGTATAGTGTCAGTATTGTCTTGAAACTGTTGTGTAACTTGGGGTAAAGTAAATGAGTAGTATATATATATTTTTCAAAGGTATGTTTGGTAGCGCCTTGGCTGATCCCTTGAGACTGTGAGGAGCGCTGAAACATGGCTGCGAAGGGCAAGGACTCCAGAATCAGACCACCTGGTTCCACTCTTAGCCGCAGCACTGCCTGTGTGTGTGTGAATTCAGGCAAGTTACCTATCATCTCTGCACTTCGATTTCCTTTTGTGTAAAACGAGGAGGATAATAGTACCTGCTTCATGGGGTTGTGTTTAAATGAGTCGGTCCATGTGAAAGCACTTAGAAACATGCCTGGCACATAGGAAGTGATGAAAAATTATAAGTTTCCATTATGATCAATATACTTAACACCCACTGCCCCCAGTTTTGGGCTTCCGCCAAATTTCCAGGACTCCAGGAAAAGTCCCATCATGTATCCTGTAGCATTCACCACATCACATTTTATCCAGTGCCGATGGAGCAGAGAGAGAAGGGAGAAGACAGATGATGAGGCTTACGAGGTCAGTAGAGCCCCGGCTGCGCAGGGCCTCAGGAGATGCGGCAGGAAGCATGGGTTTTATTCTGAATGTAACCAGAAGTGGTTAGAAGCTCCTGAGTAGGAGAGTGACATGATCTGATTTACATTAATAAAGGATTATTCAGGCTGCTATTAGAGAAAGAACGGATTATACAGGACAAGAGTGATCACTTAGCGTGACCAGAGACTAGTTAGGAGGCTATGGCTGCAGTCCAGGCTAGAGATCACGCAGACACACACATACACACACACACACGCTCCGAATAAATACCATCATGTTCTGAATATTCTTTTGAAGGTGACGGCAACTGGATTTGCTGGTGGATGTTTTATGTATCTTTCTTTTCTCTTTTTTGAGAGTCAAAATAGAAGAAAATAGGCATACACTAGACCAAAAGAACATAATATCCCTCAATTTGAGTGAGTGATGGCAGTAAACTGTCAGAGTGAAGACTTCTGAAGTCACTTAGGCTAGGGGTCCTGAAGAAAACGGGCTTAGGGGAGGCTATTCAGGCAGGGGCATAACCGTGCTCTGAGATGATGATGATGACGGTACTGCTGGTGATGGGTACAGCTTGTAGAGAGTGAGGTAATGATGTGACAGTGGCTGGCTGGACAAAGTTACCACTCACGTGAGAAAACGAAAAATGTGAAAATACAGTGAATACCCCCATGGCTGCCCAACCTTCAGTCACTAGCAGTGAGAGCACAGCTGTTCTCACTATTTATTAAGGATGGAGCCATAGAGCTGGTGAGTCTTCTTACGGCACAGGGAAGCTAAAATTAGCAGAAAATGCTTGTCTTTAAAGCTCCTTACACTTTGCTGGCATGTGCGCTATTGTAAGGCTGCCAGTTCAGGGATTTTAATACTTAACTATTGCCTTTAGATATGAAAGGTTCATTCATCCGTCAAGGTTTAATCTCAGCTGTGAGTCAACACCAAAATGAGTGTTATATAACATGATTTACACACTTGTGAAAGCACACGAGATCCTGGTCCCAAGACTAAAGATGGAGATCCAAGGCTCCAAAGCGCCCTGAGTGAGGGTAACTATGGGCAGAAAGAGTGCCATTTTGCTCGATTCAAAATTCTAAGGCCGGAGGAGAGGAAGGAAGACAAAGTGCTCCAAACTGGCTCTCTGTGTGTCTTGAAATCGGTGTTTCATCAGAAGGTGTTCAGTGGACTTGAGCTTAATGAATGGAGTGTGCTGGCAGGACTAGGGCAATGCCCTTCGGAGGGGCCTCGCTCCCTGGACTTCCCCCAGCACTCCCTTCACCAGGCTACCAGCAAGCATCAGTAGAAAGCTACGGAGGAATGGAAGAAAAACTTGGGGGAGAAAGATATGCTTTTTAAAGCATGCAAAGCATGTTATGTACTATGTACTCATGTTAGTGTTGGCTCACAGCTGAGATTAAACCTTGACTGATGAATGCACCTTCTTCCTTAGCCTTCTGCTGATTTCTTGCTCTCTCATCCAAAGACTATATTTCACGAGACTGCTCTTTGAAAAGACAGGAGGGTGAGTGGATGGATCCTTGAGGGTAAGGTATCTATTCTTAAGAGAACCTAAAGAACTATCAAATTGTCAGCAGCCTCAGCCTCTGAAAATGAGGGCGCCCTGCTCTGAAAAGGCTGACCAGCCCTTTTCGTCTGTCAGAAAATCCACTCCCTGGTAAATACTTCAGTGGATGATAGAGATGGTTGAAAACCGTAAGCTGCGTGTGGGAAAGAACACAGGTTTTTGAAGCACAAAGATCTGGGCTCCTATTCTAGCTCAACTTACCAGCAACATGACCTTACCCTTTCTGAGCTTCAGTTTCCTCATCTGTGAAATGGTGAGATACTCAGAGGACTGTTGCAAAAATTATATGAGTTAAAGAATGGAAAGTATTGAGTGTATAAAAATCATCAAAGTTGGCATTTATTGTGCACAAAACTGACTGATTCATGCACGTGTTCATTCACATTGCTGAGTGCTACCGCAGGGCCAGATACCGTTCTTGGGGCTGGTGATAGAGCAGTGAACCACCTTTCATAATTATCTTATTGGCTTTCATTCTCATAACAGCCCTGTGGTAGGTGCTGATTACTCCCATTTTCCAGAGAATGAAAGAGGCTTAGAGAACTTAAATCACCCTAAATCACTTCAAAAGTTCTCTCACCCAGTACAGGTTATTACAAGATACTGAATATAACTCCCTGTGCTATGCTTCTATTAAAAATTTTTTTAATTTAAAATTAAAAAGAATTTTTTCAAAACTCTTCTCACCCACGTTTATGGACAATCAAACATGTGCTGGTCACGTGGCCAGTAAGCAGCAGGGCAGGGATTTCCACTAATCTCGTCCTGACCCCACACCACATCCTTCCGGCCATACACCACTTTAGTAACTGCTATTTGAACTCCTCTTTTCTACAGAAGCTTTGTATATTTGGATAATGCGAGATGACTTTGAAAAAAAACTGAAAGAAAATGCCACCTCAGGGGCATGGACCAGCATATTGGATCTTGCTCAAATGAGGTCCTGGTCTCAGGGTCCTGTGCACTGGTCACAGAATCGCTGGGGGAATCAGACAGCCTTCTGCTCTGGATTTTTCACTCATGAGATCGTCCACAACCTGTAACCAGGACTGACCCAGGTGACCGGAATGGTGGAGGAGGTGGGAGACAGGGAGACTTGCTGCCCAGATCCTGCTTCAAGGAAGGCCTTGCCACCCACGCGCAGGGAGGACGGTCACACACAGCCACACAGCTGCCTCGCCGGAGGTCATGTCTGCAGATGGCAAGGTGACCCAAGGAGATGCCATTCCCGAGGCTGCCACCATATGGTGGCTGAGCAAAGCAGGTGAGGGGTGATGGGTCAGAAGGCCTGGCCATTTCCACCTGTCCCAGGGCAACTATGAAGGACTACACCTGCTCCAGAGTGCCTCGCTAGGTCGGCCAAGGGGCTATCAGGTCAGCCTTGCACTTGGACTCCTTCCTCTCCTCAGTCATGCTTCCTTTCACAGATGTTGGTCTCTAAAAAATACCCTGAACTCTACAGTCCATTGCAGTGTCTGCTTCCAGGAAACCCAACATGAGGAAGCTGTGATGAGGAGTGTTCCAAGAAAGCAGGTGCTAAGACAGGCCTTTGGCACTGGGTCACTCAGTGCTGGGCTGGCAGGGAGAACCCTCTCACTAGTAACAGAGCACACACAGCTCCTGGCCAAAGCGGTGGGCCCACTGTGAAAACAGTCACCAGAACTGCAAGTGCGGTCTCGTAGAAAGGACATCACCAGTGGGCAAGAATGAATCAGGCTTTTCCAGAGGACACAGGAGACACTTCTGAACCTTGTGAGCCTACAGAAGTGTTTTGCCTCAGGTTTGCGTCAGGTTGAGTGTTTAGTGCAAACAATCCTGCCTCTTGGACCACGTGGTCCAGCAGACTCTATGATGCTGGAGGGATCAATGGTGGGAAATAATATCACAAACAGGTTTTGGCAAGCCCCAGTAGAAGGGCCACAAAACAAGCTGCTGGGGTTCCAGAGCAAGACCATGGCAACAGCAGTGCGGACCTGAAAACCTTAAAACAAAAGCAAAAAATCCTCATGGTGTCCTACTGGTGGAGACAGAATGCCTGACCACCAGACACCGAGAGTCCACAAGTCCAGAACTTCCCGTATGGGCTGGGTTCTGTCAGATGCACTAAGTCACAAAATGAGGTGGGCCTATCAATAATTCATCATAAGATGGAAGTAGTACATCTTTTTTCTTTTTTCTTTAACTGAAGTGGAGTCAGTTTACAATGTTGTATTAATTTCTGATGCACAGCGTAGTGATTCAGTTATACACACATATATATTCCTCTTCATATTCTTTTTCATTATAGGCTATTACAAGGTATTGAATACTTCCCTGTGCTTTACGGTAAGACCTCGTGTATCTATCTTATATATAGCAATTAATATCTGCAAATCCCAAACTCTCAATTTATCCCTACACCCCTCCTTTTCCCCTCTGGTAACCATAAGTTTGTCTTCTATGTCTATTAGTCTGTTTCTGCTTTGTAGATAAGTTCATTTGTGTCATTTTTTTGATTCCACATATAAGTGATATCATATGGTATTTTTCTCTTTCTGGTTTACTTCACTTAATATGACAATCTCCAGGTCCATCCATATTGCTGAAAATGGTATTATTTATTCTTTACTATGGCAGAGCAGTGTTCCATTATATAAATATACATCGTCTTTATCCAATCATCTGTTGATGGACATTGAGGTTGCTTCCATGTCTTGGCTATTGTAAATAGTGCTGCTAAGAACATTGGGGTTCATGTGTCTTTTTGAATTAGAGCTTCCTCTGGATATATGCCCAGGAGTGGGATTGATGGATCACAGGGTAAGTCTATTTTCAGTTTTTAAAGGAATCTCCGTACTGTTTTCTGTAATGGCTGCACCAAACTACATTCCCACCAGCAGTGTAGGAAGGTTCCCTTCTCTCCACACCCTCTCCAGCATTTATTGTTTGTGGACTTTTTAACGATGGCCATTCTGACTGGTGTGAGGTGGTACCTCATTGTATTTTTGATTTGCATTTCTCTGATAGTTAGGGATATAGAGTATTTTTCCATGTGCCTATTGGCAGAAGTAGTACATCTTGAATCAAGCATAAATAGGGCCAGAAGACACAAGCAATATGCATGAGAAAGTAGCCCAGATTCTCACAGCATCCACCACTGTTGCCCCGGAGACCTCCTTTAGCTGACATTCATGGCCATATGGTGGATCCCATACCACCAGCTGACAGAGGAGTAAAAAGCCTGAGCTTGGCTTATGGATGCAGAGGCATCCTATGTGGGTGTATGTGGGTGCTAAACAAAAATGGACAGCACCTGCAGTACAGCCTCATTCAATTACAGCCTTGAAAGACAGTGGCAAGGAAAGATACTTGTATCGGGCAGAGTTTTGGACAATGTACCTGGTCAACCACTATCTTTGGAAAAAGAAGTCATGGATGGTCTGGCCAGCTGGTTAGGGGCCTGGAAGGAGAAAGACAGGAATAGAGAGAGCAAGGATCTCAGTGGTAGAGGCATGTGGACGGGCAACTGGGAGTGAGGACAAAGTGTGGAGACCTCTGTATCACATTTTAATATCCACCAGAAAGCATCTACCATGGAAGACGCATGGAATAACCAAGGCAGCCCTCATCATCAGGCATGATGGGTGCCTAAACAGAGTGGCTATCTATGGCGGCAGAGATGAAGGCTGCACATGGACCCAAAAGCATGAACTGCCACTTAAGACGGATCTAATTACTGCTGCCTCTCAGTATCCAACTTGTCAGCAACAGGGATTAATACTGAGAGCCGACCATGGCACTATTCCTTAAGGAGTCCTACTGGCCACTTGGTGGCATGCTGACCGTATTGAGGCCGTCCCCTCCATTCCAGAAAGACCAGTGGTTTATTCTCACAGCAGTAGTATGAGTTCACCTTTTCTGTCTACAGGGCCACAGCCAGCACTACTCTCTAAGGGCTTATGGATATTTGATTCCTCAGCATAGGAACCCACATAACACTGCATCAGACCATGGGACCTGCTTTAAAGCACAAAATGCGTGGGAGTGGGACCATGACCATGAGATCTATTGGTCTTTTAACACCCAGAACCTAATGATCTGACAGAGCATTGGGATGGCCTGCTGAAGTCACAGCTAAAAGCACTAGCTCACAGGCAACATTCGGAAGAATAGGGAACCATCCTTCAAGATGCCGTGTATGTATTGAATCTGACACTTCCATTTGGTAGTGTGACCCCAATATAAAAAAATATAAAGAGTGGAAGCAAAAATGACCACACTTGTCATGGGCTGAATTGTGTCCCCCTCTAAAAATGTGTATTTGATATCCTAACCCCCTACACTTCAGAATGTGACCATATTTGGAGATAGGGTCTTTAGAGAAGTAACTCAGTTAAAATGGAGTCATCAGGGTGGGCCCTAATCCAATATGACTGATGTCCTTATAAGAGGAAATTTGGACTCAGACATGTACAGAGGGAAGGTAATGTAAAACACAAGGAGAAGATGGCTTCCTACAAGCCAAGAAGAAAGTCCTGGAACAGATCCTTCCCTCATGGCCCTCAGAAGGAACCAACCCTGCCAACACCTTGGCCTTATACTTCTAGCCTCCAGAACTGTGAAAAAAATAAATTTCTACTAAGCCATCCAGTGTGTGGCACTTTCTTACAGCAGCCTCAGCCAAATAATACACCACGTACTTACCATCACTCACAAGACCTGTTGGGAGAATCTGTGCTTTCCATCCATCAAACTCTGGGTTCTGTTAGATTCAAGGCTGTCCCACAATAGGGATTGAGTGAGGTGGGGCATAACGCTTGGCCCTTTCAGCCTGCTGCTAGGCAACTCTGACAGGTACTTCTCTCTCCAGAGCTCCCTGCCTGGTTAGCTGAGGCTTTGTTAAGCCTGAATTATAGTTCAACTTCCTCCTCTCCCCAGTCTGACTTTTCCCCAGTACTTGCATAACCATTGACCCATAATAAACACCTAGCACCATTCAGTCTGTCTGTTGTCTATATAATCTGAGACCGTGTGGGGAAGCTATGTCCTCTGAGGATGAGCTGAAATAAATGGGGATTTTCTGAAAAGAGCTAATTTAATTTCAAAATGACATGAGGACTCTTTTTAAATATATCAAGGCTTGTCCTAAGGGATCAGGTACAGTAGAATCTATTAAGCTTACTCTGGGTGGCTCCATGAGGCAAACTAGGTAGGCCTAATGGGAGAGCATCACAGGCAGACAGATTTGAGCTCAAGAGAAAGATAACTTTCTAGCATTTCGAATTGTATGAAAAATGAAATGACCTGAACATAAAATCCTGCCTTAGAGCATGTGCAGTGGAGACTGAATGAGCCTTCAAAGGGCAATGGTAGCAGACTTTCTTGCACTTGTTAGGGCACAGGCTGGATGACCTCTGAGCCTACTCTCCGGGGTCATGACACGGGGGTCAGTTTCTTTTATCTTTTTTTGGCACTTGCAAAAATTACAAAGGTAAATTGTGCCATCTATAAATTTAAAACAATACAGAAGGGTATAAAGTAAAACATGAAAGTCTTCCATTTCCTCCACCCTCCCAACCCCACAGTCCCGAGGTGACCACTGAGGGTATCCAACATGTGACACCTCCCCACCGCAGACATTTACCTGATCCAGGCACTGGGCGATATCTTACATGTATTTGCTGATTTAACCCTCACCCTCAACAATCATCCTGTGAGGTAGCTACCAGCATCCTTGTTTTTCAGATGAGGAAGCTGAGGCTTAAAGAATGTCACAAGGTTAGGACATGTGATAGCAACTGAGCCAGAGGTCAAAATCAGCTCTGTCTCTAACCCTGGGCTCTGAACAATGACATTAAGTTGCCAGAGATGAAATCAGGAGACGAGGGCAGAGATGAGCAAATATAACCATGACAATTACTTCTTGGTGAAGGACTACTGTTTCTAAAACTTTTCAAGTTGTCAGTGGCCATACACAACACACTGTGAATCAAAGATCTATCACATTTTCCAGGGGCTCATCGGGTTCTAGGAAGTCACCTGGAATTTCTGCCACCCTGACCCTTGGGGATCCATTTCCAGCAACAGAAGCCCCTGGGGATCTTCGCTGGTCACAAGTGCTTAAATTTAGCTCTTGAGGATTCAGATTATTCTACAGCAGAGGATCTCAACCCTGGCTATGCATTACAGTCATCTGGGGAACTTTTACAAAATACCTAGGCTGGGCCCCACCCCAGAAATTCTGAATTAACTGATCTAGGAAAGGGCTTGGACATTGAGATTTCTAAAAAGCCTCCTCCAATTAGTCTAAGGTACAGTCAGGGATGAGAACCACCGTTCTAAATCAACATCGAGGCCCTCAAACATAGAAGCCACATTGAGGATAAACCAATGACGTTTGCATCTGGACAATCTTGGGAAAACAGGATTCATATAAAAAGTAGTACAGTGACTGCCTTCCTCTGCTAGGGTTCCAGAATAGTCTGTAGCACTTTTCTCCTAAGGCTGTATTAAGACTCCTTGCTGTCTCTCCCAACAGCTGAATGCCTTGTGACCCTGACCAGGAGGCTCAGAACCCAAGATTAAGCCTCACCTAAATAAGGCAGCATTTATAGGCCAAGGTCTGCCCCTTTGGTGACTCAGGGATAAATCAAATTTGCCTTATGAACTCACCCTGAGCTCTATCTTATCAATTCTTTGTCTACCACTATCTCCAGCACCAAAACTATGCCAAGGACACAGCTGGTGTTTATTAAATACTGAGTGAATGAACATATGAATGAATGAATGGTCTTCTGTAGCCAGCCTCCACTTCCCATTTTTTCAGGTCTGAGCTACTCCTGAACCAGTCTCCTTACAGCCCCAAGCTCACAGCCTAGAGCAAGGTTCTGAGGTTTTGATCCCAGGCCAGTGGTATCAGTGTCACTTGGGACCAGTTAGAAATGCAAATGTGTGAGCTCCAACCCGGCCTACAACGTCAGGGAACAGGGCCTACTAGTCTGTGTTTCACCAGGCCCTCCAGGCAGTCGGTGTGTGCCCTCAAGTCTGAGAACCACTCCTAGAGAAAAGGCTCCAACTGCTCCAGAGGTGACAGAAGGCCCTCCACCTTCTGATGCCAACTTCCCTTTCCAGGCTCAGCAACCTTGACCTCCCTCCAGGCATTCGGGGAAGCAGCCACACTAAACATCTCCCTCTCTCCAAAATACAGCATGTTTTTCCTATCAAACATTTACTCATTCTTTAAGAACCCACACATATCCCTTCCTTGGCATTTTCTTCCCTGTTTCTCAATTCTTCCATTCGTTCAATCATGAATTCAGTCAGCCAACAGACATGCATTAAGCCTATAGTTGCTGGGTGCTAGGGATCTAAAGATAAGCTTGCTATCTACTGGGTGTCGCAGAGTTGTGAGTTTAAGTTTCATCAGGGTCTTACTGAGGACTACAGCCTGGGAGACAGCCTCTGGGTAGGTCTGAGGGAACTGCTCCAAAGAGGCAGGGGAGAAGCCAGTTTATACGTGATTTTTGGCTAGGGAATACATGCAGTCAAGCACACACTCTTGGGAAAAGATTACTGCTATTCACAAAGAACAGACATCTCAAGCTAATGATTTTAGTGTTTTTCTATGTACGGGAAGATGCAAGAAACTGGGTTCATTAAAACCCTTCCCGAGAGAAACACATCTAACTATAGGGTCTGTTCATCCAAAGCGCAGAATATCTCATCCTGTTTTTGATCCTGAATTCCTCCTTCTCAGGGCACACTCTCAGTCAGTGACTGCGGAGTCCAGAGCTAATCCCTATAGAACTGGCTGATAAGCAACACTCTTTGTTCTCATGGGAGGGGTTGAAGTACAAATGAAAGGTTAAAACACAATATGGTTAAATGATATAATAATCACAGGGTCCTATGAAAGTTGAGTTGAAACATCCCAAACTCTGCCTGGACGTGAGGAGAGTGGTGGTCTGGAAGTTCCACAAATGAGTGACACCAATGGAGTCCTGAAGGACCATAATAAACAGTCCAGGAATGTATACTATGGTGACTATAGACAACGATAGTGTATTATATACTTGAAAGTTGCTAAAAGAGTAGATCTGAAAAGGTTTCACCCCCTTACTCCTGAAAAAATGGTAACTTATGTGAGCAATGACCCCACTGACCATTAACTGACCCCACTGTGGTAACCATTTTGCATTATATATGTATATCAAATCATCGTATCACATGATATTATATGTTAACCGTATCTCAATAAAACGGGAAAACAAAGAGTAAAGAAATATCCCAAAGGCACAGCAAGTTTTCCAAGACTTTCCTTATACAGCTTTGGTGGGTCCCTCACAGAAGCTCACCATTCCTTGACCTACCGCTCTCCAGATGCTGTACATGGTAGGCCACCTCCCACCTCAGGCCCTGGGTCTGCCTCTCCAAACTGCTCTGGGGTTCATCTCTAGCCTCCTGCTCCACTGTCTTTCTAAGGCCATTCTAATGCGGCCTGGAGTTCTGACTACTCATGTCCCTGTTTTCCTACTGGAAAAAGCTCTTACACACCCTCAGACAGGCTGGACACCAAGCTTCAGGCTTATTTGTTAGCACACTGCACTGCAACTTGGAAGGCAATGAGAGAGCTGCAATCTGGAGACACACAAAAAAATAACTTTCATCTTCTGTTAAAGCTAAATGGCCCATCTGGAATTAAATCTATGACCTTGGCCTCATCAGTGTTGGACTCCAGCCAAGTGAGAGCTGAGTGGCCCAGTGTGGGTTTGCTACAAATAACATCCTCAAGGCACTTTTATAGTAGAAATAAGACAGCCTTTGTAAAACGGATGGTCTCAAGAACTCATTGGTAGCCATGTTGTGTATAATAAACAAGGAATATGTGCGCTCTCTTCTCTCAAGTGACTTGAAATCTGCCAGAAGGAAATATTTTAGAAACTGCTCCATGGGCACTTGTTCAAGAGCAAGATGATCAAGCTGAGTAGAGGCACTGAACACCTCAGGACTCCAGAGGGTCTATTTCCTGCTCACTTAATCTGTGGCTGTTTAATAGAAAGAATGTCTTATAATCATCAATGCAATGATTTGTGACTTGAAAGCATCTTACTTTTCTAATTTCGAGGAACTACAGCTATTTCAGGAAGGAGTGATTTTTAAGTATTCCTAGACTTGAACCAACTAAAAATAATCAGTGAAAATAAACACAAAATTGAAAGTCGAAATGTGGTTTACCTTCTGTTGCTACACAACCAGGCCCAGAATACAGCAGCTCCCCTCCCCTTTGATTTACTGAAGTAGGCATTAGTCCCTGGAATGGGAAATATCTGCTTGTGTGTGTGACGGGCAGGAAGCTCTGGAAGGTCCCCATTTTCCCCCGCCTCTAAGTAATACCCATTTATCATACCATTTCCTCTTTCTAGCTTCATTCTTCTGAGTCCCACAAAGCTTTTCAGCCTTCTAGAGCCCCCTATGAAATAAACATGAGAAACCATGGAAGGCTTCAGAGCATAAACCCTTATGCTTATCATGTACCAGGGAGAGGGTAAGTGAGGTTCACAAGAGATTTTTCTGACTGTGTATTCTGGGCAGGAGCTCCTGCGGAGGGAGGCAGGATACTGTCAAAGGTGTGACCATCGGACTGGTCTGGGTGTGGCTGAGTCAGAAATAAGACTGTATAAAAGACTTCACTGATCCTACTGGTGACTGCCATTTCCAGAGGGGACTCCTTTCTTAAAGAAGCCTTGGAGTCCAAATTTGCAGGGTAGGTCATGACAATCCTACGTATTAACCTGGAAGTTCTGGCTCCATGCCTACCCTGCGGCAGCCCAGGTCAGCTGGTTTTTCTGAGACCTTCGGGGCCGTTCCTCTGTGCCCATCTCAGACAGCCCCCTCTTCTGGGCTTGGTTGTAAGGTCACAGCACCAAGTCGACATGGATGCTGCCAAATTCCACTCAGAATCCATGGGGGAAATGCATAGCCAGAAAGGGCTAAAAGAGAGCAGCCCAAGATTTTGCTCACAAAATCAGGACCTATTTCTTCATGCTTGAAATCCCAAGCTTTTCTCTCCTTATCCAGCAAAAATAGTAACTGGGTCAAATATAGAAAATTCCCCCACCTCCCCCTTTTATTGACTTCTCCATCTGCGTACGGGCATCATCAGTGATGACAGCGGGAAATGGCCTGGCTCTGGAGCTCTGGTCTGTTAGCTATTTGATGTGAGGAAGCAGCTGGGAGAACAGACACACATGCCATTCCTGGGCCCTGCTCCAGGGGGCCCGCCACTGGGCTGTCCCCACTTCACCAAGGAAGAGACTGCTCTCTCTGCGAGCTGGTTACAGGACCCTTAGAAGAGATGCCTTCCCTAATTTGCTTTTTTAAAAAATCATACATGAGAGGTATTTTAATAGTATGTTTTGCATATTCTTTCTAAATACAAAAGTAATGCCCACGCTACCTCACTTGGGAAACACAAAGTAAAAAGAAAAACTAAAAAGAAGTCCTCTATTACCCAGCTACTACAAATTAACTGAAATTTCCTTTAGCTCTTTCCAGTTTTTTTTCTATGCATACCTATGAAAATAAAGAAAATTACTAGTTATTTTCAATCTCCCCACCCTTTCCAATTTTCTTCTAAGCAAGGTAGACGCTGAGGAAAAGTCACTGACTCAGCCCTCACATCTCCTGTACTGGACAAAGCAAAGTTAAAAATCCAGAGGTGGACTAGCTTGCTCTGCCTAAGAAGGAACCAGAACTGTGATGCCTAATATGGTGGTCCCTAGCCACATACGGGCATTTTAATATAGACTCCTTACAATGAAATAAAATTAAAAATATATTTCCTCAGTTACACTAGCCATATTTTAGAAGCTTCAGAGCGACATGTTAATTTAAATCAATTACAATTGAATAAAATAAGAACATCTTTTCTCAATTGTACCAGTCACATTTCAAGTGCTCACTAGCCATGTGTGGCTACTGACTGCCATATTGAACAAAGAAGTTTATAGAACATTTCAATCACTGTAGAAAATTGTTGGATAATGCTTGACTAGGGAATCACAGAAGGCTGCACAGTGGTGGCGGTAGTGCTGGTGAAGGCAGAGGAGTGAGAAGAGGAGATGTTGGCAATAGAAAGGAGGAGAGTCACTGGGGGGCCTGAGAGAAAGGGAAGGGAGGAAAGTTGCCGCAGAAAGATATCAAACTGTGCCAAGAGAGAAATGTTTGAAGGGAAAGTGATTTAGAAGGTTTTGCTGTTTGATATATGAAATAACTCTACCCCTACCTCATCTTCTCGTGAAATCATCAATAAAACATCATTTGTCTATTTTTAGACTTGGATTTGTAGGTGTTTGTATTTTAACGTGATATATGTCACTGACTTCAAAGTGGACACCTGGTGGAAACAAGAACATCTGGGTTATGTGCAATATACGTAAGTATATAAAGTACACAAAAAGAGATTTTAATGGAACATACTGTCTTGCCCCTTGATTTTTCTTCTTTGCATTATTACATTTATTATTTTTCTCTGTTCAATTCAATCTTTTCCATTGAAGTATAATTGATTTACAATGCTGTGTTAGTCTCTGGTGTGCAGCATAGTGATTCAGTTAAAAAAATACATATATATATACCTTCTCATATTCTTTTTCATTATAGGTTATTACAAGGTATTAAATATAGTTACCTATGCTATGCAGTACGACCTTGTTGTTTATCTATTTTATATATAGTATTGTGTATCTGCAAATCTTAAACTCCCAATTTATCCCTCCCCACTTCCTTTCCCCCCTGGTAACCGTTAAGTTTGTTTTCTATGTCTGTGAGTCTGTCTCTGTGTTGCAAATAAATTCATTTGTCTTTTTTTTTTTTTAGATTCCACATATAAGTGATATCATATGGTATTTTTCTTTCTCTTTCTGGCTTACTTCACTTAATATGACGATCTCCAGATCCATCCATGTTGCTGCAAATGCAAACTATATTATTTTTTACAGCTGAGTACTATTCCTGTGTGTGTGTGTGTGTGTGTGTGTGTGTGTGTGTGTGTGTGTGTACAATTTCTTTATCCGGTCATCTGTCAATGGACATTTAGGTTGCTTCCATGTCCTCGCTATTGTAAATAGTGCTGCTATGAACACTGGGGTGCATGTATCTTTCCAATTTAGAGCTTCCTCTGGATGTCTGCCCAGGAATGGGATTGCTGGATCATAGGGTAAGTCTATTTTCAGTTTTTAAAGGAATCTCCATACTGTTTTCCACAATGGCTGCACCAAACTACATTCTCATCAGCAATAGGAGGGTTCCCTTTTCTCCACACCCTCATCAGCATTTGTGGACTTTTTAATGATGGCCATTCTGACTGGTGTGAGGTGATACCTCATTATAGTTTAGATTTGCATTTCTCTGCTAATTAGCGATATTCAGCATTTTTTAATGTGCCTATTGGCCATTTCTGTCTTCAATGGAGAAAAGTCTATTTAGGTCTTCTGCCCATTTTCAGATTGGATTGTTTGGGGTTTTTTTTTGTTATTGAGTTGCATGAGCTGTAACAAACATTTCTTGTGTTCATCCTTTACATAGATACAAAATACATACATAATTAAATGCACACAAACACACATACATTCCTTTGTCTGTATTTCTAGAAGTCAAATATACTGGATTCGATGATATGCACATTTCAAAGCTCCCAATACATACTGATACATTTTTCATAATTGCCAACAGTAAGGTAGGCCCATTCCTGTTTCGTCACGCTCTCCCCCAAGCCTATATGTTTTTATTTTTATTTTTGATGTTTTTTCAGAAAAAAACAGTAGTATTTTATTTAGAAGTACTTTGGAAGTTTCTCCAAACAAGTTCAGAAAGAATAATGCCAATGCTGATAGTTTAATGTAACCTTTACCTTCCCAAGCGTAGTTGAAACTCTCCCCTGTAACACTCAGAAGGGGCACCTCAAACCAATAGTTCAATTTGAACAAATCTCTTCTGACTCCAAATTACTTGATGCCTCTATGAGAACACTTAGCAATCAGCTTGCATTCGGCCTATTTACGTCCATCTCCTTTGACCCCCATTGGACCAGGATTGTATTTCACTCCCCTGTAAAATACCCCTGGGACTTAGCATAATGTTTCACATACAAAGAGAGCGAATAATGTATATACTGAATTGAATCAAGGAGCCTTTCCACTCTCTTGAAACCTTGAGCCTATATTTTCCCATTGTTGGGAAACACAGAAACATGGTGCGGATGGTATCAGAAGAACTGGGCTTGAGTCCTGGCTCTGCTGTTTACAACCTGTCTTTGAGTCTCAGCTTCCCAATTTATAAAAAGTGAGGAATTTGGCTGAGATGATATTTCTGGTCCATTCAAGATCTAACACAATTCTATTCCTGAGCAGCCCTGAGGGTTTGCAGGAATTGTGGTGGGATGAGAGAGCTGTGTGTCTTCATGTGAGCACATGCATTCAAGGGTGTGGGTAGCGAGAGGGAAGGTGTGATTAAATGGATGCTCTCTCATCTCTGCTGGGAGTCCTTAGAGATAAGGAAAAAGGAGAAGAGGCAGCAACAGGTTTGAACACCAATTAGATTAGGCTTCAAGATACACAAGCCCATTCTAATAAATTATTTTGGGATGCCTGCTCTGGGCCATTGGGGAAAAGGTTCCCATGATGCTTTGTGAAGCTGAAGGTCATATTAAAGTCCCATTGTTTGCACTGTTCTTTCCCTACCGAAGTAGCAACTAAAAAAAAAAAAAAAGTTTGGGTAGCTTAGTTCTTGATTAAAAGCAGCAAGAGAATTTCCAACATGAGTTGGTAGCCCCTGAGGCTGACACTGAATGGGTCTATTATTAAAAGCCTCTATTCTATTTACCTCTTCAAAAAAGCTTTGTGCCACCGACAGAACACTACATTGGTGGGATGACTTGATACCATAGTCTCAAGAATAAATGACTGCCTGACTTGTAGTTGGAGCTTTTGTGTGGTAGTAAAGGTTTGCAGAAGGGTATGTCTCTATCCTGATAAAGGGAGAGTCATTTAATATGGTACCATAAGCATCCAACATTCCAGTCACAGAGAAGGGCTTTTTAGGCACAAACATGAAGCCAGAATCACACTCTGTTACTGTCAGCGTGAGGGAGTGTGCTCCTCTGCCCTGTTTTGTCACATTTGAGCTCCTTTGAATCAGGGAGCCTTTCTGTAGATTTACTGTGAAGAACTACAAGCTGCAGAATTTGAGAACACAAAGAACTTTTGAAATCAAGTTAACATTGATGAGTTAACTGATCTACCAAGAGCAAAAAAGATTTTCCCCGGGTCACAGAAGTGGTAAAGTGGCAGAACCAGGACAAGAAGCCAAGTATCCTAAGTTCAGCAGTAAATACTGAGCTCCTGTCTCATTCATGCAACCAATATTAATTACCTACTGTGCCCCAGGCACAGTGCTAGGTACTGGGGATCTGTGAACAAGACAGATCTGTCTTCCTGGGAACTTTCTAGGATGGCTGCTTACTGACTGACTATAAACCACTGGCCAGAGGTCCAAACCCACATCTGAAGTCCATTTGCATTACGACCAAAAGTATCAGTGTTCTCTTACTGTCAAGTATCCAAAGGACCTCATTTCAGTCACTGAGCGACTTCCAGATTTCCCTTTGTGACATCCTCTCGACAATGTACAAAGGACTAGGAGCCATTTTATTCCTCTTTGTTGAGAAATTTTTGAAAAAATGCTCTCATCAATTGTATTATGCAAACACTGAAATAGAAGGAGCATTCTGTCAAGGGCATCAGTGCCAATCATGGATTTTAACAAATTCACAGTGCCTTTGAGGCCACATTTTCATTAGTTTAGAAATGTTTAATATCTGCTTCAGGAAGAAAGAGATAAATCAAAAACATATTCTATCAAGTCAGGCAACTGTAAGTGACTGAGCCAGGACCAGAAACCCAGGTCTGTCTGACTCCACAGAGACCAGACGAGAAATAATTTTCATTATTTCCAGAACTTTGGCAACAGCTGTGGGAAGAACATGAACAGAGATTTCCAAGAAAAAAATCATCAAGACTAATGGGTCTACGTTAACAGTCATGCACCTCACAGATATTAATTGAGCCCATGCCATGTACCAAGCTTGTGCAAGGGGGATAAACATGCAGTAATGAACCAGACAGACCCAGTCTGGACTCTCAGATTTTTTCCTCCATTACGGTTTATTACAAGATATTGAATATAGTTCCCTGTGTCACACAAGAGGACCTTATTGTTTATTTATAGAGTTTGTATCTGCTAATCCTCAAGTCCTAATTTATCCATCCCGCCTTTTCCCTTTGGTAACCATAAGTTTGTTTTCTATTGGACTCTCAGATTTTAAAGCCAGCAACAACCAATCTTAGGAACTCGGCAAGTCTGACACTGTATACCTCTGCTTTCCTGCTTTATATCATCTATCTAGTTGACTATTTGTTTTAAGTGGGATGATTGCAATTGGAGAAATCAGGGTCCAGGAGAAATAAATTACTATTTTGCTCTGTCCTCTGAACTGATTCTGAAAGTAGCCCATATGCCCTCAATTACTGATTTTCTTATTTCTGCCTACGCTATTGAATGTTCTCAGAAAGCTAAGGAGAAAAGGAAGACCACAACTTTCCGCCATCGTGAGAGTAAACCTCCACTCTGTGTATGACGCCCAAATCTTACTCCTAGCCCCACCCACCTTTCTGGGTTCTAGTTCTCAAATTCCAGCTTTCTGCTTGCCATCTTCACCTGTTTCTCATGTTTTGGTCCTTAGTTCTGTGACTGTCAAATTAACATCCTCCCAGCCATCCAGGCCCAAAGACTCAGCGTCTTTTGTTTCTTCTCTTCTCCTTGCTCCCACCTCTAATTGTCAAGCCTCCTCTATCATACTTTCAGAGTATCTCCCTCATCTGTTCCCTCCTCTCCAGCTCCAACACCTAAAGGGACCGCTTCGGCTAATTTTGAGTGTCAACCGACTGGGCGAAGGGATGCCCAGATAGCCGGCAGAACATTACTCCTGGGCATGTCTGTGAGGGTGTTTATGGAAGCGGTTAGCATTTGAATCAGACTGAGTAAAGAAGACTGCTCTCACTGATGTGGGTAGCATCATCCAAGCTGCTGAGGACCTATAGAGAACAAAAAGGCAGAGAAAGAATGAAGTTGCTCTTTCTATCTTCTGCCTTCAAATATCTGCGCTCTTGATTGTTGGACCTTTGGACTTGGACTTCAACTTACATCATCAGCTCTCCCGGTTCTCAGGCCTTCAGACCAGGACTGAATGACACCATGGGCTTTCGTAGTTCTCCAGCTTGCAGACAGCAGACTGTCCAACTTCTTGGCATCCAAAATCACATGAGCCAATTCTCATAAGGTATGTATGTATGTATATATGTATGTATGTATGTATGTATCTATCTAGTTTCTCTGGAGAATCCTGATTAGTACAGGGACTGAGATTCAGACAGGACAAGTGACCTGTCCAAGATCACACTGTTCAAGAACAGCAGAGTTGGTGTTATACACTGCCCGAGTATGTTTAACATCAAAGTACCTATTCATGCACTATGGCAGATAAGACCCTTACTAACTCTCACTTGTCCAACTTCAATGCCTTATTGAAGTTTCTCTTCAGCCTTTACTGCAAAATGTTTTCAGGTTAATTTTGCTAAAGCACAGATTTTACTAAAAGCTTCTTCACTGCTCTCTATATCTTATCAGTTTGTCACTGCTTGGCATATCCCAGGAATGAAAACAAGATCAAATCGCTTAACCATAGTAAGTGTAAGAATATGTTTTCATCATCTTGGTATCTTTCTTCTTGTGCCTGGAATAGCGTTCAACTCATAAAAGGCACTCCAATAATTTTACTGCCGTAGCACCCCTTAATTCATGATTTGTCTCTAGTTCCACAGATATGCCTTATCTCCTCAACTGGCATGTAAACTCTTTGAGGTCAGGTGGCATGGTTTATTATGCCTTTGTATCTACTTTCCACAGTGTCTGTGCAGAAAGAGAAATATTTCAATACTGAAGAGAGAGGGGTTAAGTAATGCACAAAAGAGCTGCTTGTTTTCCTTCCAGCTGTCCTGAAGGGTTCTTGAGTACAGAACCCACCAACGCTGCCCAAAACTTTCCAGTTGGAAAACTTGCAAGTGCTTATTTGCCCACGCCTAGAATTCTGTTTGGTCCCAGTTACCCCCAACATTCACCCCATCCTTACCTTTCTCACTGCCTTGTACATTACTTCTATGAAAATAAGTTCAATGCTATTTTTTTTGAAGTATTCACTCTCCCCCACAGTACCCAGTACACTACTTTTTGTACACACTAGGTGAACAATCAACATTTAAAAAATATAACAACTGTGAAAGGTTAATAGACAGACCACAGGCCATGGACCTTCAGTTTGTGCTGGTTTGCCATTCTTCCAAATGGATCATATCCCAAATGGAATTCTTCATTTCCCAAAACCAGCCCCTCTACCATCTTCCTTTGGCCTCAAAGAATCTTCCAGCTTCCCAGGCTGAATACTTTAGAAGTGTCTGTGATAAAAGTAAGATGTACATGGCAATACATCCAGGCTAAACTATTCAACAGACACTCGGAAACTAAGGCTGAGGCGGAAGGGCTACTTCTAGACAGAAGAGTCCTGCTCTTCCTTTGTGACTGCAGAGAATAAAAAATATGAATAGAGGCAGCAATGAGTCGAGGTGGGGATAAGAAGATATGCAAGTCTCAGTAAAGTAGGCGTGGTCATTTGTTAAGGCAGAGGGTGGGTGGAGGCTTGAGGAGAGCAGAGGAGATCTGGAATAACTGGTGTCAGGAACTCCTTTAGGTACTGACAAGATTGAACTTCTGCATAAAGGATCCTGAATCAGCATGACATCCTTAAATAAAAGTCCCATTGTTTGTAATTTTTGAAAAATGACTGTAGAGGCCAACTAAATTAAAAATTCATCCCTCACTGTTCATGGCTGTAAGATGGATGTTCTTTCAGTAGAGTGGCCCACTTATACAGAGCCCATTTATAGCATAGTTAGGACACATTTCCTCTTTAAAAAAAAAACTATCATTTTAAATACAGTGTGACATGATTCTCCTTTGCAGTCCTTCCATCGCAATATTCCATAGGATAGGATAGAAAGTCAATTTCTTATTATTAGTCTTATCATTATTATTAACTTTACTTGAAGAAATATGCCCATAATCCACATTTTTGTTCTTCTAATCTCCTTCAATTTATAGGTTTATGTAGGTCATTTTTTACCTTATTTTAAAATGAAGACACAGAAAACCACACAAATGTGGACTTTGGTGAATTATACAAATACCCTCGTAACCACCAACCAGGCTGAAAAACTAGCCATCCCAGAAGCTCCTCCAAAGGCTCAATCCCAAATACAGTTCCCTCTCTCCCTCCAAATACAACCACTATCTTAAACTTTATAGTAATCATTTCCTTGGACTCTTATGGCTTCATCACTCAAGGGTGAATCACTAGACACTACAGAATAATCTTGCCCATTTGAAAAAAAAAAGCCTGATATTTTTTAAACCTCTTGTGATCCACAGGTTCTCCCCTCCATCCATTTCCTTTCCCTACAATTTATATGCCAAAGAACTGATGCTGTTTTACCTGCAGAGTTCCTCATAATCTGCATGCTGCTATTATACATTCATGGTGCAGTTCAACATGTTCTTCTGTATATACGGGTGGATTCAGGTCTTGATCATTTTCGGGTTTTCACTATCTGGTTAGCAGCCACTGATGTTCAATTTCAAAATGATCATATTCTATAATTTTAATTTACTGGCTAGAATGATGTTTTTGAGATATAACTGACATATCATAAAATCAACCGTTTTAAAGTACATAATTCAGCGGTTTTTAGTATATTCAAGTTTGGCAATCATCACACAGTTTGTTGTTGTTATTGCTCTCTGTTTAGTGAATTTTCAGAAGTACTTCTGTAAAGTCTACAGTCTTTGTTGTGTGTGGTCACTGACATCTCTGCTTGGTTAGCTTAGTGATCAGTTAATGAGATTTCCTTAGATGTCTGAAACCAGTAGGTCTCCCAGTCTTTTCCTATGGGTTTTTTGTGTGTGTGTTAGGGCATTCAACAGTCAGCTAGGCAGTTTTCAACTATGCCTTAGCCTTCACGTCCTCCTTATGGAGAGAATGAATAGCAGTCTGCAGCAAGAGTTCAGAGTCTTCTCATGTCTTTGCTGAGCATATGCACAGTCCTACAAATTACGGTGTCCTTCTAGATTCCCAGGAATAAATATACTGTAGTTTTTCAAAGTCCCCATTGACATCTCATTCCCCAGATTTTCCTTTCTGGCATTTTGATTAGCCAATTGTTTGTCTTATTTGACTGAATCGGGCAGAGTAGAAATTAAATAATTGTCCCTAAGTATTTCCAACAAACATCCCTAGGGAAAAGGCTTTTGACACTAAGCGAGCACCACTTCAAATTTTTTTCACTCTCCAAGAATAATTTTATGCCCTCTTGGGGGCGATATTAGCCGCAGTGAGAATACATGACTTAGAGTATTCCACAATTACTCATTCGCATTTTCCATATAACACACATAGTAATATCTGTATAACAATACTATTACTGCCTCCACCAATATGATTATTAAATAGTTTAAACGTTTTGCATGTGCCAAACCCTTTCTTCTCCCATTTGTTTTATGGTTGTAGTACATTTACAATGCCTCATCATATAGCCATATCTTTTTCTTTCCCTTTCAACTCTCAGTTAGACTTAACTCTAGGAGTAACTATACATTTGATGCTCACCACTAACCCTTATGTTGATATTTCTCTAGAGAGATATAGAGATCTTTTTGTTATCTGAAGTTCATTCTCCATTATTTTCCTCAAGAAGGGCTTATATCAATATCCTTTCCATACTGTTAAACAATTTGTCTGTGTCCTCTATATTGGAAAGTCAGTATTCCTCGATGTAAAATTATTGGTTCATATTTTCTTTTCTTGAATATTTAAAAAATGCTACTCAATTTCCTTGTGGCATAGAGCTTTGTTAAAAAAAAATCTGATGATAATCTGATTTTATTTTTCCTGATTGTTCTCTTTATCCAAGATTCCAAAAGGATTTTTCTTTAAAGCCCAGTAATTTTTTTTTAATATGAACCAATAGCTTATTCCTTTGGGGTTTTTTTAAGTATAGTCTGCTACAATGTGTCAATTTTCTGTTATACAGCATAATGTCCCAGTCATACATGTATATATACATATATTCATTTTCATAAAAGGTTATTACAAGATATTGAATATAGTTCCCTGTGCTGTACAGAAGAAATTAGTTTTTATCTATTTTTATATATAGTAGTTAATATTTCCAAATCTCAAACTCTCAAATTTATCCCTTCCTACCCTCTTTCCCCCAGTAACCATAAGATTGTTTTCTATGTCCGAGTCTGTTTCTGTTTTATAAATAAGTTCATTTGTGTCATTTTTTAGAGTCTACATATAAATGATGTCATGTGGTATTTTTCTTTCTGGCTTTCTTCACTTAGAATGAGGATCTCCAGGTCCATCCATGTTGCTGCAAATGGCATTATTTTATTCTTTTTTATGGTTGAGTAGTATTCCACTGTATAAACATATCACAACTTCTTTATCCAGTCATCTGTTGATGGACATATTGGTTGTTTACATGTCTTGGCTATTGTATATAGTGCTGCTATGAACACCGGGGTGCATGCGTCTCTTCAAATTAGAGTAAATATATATATATATATATATATATATATAGTTAAAGCCCAGTAATTTTACTAGAATGTAGTCTTGGTGCTTATCATTCTGGGTCAATATTCTCAAATACATAGTGAGTGTGCATTTCTGATGTACAGTTTAATTATATATATTTGTGCGTGTGCATGTGTATTTTGCCTGTATTTCTTCTGTTTCCTTGCTTGGTTTCCTTCTTCGGGGCCTCCTATTATCTGTAGGTTGGATCTTTTTTGCTTGCCTTCCATATGTGTTATTTTCACTCAAGTTACTTCACCTCTTCTTTTATTTTTTTTATTTTAAAATTTTTCCTTAAAATGTTTGCTAATAAAGAAGGTAGGAGGCAACTTTAAGAGATAAAAATAAAAACATCATTTTCCTCCTTTCTATCTTTTTTCTCTTAAAGCGTTATTGTGCTTTTTCACTCTTCTATTTCTTCTAATTTAGTCTACATTTCTAAAATGAATTTTCTGGCTTTTTTTTTTTTTAGTTTGGTATCCTTATTTATGAGTTTTTCTAATTCTGATTTACATTTTTTTCATATCGTGTATGATTTTAATACATTTTAGTTTTATTAAGTAACGTGTGACCATTTTCATGTTTTAAAGCAAGGCTTTCTAATGCATTTTTATGTTTTGATGGGGCATTATTTTGCTCCTCATTCTCTCTCTTCTTATAGTAACTCTATATGAAATTTTATCCTGATACATTTCAGTTGTTCATTTTAACATGAATTTAGTTTTATTCTACTTTTAGAAAGAGGCATGATTAGACAGATTTTCTAACTTCACAGGGCCTCTTCTTCTGTTGTTTTGTATAGTATTAAATAATATGGCCTCTCGCTTTGAGATTTCTTGAATCTGTTTCCCTCCTCAACTTTAATTTGGACCTTTTCTTCACCTCATCTCTAAATTTTACTCAACTACCAGGAGTTTCTCCTCAATATGAGGCTCCATCATGGAAGGAAACTCCTAGTGGGTCAATTTTAACAAGGCATAGGGAATACACAGCTCCAGCCCCTTCAGATCTTCTTAACATGGACTCATAACTTCTTTAACTCTTAACATTTTAACATTTTATATATACTTTTTCATGTATCTCAATGATCTTCATATTTCATCATTTTCATTGGGTGCAAGCAATTCCATTAAGTTAAAATACCATAATTTAAAAACCATCTCTCTATTAGTGGCTGTTTGGGATGGATCCAGTTTTCCATCATAATAAATAACACATAATGCATTCCTTCTTCTGGATAATATCCTTAAAACAAATACCCTGGAATGAGATTATTTAGTAAAAAGGTGTGAACATTTTTATGACTCTTGATAAAAACTGCCAGATTGTTCATCAAATTGACTAAGATAATTTACAATGTAGCTAGAGACGTATAAATGTTTCAATTTCCCCAATAGTTCCATCACTAGTTTTACTAATGTTGCTTTATTGCTGCTAATTTTAGAGTTATAAAGTGACATTTCATCGTTGTTTTAATTTGCACCTCTTTTACTGTTGGCAAGACTGCAGTTTTCTATGTTAATTTACTAATGGTGTTTCATCTTATATAATGATTCTTCATATTCTTTGACCACTGTCCACAGTAAATTTAACATAAATTTATAAAAACTCAATATATTTTGGAAATGTCATAATGTATTAAATACAATTTTCTATTTTGTCACTTGACTTATCTTGGTTTTGTTGTGTTTTAGTTTTATTAATTTTTATTTTGTAATCACACCACTTATCTTTTCCTTTGCAATTTATTTTTTTCCTTTAATCAAACATTATCTTCCTCCACAGAATGAGTAAGTGCTCTATTTTCTCTTTTCCCCTGAAATTAAATTTTCCTAAATATTTGACACCTGAATTTTTATGTTGTTGACTGCGATATATTGCATGGGGTATAGGTTTAAGTTCAGTTTTTCCCCATGGTAATGTCAAGTTACTTCAACAGCATTTATGAAAATGAGCCCTTCCCTGCTGCTTTGTTAGATTTAGCTAGACATGTATTGAACTCTTATGCACGCTAAATCTATATTCTTGTTTGCCAGAGGGCACCTAACTATATTTAAATAGATTATACTAATGATACTGCTTTTTTAGAAACAAAGGCAATGTTGCAGTGCCATACGTTCAAACGTCATAGTTGCAGGTGCTCAAAAGTAGTTCTTTATCCTTTCCTTCACTCCCTTCCCTTCCTTCTTTCTTCAGTCAGTCTGTGTGTGTGTGTGTGTGTGTATAGCTTCTAGATACAGACATCTATAGATATATGGGCATATATCTCTTATTGGTTGTTTCTTGGTAGAACAGGTGACAATGCAGTAAAGTGGTGATGAGAGAGTTATCAGTCCCACTCCCCGACGAGTCTTGTCCTTTGTCCCCAGCCTGCTCTTCCTTTGCGTCTTAGCCTAAATGTTACCTCCTCAGAGAAGCATCACCGCCTTCTATGCCGTATGGATGTAAAATGTGCAGAGGATGGGGAGAACCAATATATATACCCAAGAGCCTTTTCCAGAAATCTTACCTCATGCCTTCCTTGTTCTCCAGCATCCAACTCTTCTCTGACAGAAATAAGGAAATGGCCTTGACTGAAAGACAATGCGTTGGTGAGCTCTGAGTGACAACCAAACTTCCACACATCCCTAACACTGGGCAGTAGGTCTGTTCCAGAGTATGAGTTGAGTCATTATAAATTTAGCTGTGTTTTCCCAATGAGTGGAGTTTATAATATATACCTTCCCTGTGGCATCGCTGACAAGTAATTTTGTAAACCAGAATTTTGGTAAAGCAAATACATTAGGCATATTTCAGAATCACCTCTGCTTTTTCAGAATTTTTAAGTTACTCATGCCTCTCCCTAAGGATCTATATGCCTTACTGCCAGAATGAAGAGATTGTAAAAGGAGAGAGGAGGAATGTAGGAATATGTGTAGTTCCACTAAGCCCCAGAGGATAATATACCTGCCCCCTACACACACACACTCACTGAAAGCCCCTGAAGCAAGGTACAATGATTATGTTCTTTAAGTTCAAGGGTTTTTTTCTTTATTATGTTTTCCTAAAATGGAGCCCTTCTGTGGAGTATATAGCCAGCCAGCCAGCCAGCCAGCCAGCCAGCCCCTCTGATATGCCAAGGAATGTAGAGAGATATAAAGAAGGCCATCAATAATTTTTTTTCAATAATTTTTAAATTAAATTGAGTCTTCAAAAAAATGTATCTCCAAAAGGAAGGTTTTGTGCATTTGGCAGTCTTTGCTATGTGGTTTAAGCTGGCACACTTTTGAGTTTAGGTGGCAATAAAATAAATGATGGAAAAACTGCTTCAGAGGCAACTTTTAAGCTTCAAATATTCAGGCTAGGACTCAGGAGAAATAATTTCCTAGTAGGCATTGAGCCTGCAATTAAGGCAAAGAGCAGCTGCGTGAACACAATATCATCTCTTAAGGACCAGTATCCAAAGATACCTCAGATGGGGAATCTATATTTACCAAGCTCCTACTATGAGTCAGATACCATTCTAGATGTTTTTAAACATTCTGGTTTTCACAGACACCATGGGAAGTAGGAAATATGCTGCTACATTAGGAAACTGAGGCATGGAGTTTAGAAACTGTCCAAGTTCACATAAACAGCAGGTGGTGAAGACCTGAGATCCAGGTCTGTCTGACTCAAGGCCCCTGCTTTGAACTACTCAATTCCAATGTAACAGAAGCAATTTAGCACCAGTGTCAGCTAGGGAGAGAGCAGAGGACTGGCAGCAAATGGAACCAGGGTTGGTTGTGGGGATGGTGATGACCAAGCTTCCTCTCAGTGGCAGTGGGATGGTGGTGGTTGTGGCCGGCCAAGGATGGAGGCAGTCAAGCAGAGAGCAATCACAACCCATGGTATGGCTGTTCTCCTGTCCACGGTGACCTCAAGGAACAAAGAGGCCACCATCAAGCAGTGTTGGACTTGCTGAAGGCCATTTGTCTTGAGGGAAATGGGAGGAGTAAAATAAAAATAAAGTAAATCAGCCTTCTCAGCACCATCTCTTATCTGCCATTTGCCTTAACAATTAAATCCATCTCTTGTATTCTCCCTTCCAGCACTGAGGAGAGCACTTTCGTCCTGTCTCCGTTTGACATTCAACTCAATCTGAGCGTTTACCTTCCTTTCTAGAGTGCTGGACCAAGGATTCCTACTTGACTTTTCATTGAAGTTTTATAGTCTATGGTAGGCTTTTTCCTTGCTTTTATAAACACTATGGTAGTCCCTGTCTTTCACAGTAACCACTACTTCTTCAAATTTCAGTACAACGTATCCAAGCTGAGGATCTTAGAATCTCTGAATTAGCCCCACTGTCTGTTGCTATTATAAAAAGACAGAACATTAGAGACAAATGCTCACCCTTATACATAGCTGGCACAATGGTCCCAAATGTGTGGGCGGGCTCTCTCATCTGATCATCAGGGCTAGGCTTTAAGAAATCCTTTTGCTCAGACATAGCAAAGGCCATGCAGCCTCTTCCTTGGGGCCTTTCCCTTGACCAACCCACCTCTCCTACCCATCAAATACTGGCCCTCTGACCTAACCTTCCAGGAGCGGTACAGAAAAGCCAACCCTGAGAACTAGAACACTTCTCTCTAGCCCCATCCCATGTTTGCTAGACCATTCTAAGGTGCCTGGTGTCAGGGGAAGAGTTTGAGCATACACAGGGAAAGATTTCCAATAAAGGAGTCCTTTAAGGAGGTGTGCAGCCTAAGCCCATATTACTGATGGGAAAGCACATGGAAAAAAAGAATCCAAGGTGGGCACACATCACAGAGAGAGGGCTCCACCCTCTGCAAAAAAAAAAAAAGTTACTGGAAATCATGAGGTAAATTTTAGAAATAAATTTCACCCAAAAAAAATTCCTATCACTATTTTGTCCAATATTTGCCTATTTTAGGGGCAAAGGTTCTGGGTCTCATGGCCATGTCTTTCTCTTCATAAAGTCCTCTATTTGGGAGTTGAAACTGCCTGCAAGTTGACTGAAGAAACTTCTGGATACTCTAAAAATGGAAGAACAACTCTAGCCATTTTAGATGTGCCATCATTGTTCTATCTTGCTTTTCTTATCTTTTATTGATATTATTAAAGCATCATCCAAAATAGCCATCTATCAGTTCAATAAGTCCCCAGCCAAAACATCACCACTCAGTCTCTTTTCATCATATTTCTCCTTAGGTCTATGGATTTAGACTGTGAGGAACAGCATCTTGCAACTTTTAACCCTTACCAGATGAGTTTTTTATATAAAGTGTATACATCTATTACAGCATCCTAATCATGAATTCAATTCTACATACTTAATGGAAACCCAGGAGATACTAACTCCACACATGAAATCTTTATGGTCATTTTGGTCATGACTCATTCTCCATACATTGGAAATTAATATTTGAAGTGATGATTAATTGCCTTCATTTTTACCTTATGAATTACTGGGAATCTTCTTCCATTTTTATTCTTCTACAGCACAGAAGCCCAAAAGACAAATGGATAAAAATCACATATGGTCTGGTTAAGTAGGTGCAGGTGATCTGAAGCCTCACCTATACCACTCCCCTCCCACTACTTCTCTACTACCTGTGTTGGTTCCAGAGGTATTTCCTCAAACTCAGAAAGCGTCACATGGCACAAACTGACTTTACCTTTTTTCCTCCACAGTACCTAATTCATGGCATTTTTCTCCCATGTCATCAATTTCAGTCCAAAACCTTCTCACTGTAATCAGTGGGACTGAATGTCTCTAGCATCTTGGTGACTTAAGTATTCATATGATTTCGCAGGTGTAAATATCTCTACGATGTAAAAGAGTAATTTATCAGTTCACAACAGCTGGTTGAATATGCACTTTAGGATTATCCAAATCCATTTGCCATGACTGTTTTAATCATGCATCCTTCTGCTCCTATGAAATTTCCTAAGTAAAATACAATCTCCCTTAAAACAATCTCCATTTAAATTACTTGAAAAATTAATCAACTACTTCATTCCATCTGTAAAATGTACTGTCCAATGGCCATGGTATTCTGAATCCTCAGGGATAATAAGCTATATTCTAGAACATCCACTCATCTGCTTCCACCATTAGGCTTTATGCATACTAAATATAAGTTTTATTTATTTCCAAACCTGTTTATTCAAATTTTACTTGTTATTATAATTAGCTTTAATTAAAATATTAATTAAATCAAATAGAAGTCTGAGTTGGTCCTTGTATAAAAGTTAGGCTGAACAGCTCTGTGAAAGAAAATGTCAAAACGAGAAGACAAGCCACAGATTGGGAGAAAATATTTCTAAAGCATACATCTGAAAAAGGACTGTTATCCAAAATATACAAAGAAATCTTAAAACTCAGTAATTAGCAAAGAAACAACCCAATTAAAACATGGGCCAAAGACCTTAACAGACACCTCATCAAAGAAGACATACAGTTGGCAAATAAGCATATGAAAAGATGCTCCATACCACATGTCATTAGGGAAATCCAAATTAAAACAATAATGAGATACCACTATACACCTATTAGAATGGCCAAAATCCAGCACACTGACAACACCAAATGCTGACCAGGATGTGGGGCAAAAGGAACTTTTTTTCATTGCTGGTGGGAATGCAAAATACTACAGCCACTTTGGGAGACTGTTAGGCAGTTTCTTACAAAACTAAACATACTCTTATATGACCCAGAAATCATGCTTTGTGGTATTTACCCAAAGAAGCTGAAAACTTGTGTCCACACAAAAACCAATGCATGGATGTTTATAGCATCTTTATTCATAATTGCCAGATTTTGGAAGCAACCAAAGATGTACCACAGTTATCTGTTCGCTGTGGTACATCTGGACAATGGAATATTGTTCAGCATTAAAAAGAAAGGAGCTCTCAAGGCATGAAAAGACATGGAGGAACTTTAAATGCATATTGCTAAGTGAAAGAAGCCCATCTGAAAAGTCTATATACTATATGATTCCAACTTTATGACATTTTGGAAAAGGTAAAACTATGGAGACTGTATAAATATCAGTGGTTGCCAGGGCTTGAGGGAGGGAGCGATAGATGAACAGGCAAAGCACAGAAGAATTTTAGGGCAGTGAAAATTCTCTGTAAGATACTATAATGATGGATATAGGTCATTATACATTTGTCTAAAATAACAAAGGAGATTAAATTCACATGACAACTAAGGGTAATGCATGACACTGAACTGTATCCTAGATCAAGCAAAAACATTAACTACCAAGGACATTATTAGGATAATTGGCTAAATTTGAAAATGGACTATGAATTAGACAACAGAATTGGGACTGTATCAATGTTACATTTTCTGATTTTGATAATCGTGCTGTATTTATCCTTGTTTTTAGGAAATACACACTGAAGTATCTGTGGGGCAGCATGTCTCTAACTTATTGCCAAATGATTCATGAAAAAATATGTGTGTCTTGTGTACAGATAGAGAGATAAAGAGATAAAAGTAAGTACAAATGGGACAAAATGTCAACAGTTGCTGGATCTGGGGAAAGGATCCATGGTACATGCTAGTTCCTCACACTATTCTTGCAATGTTTTTCTATTTTTTCAGTTTTGTCAAAAGAAAACTGCAAATAGAATGACTGACAAGTGCACACTCCCAACGCACTGGAGAAGGCTGGTCCTACTATGCCTTCCCCTCCTGGGGAGGCAAAGCGGTAATATGAACATGAGTCATCATTGGACACCTATATTTTCACTGTTAATTAACAGGTTGATTTTCTAATTCACCATCTGAGCTTTTGTGGCATAAGCCAGCTTTCCCAGAGCTAAATCCCAGAGCTATTTGAGGAGATTCTGGACCTCATTTCTTGCTCAAACATTTCCAGAGCACGTCCTCTGTGGATACTCTGTACTACTTGGGCTCTGAAGCCAAGTTATCCGCCAGGAGGCAGGGCCTACGTTGCTGGTATACGTAATACATCTTACTAGTCTCAACCATCTTTACTAGAGAGAATCCACCTCCTCACTGAATTTGTTTGGCAGAAGACAAAGTGATATCTTGTCATTTGGGTTTCTCACTTCAACTAGTTGCAAAAACAGGCTCTCCCAAGTGGCAATTCTATAGTATCAATTGCCAAAATGTGTTTTTACCACATGCTCTGTGTTGCAATACGCTGCTGCAACTTTGTTTACTCACTGAGTGATTTCTCCATTACCGCTCAGAAGCCCCAGAATTCTTTCTGGGATCTCAAAGCCCTCAGAGGAATACCACTCTATAAACTCTGAATTTTCCAGCTTGTGTACTTATTAGCCCTGAAACCAGTCCCTGTGTTTGGGAAGGCACGCAGCAAGTGTGTGTGTGTGTGTGTGTGTGTGTACGCACACACGTGCACATGTAATGACCTTTCCTCACCTGGCATGTGGGTGGCCATCTGGGAGAGATTGTGCTATCCCCCTTCTCTGATTTTCCATATGCTTTACTTGTTTCTCCTTTAATTTCTCACCTGGTATTATGTGGCCCCTTGATTCACACATACCATATCTAAATTAGTCCCATGGCTTATCATCCATTTTTCTCTATCTTTTCACCTGCTTTATTTTTCTTCTTACCATTACCTGATGATATCATAAAATACTGGTTTATTATCTTTCCCCTACCCTGTGGAATAAAACAGCTCCATTATGGAAAGTATAATGTTTTCACTGCTTTATCTCAGGACCTAGAAGAGTGTCCGATTTATAGTCAGTACTCAATAAATATTTGTTAAATGAATGAATGGTTAGATAGTAGTGGACCAATGCCTTATGCTATCAACACATGTTACAGGTCAAAAGCACATCTCTAATACCTTACTTGATCCGTATAGTAACCCTGTGAGGCAGACAAGAAAGGTGATGTTATCTTCATTTTAAGAATTAGGAAGCTGAATTAATATATCACGTAATACCATAGGGACTAAGTGGTAGCCCAAGTTCACAGAGCAAGTCACAGGCAGAGCTGAAATACATATACATGACTTTCCCAAGCTGTGAAGCCAAATACTTTCCACCCACCTACTGCGCCTTGCACAGACCTCTGCAGTCTCAGGGTAAACCTGGAGGATGTGCGAGGATGAAGGGAACCCAGAAGCCCTAGGATAATTCTTCCTTCAAGTAACGGATTTACAGTATCCTACTTCACCTAGGACCAAGTTTCCCCCTCAAGTCAAAGGGAAATGATGAACTGATGGATGAGAGGCCCTGGCTGTTGCCTCAAATCTAAGCCATGGTGGTTTACCTGATTAGAGCGGAGTGGGGTTCCTTGGGTGAGATCAGGAACTTAATTTTTTATTATCAAATCTGGCAGCACCTAGCATCTCCTAGCAAATTTAACATGCCATGTAAGTGATTCCTAGAATAGGTATGTATGCGATGATAAACTCCTCTTTTGTCATCAACATAAAAAATGAAAAATCTAGAATAGTTCCTGTTTATGGTAACATCTCAATTGTCCAAAACTATCTAGAAAAAGTGGTTAGGTTTCCACATAATTAAATATGAAACCCTTTAAACCCCAACTTAGCTATTTAACTACAGTTTGACAGAAAGCAGTCCAACCTCCACTGTATATTTTCAGGCACTCTTAAATTAACATAATTAATGGTTTATTAAAGAGCTACAGTCATGATGATGCACAATATATTTTGATGCTGCTGTAACAGATGCATGTACCACCACTACTACTAACCACCACCACCCGGGCGGCAACAACACTATTTGTTGAATGTTGTAAGACACGCCAGATGCTATTCTAAGCACTTTACATTTATTACTTTATTCAGTTTTCATGTCAACCATCTGTAGAGTAAGCCCCACTTTACAGATGATGAAACTGAAGCACAGAAATGTTAAGCAACTTGCCCAAGATTATAATGGGAGAGCTCCTGATTTAAATCCAGGTATAAGGACAAAAGGCAAATACAGGGCCATAAAGTATAACTTCAGAACAAAGCCCAGAAATCTCTATTCAAAAAGGATACCTTCATCAGAACGCCTGCCCGTGAGACACTGGGGACACGTTACCTACGTACCTCCCCAAGTGGCCCATGGGCTCACCTCAGTGCTTTGTGCACCTTCCCCACACGTCCTCCTCTGCCCCAAGGCTGACTCCTTGTGCAAGTCTCCAAAGGTGGCAAGAGTGAGCCTTTGCTGATGGCTAGTGAACACATCAGAAAGCCAGCCCAGTGGGGAGGGCAGAGCTCAGCGGTACGGCACATGCCTAGCATACACGAGGTCCTGGGTTCAACCCCTAGTACCTCCATTATAACTAAATAAACAGATAAACAAACCTAATTACCCCCCAAAATAGAAAGCCCGCCCACCCGCCCGCCCGCCCAACTGTGTGGGAAGGGGAGAAAGCACACAAACGCGAGCACAGAGCACCGCCCTAGGGGAAGCAAGGCTGTCAGCACCTGGCCTGGCTTTGCAGAGCTGAGAGAAGGCCTACAATCTTTAGAATTCCTCCAAGGGGGAACAAGAAATGTCGAGCAGCAGTGTTCACAGAAAGTCTGAGAAAGCCTCAGGATCCCTAACAGGGCTGACATAAGGTATACCGACAAACCTTTAGGTAGCCTAAGAAAAAAAGAGAGAAGATTCAAATAAACAATCTGAAATAAAAGTGAAGACATTACAATTGATATCACAGAAACGTAAGAATCATAAGAAACTATTATGAACAATTATATGCCAACAAATTGGATAACCTAGAACAGATGGATTCATTTCTGGAAACACACAACCTACCAAGACTGAATTATGAAGACACGGAAAATCTGAACAGACTAATAATGAGTAAGGAAATAGACTCAGCAGTCAAATAACACCCAACAGAGCAAAGCCCAAGATTACATGGTTTCATTGGTGAATTTTTCTTTAACTGTTTGCTAAAATTAACACCAAACCGTTTGAATGCTTCCCGAAAACTTGAAGAGAATAGTCTCAAACTCATTCTTTAAGGCCTGCTTTACCCTGATACCAAAGCTAGATAAGGACACTACATTAAAAAACAAAACTACAATCCAATAACCATTATGAGCATATATGCAAAAATTCTTAACCAAATACTGTCAAACTAAATTCAACAGAACATTATAGGATAATACAACATGATGAAGTGAGATTTATTACAGGGATGCAAGGATGTTTAGCATATGCAAATCAATAGGATAAAAGATAAAAATCAAATGATTGTCTAAACAGATACAGAAAAAGCATTTGATAAAACTCAATATTCTTTTACAATAAAAATGCTCAACAAACTGGATATGTAAGGAATGTACATGATAAAGGCCATGTATGACAAGCCCACAGCTAACATCATACTCAGCTGTGAAAGGCTGAAAGCTTTTCCTCCAAGACAAGGGACAAGACAAGGATTCCCACTCTTGCTACTTCTACTCAACATAACACTGTAAGTCTTAGCTAGAGTAATTAGGCAAGAAAAAGAAATTAAGCTCCCAAATCAGAAGGGAAGAAGTAATTACCTCTGTTTGAAAATGGTCTGTTTACAGATGATATGACCTTATATATAAAAAAATCATCAACACTCTACCAAAAATTATTATAATACATGAATTCAGTAAAGTTACAAGATACAAAATCAACATACAAAATCAATTGTGTTTGGCCCGTCACTGACACACGTTTCTTTTGGCATCATGCTACCTTCACAAGCCAGGTTCCCCACTCACATTGCTCACTGTTGATTCCACTCTGGTAAGAACATACACTGTTCTTTCCACATTACTGCTTTTCCCCTCCGCTGTCGCCACTAGGCCCTCTAACACCACAACACAGAGCTTGCTGTCTACTGTATTTTATTCTCCCTTTTTTTTTTCTATTCTCACTTTTTTTTTTCTTATCTCTTTTGTAGGCTGTGTTTTCTCCACATTTTTTAGGTTTTTCACCAAATAACTTTGGGTCAATACTTCTAACCAACAGGGCCACTCCTAGGTTGATTCAGCCAACCTAGGGCAACTTACTTGAGGCAAGAAAGGCACCTAGTTCAAAAATTGTAGACACCCTGCTTGCTTTATCCTAGGCCTGGACAGGCCACCCAATTAGAATGTTTCTTAGACTTTTTAGCAAGTTACTACTTGTATTAGTCAGTGTACTTCAGAGAAACAGAACTAATATATAAAACAGATTTATGTAAGTTATTAACTCACATGATCATGGAGGCTGAGAAGTCCCAGAAGCTGTAATTGGCAAGCTGGGGACGCAGGAAGTCAATGGTATAGCTCCACTCAGACTCTGAAGACCTGAGAAGCAGCAGACCCATCAGTGTAAGTTCCAGTTCAGTTCCAATTCCGAAGGCAGGAGACTCTGGAAGACAGTCAGGAAGAGAGAGTGAATTCTCCCTTACTCAGCCTCTTAGTTCTATTCAGACTTTCAAAGAATTGGCTGAGGCCCACCTACACTGGAGAGAGCCACCTGCCTTACTCAATCTATGAATTCAAATGTCAATCTCATCCAGAAACACCCTCACAGACATACCCAGAATAATGTTTAACCAAATATCCAGACAATGTGTGGTCTAGTCAGGTTGACACATAAAATTAACCATCACAAGGCCACACCTTCCACAACTTGGCACCATATTCATTTCCTTTAACCATACTTAATCTCCAAATAAAGATAATATTAAGGTCGTAATTCCACCTAACACAATACAACTATTTGCATACAACTGAAAATGGGGAAGGGTATAGCTCAGTGGTAGAACACGTGCTTAGCATGCACTAGGTCCTGGATTCAATCTCCAGTATCTCCATTAAAAATAAAAGAAAATACACTAATCCCTCCCCGAGAATAAGAGCTAAAGTCCTTGAGTGATGTTTACTCTTATCTTTGATATACCTGAAAATTAAATACTATGATGTAAAATTAACAAATACTATGATGTAAAGTCAATATATCTTATGTTACAAGACAAAAGAGTAAGAAAACAGATTTGCTTAGTGTATATATATGTGTGTATATATATATATACAAGTATATGTATACATATATAAAGTATATATGTATATACACACACATAGTATACACACACACATAGTCATAACAAAATAAAAAGGACATATCCATATATAGTCCTCATTTCCATAACCAGTCACATGGTCATAACCAGTAATTATAACTATCTTCTTCCACTACTCAATAACAGTATTCATTACTATCAGTGTACGTAGGTCTTCCTTCAAAGGGAACTAGCCTTCCCTTCACTGAAGATTTGTTTTTGTTTTTGTTTTTTTGTTTTTTTGGACTGCATATGTTTTGAGTTTGTAAACTGGCTCAAGTCTGGGAATTGACTGATGGGCCATGACTCTCTGTCTTTATGATTCAAGTTAAGTTTTTTTTTCATTTGACCTAGAACTTTTCTATTTATGCAGATCGAGCAGGTTTCCACAAAATCTCAATGGCATGTGAAAAAAAAAAAAAGCTTTCTCTCTTACTTATAAGAGAGTGTTTTCAGTCAGCCAAGGTGATTCTGTTTCAAGTTACAGGCAAAGAACCAGCCTGCTGCATATGTTTCATTTAAGGAGCCCAGGTTAGAGGGGCACCAGCTACCTGGGTCATGTTCTTCTCATGGCAGAAGCTAAAAACTATCAAAGGAGCAAGGAGAAACATGCCCTGCCTCTAAGGTCTAGGCTTGGAGATTCCATGCTGTCAATTTCACAGATTTCATGCTGTCATATTCCATTGGCCAAAGCATCCGGTACGGAGGATATTTGCAAACACTAATCTAACTACTTCACACTGCCTGGATTCCCACATTCATCCAAGCTGAAGTAACAAGGGTACGGTTTACCCTCCTACTTGAAAACACTAAAGAAATAGCCAAAATATATGAAAAAAAATATTTCTAAGACATTGGAAATGATGCAATAAAAGACAGTGACCCTTGAAATATGGAAAATAAGTGAGATGAGGCCTATGATCTCCCGTGCTTACTGCCTGGAGGGAGTTTCCAGGCTGTTGAGCAGAGAAAGGAAACCCAGGCGGAGCCCAGTGATGCCCCTGAGTGGAAGAGACAGAGAAAAAAGTCTAGGGGAGCCAAAAGGGCAAGAGTTCATAGGAGAGAGTAGCAGAGAGAAGAGCTGTACAGAGAGGACTCTGGAGATGTGAGGACTCTGCAGCTGAGTACTGAGCAGCACATATGTGTGAGGAAACTACTCAAGACCAGTCAAAGAACTAGTCAAAATGTTCAGAGACAACAAGCCTCGGTTCTCACACAGAGATGGGAATAGCTCCTGTTTCCATAAGCCAGTATGGAAAACTCATAATTCACATGGCATTGAGTAAAGTATTCAGAGGGGCTTTCCTCAGTTGTAAGGCAAGAATAAGCCTTAGATTAAATGTTGCTCTGATCCTATTTACCAAAGCTTAAAAGGAAGACCAAAAGGATCAAACTGTTTCTGATTAACATAACTGTGTTCCAGTTAAAGCTCAAAAATATTTATAGGAATATAAAAAAAAATCCAGCACTGAACAAAGCAAAATTCAAAATGTCTGTCATCCTAAATTACATCCTAAAATTACAAGGCATCCAAGAAAGCAGGAAACTAAGACCCAAAATTAAAAGAAAAATCAACTGAAAACAAATGACACAGATGACAGAGTTGGTACATCAAAACAGGTATTAGTTATAACTGTGTTTCATATGTTCAAGAAACTAGAGAAAATATTGAACACGATAGTAGAGACATAGAAGATACTCTAAAAGACCCAAATCAAACTTCAAGAAATTAAAACAATAATTAAAACAATTTCACAGAAGAAAAGATCAGAGAATTTGGAGAAATTGTGATAAAAAACATTAAAAATGAAACATGAAGAGCAAAAAGATTTTTAAAAAATTGAACAGAGAACCAGTGAGTTCTGGGACAACTTCAAGCAACCGAGTATTTCTGTAATTGTAGTCTTTGAAGCCAGTAAAAGAAATGGGGGCAGGGGAGCAGAAGAAATATTTGAAGAAATAATGACTGCAAATTTTCCAAACTGACAGAAACTATAAACCAAAAGATCCAAGGAGGTCAACAAATCCCAAACTCCAGAAACATGACCAAAACACCAATGCTCATCACAGCCAAGTTCTCTAAAAGCAAAAACAAAAAATAAAAAACAAAAATACTCTTAAAAGCAGCCAGAGAAAAAAATACACATTATTTATATAAGCAAAAATATAAAGATTACTGCAAATGTATCATTGGAAACAATGTATGATAAAGTATAGTGAAGTAACATTTTTAAAGTACTCAAAGTCAAAACTTTTACCCTAGATTTCTATACCCAGCAAAATTATCTTTCATAAATGAAGGTCATATATAGACTTTGCCAGATGTAGAAAAGATTAAGGGATTCATCACCAGCAGGCCCACACTATAACAAGTATTAAAGAAAGCCCTTCACACAGAAGGGAAATGATATCAGATGAAATCCGAATTTATGCAAATAAGTGAAGAGCACTGGTAATGGTAACTGTACAGACAAATAGAAAATTATTTTTCCTATAATGTAAATCTCTTTAAAAGATTAATTGACCATTTAGAGAAAAATAATAACATGTATTTTAGGGTTTCTAACACATGTAGAAGTAAAAATTATAGCAACATCCTGAAAACAAAGGCCAAGAAGTGAAAAATTAAAAATACTGTTGTCAGCCTTTTATACTATGTATGAAGTGATATACTATTACTTAAAGGTAAAACGTGACAAGTTAAAGATGTGCACTGCAAACTAATTCAACCATTTAAATAACAAAACAAAAAATCATAGCTAATAAATTGACAAAGGAAATAATATGGAATCATAAAAAATACTCAGTTAATCCAAAAGAGTGACGATAAAGGATGAACAAAGAACAGATGAGACAAAGAGAAATCAAATAGCAACACAGTAGATTGAACCCTTATCATACCTCTAATCACGTTAAATATAAATAGTCTAAACCTCTCCTGGCAATAAGGAAACAGAGCTTGTCCGATTAGATAATAAAGCAAGACCTAATCATACCCTGCCTAAAATAAGTCATGTTAAATATAATGACACACAACAATTAAAATTAAAATAATGCAAAATAATATATCATGCCAATAATCGTCAAATGAAATGCAGAATGGCTATATTATCTGACAAAGACTTCAGAGCCAAGAATATTACCAAAGATAAGAAGATCATTTCATAATGAAAAAGAGGATCATTCATCAAAGACATAACAATCCTATTTGCTTATGCACCTAATAACAGAGTTTCAAAATATATGAAGCAAAAATTGGTAGAACTGTCTGGAGAAATTGACAAATTCACAATTTTAGTCAGATTTCAGGACACTTCTCCCCAGAATTTATAGAACAAGTAGAGAGAAAAATATAAGGTTATGGGACATTTCAACAACACTATTAACCAACTTCACCCAGTCAGCATTTATAGAACTCCACATTCTCTTCAAGTGGGCATGGAACATTCATCACACGCTGCTTTAATCCAGACCTTCATCTCCTTACACTTGGGCTCTAATAATAGCCTCACCCTTTCTTCCTAATCCCAGGCTCTCATTTCCTTCCATTCCATTCCATTTTCCATATTACCAATAAAATTATGTTGCTAAAACACTCGCCTATTTCATGTTTTATATGAACTGAAATCTGTCATGGCTCCCTAGTGCTAAAGGATTCACTATAAACATTTTCAAAGAAATAATATAACATAGTGGAATGAGGAGAGGCTTTGGAATTAGACCTTGCTTTATCTCTCAGTTCGCCACTTAATGTGTAACCTGGGACAAAAAGTCTAATCTAATACCTCAATTTTTCGTTTGTAAAATGAGTATAACACCTGACTTACACAGCTGATGTAAGGCTTACTGACAACGTATTTAAAATACTTACAAAAGGGTGCAGCATATAGTTAGGAGCCCCATAAACAATAAGTTTTCTTATCATTGTCATTTTCGTTAAGAGTATTGATATTAACATAGCTTAAAAGGGTGTTCATAATCTTGTCCTGTGTGTCTACCATTTTCCCCACACACGTCTACACTCCAGCCACACCAAGTTATTAGCTATCTCCTAAATATATCGCAGCTGCATAGTTTTATGACTTTCTCCAAATATTTTGAGTCTTTTGAAGATTTTATTTGTTAATTCTTTTTAAGTGCTTTGACTCAGAAAATAATAATAGACCATCAGTATTAGGATTCATTATTTAGGTTTATGAGATTGGGTTTCCATTTGGCGTGCAGAGGGGAAAAAAGGCAACTCTGTGTGGAGTCAGGCCGTTTTTGGCATCACTGCCTACCCTTCCCGATGAGAACCCAGAAATCACTCTGCACATCACTCCAAATTATTTTTTTTATCCTTAACAGAGGCACTGGGAATTGAACCCAGGACCTTGTGCATGCCAAGAACATGCTCTACCCCTGAGCTATTCCTGCCACCCCACTTTCACTGAATTCTTAACATGTATGCCCATACTACAGCCCTGTCTTCTTGTGAGAGGATACCATCCTTCTGTGAAGGCTTCCCACAACACTCCTAAAAATGCTGTGACACCCCTCCCTGAGACTCCTATAGCACTTTTCACTTGGATATGATAAGGCTTCTTAACCTGGGGTGCGTAGATGGGCACATCTGTGTGCTTGACTGCATGTGAATGTTTGGAATGAGATCCATAGCTTTCCTTGGATTCTCAAAGGGACCTATCACCCTGTAAAGATAAGAACCAGTGATTACTAGATGGAGCACCTGGAACAGCAGATTGTAATTACTGGAACATCTGTGTGTGGACTCAGTGCTAAGAACCATTCCTTACCCATCCTTTATTTCTTCAATACTTAACATGGTGCTTGGCGCATTAGCAGAGCTTAATAGTCGTTGGCTAAAAATGAGTGAGAACATTCTTAACCAGGTATAAGAAGTAATTCAAAGTCTGAGGAATCTCTGACGACTTCCTTCCCATGTCCTTTCTTCCCATTCCCAAATCCAGTAAGTCACTTCTCCAAAATCTACCCTAATAACAGCAATTAGATCAATCAAGTCCTTTTTGTTCTGAGTATTGTAGTCTAGATTTTCAAAATATCACCTAAATTTTCTACTAGGTTCCTCTTAGTCACAGCTCTGAAAATATTGCTTTGCAACTATCATTCTCATGCTCAGCAGTTTCCTACAATAAAGTCAAAAAACTCAAGTTAGACATTCAAGATCTTTGACAATCTGGCCTCCACTTTCTCCCTTTGAGGAACTTTCCAAGTCAATCAAACAGATCTAGTTGTGGTTTCCTTAACATGCTTCATGCATTCCCTTGTCCAGGGTTTTGTTCACTACATTCCTTCCACCTGGAAGGAGGTGTACTCTCCCATCATCTCCCTTTAAATAACCTCTATCTCCTGTGGCTCACCTCAAGTCCCACCTGTTCCGTGAAGTCTTTGCTAACTCTACAACTCACTGCAAACCTCTGTCTCTCACCAACTCCTGGTTTATTTATTGAGAGTTTCATTCATTTGAATATTAACATGCCAAACTATAATGTATTAGGTACTTCATTCCTGTATGCTCCACCTTTCCAATTAGACTGTCAGCTCTTGAGAGCCAGGATATCATGCCTTACACTTCCTCATTCCCAAGACATTAGCTGCTGCCCTTTACACAGTAGACCCTAAATAAATGATTAATGATGATTGTGAACATAATGATATAGGTGACGTTTAGCATAATATCTTCCTTGTGCCTGCCAACCCTGAAAATAAAGCAGTTGGTTTTTTACATGTATGTAATTTAGGAAAACCAATCATATAATTCCTCCTGCAAAAGATCTAATGTTAAACAGAAAAGGGACATCAATACCAAAGAGATCAGCTATATTCTGTAGGATTAAGGGAGAGTGTGGATGAACATGCTATCTATAGGCTGAGAGGGACCTAGGAACATGGCTTTATTTCTTCTTGTTAAATCTTGTCCAGATAGGAGTTAGACAGGGGCCCCTGATATCTGTTGTACTGTAAAGAGCCCTCATAAGATTGGCAAAACCTTTCTGACCACTCCCCTTTAGCCAGCAACCCTGCAGTACAAGAGATACCAAGGGCTGACTAAATTGATTTTCCCGTGCTCATGAGTAAAGGTTGAATTTTTCATGATAGGAAATCCTGAACTTTGTATCTCCAAGTTTAATTATGTTGCCTTTGCTCCAATGCAGGGATTTCAAAGAGTGGATTGCATTGCACTGTCTCATTCACACAGATGCTGTCATCGTTGCTATGGTACCAATTTGATTAGGGAACTTAGGGACTAAAAGCAAGATACCCAATATCATAAGAGGACATTGCTATGGGAAACTAGGTCCTGTCTTTGAACATCAAATCCACTGAGGTATCTTTCATATTTGTACAATTTTTTGCTCGTTGTCCAAGCAAGGTGGGAGGCATCAAAACAAACAGTTGTCTTCTACTTCTGGAACGTATGCAGAGTTCCATAATTAGAGATTTATCAGGCAATACACCTTGTTGCTCATCGAATTATACCTCCTTGCAGGTAGCTTTAATGCATTTTAGAAGAGTTATGTCCCGTTTTTCAGTAACTGTATCCATTTCCTAGGACTGTCATAACAAAGTACCATAAATTGGGTGGCTTACATTTATTATAAATGTATTCTCCCCAGTTCTGAAGGCCAAAAGTCCAAAATCAAGATGTTGGCAGGGCCATGCTCCCTCTGAACTTTCTAAATGAAGGACCCTTCCTTGACCCTCCCAGCCCTGTGGAGCCCCAGGCATTCCTTGTTTATGGCAGCATAACTCCAATCTCTGCCTCTGTCTTCACGTGGCCATCTTCTCTCTACGTGCATCAGTGTCCCTTCTCTTCTTATAAGGAAACCAATCATATTGAACTTAAAGGGCCCACTATACTCCAACATGACCTCATCTTGACTCGACTAAATCTGAAAAGACCCTATTTCCAAATAAGGTCACATTCACAGGGTTAGGACTTGAACAAATCTTTCTTAGGGACACAATTTAACCCATAACAGTAACTAAGATCTATATGCCCAGGATACATTGCACTGATGTATAGTACATAACAACTCTTCAACATGAGTCAATTTGATATGACCATGGCATTTTCCTTGAAACCTCCAAGAGGAATACTTTTGAAACTTTGGAGTCTTTAAGAGTATTTTACAACTGTAATGAAGTGCCACATAACCATGTAGAAATAGGGACACAAGACCTTTCCAGCTTCCTAAGAAAATATTTCTGAGATAGAGGTTAAGACAGAGCAAGAGAGAAAACGAATTAACCGAGCAAATAACATTTTATCAGCACTACAGTTTTAAAAATCCTAGAGCTTACTGCCAAATAAACTCTCTAGTAAGTTCCTTCCTCAGAATAAAGGGATTTCCCCCTAGCTGAACACTTTTTACAGGTTAGTCAAATAAAATTTTAAAAAATAAAAAAGCAAAAAAAGTGATGATTACACCAATAAGTGTTTGTAGGATGAATTTTTTATATAAGTCCTAATGGCCACAGGTATATCTTTGATTCCTAAGTAGTACCAATAACTATTTGACATGAAGTTACTTTCTCTTAGACCTGAAGAATATGAGCAGTATCCTTAAAAATCCATTTTTATATGCCCAAGAGGTAAGAAATCCTAGCAAACTCTCCCTCCTCCTTTTTTTATCACTTGTCTCTCCACTTATACCCACAATATACACCTGGAAAAGATTCTAAAGAGTAGAGGCATGCTACAGTCATGCCAACTGCCGCTCCAAATCTTCCTTACCAATGAACACAATTTCTCTACCACGTTAATGCCAGTTTAGGGTAAAACTAAATAGCCATTGCACTTCATTATAATGTTAAAGGGTAACCAGCAGTCAGAAACATCACTAGTCTTTCAAAGTCAGATCTGGCATCAGAAAGCTATAGAGGATTTTTTTTTTTAACAGAGTAACCTTGTGAGCACAAACTTGGAAAAGTCAATGAAGAAAAAAAAACAGTTAAGAAGGAATTTAACTATTTGGAAGCAATGCTGTTAACTGTGTGTTTCCCCAGGAATTGACCACAAGTATTTGTTAAATGAAACATAGTGTAAACACACGTGTGCCAGACCAAAGGCAACGGCTTACCCAGCAGGATGAGGGAAACTGATCTGAACACTGTTTCTCCAAACTAAAGCAATGCTTTTTGTTGAGTAATGTTCTAAGTGGCTAATTATGCATTCCACAAAGAATGTTCAGAAAACTGACTGGGCCCTCTGAGCAGTCATTTGTTGCTCTGCTAACTGGAAAGCAAGAAGATATATATATTTCCCAGATGCCCAAGAATGCTCAAGTCAGCAAGAGAAAAGCCTTGGTGTCTGTGCAGAAGAGGCTGAGAGGGTCAGTTCTTACAAATGAGGAAAGGAGGAAAGGATCTGAATTTAAAAGAGCTAGTATTTTACAACCTCTCCTTGCTGAAGACACAAAAGAAGAGTCAAGGGAAAGAATGAAGACAAAATATACTGAAGATTATTTGGATCCATTGAGTGCTCTTACAACTTTTACATTCAGAAAAGCTATTGCTTAACAGAATCCAACAACACATAAAAAAGATCATACACTATGATAAAGTTAGATCCACCCCAGGGACACGAGGATAGTTCAACATACGCAAATCAATCAATATGATAACACTACATCAACAAAAAACAGGACAAAAATCACAATCATCTTAATAGATGCAGAAAAAGCATTTGATAAAATTCAACATCCATTCATGATAAAAACTCTTACCAAGGTGGGTTAGAGGGAACATATCTCAACATAATAAAGGCTATTTATGACAAATCCACAGCCAACATAACACTCAGCTGCAAAAAGTTGAAAGCCTTCCCGCTAAAATCTGGAACAAGACAAGGATGCCCACTCTCTCCACTTCTATTCAGTACAGTATAGGAAGTCCTAGCCATAGCAATCAGGCAAGAAAAAGAAATAAAAAGCATCGAAATTTGAAGAGAAGAGGTAAAACTGTCACTATATGTAGATGACATGATACTATATATAGAAAACCCTAAAGGCTCCACAAAAAAACTACTAGAGCTGATAAAAGAATTTGGCAAGGTATCAGGAAACAAGATTAACATACAGAAATCAGATGCATTTCTTTACACTAACAAGGAAATATCAGAACAGGAAAGTAAAGAAACAACCACTCTTAAAATAACATAAAAAAAATAAAATACTTAGGGATAAACCTGACCAAGGAGGTGAAAGACTTTTATGCAGAGAACAACAAAATATTGATTACAGAAATTAAAGATGATTTTAAAAGATGGAAAGATATCCCAGGCTCTTGGATTGGAAAAAATAATATTGTTAAAATGGTCATACTACCAAAAGCAATCTACGGAGTTAATGTGATCCCTATCAAATTACCCAGGACATTTTTCACAGAGTTACAACAAATAATCCTAAAATGTATATGGAATCACAAAAGATCCAGAATTGCCAAAGCAATACTGAAGAAAAAGAATGAAGCTGGAGGAATAACCCTCCCTTACTTCAGACAATACTACAGAGCTACAGTAATCAAAACAGCATGGTACTGTCCCAAAAACAGACACATGGATCAGTGGAACAAAACAGAGAGCCCAAAAATAAACCCCCAGACCTAAGGTCAATTAATCTTTGACAAAAGAGGCAAGAATATACAATGGAGAAAAGACAGTCTCTTCAGCAAGTGGTGTTGGGAAAACTGGACATCCACATGTGAATCAGTGAAGTCAGAACACTCCCTCACACCATACACAAAAATAAACTCAAAATGGCTTAGAGACTTAAATATAAGACAAGACACTATAAAACTCCTAGAAGAAAACATAGGCAAAACATTTTCTGATATAAATCTTAGCAAAGTTCTCCTAGGGCAGTCTATCCAGGCAATAGAAATAAAAGAAAAAATTAACAAATGGGACCTAATTAAACTTATAAGCTTTTGCACAGCAAAAGAAACCATAAACAAACCAAAGAGACAACCTACAGAATGGGAGAAAATATTTGCAAATGATGTGACTGACAAGGGCTTAATTTCAAGAATATATAAACAGCTCATACAATTTAATAACAAAAAAAAAACCTCAATCCAATACATGAGGGAGAGGATAAAATTGCTGGAGTTATGTCCTTGAAAATGTAAAAGGGGAGACAGAATCCAATGAAGAGTTGGAAGCGGTGGTTTTTGAAGCAGTGGAAGTTCATCTTTCGTAATAAGACAGAAGGCAGTGAATATGAGTACACATGAATGTATGTGGGTAGATGTTTTCGCAGGATTCTGCAGTTTTCTTCAGACAGCTTCAATTTTCTCAATAAAGTAGGAAACAAGAACGCTCTCTGAGAGAGAAGTTGAGGGAGGAGGTGTTGGGTGTTTGAGAGAGGAGCATGTGTGAAGCAGTCATCTGGAAGAGTGGGCACACAAGCGGACTACAGAAGAGCAGTGGGATTGTTAGGTGGCACTAAGGACCCACTTGAGGTTTGTGAAACCAGTCAGCAAGGCTGTGTGCTTTCCCAGCCATGTTCAGTTGCTCAGGTGAATGCACAGAGAAGGCAGAGTTGGAATGAGCCACGACTGTGGTCTTGCCAGGAGAGATGGAGGCAAGTGATTAGAGGATCAACAGATTGATGGTGTCATTTTAGCTGGGAAGGGAAGAAGGAAAAGACATGAGCTGAGTAAGGGGTAGTGAACCGTAGTAGAGCACACCATGGCTGGGCTCTTCACTCCAACCCCAGCTCTCAGAAGCAGAACTGAAGAAAGGGAAGATGACTCCAACAAATCATGGGAGTTTTATTAATACCCCTCAACTTGTAGAGAAATGGAATGAGGCAGTACATAGGTCCCTGTGGGATCTCGGCAGTGCCAGGAAGATCTAATAGGATTTATCACCTTTTCCAAAGCAACATGTTGAGATAAGGAAATGAGGCAAAGCTGACACAAGTGAAATACACCCCCAACTGGGTAGAGGAACCCTGACATGTTTAACAAGCTCTTAGAAGACAAAATCCTCAACATGGGTTTCTCCGCAAATACCCATGCTGCACCAGTCAAGCTCTCCACCAATAAGACTAAGTCGCCTAAGGGAAGTGTCCTCCAGCACTGAGACTACAAAACCCAATACCCAGATTTCATCCTGTACCTCAGCATGGGACTGGGGTTTAAAAGATGAACCTGGATAAAGATCAGCATCATTTACTACTGATGGTATGGACAAAGCTACCAACGATGAGCAGGAATGAGATTAAAACAAAATTACAAAGCAACTCTGCAAACATACTACTGCAGAAAAGGGGGAAGGGGGGTGGGAAAGGGGGAGTGGAGTGGAGGAAAGAATCAGCAAGTTCAGAGGAAAACAAAACAAGAAAACAAAGCAGTTTTTATATTTTTTCTGAAAGAACTTCATGCTAAAAAAGTAAAATAAAATAAAATAAAACGAGTTAAAATGTAAGATAAAATCAGAGGGCAGAGATGGAGAAGCTAAGAAAATAAAATGAAAACTAAAATGCCCCTCATATACATTATAATATACAAATTGGAAATAACAAGAAAATAGAATGGATTGAATGAAGGAAAAATTTGAGATAAGGAAGGTAGGTAAGTGTCCAGATCGCAATTCCACTTCATGGGGTGAGGGGTTTTCTCACCACCGCCAAGCAATCCTCCTAGACACCAACTGGGTGTCCTACAACTCAGCCACAATTCTGGAGACAGCTGGAGACAGCATCAGATTCCACAGGTTGAGCGCTCAGTCCTACAAGATTCCTCCGCCCCTTCTACTTCAGAGGCCAGTTGCAAGTTCAGGTTGTCACCTGTGTTTCTGACCAACTGGCTATAAATTATTCGAGATCCCAGTGACCCCATCTTGGGTTAGACTAATTTGCCACTGTAGTGGACCATGCAACTCAGAGAAACATTTGACTTACCAGATTATGGGTTTATTATAAAAGGATATAACTCAGAAACAGCCAGATAAGAGGTGCACAGGGCAAGGTATGGGGAAAGAGCTTAGAGCTTTCATGCCCTCCTGAAGTGCCATTCTCCTCAAATCTCTGTGTTCACTAACTCCAAAGTTCCCTGGACCTGGTGGTCCTTTTGGGGTTTTATGTAGGCTTCATTACACAGGCATGATTAGTTAAATCATTGACCACTGGCAACAGATTCAACCTCCAGCCCCTCTCTCTTTCCAGAAGGTGACCCCACCCTCTAATCACATGGTCAGTTCCTCTGGTGACCAGCCTTACCCTTATCCTTAGGTGACTGAAGGACAATCCACAAGTCACCATTAAAATAACAAAAGACATCTTAATCATTCTATTTTTCCCCTCAATTCCAAGGATTTTAAGAGCTCTGCCAGAAATAGGTAAGAAGATTAAATATATTATTTATTATTATAAATCACAACATCAGTGATGTTTGTCCAAGAAAAAGACACTAACTAGAGAAAAGATGACGGATATGAAGGACAGATAAAGATGACCCAACAACTGAGTTTCTGAAATAAGGAACATTTCCAAGAAGGAAAAACTGGATCTTCCAGTCAAAAGGTCACGCACTGTATACCAAGAAACACTGAAACAATGAAACCACCGTCAAAACATTTTCTGGTTAAGTTATTAAACCTAAAGTATGAGGATAACCTACTTAGGTATCCAGGCAGAAAAGCAATTTTTTTTTTCTTTCAGAAAAGCAATTCTTGCTACAGACTCTTCCCTGGAAACTTTTTGTGCTAGTAGATGAAAATACTAAAGGAAAGTACATGTGACTCCAAAATGCTTTATCCAGACAAGTTGTTCAAGTATAAAAATAATAGGCAGATAGTCTCAAACATGAATAAATTAAACACTCAGGAAATGTAGCCCTAATGAGCTCCTCTTAAAAGAAATACTACTTGATAATGAAATTCAGCCAACCAAGAGGGGAGTCTAATGAAGAACTCAGGACAAGATAAGGTAATGGGACAGTAAGCACTGAATCCAATTAAACTAGAACTTAACAGAGAATTGTGATTGCAGAATAACAATGTAAATATTGTAAACCCTGATGACATAAAACCCAAATAAGCAACAAAAACTGAGAGGTGGAAGGGAAGGAAGAGAAGTGGTAAGAAAACTAAGCAGCTGGTCTTTTGAGGGCATTTATACTGTTAAAAATTGAAATATGGAGCCCTACAAGTATTACTTCAGGCTTGTAATGCTCTTTAGAATCTGTTTTCTTAATCTTAAAGAAATCATTTAGGAACCAGTATCTCCTATGGCAAAGAAAATTTTACCAAACATTCAGTGATTTTTCTTCAGCTCTCTCTTGTTTTTCTTTTATTAAAATCAGGAAAAATAAAATCTAATCCTTTTATTATTAAAATAATAATATGCTTCTATATGATCCAGTTCTTTTAAATTTGTTTCTATCTGCACAGCTAACACATCCATTCACCCTTCCATCTTTATAGAGAGAGCTATCAATAATGGCCACAGTGTGACATTATCAGTCATTTCTGAGCATTGAGACTTGAGATTTTTAAAAACATATATTCTTTGTACTTTTTTGTATTGCTTGAATTTTTATAGCTACACTGTGTCACTTTTATAAAAAAAATTCATTCTTATTAAAGGGTCACTCTATGATAAAGAAGAGAACGAGTTGGCCAAATACTTATTTTTGACCCTAACATGAGGCTTTAAGTGTAAGTCTCCCATGTCAGAACTACTTTACAGGGTCATCACTTAGGGCAATTTCAAATTGATTTAAGCTATTGAACGTGTGCTACCTGTACTGTTCCAACATGTAATTCTTCCTCCTCCTGCTTCTGGTGAAACAAACCCTGGTCAAGAGAACACTGACAGAAGACATAAATTAGCCTGTGAGTTAAAAAGGGCACCCAAGGCTTTTATCGTTTGCAGCTGCGGTTTAGGAACTATGCAGAGACAAGGATCCTGGTAGCAACAGCTCTGCAATACTGCACTACGGGCTGCTGGAAACCATGGTAAGTGTCTAGGCCTTCCACCATTCAACGTACAAACCATATCACATGCCATACACAGTCCAAAGCAGAGCCTGAGACAACACCTATTTAGAAGCATGCAGAAACAGCATAATTCTGAGGTTCTAGGTCAAGTGATACAAGATCATTTTTATTTATAGACTTACAAATCTATAGATTAACTAGCCCACTGAACATATAACTAATAAAAGTATGTCCCATAGAAACATTTGTAAAAAGACTGAAAATCACCCCCCACCCTCTGCCAAAAACCAGGCAAGTCTTGCCCTCAGGGTTGGGACCAGATATCTTCAGGAAGCAATTTTCCCAGCAGAAAAGTTGCAAAAATGAGTTCGTGCCTGCCCTTTATCCAGCTTCCCCTAATGAACAGCTTACATAATAACCACAGTACACTCATCAACATCAGGAAATGAATATTAACGAAATACTATTAACTACGTGCCTTATTCAAGTTTCAGCAGTTTTTCCACTAATGTCCTTTTTCTGTTCCAGGATCTCACCTTGCATTCAATTGTTATTTCTCTTCAGTCCTCTCCAAACTGCAACAATTCCTCAGAATTCATTTCTTTCATAACCTGGACACTTGAAGATTACTGAGAGGTTAATTTGCTGAATGGGCCTCAATTTGGGTTTGGCTAGACAGGTTATGTAGTGTCGGCGTGAATGCTACAGAAGTTATATTGTGCCCCCTAATGCATATCAGGGGGTAGGTCATGCCATGTGTCTTACTACCCTTGACGTTAATCCTGATTAGATGGTTTAGGTGGTATTTAATTGGTCTCTCCACTGTAAAGTTAATATTGTTTTTCCCCTTGCAGTTGGTAAACATCTTTAAGATATTTTGAGACTATGCCAATATCCTGCTTCTCCTCAAACTCTCACACACTGATTTTCTTGTATTCATCGGTGAATCTTACTGTAAATAATTATCACTGTGGTGTTTGCCTAAAGGTGACTCTGCATTGCTCGCTCCTTCCACATATACTAATTGGAATTCTTCTGTAAGGAAGAGCTGCCCATTCTATTACATGCTGAATGTTTGTGTCCCTATCAAATTCGTATGTTGAAACCCTACCTGCCAATGTGATGATAGTAAAAGTGAGGCCTTCAGGAGGTAATTAGGACAAGATAAGGTCATGAAGTACAGTGTCCTTACAAGAGCTGAGAGACAGCTTGCTGCTCTCTTTCTGCCATGTGAGGACACAAGAAGTCAGCAGTCTACAACCAGGCAGAGAGTCCTCACCAGAAGCTGACCTTGCTGGCACCCGGCCTTGGACTTCCAGCCTCCGGAACAGGGAGAAATAAATGTCTGCTGTTTATAAGCCACCCAGCTTATAGCACTTGGTTACAGCAGTCCAAATGGACTAAGGTATCTTCCATTTATATATTCATTCTTTCATTTATATCAGTACAGACAAATGGATATTTATTTCATTCTATAGGTTCTAACACAATACTATCATCATTTATCTTGTTGCTCCACTTGTCCCAGATTGGCCAGTAGGCCCATCAGATTGGATCTTGTCTCCTTTTGACATGCTTTTTTTTGGTGAGAACATTTTTCTCATTTTCTGTTACCACAAGATGTTTCAGGTTCACCTTATATTTTCTATGCTCCAACTCTGGAACCAGTCACTTCTCTGAGGAGTCTTGGTTCTTTTTATTGGAAAACTACATTTAGAAATCAAGGTCTGGGCACTACATGTGCTTATTGCTAATGGGTTGTCCTGAGTCCTAGATCCTCTCAGAGAGTAAAGTTAGAAATACAGGTGTGTATATTAACCCATGTATAAGAAACGTCAATATCTATTTCTGTATCTATACTAAAAGCCATGTTTATATTGATACCCCCGAATCCAGTCCAACACCTCCATCATTCTAGCCTTCCCTCTTTCCTTATTTGTAACTTCTTTTTCCACCTATGAGAAAACTGGCTCTCATTATCTACAATTGATTTATTTTATTTGTTCAATCTTGATCACATAAAGTTGTTAAAGAATTGCTAAACAATACCCTGTGAATAAAAGTGTTACCAAAAGATTGCAGTATCTGTGTACAGTTTTTTTGTCCTTAACCTTACCGTAACCAGTCAGAATGCTGTTTTCCAAAGTTGCTCATTAGTTAACTATTGCTCCTCAACAAATTTCTCCCAAAATTTAGCAACTGAAAACCACAAACATTTTTCTATTTCTGTGGGTCAGGAATCTGGGCATAACTTAGGTAGATGCCTTAGGCTCATGGTCTCTCACAAGGCTGCCATCAAGGTGCCAACCAGGGATGCAGTTATCTTAAGCTCACTCATGGTTGCTGGGGGGGTCTTGGTCCTTCGATGGCTATCCAACTGGAAACATCAATTCCTTGCCACAGGGACCTCTCTGTAGGGTAGCTCACAACACAGCAGCAAGCTTCTGTCAGAATGAGAAAGGAAAAAGGGTATCCAAGACAGAAGACTCCATTTTTTGGACTAATTTCAGAACTGACATCCCATAATCTCTGTCACATTCCTTTCACTAGAAGCAATCATTGAATTGAGGACCACTCAAGAATGGATTACAGAAGAACATGTAAGCCAGGATACAGGGATCTCTGGGGGCCGTCTCAGAGGCTACCTACCAGTTACTCAGGTCAGTTCCTCTCTTACAACTCCCTTCAGTGTGGTGATGTGAGTCATCTGAAATACAGTTAGGAATATTATTTGTATTCCAATTGAGTTCTCCCCCACCCCTTCTTGGTTGATTTAAATTATTGATTTGTTTTTGGTGGGGTACAGGGAACATTACCATGGTTCTAAGAATCAGAGCTATACAAAAAAATAAACTCCAAGAGTCCCTACCTCCTCTTGCTTATTACCTCAAGGCCATTCTTCCCTTCATTCTGTCCCAGGTTTTGCAGATAATCAGTCTCCTCAGTTTCTGGCTTATCCTTCCTGTATATATTGTACAAATAAGCAGATATGTGTGTATTTTTTTAAACTCGTTTCTTCCTTACATGAAGGGTAGCATAGTATAGATAGTCTTTTGCACTTTATTTTCTTCGCTTACGGAGTATATCCTTGAAATTATTCCGAATCAGTCCATTAGAATCTCCCTCACTTTTTTTTAACCACCACATAGTACTCCATTGTGTAGATGTGTCAGTTTATTCAGAAACTCAGGGAGAGGAATTTTTGACTGTCCCTTTTCGATAAAGAAACATTCCCCAAATATTTAAGGATAACTTTACAGCAGTAACGAGGGAAGAAGACTGTGCTTCCTCTAGGCTACTCTGCAGATTAGAAAAGCAATGCTTCAATCCTCATTGCCTGGTAAGACTCAATGGAACCAGAATCTCTAGACTACGCTGGTGGCCTTGTGAACAGAAACATCATTTTGAAGGTAGATGTAAAAGCCACTTCCTTTGACTAATTCAAGTCAGAAGGATTTACTCTAAGAAAGTAATTTCACAGAGGGAGAAGTCTTGAAGCAGGAGGATGTTCACAGAAAGGAAATGTATAATCCTCAAACCAGAAAAATAATCTAAATACCCAATAAGGAGTGGCCTAAACAATTATGATTCAACAATACAATAGAACACTATATTGCAACTACAAATAATTATGCCAACTGTGCAGATAGGAATGGTTTTAATATATGTTAAGCGAAAAAGCAGGATACAAAATGATTACGATTACACTGCTGCCAAATGGAAAACAGTAGCTGTGCATAGCTGCACTGAGGTGGGCTGATGCTGGGAAGTGGCTGCTCTGTCAGCCCATTTCCTGGTTCCTCTTGCGTCCTTGCAAAGCCATGTGACTGAGATCTGGCTAAGAGAATTGTGTGGAATTTATGTGCACAACCTCCCTGTCTGGGCCATACACATCTCTCTTGCGGTTTCTTTCCTTGTCTGCCAGCTGGATGTCAATACAGAGAAATTATGTGTTGAAGAGAGCCGAGTCTCTTGTCAGTCTGAGTCCCCGAGTGTGGGAGAGAGCCCCACTCCTACTTGGGGCTTTAATAAGCCACTAAGATATCAAGGTTTATCAAATTCAAAATTTTCTTCAATGCTAAAATTTCACCATTAATAAAAAATACCACTCCAACCTGTAGAAAAAAAATTAAAAGTAAACAAGTGAGTTAATATTCCTTCCTGTGGTACTTCATCAGAAAGATGGCCAACAAAAGCTAAACATCCATCGCACAGCTGATTATTCTAAGCAGTCTCAGAACGCTCCAGGATAGGGGCTGGAAAGTGTATTTATGTTCCTTTGACTCTCAGCACGCTGTATTCACAGGGCTGCCACAGCCAGGAGGAATACAATCACCTAGGAAGCCAAGAGTGTCAGAGACTTGGGGCTATAAAAGGTGACTAGCAATATATCAAAACATCACCTTAATCCAATTGTTCAAGCAAAGATGTATCAGACAGAACAGCTGCCTTGGGCCTGCTGGAGATCGGCTGACCCAGCCCTCCAGACCCTAACAGGAGGCCACAGGGATGTACATCATCAGCCTTAATATTTGCGACCACATCCAAGTACAGCACTGCTTCTCTTGTTAGAACTCCTGCTACCAGGTGGCCTCCTGTGCCTTCGTGCTGAGAGTGCTCGTGGCTTACTATACAAAGTCAAGACGTGGACAAGCCAAATGAACAGCTAAAGAAGTCTATTAAAAATATTTAAAATTTTCTGTATATTATGATGCTTTGACATCCTAAAAAAAAGTATCTTCCTGGCTGGAAAAAGTCTGCCCCTCCAGGGGCTAGCCAATTCTTAGAGATAAAGTGTCCACGCAGAAACAGGCCTTTGATATGCATATCTCCTCTGTCTGGCTCCTACCCCCGAGGAGACAATATTCCTCTGCCCTAATCACCCAGGGCCAGGTGTCAGACAAGTAGGGACTACCCCTCTAGCCCAGGGAAATGATTCAAAGCAGCCCATCTGAAACTGGTCACCTTGCCTTGCTTTGCCTTTCCTGCAGGAACGCCAATAAAGGCCTGACCCTTTCCCTCTCTCCTGTCTTCTGCCTCCTGGCCAGTCTGGTGTCTTCCCCATGTGGCCCTTCGGGCGCGCTGGCCCTCCCGTCTCTAGCATGAGACAGTATAATAAACTCTGCTTCCCTGAGCCTATCCCCTGTCTCCTCCTGGGGCCGCATCTGAATGGCCATCTCACGGAAGAACACAAACAGGGCACTTACACCCTTTAAAAACCCCAATGATCATTTGTATGTCTTCCTTGGAGAATTGCTTGTTTAGGTCTTCTGCCCATTTTTGGATTGGGTTGTTTATTTTTTTCTTATTGAGTCGTATGAGCTGCTTATATATTTTGGAGATCAAGCCTTTGTCGGTTTCACTTGCAAAAATTTTCTCCCATTCCGTAGGTTTTCTTCTTGTTTTATTTCTGGTTTCCTTTGCTCTGCAGAAGCTTGTAAGTTTCATTAGGTCCCATTGGTTTATTCTTGCTTTTATTTCTTCTAGGAGAAAATTTTTGAAATGTATGTCAGATAATGTTTTGCCTATGTTTTCCTCTAGGAGGTTTATTGTCTCTTGTCTTTTGTTTAAGTCTTTAATCCATTTTGAGTTGATTTTTGTATATGGTGTAAGGGAGTGTTCTAGCTTCATTGTTTTACATGCTGCTGTCCAGTTTTCCCAACACCATTTGCTGAAGAGACTGTCTTTATTCCATTGTATATTCTTGCCTCCTTTGTCGAAGATGAGTTGACCAAAGGTTTGTGGGTTCATTTCTGGGCTCTCTATTCTGTTCCATTGGTCCATATGTCTGTTTTGGTACCAATACCATGCTGTCTTGATGACTGTAGCTCTATAGTATTGTCTGAAGTCTGGGAGAGTTATTCCTCCAGCCTCTTTCTTTCTCTTCAGTAATGCTTTAGCAATTCTAGGTCTTTGATGGTTCCATATAAATTTTATTATGATTTGTTCTAGTTCTGTGAAATATGTCCTGGGTAATTGGATAGGGATTGCATTAAATCTGTAGATTGCCTTGGGCAGTGTGACCATTTTAACAATATTGATCCTTCCAATCCAAGAGCATGGAATATCTTTCCATTTTTTAAAGTCTTCTTTAATTTCCTTCATCAATGGTTTATAGTTTTCTGTGTATAATTCTTTCACCTCCTTGGTTAGATTTATTCCCAGGTATTTTATTACTTTGGGTGTTATTTTAAAGGGGATTGTTTCTTTACTTTCTTTTTCTGTTGATTTATCGTTAGTGTAAAGAAATGCAACTGATTTTTGAACATTAATTTTGTAACCTGCTACCTTGCTGAATTCTTCAATCAGCTCTAGTAGCTTTTGTGTGGACCTTTTAGGGTTTTCTATATATAGTAACATGTCGTCAGCATACAGTGACACTTTTACCTCTTCTTTTCCAATTTGGATCCCTTTTATTTCTTTCTCTTGCCTGATTGCTGCGGCTAGGACTTCCAGGACTATGTTGAATAGGAGTGGTGATAGTGGGCATCCTTGTCTTGTCCCAGATTTTAGTGGGAAGCTTTTGAGTTTTTCACCGTTGAGAACTATGCTGGCTGTAGGTTTGTCAAATATCACTAATTATCAGAGAAATGCAAATCAAAACTACAATGAGGTATCACCTCACACCAGTCAGAATGGCCGTCATTCAAAAATCCAAAAATGACAAATGCTGGAGAGGCTGTGGAGAAAGGGGAACCCTCCTACACTGCTAGTGGGAATGCAGTTTGGTGCAGCCACTATGGAAAACAGTGTGGAGATTCCTCAAAAGACTAGGAATAGACTTACCATATGACCCAGGAATCCCACTCCTGGGCTTGTATCCAGAAGGAAATCTACTTCAGGATGACACCTGCACCCCAATGTTCATAGCAGCACTATTTACAATAGCCAAAACATGGAAACACCCTAAATGTCCATCAACAGGTGACTGGATAAAGCAGATGTGGTATATTTATACAATGGAATACTACTCAGCCATAAAAACCGACAACATAACGCCATTTGCAGCAACATGGATGCTCCTAGAGAATGTCATTCTAAGTGAAGTAAGCCAGAAAGAGAAAGAAAAACACCATATGAGATCGCTCATATGTGGAATCTAAAGACTCATGGACAGAGAATACAGACTTGTGGTTACCAGGGGGTAGAGGGTGGGAAGGGATGGACTGGGAGTTCAAAATTGTAGAATAGATAAACAAGATTACACTGTATAGCACAGGGAAATATACACAAAATGTTATGATGAATCAGAGAAAAAAATGTGACAATGAGTGTGTATGTGTCCATGAATGACTGAAAAATTGTGCTGAACACTGGAATTTGACACAACATTGTAAAATAATTATAAATCAATAAAAAATGTTAAAAAAAAAAAACCCCGATGAAAGACCATTCCCTCCAGATGCCACCCCCACTCCACACCTCTTTCCTTCAACTACACTGAGGAATAAAAAACAAACACAAAAACCCTGACTCTTATGAGCTCTTAGAATTTAATCCGTGTGTATTGTATGTATTACAATGACTTAAGTACGTAGCTCATCTCCCTTCCCACAAGTTCCTTGAGAGCTGAGAATTGTGTATTTTTTATACACCACCTACCCCTTCCACCTTCTCATTTCAGGGCCTAGAAAAGGGCTACCCAAGTCCTCCATACTCACTGAATTTGAAATAGATTTGCAAACACCCAAATAGTCAATACATTTCGACTTGAGAATGCTTTCACTAAAGTAAGACACCAATCTAAAGATGCTGATAATGTTTGTTGGTAAACCCAATAAATTATTCATTTGTTTTAATTTAGGGAAATTTTCCACACAAATGTCTCTCCTGATTAAACTGACTATATAGGCCTATTCAGCCTTTTTAATAAGTCAGATATTTTTATTATTTGCTGTCAAATAGCTGATTTGACTGGTTTCTCTCCCACTGAGGTAACCAATTGTGCAAATAATTAGTTGTTCGGCCTCATCTCCTGCCTTAGACGAATATAACAAGACCTTTCCTTAACTGAATCTGTTATAGCTTAGGTAACCTGTTAAAGTGTTGCTAAACTCTTCACTCATACAGTCTTCGGAAAACTCTGGCATACAGTTATGTCCATTTTACAGACAAACTCAGGTTCAGAGAAGTTAATTGATTCTTCCTATGTTGTGTGGTAAGTAAATGACAGTACCAGGTTGTGAACTCAATTCTATCTGATTCCAAAATCCACTAGGCCAAGACTTGTTCAAGGAGGTTGGCGGAGGGGAGCCAAACATGTGTCTGAGTAGTTTCTCTGTGTGGAGCAGGTCCTCTCCTTCAACGGCAGCAGCTGGAGTATCGGGGAACAGAGCCCAGCAAGCTGAAATCAACAGGGGCAGTAAGTCTGATGGACGAGTAGTTGAGCAGATGGGGAATGGGCCTGATCCGTCCCTAGGAGTGGCTAAAAATGGTGCATGTTGGGAGACTTTCAGTGGCAAACTAAAGCATACATGCTTATATCCGTGTCCTTCTCCAATACCATAAAGCAAGGGTAAAGGAATACAAATAGGATACACGTGCAAGAATACGATGCTATAAAGGAAAGGAACACTCAGAAAACAAGATACACTCTTGTGGATAAAGAATTTACAGCAAAATTTGTTTTAAAGACCACAGAAGGGATGGAAACTAAAGTTGAGACAATCGGATCTCCTTAATTGCAGACTGGCTGGCCAGGTAGGCTGAGGAGGCTTGAAACGGTTCACCTTTAAAAACAACAGAAGCACTTAAGTGATTGTCAAAATAAACAACTGATGTCATGGGCCTCTCCTGGCCATCAGCACTCTACAGAGCAGTGCTATACTAACTCCATGTCCGCGGTGCTTAACACTGTTCTGTGACACACACACACAGATGCTCAAAAAGACGATCTCTCTTCTCCCAGCTCCAATACCTGGTTTTACCTTGACCAGCTCAGTCTAACCACTGTCCAAATGCCCTGATCTTACTGAAGAACTTCTCAAGTCACAGACCAGCAATGTTTGGCATCACCAACTGTCTAGCCCAGGTAAAACACAAATCCGTTCACCTACAAGAAACATACCCCTCCAAAATGGACACCTAACACCCCAATGTAATGCCAGTCTTGAAGGAGAGTATTGCCATCAGTTTCAATATAGAGTTGTTACATCCAGGGTGCGTGCTTTGGCCAGCAATATAAGTGAACCTATGTTACAGAATGTTTGGGGGTCACGGAGTTTTTCTTAGTGTGCTCAGGCTGCTGCAACAGAATATCACAGACTGGGCGACTTAAACAACAGACATTATTTCTCAGCTCTGGAGGCTGGGAAGTCCAGGATCAAGGTCCCAGCAGATGTGGTTCTTGATGAAGGCCCCCTTCCTAGCTTGCAGACGGCCACCTTCTTGTTATGCCCTCATATGGCAGACAGAGGAAGTGCCAATGTCCCTTCCTCTTCTTATAAGGGCACTAATCCTATTATGGGGGCGCCACCTTACCACCTCATCTAATCCTAATTACCTCCCAAAGGGCTCACCTCCTAATACCATGACATCAGCAGTTAGGTCTTCAACATATGAATTTCAAGAAGACACAAACATTCAATCCATAAGAGAATTCTACTTTATTTAGTCTTTGTGGATACAAAGAAATCTCATCCTTTACTGTCCTTTCAGGGTTGAGAACAGAAGACAAATGTATATAATCAAGATATTTTAACTCTAAGGGCTTGGGTTAGGCTAAAATTATTTTTGGAGAATATTCCACACTACATCTCACACAGATGATCTAATTCAAGAAAGATTTACATCTCTCTCTTGTTGATGCAATTATAACCAAGCAACTCAAGCTCTCCAATTAAAATGCATAGGAATATGGATGGTTGTCCAAGAACTGAATGCTCAAGTTAGACTGTCGTCACTGATCTTGCTTTGCAATGTAATAATGGGGCCAGACTACATACAGAAGTAACCACGCAGGAAGTCCATGTTGAATCATGGTTCATCAGTCTCTGGCTTTTCTCCTAAAATCTCAACCACAGAATACACAGTTAAGAGGTTGTGGAAGTTATGTTTTGTTTGTTTGTTTTTAAAGTTTTGCTGCCGTTGTTGTTTTGGTGAGATGCATTTTACATCTCTTAGAAAATGAAATTGGAAAGGAAGAATTCCCCTGTTAGTGTCAATGATGCAATGATGTCCTCCTTCTCTGTAAAGATGCTTCCCAAGAACCACAGCAGCTGCGCTCACACTACTGCCCTGAACACAGAGCCATCTGAGGGAGGGACTCACAAAGTGAAAAGAGGAATAATAAAGATTTTATCATCGACTTACATTTCCTGGAAATCTTCTCCCACTTTTCAAGGCTTCAATGTTCAAACACAGTTGGCCAGAAATATAGGAAATACATGACTCCCCTTAGTATTTATTTGACTAGAACCAGGTGTAACATTCAAAATACTCAACAGTCAGTACCACAGGCACTGAACAATCAGAAAAGATGCAGACCTGAGGGCTCAGCTAGTTACTGGATATCCCCTGCTTCACTAGAACTTAACCCTTTAGCTGCTGGATTGCGGAGAGGGGTAGGTTAAGGCGGCTGGTCCTGCCCTTGCAGGACTGGAAGTTAGGCTACAGCAGTCAAACTTACCTGGCCAACTTCAGCACAGCCTGACGATACAGAGTTACCATTCCCATTGGTGGAGGGGAAGGTCATGGTCACAGCAATGGTAGTAGTAATAACCAGTAGCAGCAATTAAACTACTTAAGTTAGGATTAAGTAAGTGAACTAGGCTTACATTTATCACCTTTAATCATCAAAATAAATTGCCAGACTATACTATCTACAGTCTGTAGATGTGGACACAATATTTCAGAAACTTCAAGTAACAGCTGGAACATAATAGCCAAGATTGGAGCCTAGGACACCCAAGCCTACGCTTTGCTTCTTATGCAATATTGGCTCCTCCTATGAAAAAAGGAAATCAAAGGCTAGTACTATCCACCGAGGTTCACATTTCATGACTTAATTTTGACATGTGCTTATACAATTTACTATTCTATCACAAGCTTCTGCAATGAAAAAGAAAAAACTGCAGTTCATACAGAAAGGTTTATCTGCAAGGATTAGTACATTTTACCAGTAAAATTTTAGAAAGGGATAAGGTGATAAAACCATTGTTTTGAATGCTATGTTGCTCTACACTTTTTTCATTTAAAGATAGAGGATTCAACTACTTTAACATAGCCAAAGTTCCCTTTCTGCTAGCCTCTAGAAATTTTCACGACAATGGTTAATGCTGGGCTTGACTGACAAGTGTACTGACTAACGTTCTTCTCATAAGTAATTCATGCTCATTTTTAAACTTTGGAAAATAGAAATACAAAGACTATGAAAATCACCTATAATCCCACTGCCCAGGGACAACCACAGTTAAAATTTTGACATTTCTTCCAATCTTTTTGCTATATGTATATTTACACACAAATTGAGATCACTTATACATATATATATATTTAAAAACTAAGTATTATGAGCACTTCCAATGGTCATTTAAAATTTGAGAAACAAAATTTAAAGCTTTCTTAACGCTCCAACATATAGATGAAGCATAATTTATTTAACCATTCCACTATCTTTGGAGAACAGCAGGCCTTGGTCAGGAAATAAACAGTTATGTAAATAACAGGACCTGAATTAAGTGGGGGAGATTAAGAACTGCAGGTTACTCCTTGGTCTCTGCAAGTTAATAGAATCAAGGGAGGCAGGACAATCAAATACCATATTTTTAGCCTTTAGAAGAATCCATCCATATACATATATATTTAGCCTTTTCTGCTGATACGTTATGCTGAAAGGTGCCCTCAGAACAAAGCACTTAAGAGGGGCTCCTTACCAGAATGGTGAGAGTTGCTCTTGTATCTGTATGGGTCAGAAACCAGCACCAGAGAACTCAACTGGGTCAAACTCCAGCTTCTAAGAAAATTAAATCAAGGTTTTTATTCCCCAAATTTATGATATTTAACAAATATGAAAACTTGAGCTGAGATTATTATCAATTATTGCATTTAGGTTTTTTTTTAATTCTCTAAGCGATGGTCCAATTTTAATGAGGGGATTTCTGGCTCCAGAAAGCATAAATGGTAAGATGTAGCTCTGTACTAAAAGATGTGCCCACTCTGCTCCAGATAAAAACTGCATTTATAACTAGTGGCTTTGACTTGAGGATTCTGTGATTATACAGAGTTCAGCTGGAATAGGGAACAGAGCAAGGTACTTAGGAGTTAGAAAGGGCTGAGGCACTCTCATGGAACAATGTTTTCCAAGGATGGTGAGACAGAAACAGCCAGCAAAACACCAAAGTGTACTGCTGTCATTGGGAAGTGACTGCCCAGCATGGGGCTACATTTCCCAGTTCCTCTCGCATCTGTGTGGAGCCAAATGACTAGTTCTGGCCAACGGAATGAAACAAGGAAAGTATGTGCCACTTCCAGACCAAGTGTCAAGTATACCATCCTTGTACTTTCTTTCCCTTCTGCAGTGACCGTGGAGGCTCACACTGAAGATGACAGCATCACAAAATGGAAGGGGGCTACATGCCTGAGTCATCACTTAGAGGAGAGCTGCCTGGGACAACTGACTAACCACGAACATCAACATTGGATCCTGAGTGACCAAGAAATAAGTATTTATTGTGTTAAGCCCTTGACATTTGAGCGCTGATTATTAAGTCAATCAGCCTATCTCAACAGGGTCTCCTACAAAGGCCTCTCTGCTATCTGACAACCCAATTTAGCAGAGACAGAGGATGGGGGAAAAGATAAGTGTGAAGCACGTGTTCAAGATGGAGAACCTTATTTCTCAATAAAACTGAGGGGGAAAAGATGGAGAATAACACAAATGGCAGAAAGGCAGGGCAAGGAAAGGACAAAGCACCAAGCTTTATAGTCACAGAGAATCTAAAAGTTCTATGAAATCAAAGTGGTGGAGTGAAATCTAAAATCAAATTTCTTTTTGATATGACTTGGGCTTTTGATTTGTTCCACGGCCTACATGACCAATGAAACAATAGTTACAAACGTATACTTCTGTCAACAAGCAGTGTTTCTTTGGTATTCAAATCATTTCTGTTCCCCAAATAATCTCCCTTTTTGATTGATGACTCTTCACTCTTGATTTTAGGTCACATTCTAATTCATTGAGTTCTCTTGAGATTTCGGTTACTGGTTGAAGCAACAAGAAAGGCATGAAAAATAGTTCAAGATTTCATTACACAGATTAAAGATGTTAATGAAAGCTTTTTGATCCTAAGCAAGATCACTCAGGGTTTTCAATCAGCTATAGATTTTTCAGAGCTCTGAAAACATTCACAGAGAAATGAAGCTGCACCCATTATTTACTGGTATCTTGAGTGTTAAATGCTCCTTGTGTTATTCTCCAAGGACAGAGCACTGAATTGGTATAAAGTATTAGCCCTTTCTTCTGAGGACCTACTCTGCTGGAACTGCTGAGCTTCATTTCCATCCATCTCTTGATCTATGTGTATGCATGTATGTATTGATCTTAAGCTCTAATAAAGAGCTAGGCAGAGAATATACTAAATGCTAAAACCAATCCTGACTAGGGCAGAGTCTTATGAGAGCCCCAGCTACACCAAAAGATGGAATCTAGACCATGTCTTGCTGCTTTAGTATTAGCCACTGGCCTCTCAATGCCTTAGTCTATTGGTATTATACCCTCAACACCTGGCTCAGAATCCGGCACAGAGTAAATACTTGACAACTGTACACTGAATAGAAGTAAGTTCTGGAACGTTCAGTCATGATTTTCTTGGAATGCTTTCTGAATTGGTAAAGTCTGTCTGTGTGGGCTTCCGCCTCAGATTCTTACTAGGGCTGAATATCAGGCTTGCATTCCAGCCACACCCCACCCAGCACTGATTAGCTCCTCCCACAGGGGCTTGCTTGAGGACCTTCTCCAAAAGAACTAAAAGATACTCTTGAATTGATTTAAGATCATCACTCACTCCTGCCACATGCTCCCCTCCCACCCACATACACACATACAAACTGGAATTCTGAAGTCTCATACAAATCTCTGGTCAAGGAAGAGTTCACCCCACTTCACTGGATACTGCATTTTCCATTGCTGGATAGCTATGCACTTAGGAATATAGCCTATAAACCTGCCTTGTGTCTTAACTTGTCCCACTATTTCTACTGCTTTTCGCTCAACACTTGCTCACTGCAGAGGCTCTAGTAAGTCCCTCAAGAGAGTCTTCTTACTCCTCTAACCCCAAGGTATGACCTAAAGATAGTTAGAAGGACCTTTCAAATGATTTCTCCTACTTATCAGGCCTGGGATTTGCTATATGCAATTAACTACACACATAATTAGAAACTCACAAAATATGGTTGTCTTCTACCAATAACTCATTTAATTCAGGATTTACTGAAGGTGGAACGACTCAACCTACTTACAAAAGGAACTGAGGTATTATACACCTGTGAATAATTACAGATAAAATGACTGGGGGAGGGAGGTGGGCATGGTTCTAAAACAGTAACGTGAGGGATTCTTGTGGGGATATAACTGTTCTGTATGTTGACTATGTCAATGTCAATATCCTGGATGTGATATTGCATGATAATTTTTGTAAGATGTCACCTTTGGGGTAACTGGGTAGTCTGTATTATTTCTTTAAACTGCATGTGAACCTTCAATTATGTCAAAATAGAAAGCTGAATTAAAATAAATGAACGGGAGTAAAAGAAGCTAGGCAGTTTTGGAATTTGCTCTTAAAAGCCTTATGTACACAGGCAGAAAGGCAAATAAACTTTCAGCTAAAAAGGACTGATCTACGGATAATGAAAATTCAAATAAGACACAGGTTATTCAGGCATTTCTCAGTAAGAAAAATGAAGAGCAAAGAGAAGAAACACAGTATCAGAACCTTCCAGAACTCACCAGGATATGAACCACTCAACTTCTAAGAAAACAAAGAAAATGCCCCAAAGCAAAACATTTAATTATTTCAGTTCCCATACTGTGCATGCCATAGTAATAATCATAGGTGTAAAAAATCATCTTCTTTCTCTACCACATCCCATTTAGAAGTCCAGCACATGAAACAGCAAAATAAATCTCTCATTCTCAGTTGTAAGTCACATGAGATAAACTGTGATTAAAAAATGAGATGCCTGATGACCAAAGAAGTATTAGACTGTACCCCAAAAGTCAACTAAATAAATCCATAGCATTAACTTGGAACCCTTTTTTTTCTTTTATTTCTTAATTAACACACAATAAAATGGACTTTTTTTGTTCTAAGAGTTCTAACACATATGTAGATTCATGTAACTACCACCACAATCATGATTCAAAGTTTCATCACAAACATTCCCTTTCTACTGCATCTTTGTGGTCACACCCTCTCTTTGTCCCCAACTCTTGGCAACCAGTGAGCTGTTCTTCATCACTGTAGTTCTGCCTTTAACTTGGAACCCTTAACTACTGCCACATAAGCCAAATTATTAATGACATGATTCTGATATGCTGTACTCCTCTAGGTAGTAATGCTAAGTTACACTCCTCACCCGTACCTTCACTAGGAAGTAATTACTTTTACTACCCCCCTGAGCTATCATTACTGATAAATAATGGTGAGGATTGCATTCAATGTTATTGACTATATGAATAATACTATTAACAAATTAGACTGCAGGTCTCACCTAAAACAAATGCACTAAATGGAGAGAAGTAAAATCCTTTCAATGAGAGGCCCAGAGCTACTTCTAGGTAGCCAGTACTATCTCCTATCAATTCTGATGGTGCAAGATGAATAACCTAAGAGGTGAGAAGTTTCCACTTTGAAAGACACTGAGGCCCACGTTTCTGAGCAAGTATGAAGGATATCCTTGCACTTCTCACTTGCATAAATTAGCCAAAGCTTCCAGGTTCCTGGAGAGAGACCCAGAGAGCTGGCACTGGAGCACCCAATAAACTGGGAAAGATCCAGGTCTTCAAGTTGATGTTGCTAGGGTAGAGAGCTTGCCAGAAATGCCAAGTCACAGGGTAAGTCAGAATAGGAAGAGCCTGTGGTCATTCAACTGAAATCAGCCCTTGGAGCCAGGGAGGGGCCAAGTTGAGAACACATACTCCGGCTCATGGGGCCCAGCCAAGGACGGGCATATGCCCATTTTCATTTCTTCATCTCTACTCTCAAAGACTTCACTTATTTTTTCATCTTGTACTGTTTCATTGCAAGTCATCTCAAATCCTTTTTTGGATAAAGTACAAATGAAAGGACGCAAACAGTGGTCAATAATACACTGGCTTTGCTTGCTGGCCTTGCCTGCTGTTCTTAAAGGCCTACATCACCTTTCTTTCATGGTGGCACCTTGGCTATCCAAAAGCAGCTTAAGTCGTGAGGTTGTGAATTACCATTAATCAACTGTTGATTTGGACATGGGCATTTCTGGAGAACCGTCCTGATCAGAACTTAAGCCATCCGGTCCCAGCTAGCAGTGCTCTTGGGAGAGCTGTCTAGAGAACTCCTCCTGTGCCCCTGGTTCCCAGACAGTCTCAGACTAGAAGAGCTGATCTGGACAAAGCAGCACCCATCACTAAATGCCCAGTGGGTGCTTTTCTTCTATCTTTTCAAGTAATTTGAACTAGGAGAGCATGATGGTATCATGGAAGAAGAGAGCCAGGGAATAAGGAGGCCAAAAGAGATTTAAGTCTGCGTGGGAGAGAGGAAAGAGACGGGGGAACATCCAGCATATGCCCCCAGAAACAGGATTGCCAGATTTAGCAAGTAAAAATGTAGGCCCTCACCATTAAATTTGACTTTCAGATAAACAAGGAATAATTTTTAGCATTAAATGTATCTCAAATGGGACACACTTATACTAAAAAACAGTTGCTACTTATCTGAAAGTCAAATTTAACTGGGCAACCCCATCCATGAGTGGAGTCAGATAGAGAAAACTGGGTCTGCAAACAGCACAACTGGGAAAGTCGCTTAATTTTGTATTTACCTCAGTTTCCTAAACTGTAAAATGGGAATAATAATAGTGCCTACTGCATAGGCCTACTGTGAGGATTAAATAAGGTAATTCAGGTAAAGCACTGAGAATAATGCCTGACACACTGCTCAAAGAATGTTAGTTTATTATCTGGAAGCATATCAAGGGCCACAGTAACTGGATTGGAAAGGCGGCAGCAAACAAGTCACTTGGGGCCGCCCCTCTCTCTCTCCCTCTTCGGAGACAGCCCACATTCTGTCTATGGAGTGTGCACCTACTTTTAATCTGAGCACCCAACCCCCACACCTCGTGGCCTTTCTCTTGCCTTTCAATGTCTCTCTCTGAACAAATCTACCTTCACTCAAAAAAAAAACAAAAAACAAAAACAAAAACAACCCAAGTCACTTGGCTTACTTACCTTTATACAAATGAGCTCCCAACGCATTATCTCTAGCAAACTCCTCCCCTGGCTGCTACAAGACCAGTATCTCCCACTTTCTAAGGCATATAGTCTCTTCTCAGGAAGTTACAGCTCCTCAAGACAACCTGGTTTCTGTACAACACACCATCCTTCTCCCAGGCTCAAAATCCAGGAGTCATCTCTGCCACTTCCTCTCTCCCGACCCCACATCCGCGATCTTTGGGTAACTATTTGCAGGTTGTACGTTAATTTCTTTTCAATACTGTAAGACTATGAAATTCTGACTTGGCATTATAACCAGGTCTCCTTAGTACACACACACTGTTGATCTGATAAACACTCCCTTCAGAAGCAGGAAATATTTTTATTGATTTTGGTGTAAATCCCATAGTCAGTACTTCATATAGGAAAACGATAATGTGAACCTTGGCTGTTGGGAACGTCACAGATCTTGGATCTAAGCCAAAGGCCTGAGTTTTATTTGGTTGTTCCTCTTCTAGAAAAATCAATATATATATAACAGACTTACAGATTTCCACACTTTTAACCACATCATACATGTTTCTGTGTAGTCTAAATCAAACTTCGTTTGCAACTATACCCAATGTCAGCACATGTTCATAGACATACCCTTCATTTCCTACCTCCATGCTCTTTTGATTTTTGTTACTTCTCCAGATTCACATTTTTGAGCACTGCATCAAAAGATGAAACATACTATCTCATCCTCATCACAAATCTGTCAAGTGTTTGGTATCATCATCCCCATTTGACACATGAGGAAACTGAGACTTCAAGAAATTCAGTGACTCACTCAAGGACACATGCTAGTGAGCGACAGAACTTGAACTGGAATTGAAATTTTCTGGTTCAAAGTCCCATGTTCTTCCCATGACACCACACAGCTCCCCGTGGATACAAAGTGCCTTCAACTGCACCCCATTCCAAATGTGCACCCATGGAAATGCCTTTTCTAAAAGTCTGTTTCAAATATTACTCCCCCATAAAATCCCTGATCACCCAGTCCACAAACGAGCTCACCTTCCTCAGATTTCTTTAGCACGGTCTCCATCTCTGCAGTCATTCAATACACAACTGAGCACCTACTGTGTGTTAGCTTCTGCGGTAGGTGGTACAGAAACAGCAGTAGGTGACACAAGGAGGACACTGATCCCACAGAGCACATGGTTCTGCTGTACAGATCACAGAATCACAGAATGAGAGTTTCTCTAACGTCATGTCGTCATTTTACAGAAGAGTCAACTCAAACACATGAAGTTCAGAGTCAAGTCTTCAGAAGCAGAGATCAGACTGGGGGCCTCCATCCACTGTGCTCCTCAGAACTGTCTGTGCCCCTGGCTTCTTTTCCCTCATGGGCAGCCAGCAAGCTCAGGGTAGGGAGTGTGTCTTACTCCCCTCTGTACATCCCTCACCACTGGCACAGGCACTCCAAAAAAGGCTGGGACGTGTGACAATGGTGGCCAACAGGAAAGACACCTATACTATTAGATCCCAAACGGACAAAACAACTAGATATTTAACATTTATAAAGTATGTCACAATTCAAAGTATTTCCCCACACCATCCCGCAGCAAAGGAGCGTTCATAAATTATGGATGCACACTGCAGAGATAAGCTTGTGGAAAAGATCACATATTTTAAAAATAGAAAATGTTGTTTTCTATGATAATCTGTAATTTTTCATTGGTTTTCCCCACTTCATTCAATCCCCAGAATTATAGATACCATATTAATACCTTAACTCATCTGAAGGCCACTTACCAACTTCAACCACGAAGAAGTCACCTAAAATTAAAAAGGAAGCAGAAAATTCCTCCGAGCAGCCAAAATATATTTTATAAAGTATGCGCACTAAAGAAATAACTTGCACTGATTCTTCAATGTTTGCTCCACCCCCAGTTATGGAGTGCTCATGCTTCCTCTGTGCAAGCGACTCACTCTGGGGCTCTGAACTCTTATTTTGGGCACATCTCTAACAGGCACAGCTGTCTGATTTTCATAGCTCACAGCCAATGAAAAGGAGGAAACAGAAGGTGAAAAAGGTTGGCCAGAAGCAATCTATTCCAACCCATTCTCACAGTTCGCTGTAATTCCAACAGCCACAGGTGTACCTCAGAAAAGCCAAAGAATGAAGACAATGCAGTGTCAGTCTACAGATTCCGACACACATATAAATAGACTGTGAAAGTAAACTTGGGTAACGCGGCCAGGTTCTGCAATGCTTGGGTAAAGCAGCCAGGTAATGATCACACGGCAATGGCTCCTGGAAGAAATATTCATTTTTCTTTCTTAAATATTCGTTTATCGTTCTGTATTTAAAAGGCAAAATCATTCAGCAAGACTGAAATTTCCTCCCCTTAAATTTTTCAGCTCCTGAACAGAATATATGTGGATTATCTTTCACCAGCAGGGGGAGGTTAAAACAAGGAAGCTCTAGAAATGTCCCAGTCTTTACCAGAAAGGCTGAGCCTTTTTCCAGTGTGACTGATTGGCTCCTATAAGCAGCACGGTCTAATTTAGAAAGGTCAGGAAACAGTGTTTCACATTTACTGAGGCAACAAATTTAGGAGAAATGAAAGTGGCAAAAAGGAAAAACGCTCAGTGTGTCTGGCCCTTGTACAATGGCTTCAAGAAGAGCCGACGGGGAAACTTCGCAATGTCTTTACCACTGCTAGAAATCAATACGCTGACAAGAAATCTTTCTTGCCATGAAATCACACTTGGCATATTTTTACAGTGAGAAGACGTCTATTCATCAAGTCAGAGAGTACTGAGTGCTTACTCTTCACTGCAATGAAACTAAGAAAGGCATGAAGGTATTTGCTATTGTTTTTAAGTGGAAATCATCATGGCTAAATCTAACTCCTTGGCAGGACCAGGGGGATGAACAGAGGGCAGCCAACTCCCCGCTGCAGCTGCCACTGAGGTCCAGCAACGATAGGTGTGGGGTTCTGGGAAGAAACTTACCACTTGGGATTCTCCAGGGAGGCTGTGTAGGTAACTGTGAAGTTACCGTCACCTTAGCACAATATGGAACCACCAGACAAAACCATAACCAAGGGGAGAGTGGGGACTGTTTGAAAAATGCTTTCTGCCAAATTGTTCACATTTCCTGAGAGACAAGGACAGGATAGCAAATACAAAGCTCTAACATGAACTGGCTGTGTGAACAAGTCACAGCCTCTCTCGGCTTCACTTTCCCCATCTGCAAAGTGAGGAAGCAGTACAGACTAGAGAATCCCTGAAATAATCTCAGTCCTAATATCCTAGGCTCTAGGGTTCAATTGCCAGGCTGCAACTACGTGAGAGGGATTACCTTCCCCAACTAAGGCTATCACATCGACTTGTTCATTCACCGTAAGAAAGATGGGCCAATTATTAACATTATAATGGGTCAAGCCTCCCTCAGGAACCCTGCTCAGATTGGGGCTGAATAACTATATGAAGAACAGGAACACGTGCTAGCCGACTGGCCGCAGAATTCCGCTCTGAGAAAACAGTTATGATTTAGGACAAAGATCGTGTTTGGTTATGAAGATAAGCCCCCCTGGGCAGAGTCTGAATGAGCTGAGCTGAGACCAGCCTAACAGCTAAACTGCTCTCTAAAAGAAAGGGGAAACAATGGGGGTGGTCAGAAAGAACTGAGCTGGAGAGGGACAGAAGAGAAGTGGCAGGCAGGAGCCGGGGCCGTGCGGCACAGTGGAAGGCTGTCACAAACATAAGGGGGGCCTGGATAGTACCTTCCAGGGACTAGGGTCCCAGATCAAATTTAACTGGACACCTTGTATTTCAATTTCCAGTGAACAAGGAATAATTTTTAGCATAAGTATGTCCCAAATATTGCTTGGGACACAGTTAAACTAAAAAAAAAAAATTCAGTTTATCTGAAATTCAAATTTAACTTAGATGTCTGGTATTTCTATTTGCTAAACCTGGCAATCCTACCAGGGGCAGAAATGACAAATATTCTAGGAACTTTAATGTGAGGTTGTTTAGCTCCACCAGGGTGTAATCCCCCTCAGAGACACCACTAACCCATAACACAGATTTGAGTTCATTAGAAAACAGTCTCCCTTCCTCCCAGGACCCAGCCAGGGCACAAGGCTTGGTGAGGGAGTGGCTCATGGGCTGAATCTCAGCCACCACTCCCCTCAGTCCTGCCTCCCTTCCATGTCTACAAGCCTTTAGCAAAGTCTGCTGCACACAGCCCCAGGTCAAAGGTATGGGGGGCAGTGAAGCCCTCCCCCAACCCAGTGCAGGATTTGCATGGAGAAATGCAGGAAGAGGGAGCCAGGTCTATTGCAAGAGATGAGCCACAGAGCAAAGATCAAGGATTCAGTGGCCACAAAGAGGATACAGAGGTGACTGAGTAAAACAGTCCTCAGCTCTCACCAAGAATCCCCAGAGATGCTGGAGGGATTCTAGGCTGTCCACTTTGCATTAGGTGGATTAGAGTTGATTATAAAAGACAGGGTAAAATCTAAAGGTGGGAGAATTTGAGCATTTGAACATGGTCACAAAACTAAAGAGGGAAGCAGAAGAGTTCATGAAGACTTACAGATATTGGAGAAAGAGAAACTCCTACTCAGACTTCAAGACTTGAGGTCTACTGTTAGGCGCACCGTCAAGCTTTCCCTGATGACTTCAGGCAGAATTCATTCTTTCTTCCTGCCCTGGCACCTAATTCTATTAACCGCAGGGAAACAATCAAGATGTAATGTGCATCTCTCCCTCTCTCCCTTTCCCCCCAACCAGATTAAAGAGTTTGAAGAAATATGCCTCTTAGGCATAAGAATTATTTCAGGCTTACTATTTTTAATAAACAGCACACAAAGGAAAAGCTCTAAAAACCAAGTGGAAATTACCCTTTTGTAAAAGACATTTACATTTATAAGGAGAATCTCCATTTGTAAGGGTGTCTCCCTCTTGAACCAGGAAGAGGAAAATAATTAAATCTCTAGACATTCTTATCAATAGAGAAGGCAGACACTTAAATCTGCATAACAACCTTACCTTTGTTTACTGTCCTTTTCCTGGTCACCTCCCATACCTGTCTCCCCACCCCTGACATCTTCATCTGTCTTTAGCTGAAGATGGTATTTAAGATGATAGTTTGGACATTTGGGGGACTTACTCTCTTATCCTGGGTCTCTCCCATGTACACAGAAGGTAAACACATTATTAAGTTTCTTTGTTCTTCTCTTGTTACTCTTTTATTACCGAGGTGGGCGTAGGGGTCTCAGCCAAGAACCTAGAGGGCCAGAGAGAAAATTCTATTTCTTCCCCTACAAGTTCTTTGAAACCAAGGACTGATTTTTTAACTTGTTTTATAGCCACAGTGACTGGCACATATTAGCCACTTGATGCATTCGTGGGAAAGAGAAGAGATGTTTGAGTTTGTAATTAAGGCTGTGGCACAATCTAACAATGACTTCATGTATATAAGGGATTGTACTGTTGTTCTCTGTGGCCACAGAGGGCAAAACAAGAGGACAGACGTCTTAAATGCAAGAGGAGGGAACTAGGCTAGCCAAAAGCAAGAAGAGAAGTGACTGGGTAATCAGCCTCTGATGTGGGCTTTCAAAAATAGAAAAAAAAACATTTTTTATTTACTTTAGTCAGTTCAGCATGGTCCTACCTCTTAAGGCCCTTTGCAGATCGAGAATCCTGTTTCTTGTGCCTCTGAAGTACAGTGGAAGCTCTAGTGTTCCTGTTTCCCTGACCGGTAGTAATACACCATTCAAATTGTAATGCTAGGCTATGGAGAGCCAACACCCTGGGAACCTACACCAGAAAAGCCTCCAAAGCCCCCAGCTGCCGAGTCATAGGGGACTCTGAAGCATCTGCTTTGAGTCAACTCTGAACTTTACCTTTAAGATGGGAGAGATGCAATGGACTCTTGAATGCCCTGCTAATTCAGTCCTGTTGACTAATCGTCTTGGGTTAATTTTGGAAGTGCTTTAAATGTCTGAACTCTCATATGAGAGACTTGTAAACAGAAATCTGGAAAGGAGAAAGGAAGGACAGGTCAAGTCTCAGAACAATATTGCTAATCGTGATGATGAGAATTTCTGTGCCCTACCAAACTCTCACAGAGGTGTCATTCTCCATCTCTGTTCACACTGGACTCTGAGGAAGAAAGGCATCCCTCCTTTGCAAGGTGAAGGCCACCCGAATTGGTGTTTCTGTGCCCACCCTTCTTCTAGGGCTTTACCCTGTTGATTTCTGCTTTTTCTCAACCCCCCTCCTTTCCCCTGTCCACCTCCCCTTTCTCCGGCACCGTTCTCTTGGCCTACACAAATGCTCAGTTCTCTCCCACAAGAAAAACAGTTTGGCTTGTGTGCTCCCTTCCAAGCAAACCTGACTCGTCCTCATCCACATCCAGTTCTCCTCTTCTCTGAGGCACATAAAGTCCACATCGCCTATTCCCTGCAGTTAGGAAAGCTCACGTGACCAGTTCTGGCCAATGAATTGTGAATGGAGGTAACATGTCATTTTGGATCAGAAGCTTAGAAGAGCAGATGTAAAATGTCCATGCACTTTTTCCTGAAGCAGCAACTAAGGAGACTTCATGTTCTAGAAGGTATAGCAGCAAGATGATGGAAGGCTTTGTCAGCCTGAGTTAAACAGAGACCTCTCCCCTAGCTTGTGATGATCAGAGAGGATGAGTGAGAAATCAGCATTTCTCATTAAGACAATAGTTAAAAACATTGAGATTTAAGGGTTGTTCGTTTGGCATCTTCTAGACAATCCTGATCAATGTCTTCCTTCTCTCTTGCTTCTACTTTACTACCAATTTCCTTCACATAAAAGTCCAGCACATGGTTCTCAAATCTACCTGTGCATAAGAAACACTTAGCTTTTCAAGAAACCAGATTTCTACACCCCGCCCTAGACCTGATGAATCCGAATACAATTTGGGGGCTGAGGCCTAGAAACTCATCTTTTTTCTAATCTCCCCAGCTGACTCGAGGCAGCCAGCTTGTACCAATCCTCAGACATGCTTGAGGAGCCTTGGTGTCCATCGCCTCCCCTCCTGTTCACACATCAACACTCCCTCACTCGGCTTCTCCATCGCCCTCCCCTTACCACGGATGAAAGTGCCTTCTCCCAGACCATGCCCGGCTTCTAGGCCCTCCTCAATGTGAACCACTCAGTCCCTGTCCTACTCAAATTCCCTTTGGCACTCTTACCTGCCACTCTCTTTTTTTGAAATTTTCTCCTCCCTCACTTTCCATGACGTGGCACTACTGTTGCTCTCCTTCCACCTCTATAACCAATACATTTTTGCTTTCTCTTATTTCCTGTCATCTTTCATCCTCGATAGAAGTGACCCTATGCTTTCAACCTCAGTCCCCTGCTCTCTCTCCATTATATACCTTCTCCCTCTGCTAGTGTGCCAGAGCCGCCGTAACAAATAACCACAGACCAGGTGTCCTATCTCCAAATAAGGTCACATATTCCAAGGTCCTGGAAGTTAGGACTTCAACACATGAATTTGGGGAGGACACAATTCAACCCATAATACTCCCTCGGTGATTTCATCTACTCAGTGGTCTGAATGATCACTTTGGTGATTGGGACCCATCTGTCTTGGCCTTGACTTCTCTTCTAATCACTAGTTTATGGATTTAAAAACAACAGTATTGTGAACCTATGATTTCTTAGGTATACAATGAAAAAGTCCTTCTCCATACAGAGCTAACAGAAACTCATCACACAAAGAGCTGTGAGGGAAGGTGGTGCAGAGGTAGGGAGCATAAGCACACAGGGAATCTGTGGCAGGGCTTCTACCCTAGTCTTACTGCACGTTTCCAGCGGCATTCTGGGTATCTCTATTCAGATGTTCAACCAGCACCACAAACTCAACATGTTCAAAACCAAACAAATTTCCCCTTTCAAATCAATGACCCCAGCTGATTTCTCAAGTTCTAGGATGGACCCTATTCATCTAGTCACCCAGGCCTGAAAAATTGCTGTCATCTTTGCTTCCTCTCCACCCTCTGCCCAACAATCCATCAATCGCCAAGTCAAAGCCAGTTTAGCTCTCCACTATGCCTGTCAGTCCTGTGTCTATTCTCTTCCCATTGCCACCAGAGTAAGTCAGACCCACATCATCTCTACCTAGACCACTGCACCAGCCTAACTGCCTTCCGCACGTCTGAGATATTCTACACAGTCCTACCCAACTAGCATTCTAAGTAACAGCTGCTCTAGCCGGCACTGGTGTCCACCCCAACACATCTTTCCTGCCTCCTCCCCCACCTCACCTGGCACTGTATCTGGACTACGACCTGTTTTCCCATCTCTCTCCATCCCTTCAATATCTAAGATGAGACACTCTATAGTTACTGAGGACACCAAATGTAATACCAATCTCTATACCCTCCTTATACTGACTGTCTTGCACTCAATAAATACAGCTCAGTAAATATTTGTTGAATTGCAGTGTGTAGTGTTCCATGTTTCACAGAGGGTATCTCATCATTAATCCTCAAATTAACCTTTCAACATGGTATTGCCTTCGGCAGGAGTCTCCTAATCCCACTCCCACCCTAAAACATATAATTCTTCATGGTCGTCAGCCCTCGGCCAATCTAACTGGGCTAGGAAATGGGGAAAGACAGCCATTCTAGAGCTTTGAGAGCCTGCCCCTTGCTCAGCAAAGCATACCAGGCCAGGCAGAGGAAGGCTGTGTTCATGAAATTACTCTGGGCACCAGTTTCAACCCCCTGCATCTTGTCCTCCTCTCTGCCTGCCCCCTTATTCTTATCTGGCTTCCAGCTAGTACAGCCCCTCCCAGGATGGTGGCCTGTTTGGCCAATCTTGCGGCTCCTTGACTGTCCTGCTTTCCTTCCCAACTATAAACTGCTTTCTTCTTCCAGATTCGTAACTTTCTGAGACTCAGCCACAAGATACCATCTGGCTTAGCCCAAGGACCTTCCGATTAGGAAGAACATAGTTCTACCCCATTTCAGGAGGGGTCATACAACTATGGAGCTGCTCTCAAATCCTGTCCTAGAGTCTGACAGCAGTAACTGAAAACCAACTCCTTCTTTGTTAGCATGAGCAGTATTGCTTGCAATTGCCTGGGTGCATCACCTTCCATCAATTATTCCTGGAATCTTGGGACCTGGGGTGGAGGGATGTCAGGACTAAAGCTGGTTAGTGTCTTAGCAAAATTTCGTCTGTGACCACCGTGTTCACTGACCACAGAGGGACTGTGCATTGACTTCCCCTGTTGTGTGTGGTGTCCCTTATCACCTCCCAGCATAAAGCTCCTTGCTGGTACTTTTTCTAGACTGAAAAGAGAAAGCATTACCTGCTTTTCACCATTCTCACCTGCTGACAATCCTGTCATGCTCTGAGACTTCTCAGATGGGTGATAGGAAGGTCTTGTCTAAAGGGCTTCAGGACACTAATCCAGGCAAATGGCAGATCTGGTATCAGCGTGTTTGCTCTGCTTCTCTCCACAGCCTGAACACAAAGCACGAGACCACAAGAAAATATTCATTCATCCTACAAGTACGTCAGGAACACCAACTCAGTGCTAAGCGCAGGGACTCGAGCCTGCTTCCCTCAAGCAGCTCACAGTACAGTAGGGAAGAGCCAAACAGACCATGGCCCTTTTCTATTATGATCATTCAAAGCAAGCATCTTCTCACATTTGGGAGGCCCCTGTTCAACCTTTTCTCATCAGCTTCTGTCTTTTTTCTTGCAATGGAAAATGAGGGGTTTGCTTAGGAATTATTCATATGGATCCAGTGGGCAGAAGCTAAAAGATCTGCATGGCAATGGAGATAGCCTTTACTTTGCAAAGATTATTTAGCCACAGACAGTATTCCATTCACTGGAGAGACTGCTTCATTTTCTCTTTCTTTTGCCTTGTGGATACCATATTGTCAGGTAGCATAAACTTGAAAATGTTCCACCTGCACAAAGAGATCATTTCCACATATCGTGAACAGAGCAGAGGTAGAGGTGAGGCCATGCTGCTAGAGAGACACAGGAGGCCAGGCCTAGTACCTGGGAAGTGGGGCTCGGGCAAGACTTCTTAGAGGTGATGCTTGAGCCAAATCTAAAGGATTGGGGTAATGGGCAGGAAGCAAGTCAGGCGCAGAGGACCATGGTGGAGGAGAGCCTCACTCCAGACAGGGCAGAGTAGGAGGAATAGCATGAGGTAGGGAACACAGCACTACAGATTACTGGACCATCAGCAAGAGATCAGAGATGAAGCCAGCATGATGGACTGGGTCAAGTCACCAATGAGCTACCTTCACTTCTTTGGCAAATAGAAACAAAATATCTGCAAATTATCTGTAGAAGTGTCAAGTATTTGGGAAATCTCTTTGGCGACTTTGGGAATGATTTCTCCTTATGCTATGTTAAAGCATTTCCCTTTCTCCTCTAAATGGATAATGATATACCCAAAGTATCCTGGGTGTCCTGTCATTTGGGAGCCTCTTTAAGTCATTACAGATATTTGAAAGATTGGTGAAAGTCACTGGATTGCCTTTGAAAATACAGAGGCTATTAAAGCCCTTTTGTGAATGTGTAATAACAAATGGCCAATTGCCTGAGACAAGTAGCGGACAGGTGCTCTGCCTGGACCAAACAACAGGTGCAGTTTGTAGTGATTAAAAGGAACCTCTCACAAATGAGAGTGAAGAGAAGAGGAACAGGAGGGATGAGACAGGCCATTTGAATGGACAGTGAGCTGGTGACAGAGCTCAGCATGGCTCTTTGAAGATGGTGACCACAGTGATCCAGGGCTGAGGAGAGCCAGAGAGAAGCTCCCAGTCAGATGTCCGTGCAGAAGGAACTGTAGTATATATTCGTTTCCGGCAGCCACTGTAACAAATTACCACAGAATTAAAACAACAGCAAATTTATCACAATTCCAGAGGCCAAAAGTTCAAAATGAAGGTTTCGGTAGGTCTGTGCTCCCCCAGGAGGCTCTAGGGGTGAATTCTTCCCTGCCTCTTCTGGCTTCTAGCAGCTGGCAGTACCCCTTAGTTCATGGCCACATCATTCCAAACTCTGCCTCCATCTTCACGTGCCTTCTCCTATTCTGTCTTTCATAAAGATGCTTGTTTTCGGATTTAGGGTTCACCTGCACAGTCCAGAATAATCCCATCTCGAGATCCTTAACTTAATTATATCTGCAAAGACTTTTTCCAAATAAGGTCACATTCACAGGTTTCAGAGATTAGGACACAGATATTTGGGAAAGAGGGGGCACCATTCAAGTCACTACAATAGTGTTTACAAGAGGGAAAGGTATCCTCTCTTTTTCTGATTGTGAAGTTAATTACGAAGTTCATTATCACTATAGAGAACGTTTTAAAAACACAAAGAGAAGTAAAAGCCATCTTTAATTCCACAATCCAGAGATAGCCACTGTAAACAATTTCGGAAATTATATTCCAGACTTCTATGACTATGTGTCTGTATTTATTAGGTTCCTACTGGACTTACTACTGTATGATCTGCTTTTTCTCTAATTACTGATATATTGGACCATCATCCAATGCCATTAAATCCCTTTTCTACAACAAAATTTTTACTAGCTGTATAACATGCCATCACATGGCTGCGTCAGTTTGATTAACCAGCTCTGTACTGTTTGACACTTGAGCTGTTCCTAACTTTTCAGTGTTATAAGTAACACTGGGGTGAGAACATGCACATGCCAGGGTATTTATAAGAAGACTCAGGTTTTATGATACAAAAGCCTATTGACTGCATATACCCTCTGTTCTGAGCTTTACTATAAAGTGTGTGCTGGATTGCACTGAGTCAGGCCAAGGATTTGGCCCAGAGCTGAGAATCACTCTTCCACTCCTCTTTCTCAGAAAAATGCCTCATTATTCAGCTGCACCTCCTGCAACTCTCTGCCTTATGCTTTTCACTTTCAAGGGTGGGAGTAACATAACCGTTGTCTCTTTTTAAATCTTATATTAATGCTCACCATCTCATTTAGCCAAGCAAACCTTCTTATTCAATGAAGTATAAATACAGCTTTTTTATTTTAAGCTCTGTGAATAACAGTGGAAAAATCTACAATGATTTTTTTTCTTTCTCCACCTGCGCTGAGAAATCTTTATATCGAGTTGAATAAATGGAGGGTAGGAGAGGGGCCGTGGGTAAACTGAGTAAACACAGAGTAGTCTGAAAAACCTATTTAGACTCCTTAACAGCTAGAAAAGGTCACCCTCAGACTGATGTGAAGGGGAAGCTGATGTCTGAATTACAACAAAATCAGTGCAAGCCCATCTCAAAGTCTCATATAATAAGGAATACAAAGAGCCTGCAGACTGTTCATTAAAGAAACTTAATATTTGCTGAGGACACACATTCTTGTACATAGCCAGCTGCCATTATGAAATGACACAGGAGCCAGCAAATTCCGATCTACCTGTATTTGTGGTTTCTAGGATTACTGCCATAGAACTTTGGCCCATAAAGTGAATGTTCTTTCTGGTTTGGCATTCTGCGTTCTTAAAGTGACAAAGTGCTTTTTTAAAAAATATAGTTTTGATGTTATCTCTGTGTCTGAGTAGCACAAGTGGACAATTCTGATAATGAAGTCACAGAAATGACAGCAATACACCACCCTAGTATATACAGTTCTGAGAAATATGCTGAAAGTGTGTTTTCACTCACTCAGGTTGATCCAGTGATTTACCAAAAAAAAAATTTTTTTTATATAGTCCTGGCAGGTGGAGATTGTTGAGAACTTGAGAAAAACACATTTCAGCCCAAACAATCAACTCATTAACAGCAGCTTCTGTTACCTTGCAGACTCGTGTAGCTCACTGCTTTCCACACTGAGCTTTGATATGACGGCGTGAACACTGAGCCCTTGGATCAGCCAGGAACGTTATTTTATGTTTGTTCCATTCAATCATTTCATTATTTCATCAAATATTTACTATGTCCACTATCAATGACCTCAAAATTTAACGTGAAGGGCAATGAACCAATGAAAGTGTACAGCCTGGTAAGTACAGAACGAAGGTGAGAGTTCGGAGGAGGCGCAAACACCTCCCCTGCTAAACCATCCTCCAAGTCAAACTTCCAGGGTCCTTACCATTTGGCTTGGTATTACTCAATGTCTAGGTTCTTCCCAGCCTGACTACAGAGCTAACATTAATTTTCATTTATATTGTGCTTACCTGTATGACCCATATTTTACATGCATTATTTCATGTAATCCTCACAACTACCATAGGAGGTAGATACAAATGCTATTTCATGGGTGTACAGAAGATGAATAAAATTACGCAAGAATTTGAGCCCAGCTTGGCCTAAACTCCAGAGCTCTGGTTTATTTCATCTCACCATCCTGACTCTCAAATTTTCAAAAGGAAGGTGGCCAATAGGGTTAACAAGCGCAGAGGCGTTGACCAGAGTGAGCAAGAAGGGGTCTTGGTTCTGATCATTAGGCAACCATATCTGTGCCCACTGTACTAGTGTGCAGGGCTGCCATCACCAAGTGCCACAAACTGGGTGCCTTCAACAGAAATGTACTGTCTCACAGCCTAGAAGCCAGAAGCCAGAGTTTAAGGTGTTGACGGGGTTGGCTCTTTCTGAGAGCTGTGAAGGAGAATCTGTTCCATGCTCCTTTCCAAGCTTCTGGTAGCCTCAGTGTTTCTTGGCTTGTAGATGGCGTTCCCCCGTATCTTCACATGGTCTTCCCCCATACAGGCCTGCTCTGTGCCCAAATTTCCCCTGGCTATAAGGATATCAGTCATATCGAATTCGGACCCACCTTAATGATGTCATTTTAACTTGATTACCTCTAAACACTATTTCTCATTTTGAAAGTTATAGAAATATTAAATCACTATGTTGTGTAACAGGAACTAACATAGTGTTGGAGGTCAATTACGCTTTAAAAACACACACACACAAACTCAGATAAAAAGAGGTGAGATTTTTGGTTACCAGAGGCTGGGGCAAGGGGGAACTGAATAAATGTAGTCAAAAGGTACATACTTCACGTTATAAGATATAAGTACTAGAGATGTCATGTACAACACGATGAACATCATTAACACTGCCGTCCGTTATGTATGAAAGTCGTTAAATATTGAGGGTTCTCATCACAAGGAAAAATAGTTTTTCTATTTCTTTCATTTTGTATCTCTATGAGATGACTGATGTTCACTAAACTTACTGAGGTCATCACTTCATGAGGTATGTAAGTCAAATTGTTATGCTGTCCACCTTAAACGTATACAGTCCTGTGTATCAATTATACTTCAATAAAACTCTGGGGAAAAAGACTTTCTAAAAATAAGTTACATTTGGAGGTACTGGGGTTAAGATTAACTTCAACATGCCTATTTTTGCAAGGTCGGGGAACCACTTCAACCCATCGCACCCACTGAAGGAGCACGTCCAGCTTGGTATTAACTATAGAAGGCACACAGACAGGGAATAAGGGCCCGGACACGATAAGGTCATGGGAACTGGCTGAGAGCTCGAGGAGGCTTGAGAATGTCCTCCAGGTGAGAGAGAGGCCCCAGCGGGACAGGAGACCTTCAGGAACCACAGGGCAGAGTCGGGCAGGGAATTGGGGGGGCAGGTGAAACTCATCAGAAGAAGGCAGCCTGCCACTTTCAAAACAAAGGAGAAAGGGAGAGAAAGTTTAAACAACTGATACTGGTGTGCGTTTCTGGAGACATCTTTATCACCTCAGCCGAAATCTCATCTCAGATGCTCTAGAAGCCTGCCTCGTATTTCCTCAGTAACTTGCAATTACAGCTTTGTAACTAAGAACAGTTTTATCTGCAGCTCTAGATTCGCGGGTACTGCTTACCGCTTGACACGAAGTATCCAAGAGCTTTCCCACAGTTACTTCTAGAAAATGTTTGAATGATTGAGTAAATGAACGCATAAATATAAAGAGAAGGGGACCACATCACGTAGAATAATCAGGTCTTGACTCTACTGAGAACTGAACTCCACACACCACGCTGCACAGCTGAGGTTAAGCAGCGAGGCCAAGGCCTGCAGGCCGGGGTGCGGCCAAGGACCCCGGCTGTGCCAAGGTCCAGGACGGAGGGGGGCCCCCCCGGGCCCTCAGAGACAGTTTCAGGAGCCTGCTCTGCCGCCCACTAGGGCAAGCAGCAGTTCAGGATGGCCCTGAAAACCTCATCATGTAATGAGCAGCTTGAATAAAAAGGATGCCTTATTGCCTAGAACGTCAGTATTTCAAGCCAGTTGTCAAAATCTGAAGCCACAAGATAAGGGGCAAGCCCTACAAATTGGTGCATGGCAGGCATTTTTAAAAACAGTGATGACCAGCCAGCAGAGCTCCAGCAACCCCGGCAGTGCTGCTGCCCTGGGACTCCCCGTCACGTCCACGGCAGCAGGTGAGGAAGCCCGTCGGACAGCGCTCAACGGCTGCCCCAGGATCGCCGGGCAGATCCGCGCGAGGCGGTGGATGCCGACCTGAGAGGCCCCTGGGGCCCAGCCCGTCTCCCAGCCTCGAGCAACAGCGGCCTGAAGAGCAGAGTGCAGCCCAGAAGGCGAGTCCTTATCAGTCTTCCTCTCGCCCTTCACAACTTCTCCTGGACTCATCCACGGAGTGTGTATTTATGGCAAGAGTTTTTATATAGCTTACCTGCCTAAAAGCATGATTCATTCCATGTAAAATGTGACATCTTATAACTGAGCCCATACTCTACACTCTTTATTCTTTCACTAATTTGACAGTGCTCTTTTGAAATAAAAGCTCTCATAAATCAGTACTGTGTGTGTGTGTAATAGCCAAGAGAATATATTCGTAGATAAGCTACAGGGCCTTAATTTAGTAAAGCCTACCCCAAAAAGACAAGGAAAGTCTCAGAAAACATCACAGGTTAAAATACTAAGCCCTCTTCATTCAACCTATGAGTCACAGCAACAGATTTTTAAAATTCTACATCAAATTATAAAGCTGATTATGTAGCCCAACTGCTACAAGTACCTGTTTATAATTCAAATATTTTATTTTCAAAGTAGGGTTCACATGAAGAGACAGATCGCAAAAACAATGCCCAGAGACTAATTCAGTCAGGCCATTCACTGCTCTGCTATCTTTTTTCCCTTCCGTCTTCTCCTTCGGGAGCTGAGAGGCAATTAGAGCTGTCTCTATGCGCTCTGGTTAACCACAGAAAAGCTCAATTCAGAAAGTCCAACTGTTGCTCGCTCATGCCAATTAAAGGGCTCTGTGCTTAAATCTGCTCCAGGCCATCTTTTAGAAATGAGTCTTTCTGACCGAAATCCTTACATGGGAAAAGGCAGTGAAAATTAATTAGTACTATTCCTAGGCACCAGCAAGGATGCTGTGGTGCCACGGTGCCACTGGAACACTCACCTGGGACTGGCAGGTATGTGCAAAATGGGCACCTGCTAGCTGATTTTCTAAATTGATTCTTACAGATGACAGATGCTGGCCAGCAAGTTCAAGGAAGTGAAATTCAAAGAGCAAAGAACCAAAAGTTGACCTGAGCGTTCAATTTACAACACACACGGCCTTGACCTTCCACCTCAGAAAAGTTCTGTATATCAAGGATGGCTCTTCAAACAAACAGGAATATGGAATCAGCCTCCAAGCTGTCACTGGTGACATGACATTTAATGGTAGTGGAAGGGAAAAACAGCTCCTGGGTCCTCTTTTATGTGACCTGTTGTTGTTGAATGTCAAAATAAACGATGTCAAATGTTCAAATACTCAGTCTCTCCTGCCTCATGCTGACCTTTCCATCTCTGTCTTACCACACCCTACCCAGCTCCATGAATAAAAAAAAAAAGAAAGAAATTGGCAAAGCACTAAACTGACCTGTCATGATGATAGAGTGGAACAATGTCTTAATTATAACACTGCATTCTCTGGAACAAAAAGTGGTTCCATTACAATATTTGCTTTGACACATCTGTCAGTACCTAGTATCTTTGCCTCTTGTAACAAAAGTATGAGATTACCACCTACCAAACTTTAAAAATAAGTGAGGAGTCCCCTTACGTACAGGTGACTATGTGAAGTCCCTCCAACTAAGGGAGAGTACAAGGCCTAACAGAACAATGGGGCTCCAGGAAACAAATTTTTTTTCTGCATTTACTCTCTCTGTAAGGCCCACACTTGGGGTTTCGCAGATCACTGAGCTCTCATTCAGTCACCTTTACTAGCTCTTTCCCATGTCTTTGATCTGTAAATGTTAGAGGGCCCTGGGCCCAGTCTGTGGACATTTTTCTCTACACTTACTCCCTTGGTGATCTTATCTTGTCCCATGTCTTTAAATTCCACCTATACACAGACAACTCCCAAATGTACCTATATGTAGCTTCTCAAGCCCAGATATGTGTAACCATCTGTCTCCTCAGTAGCTCCACTGGAGTCTCTAACAGGCATCTCAAATTTAACATGTCCAAAACCAAAACCCAGACTTTCCCCTAAAACCTGCTCCTCCTCCGTTTTCCCCATCTAAGTTCATAACGGTCCCATCAGTCCCACCCTCCCTGCTGTTGAGGCCAACTCCTTCGAGTCATCCTGACTGCTCTCGTTCTCTAGAGCCCACACCCCATCTGGAAGAAAATCCTACTGGCAATGCTTTCAGACTACATCTAGAACCCCCTCACTTCGCCCCCTCCACTCTTCCCACCTGGCCCTCTCGCCATCGTCGCTGCCCTAGGTTGCTGCAACAGCCTCCTCACTGGTCTGCTTCTGTCCTCGCTTCTTCACATCTGTTTGCAACGCAGCAGGCAGAGTGACCCAGTTCACACATGTCACCTTGTACCCCTCTCCTCTGGGCAAGCTCTTCTACCAGCTCCCAACAGTCTCCACGGGCTCACTGACTGTCTTCCACCACCTGCCTCCCTCACTCGGGTCCGGTCACCTGGCATTTCACAGAGCTGGCTACACAAAGGTCCATCTCGGGGTCTTTGCACTTGATGTTCTCCCTCTGCCCAGAACGTTCTTTCCCCAGATATCTGGATGCATCATTCCGTCAACTCCTTCAAGCCTTCATTCAAACGGCACCTTGTCAGTGAGGCAGTCCCTTGCCACCTAATTCCAAAAGGCACCCCCTCCCACACAGCACAGGTGTACTTCCTGTCCACCACGTTCCCTTACTGTGCTCCACAGCACTTACCACCAACATACTATACGTTTTATTGTTTCATTCTGCCTCCCCTGACACTTGAGTGCATATTTTATGAGATCAGACTTATTCCTGTCTTGTCCTCTGCTTTTACCACAGGACACAGAATAGCACCTAGCATATAGTGGGTGCTCAATAAATACTCTTTGAATAAATGAATTAAAATTCAAGGCAACTAGTTAATTCAGAATAAAAGTAAGGTAAATGTATTAAAGTAGATATACACTGAATAATATGTTCACTCCAGCCAATTATTTGGGGACTGTACGTGCATATGTGTGTGTGTAGAGAGAGAAACAGAGACAGAGAACCTACACCAATTAGCAATGAAGCAACAGAGACAGGAATGGGGGTGGGATGGCCGAGCAGAGGTGCTCTCAGACCCTGAGGCACCACCAAGGCCAAGGTCAATTTTGCAGGCCCAATGCTTTATAAAAATAACTTGCAAAGCTTATGATGAAATACTACTGACAATTCAATTAGAAAACACACAAAAAAGGCAGATTCATCTAACCCCCGGCTGAAAATTCTTCATTTTGCTACATAAAATGGCTACACCCAGTTATAGATATAGACAGAATGACCAAGTCCGATTATTTTATCTGATAGTTCATTAATAGAAAAACAGACTAGATTCAACAGAAGGGAAATGACAGATGCTACAGAAGGAAAACGTGGTTTACTAATGAATTAATAATCATGTTTGTCCTCTCTACTGTAAAGTCTTGCCTTTCTCACCACTCACTGCTGTCATTTGAGCGGGAAAGCTATCTTTGCAAGAATTTTTTTTCTTTTTTTCTTTTTTTTAAGTCAGGCAGCTCATCTCAACCTGTTTTTTTTGTTGTTGTTGTTGTTGTTGGGTTTTTTTTTTTAAACCTTCTGTTATTTTTCTTCCCAGATGTACTTTACTGTGACAGGATTTCTCAGATGAAAGCAGAGTTCAAGGCAGGTTACTATACACAAATCTAATTAAATATTTGAGAAAAATAGGTCTTTTGATCCAGCAAGAATTCAAAAATTTATTTATTCATTTCCTTTCTAGTATACTAAAAACTGAACTGTGGGGGTTTCAAAAATGGCTAAACACGTAAGTAAGCTAGTGCGAACATAAGCTTAGCTTCTGGGATGGCAGAGCGGGATAAAGGCAGGAACACTGGCCAGGACTCAGAGTCTTGGTTCCCGTACCTATAAGACAGATATAACTCTTTTCCCTGCCTCATTCAAAGGATTACTATGAGACCCAAATATGAAAATAAAGAAGAGTGGACCCTGTCAATTTTAAAATGCTGTCCACGGATAAGCCAAATCACTGGGAGGACTAGGAGGAACTTGCTTTTCTACCTTATTCCCAAGATGAGGGAGCAAATGGAATTGTTAAAATGTAGAAACTTTTGTCTCCTAAAGAAAATGAAATGCTTTAAAAAGCAAAAGAACATTGTTGTGTTGAATCACTCAAAATTTCCTTTCATGTTTCATCTGCTATGATGTATTATCTTTGGAGGCAATATGATGCTCTTCTTCTAAAAATGTCACAGCTTTGAGGATAATAATTTAAGAATTTCTGACAAGCCAATGAATTTCTCTTAGAACACCCTTCTTGAAAAATGACCAAGTATAAATCTACCCTCAATTTGTGTCATAGCAATCGATAACCAGAGTAGCTGGCTGACTTATAATTGGCTATATCCTACCAATATGGCTCTTGATTCTAGAATGCAGGGAAGCAGCAACTACTGTTATAGGAACCTGAGACACATATTGAAAGCCAGATACTTGTATAACGCTCTTTTCTTATATGTCAAAAACTTTAGTATCTAACTTGGGTAGAATGGTGACCTCTGTGCTCCCTTTTACCCCTGTGGTCACATTATACTGTACAATTGCACCTCATTTTCCCCGGGCTCCTTTGCTTATCTGCAGATTCTTACACAGAGAGGATGCTAAGTAATTATCATTGCATCCTCCAGTTGAATGCATAAATAGATTAAATACAGCTTAACACATTTCTGTCACTGAAATATGAGAGTGGTAACTTCATAAATCATCCACTGGTGTAACCCAAGTCGCAAAATCATAAAATGAAAAAAGTCAAATCCTCATGCTGTCAGCTACAAGACTGAGCTCTAGTAAACCTGGAGAAGTAGGTCAGCCACTTGTATCTCAGCATCCCAGTTCTGCAGCCTTCCCTGATGCTTTTTCTTATTCCCTCTCTTAAAAGGCAGGCAAAAATGATTGATAACAGGTGCAAATTGTAGCCTCCACCCTAGTATGATAAACAATTGCAAGAACCAGAGTCAAGAAAGAAAAGTACCATTAATTTTATCAAGGACATACAATGTGACCAGCAATTTATAGACATTATCTCTTATTTAATTATTCATTCATTTATTCACAAATAACCTCTAAATGTCAGACAACCCAAAATAAGCAAAAGAGACAATGTTCCTACCTTCACGTAGCTTACAACTGAGTTTCAGAAAGAGACATTTAAAAATAATCACACAACTTCTGCTTCCAGGTAAAATGTAATAAATCACAGCAAATAGATACTCCTGCTGTGTTAACTAATTAAATATGGACAAGTTATAAAAATCACAGTTTAAATGCCTGAGAGAGCTTCAGTAACAATTAGGATACACTAGGAATAGAAAAGAGCTGTATCAATCTGAAAAAGGACATCTATGAAAAACCTAATTATCACACCAGTGAAAAAATTAATGTTTTCCCCCTAACATTAGAAACAAGGATGTATGCTCTCATTGCTTCTATTCAGCATTTTACTAGCATTTCTAGCCTTAGCAATTAACTAGGCAAGAAAATGAAATGAAAGGCATCAAGTTGCAAAGAGAGAAATAAAACTATTATCTATTCACAGATGACACAATCATATAGAGGAAATCCTAAGGGATCCCTCCCAAAAAAACTATTAGAACTAGTAAGACAGCTCAGCAAAGTTGCAGGTTAAAAATCAATATACAAAAATCAATTGTAATTCTATACTAATGCACATTCTGAAATTACAAGAACTCCACTTACAATAGTATGAAAAAGAATACAGTGCTTACAAATATGTTTATCAAAAGGAGTACAAAACTTGTACACTGAAAACTATAAAATATTTTGAAAGAAATTTTAAAAGACCTAAATAAATGGAAAGACATCCTATGTTCATGGATTGGGGCAATTAATATTGCTGAAATGGAAATACTCCTCAAATTTATCTACAGACTCAATGCAATTCTTGTCAAAAATCACAGCCAGCTTTTGTGCAAAAACTGCTAAGTTCATCACTAAATTCATATGGAAATGCAAAGGACCTAGAATAACCACAACACTCACCCAAAAAAAAAATATATGGATGATTCATTCTTCTTGATTTCAAATTTTACTACAAAGCTACAATAATTAAGACATTGTGATACTGACATAAGAATGGACATATAGATCAATGGAACAGAATTGGGAGCCCAACAGTTTGATAGTTCCTCAAAATATTAAACATAGAATTACCATATAACCCACTAATCCCACTCCTAAGTGTATACCAAAAGAATTGAACATGTATGTCCACACAAAACCTTTATGTGAATGTTCACAGCAGCATCATTCATGATAGCCAAAAAGTAGACACAATCCAAATGTCCAACTATCAATAAATGGATGAACAAAATGTAGTGTATATACAATGGGATATTTTTCAGCCATAAAAAGGAATGAAGGATTGATAAATGCTACAATATGGATGACCTTATAAACATGCCAAGTGAAGGAGGCCAAACACAAAAGACCACATTTTATATGATTCTATTTATATGAAGTGTTCTCATTAGGCAAACCCACAGAGACAGAAAGAGGATTATATTTTCTAGGGTCTTAGGGTAAAAAAAGAATTGGAAGGGATTAATGGATGCAAAATTTCTTTTTGGGGTAATGAAAATGTTCTAAGATTAGTGGTGATGGTTTCACAACTCTGGATATGCTAAAATCCACTGAGTTGTACACTTATAAGCAAGATTATTATAGCACGTAAATTATATCTCAGTAAAGCTGTTATAATTTTTTAAAGATAACTATAATAGACATAAAAACACTTTAAAAAAATATAAAGGCACAGAAAGGTCTAAATTAAAAGGATAGATAAAATACAACATTCAAACAATCAAAAGAAGGCTGGCATAACTGCAGTACTATCAAGCAAAGTAAATATTAAGGTAGTAAGCATTATTTCAGATGAAGAGCAACATTTTGTAGTGATAAAGAGGTCAATATCCAGGAATGGAACTGCTGGGTCATATGGTAGCTCTACTTTTAGTTTTTCAAGAAACCTCCATACTGTTTTCCACAGTGGCTGCACCAACTTACATTCCCACGAGGGTTCCCTTTTCTCCACATCCTTGCCAATATCTGTTACTTGTGTTCTTTTTGATAATAGCCATTCTGACACATGTGAGGTAATATATATCTGATTGTGGTTTTGATTTGTATTTGCTTGATCATTACCAGTGTTGAGCATTTTTTCATTTGCCTTTGGCCATCTACATTTCCTCTTCGGAAAAATGTCCATTCAGTTCTCCTGCCCACTTTTTAATCGAGTTGTTTGTTTCTTTGATGTTGAGTTGTATAAGCTGTTTGGATATTTTGGAAATTATTCCCTTGTCGGTCGTGTCATTTGCACGTTATTTTTGTCCCATTCAGTAGGTTGTCTTTTCATTTTGTCAACGGCTTCCTTTGCTGTGTAAAAGGTTTTTTTAAGTTTAATTAGGTCCCATTTGTTTACTCAGCAATTCTACTCTTGGCTATATATCCAAAAAAAATCAGAACACTAATTCAAAAAGATACATACACTCCAATGTTCATAGCTGCATTATTTACAATTGCCAAAGTATGGAAGCAATCTAACTGTCCATCAACAGATGAATGGATAAAGATGTGATATATATACACCTATATACATATACAATGCAATACTATTCAGCCATAAAAAAGAATGAAATTTTGCCATTTGCAGCAACATGAATGGACTTGGAGGGCATATCCTAAGTGAAATAAGTCAGACAGATAAAGACAAATACCGTATGATATCACTTATATGTGGACTCTAAAAACTACAACTAGTGAATAAAACAAAAAAGAAACAGACTGACAGATACTAGAACAAACTAGGAAGGGGCAGTGTTAAGGGCAGGGAAGTGGGAGGCACAACTACTGGGGGTAAGACAGGCTCAAGGTACAACCTGGAGAATACAGCCAGTATTTTGTAATAACTAAATGGAAAGTAACCTTTAAAGATTGTATAAAAATTTTTTCAATTTAAAAAATAAAAATAAAGAGGTACCTCTTCAATATCTTTATAGTGATGAAGAGCTCAAAAACATCAATCAGAAGATATCTGTATCCTAAAGCTGTATACACATAATATAGCTTCCAAGCATATTATATCAAGCAAAACTCCTGAGAAAACTAAAAGAGAAATAGACAAGTCCACAATCATAAAGGAATGCTTACCCATAAATCTCAATAGCTGATGGAACAGGCAGACAAAAATAGCAGTCTACATATAAAAGTCCTAAAGAGCACAACAAACTAAATATAATACTCAGTTATAGAGTGCTGCATCCAAAAAAGCCAGAATTCACATTTTTTCCAAGGGCACATGGAACAGTTATTAAAATCAATGCTGAGCCATGAACATTATAAAATCAACACATAAAATATTGAAACCATTCAGAATGTTTTCTAACCAAAATAGAATTAAAATAGAAATTAACAGAAAGATAAATAGAAATTAATAACAAAGAAAAAAAACCCAACTAAGTGGAAATTATATAATGCAAACAAAATAACCATGGCCCATGCATGATGGTAGTTTAACTATCAGTTCAAGTCTTTAAGCCTTTGCTCTGCTCCTTTGAGTCCACTTAACTAAATGGTTCAAGAGTCAGACTGAGACATTCCCTGTGTTCATATACAGGATTAGAAGATCCCTTTGTCCAGCTCTCTCCCCTCGGGAAGTATACCCCACTCTCTAGACACGGTTGCCTGGATTTCTTTCCCTGGTTCCCCTAGCCAAAAAGACAGCACCATTTCTATACAAATTGAAGCTGCTTTTGCTGCCCTCTCTCATTGAACAACTGATGCCTGCCCTTGGGGAAAACCCATGGAAACAAAAACAAATAGCACAAAATTCATGCCTGTGCATGTTGCTTCTGAATTTCAGCTCTTCTCCACAGTTTGCCTGCCTGTACTTTTATATCAGAATCCTCAGGTAGCTATTTCTGTATTTTGTCAAGTCAACAGTTAGCAGTGGGAGACTGATCGATTGACGGGTTTTGTCATCATTTCAGAAGCCACAGGTCCCACACTGTGATGTTAATTTGCATTTATCTGATGACAATGAAGTAGGATTACCACAGATTTCTAATCAGAAACTATGAAGAATATAAGATAATGGAAGAGCATATTGAAAGTGATGAAAGAAAAGAAAGTCACCCAGAATTCTATATCCAATGAAGATACCCCTTAGGAATAAACGTGAAATAAATACATCTTTAGAAAAAGGAAAACTAAGAAAACATACTGCACTGTTCTTTAGACTGAAGGCACATAGTACTGGAGGGAAACTTGGATCTTCAAGAACAATGAAAAGCATTAGAAATGGTTTACTTCTTAAATTCTTTGAAATATATATTAAATTTTTAAAGAAAAAGTATAACATTTTCTTGTCTTTCAATGTAGGTAGATGCAAAACATATGTAATTATAACAAAGAATGAGAATGGGGTTAAAGGGACCTATATGGTTAAAAAGCTTCTACAGTTTACATGAAATGATACAATATTAATTCTCAGTAGATTGGTAAAGCTTAGGAATGTATATTTTAATTGACAGCAGAACCACTAAACACTAATACAAACTATTATAGCTAAAAAGCCAATCAATAGAGTACTAAAATATATTCAAAAAATCAAAAATGAGGGCAGGAAACAGGATAGGAACAACCACCACCAAAAAACCCCTACAAGAGACAAACAGAAAACAAATAATAAAAGGGTAAACAAATCGAAGCATATCAATAGTTACACTAAACTGTAATGGTATAAGCATTTCAATTAAAAGGAACAGATTCTCAGAATGGATAAAAAACAAAATTGAACCATATGCTGCCAACAAGAGACAAACTAAGAATAAAAACACTGAAAGGTCAAAAGTAAATGACTGGGAAAAAATATATCATGAAAACAGTAAGCATAAGATGGCTAGAGGGGCAGAGGTATAGTGAGCCTGTTTACTTGGGACAATCCTAGTTTAGGCTTGATATCCCAGCTTAATAATTTGTATCACCGCCTTTCATTCTAAGGAGGGTCCTGATTGAGAGAAGATTATATGGCCACATAGGCAGAATAATGACACAAATTCTAAGATTCAAAATGTCCAGTGAATTCCAAGAAGGATAAAGGAAATGAAATCCATGCCTAGATACATCATAATGAAACTGCACAGAGATAGACTTGGGGTGGTGGGGGAACACAGGGGGAGAAGGAGGGAAGGAGGAAGGGAGAGAATGAATCTTAAAGTAGACATAAAAAAAGACAAATTAACTTCAGAGGAATAACCAATAGATAGCTGACCTCTCACTACCAACAACAGAAGCCAGAAGTGGACTATTTCCACGTGTCGAACAAAAGTAATTATAAACCTAGAATTCTATAACCTACAGAAATACCTTTCAAGAACTAATGCACAGTAAACAATCTTATGGTTACCAGGGGAATGGGAGTGGGAAGGGATAAATATGGGAGTTTGAGATTTGCAAAGGTTAACCACTATATATAAAAATAAATTAAAAAACAAATCACTTCTGTATAGCACAGGGAACTATATTCAGTATCTTATAATAACCTTTAATGAAAAAGAATATGAAAAAACCTTTAATGAAAAAGAATATGAAAATGAATATATGTATATATACACATGACTGGACATTATGCTGTACACCAGAAATTGACACACTATAACTAACTATATTTCAATTTAAAAAAAAGGAACCAATGCAAAACAGAAATAGCTATAGGCAATAATAATAACAGGCATTATTACCCTATATTTTTACTAGAAAGTATTTACTAAAAAGATTAATTTAAAGCCAAAAGAAAATATACCAGATGGAATATCTGAGGTGTGAAAAGGAATGAAGAATAAAGTAATAAAAATGAGGGCAAATACAAACAAACACTGACTATAAAAGCAATAATAATAAAATCTAGTGGTATTAAAAACAGAAATGAAACATGATAGATTTTAATACCAGGCAACAAAATATACAAGCTTGAGGTGGGGAGGAAAGGACAAAACATAAATGTGTTCCAAAATTCTTGCAGTACCTAGGAGTAGGATAAATGCTTTGACTCACTTTAGACTTTCCTAAGTTATACATGTTAAAATTCACAGGCTAACAGCTACATAAATAGAGTATATAACTTTAACTGGTAAAGGGAAAATAATAGAATAATTAAACATAATTAAAAGAAAGGCAAGGAACAAAACAAAGAACAGCACATAATAAAATGATAAATTTAATCCCAAATATATCTGTAAATACATTAAATGTAAGTGGGCTAAATGTTCCAGTTAACAAAGATGGTCAGATTGGATTTTTAAAAAAATCAATAGTTTGGGGGTAGTATTATTGTGATGAAATTGAGATTTAAAGAGACTAATTTGCCCAAGTTTACCTAGCCAGTAAGTGGCTAAACTGAGATTTTTTTTTTCAATTAAAGTATAGCTGATTTGCAAACTTGTGTTAGTCTCTGGTGTATAGCAGTGATTCAGTTATATGTAAATATATTCTTTTTCCTATTGTTTTCCATTATAGATTATTACAAGATATTGAATATAGTTCCCTATCCTATACCATACTATCTTGTTATTTATTTTATATGTAGTAGTTTGTATCTGCTAATCCCAAACTTCTAATTTATCCCTCCACCCCTCTTCACCCTGCTTGGTAACCAGAAGTTTGTTTTCTATGTCTGTGAGTCTGTTTCTGTTTTTTAAGTAAGTTCATTTGTATCATATTTTAGATTCCACATATAAGCGATATCATTTGATATTTGTCTTTCTCGTTCTAAGGCTAAGCTGAGATCTGAACCCAGGTTGTCTATCTAAAGCCCATGCTCTTTTCACTACTACACGCTGCCTCCTCATGTATCGATTTGGCTGGAATCAAATCTGTAATGTTTGATTTTCTATGTGCCAAGTCACAGAGCCATACCTTAAGCTAACAGGAAACTCCACTATTCTTCTTACAAGCATTGATCAGTTGGTCAGATTTTTTGGCCAGTAGATGTCCTGATACTCTGATGCATTTCTTCACATGTGAGCAACAGAACATAAAATTTCATAACTCACAGTTCTCCTCTATAGGATAAAGAGCAGTCCACGAAACATTTTCACATCCATTCTTTCATTTAATCTTCTCACCACTATCATGAGATATATACAATGATTATCATCCCCATTTTTATAGATAAGGAAACTAGAACCCAGTAGGGTGATGCATCTTACCCAAGGTCCCACAGTTAGTAAGAGATCTGCAACTTGAACCCATGTCTTCTGTCCCAACAGTCTGCCTTGAGTTCACTAATACATCCAAAGTTTTGAGACTGATTACTTGATGGCATGTGAAAGAGAAGCTGTTCCAACTCACATAAAAGGTGTGAAGAAAAGGACAGTTGCCAGCTGTGATTAGAAAAATCACTCTTTTCCTGTTCTCTCCATGATACCACAACACCTCCATCACATCACAGAGATGGTTACGGACCCATCTATACACCATGGTCTATAAGCAGTGCAAGTTCAGACAGAAGCCACACAGGACCTCTATAGTGAGCTAGTCGAGTGGAGAAGAAAGCTGTGAACAGTCAAAGGTCTGGTCTCTGAACAGTGTGGTAGACAGTCCACTACACTTAGGCCAAAGGCTCACGGGGAACCATGATTCTCAAGTGCAGCCAGCTTCCACAGGCCAAGGCAACCAGCTGGCAGCACACATCAGCACCTCAGAATCAGAAACTGTGAGCAGCTGAGATTATAAGAGCCAGGGCCAGGCTTCAGGGAAACACTGGGTAAAGGAGACTCTAGACTAGTAGAAGACAGTTTAGAGGAGAGAACTGGTGGGCTAGGTGAATGAAAACAAGGCAACATCCCAGTCATATGGCCTGGTTCAGTGGGTTCACCTCAGGCAGCATGGATACAAGCCTGGTAATAAACGTAGGTCCAGACCTTACCTCACGGTAGGGCTGGGACTTCTTGATATCCTTTCTGCCTCGTGACTGATTACAGCTGAGCCCGTAGGCTGGAGGCTCGAGAAGGCAGAGGCTGACAATCAGGAGCTATCTTTGGGCAGAGAGATCCTCAGCAGTTTATGAAATAGAGGAAAATAATATGGTTCCCCCGCAGAGCTTGATATACAGGGTTGGAACAATTCTGTGACCTACTGTTTTGCCCTGTGACATAAACTTATCTCTAAAAATCAGTGCAATGATTTCTAAGACATTCCTCCATCGCTTCTTGTGGCTGCTTCCCCTGAAGAAATGCAGGAAAGTGTTGTGGGGGATACCAATTGAGACAGAAGGTGCAGCCATTATGGAGATTCCTCAAAAAACTAAAAGTAGACTTATCATATGATCCAGCACTCCCACTCCTGGGAATACATCCAGAGGGAACTCTAATTCTAAAAGATACATGCACTGCAATGTTCATAGCAGCACTATTTACAATAGTCAAGACATGGAAACAACCTAAATGTCCATCAACAGATGACTGGATAAAGTAATTGTGGTATATTTATACAATGGAATACTACCCAGCCATAATAATAAAATAATGCCAAAAAAATGCCATTTGCAGCAACATGGATGGAACTGGGATCATCATTCTAAGTGAAGTAAGCCAGAAAGAGAAAGACAAATACCATGATATCACTTATATGTGGAATCTAAAATATGATACAAATGAACTTACTTAAAAAACAGAAACAGACTCACAGACATAGAAAACAAACTTATGGTTACCAGCAGAAAAGGGGTGGGAAGGGATAAATTGGGAGATACTAACTACTATATATAAAATAGATAAACAACAAGTTTATACTGTATAGCACAGGGAACTATATTCAATATCTTGTAGTAACATATAGTGAAACAATATGAAAACAAATATATGTATGTATATGTATGGCTGAAGCATTATGCTGTACACCAGAAATTGACACAACATTGTAAACTGACTATACTTCAATTAAAATAATTAATTTTAAAATGTTAAAGCTATACTAAAAGAAATGTTAAAGGGTCTTCTCTAAGTGCAAAAGAAATAAGAATCTATATAAAAGGGAAAATCCTACTAGGAAAGGCAAATATATAGTAAGGACTGAGGACCAACCACTTAAAGACAGTATGAAGATTAAAAGACAAAAAACTAACAGCAATTATAACTACAATAAACAGTTAAGGGATAAACAAGAAGATGTAATATATGACATCAAAAACACAAAATATGGGGGAGGGGAATAAAAAATGTAGATCTTTCAAAATGTGTTTGAACCTAAATGACTACCAGTTTAAAACAAGTATAGTTATAGGTCAACATATATGAACCCCATGGTAATCACAAATTAAAAACCTACAGTAGATATACAAAAACTAAAAAGAAAGAAACACAAGCATACTACTAAAGAAAATCATCAAAGCACAAGGGAAGAAACAGAAAGAATTAAATAGAGAAGAAATACAAAAACAACTGGAAAACAAGTAATAACAGTAAGTACGTATCTATCAATAATTACTTTAAATGTCTATGGACTAAAATGCTTTAATCAAAAGACAAAGGGTGGCTGACTGGATTAAAAAGCAACAGCCTCCTACATGTCACCTAGAAGAAACTCACTCCACAGCTAAAGGCACACACAGATATTTCATGCAAATGGAAGTAACAAAGCAAGAGTAGCAATACTCATATCAGACAAAACATTTTAAAACAAAGCCTTACAGAAAACAAACTTGTGGTTATCAGGAGGGAAAGGGGGTGGGAAGGGATAAATTGGGAGATTAGATTTGCAGATACTAACTACTATATTTTAACACAGATAAACAACAAGTGTATACTGTATAGCACAGGGAATCATATTCAATATCTTGCAGTAACTTATGCTGAAAAAGAATATGAAAACAAATATATGTACATACATGTATGACTGAAACATGCTGTACACCAGAAATTGACACATCATTGTAAACTGACTAGACTTCAATTAAAAAAATAAAAAGTCAGTAACAAAAGACAAAGAAGGGCATTATATGATAATAATGGGATCAATGCAAGAAAGGATATTACACTCATTAACATACATGCATTGAATACAGGATCACCTAAATACATAGAGCAAATACTAACAGACATAAAGGGAGAAATTGACAATAATAATACAACAATGGCAAGGTACTTTAACACCCCACTGACATCAACAGACAAATCATCCAGACAAAAAATCAGTAAGGCAACAGTGGTCTTAGATGATACAGACCAGTCGGATTTAACGGATAACTATGGGACATTCCATCCAAAAAAACAGCAGAATACACATTCTTTTCAAGTTCACATGGAGCCTTCTCCAGGATAGATCACATACTAGGCCACAATACAAGTCTCAAGTTCAAGAGGAGAGAAATTATGGCAAGCATTTTTTCCAGCCACAACAGTGTGAAACTAGAAATCAATCACAGAAAGAAAAATGGGAAAAGCACCAACATGTGGAGACGAAAACATGCTACTAAAAAACTAGTGGATGTCAATGAGGAAATCAAAGAGGAAATCAGGAAATAAATTAAGATAAATGAAAATGGAAACAACACTCCAAAATCTACAGGATGCAGCAAAAGCAGTTCTAAGAGGGAAGTTTACAGCTATATAGGCCTTAGTCAAGAAACAAAATAAAAATCTCAAATAAACAACTTAACCTACCACATAAAGGAATTAGAAAAAGAACAAAAAGCCCAAAGTCAGCATAAGGAAGGGAATAATAAAGATCAGAGGGGAAGTAAGTAAAATAGAGACCAAAAAAAATAGAAAAGATTAATAAAATCAAGAGCTGTTTTTTTTTGAAAAGATAAACAACATGATAAACCTTTGGCCAGGCTCACCAAACAAACAAAATAAGAAATGAAAGAGGAGAATTAACAACCAATACCAGAGATACAAAAAAATCATAAGAGAAACTATAATCAGATTGTTTTATGCCAACAAACTGGATAATCTAGAAGAAATGCATAAGTTTCTAGAAACATACAATCTGCCAAGACTGAATCAAGAAGAAATAGACAATCTGAACAGACCAATCACTAGTAGTGAAATTTAATTTATAATAAAAAATAAACTCCCAGCAAAAAAAAGTCCAGGATCGGACAACTTCACAGAGGAATTCTACCAAACATACACAGAGGAACTAATACTTATCCTTTTCAAACTCTTTCAAAACACTGAAGACCGTGGAACACTCCCAAATTCATTCTATGAAGCCACCATTACCCTGATACCAAAACCTGACAAAGACACTACAAAAAAATTAAATTACAGGTCAATATCTTTGATGAATATAGATGCAAAAATCCTCAACAAAAATATTAGCAAACTGAATCTAACAATATATAGAAAGGATTGTATATCATGATCAAGTTGGATTTATTCCAGGGTCACAAGGATGGTTCAACGTTTGCGAATCAATCAACGTGATACACCACAGTAACAAAAGGCAGGGTAAAAATCACAAGATCATCTCAATAGACACAGAAAATGCATTTGACAAAATTCAATATCCATTCATGATGAAAAAAACTTTCATCAAAGTTGGTGTGGAGGGAATGTATCTCAACATATTAAAGGCCATTTACAACAAACCCACAGCCAGCATCACATAGTACAGGGAATTATAGCCATTATCTTGTAATAAATTTTAATGGCATATAATCTGTAAAAATACTGAATCACTATGCTGCACACCTAAAACTGACATAATATTGTAAATCAACTATACTTTAATTTAAAAATATAAAATTTATACAGAAAGTTATGGGCCCTAGAATAATTAAAGCAATCTTGCCACAGAATATTAAAGTGAGAGGAAACACTCTATATTATATAAAGGTTTACTATATAGCTACAGTAATCAAGACAAAGTGGCATTGGCAGAGATGATATACACATACAGCAATGGAACAGAATAGAGAACTCAGAAATATACCCAAACCAATACACTCAACTGATTTGTGAAAAACTTGCACAAGCAATTCAACAGGATGGTCATTTTAACAAAGGGCGCTGGAGGAATCAGGTACCTACAGGTCAAAAAAATAAAGCTCAACCTAAACGTCATAGCCTACATAAAAATTAACTCAAAATGCAGCACAGACATGACTCCAGAACTTAAACATATAAAACATTTTTTAATGGGAAAAACCTTCATAATTAGTGTTAGTGGAAGAGGTCTAAATATGACATTAAAAGTGTGATCCATCAAAAAATGATAAATGGGGCTACATCAAAATTAAAAAATTTAGCTCAGTGAAAGACCCAGTTAAGAGGATGAAAAGACAAGCTAAGTCTTGAAGACAATATTCGCAAATCACATATCTGACAGAGGACTCATATCTACAACTTACAAAGAACACTAAAAAACCGACAATTAAAAATCCAACAGTCTAATTGGAAAACAGGCAAAGATACGAGCAGACATTTCACCGAAGAGGATAAAGAGAAATATGAATTAAAATACAATAAGTTATCACTACATACCTATCAGAATGCCTAAAATTTAAAAAGTGGTAATACCAAATGCTTGCAAGGATGCAGAGAAACTGGATCACTCACCCATTGCTGGTCAGAATGTAAAGTGGCACAGCCATCTCAGAAGAGAGTTTGGCAGTTTATTTAAAAACCAAACATTCAACTCCCGTATAACCCGAAACTGTCTTTCTGCACATTTATCCCAGAGAAATTAAAAAGTTATGTCCACATAGAAACCTATATGTGAATGCTGAAAGCACATTATTGCAATAGCAAAAAACCGGAAACAATCAAAATTTCCCTCAGTAGGTGAATAGTTAAACAGTGGCATATCCACAACATGAAATACTGCTCAGCAACAAAAAGCAGCTACTGAAACATGCAGCAACCTAGATGGATCTCATTCTGAGACAGGGTCCATACATTTCACCATACTGGTACAGGGCACAATCAAGTTTATCAGCTCCTCCTTATGAGGAGGAACATAAAGGACCAACCAGGTGACTTAAGGGATATAAGCAAGGGGGATATTTTAAGGTGGGTGACAAAATGACTTCATTCTTTCCATCCCCTTACCTTTAAACTGTATGACAGTGCTCCCTGATAAGAATAACATGGGTCCCATGATGAATGTTGCTGCCACAGCAACTGTAGCCATTATACCTCCCCCTAGTCTAATGACGTGTCACTTCCTGCTTCAGCCTCAAATCAGCCACAGTGGCAGCAGCCCATGGAATCAGAGGTGAAGTTTAATGATGGCCACCGCCTCTTCCCTTCATTTAACCCAAGAGGCCACTGGAAATAGCCCAAGGACCCACTGAGGGAGATGGACACTGTTTCCCAGAAGTAAATACAGCTCAGCTTGTACTTTGGAACAACCGGTCAACGTTGTTACTTGCACAATCTGCTAGCAAAGGTTATGCAGTGCCTGAACACGATCATGGCAGAATCACCGGGCCTCGTCACCATCTGCCTTTTAGGATATCTACTCAGTGCTGAATGTACAGGTTTGTTTCCTTTTTAAAGATACACTGATTGTGCTCATCTTTTAGATATAGAAATGTCTGGGGCTGTCTTCTTCACTAAATGATTATGGGATTTGACAGCAATGTTCAAGATTCTAGTAGTCAGCTTGTGGGTTGGTGAGTACCGGTTCTCTGGTAGCAATGTCTTCTTCATTTTTAAAACTAAATAGATTTACAATGTTTATAATACATTTTTAAATGGACACTTTTGGGCTTATGATTTGACAATGTAATTCCTTAGAAAATAGTCATCTCCTTGGTTAAAAAAATTAAAAGGGGGAAAATGTTTTAACAAGTAAACAGCAAAATATGGAGAAAATTAACTGTCATTTTGTGTTTCTTTACTATGAAATCAAAATGGTAACATTAAAGCATAAAAAAGGTTTTATTTACACAAAATTTTGATTTTTAAGACATATTATGTGATTCAAATTTATAAAACTAATAGGGCATGTCTCAAATTTGAAAAATGTATAAAATTATATACCTTCAATCAAAAGTTGTAGTTAAAACAGAGACAAGATTAATAAACTGTTATTTATCACTAAAGTTTTCTGAGTTAGGAAGAAACTAATTTGTCTCTGATTCTAAGCATCTCAGTGTTAATACAAGAGGAAATTCAGCAAAGCAAGTTCAGGAATTGGCAAAAAGAGTAGGAATTTCGTTAATGTGATTTATATCACTTGGTTTTTTCACAATTTCAGTGACTTTATGCAGTCCCCAAAGAAGGCCCACAGGGAAGAAATTATCCCACTTAGACAAAACAGCATGTTCTCACAGGAAGCATTTATCACACTTAATTGTCAACCTTCTATAACAGAATCTAGTAGCTGACAGTGCCAGGATCAGGGGTGCCAACCCTAAGCGTCCGCAGAAAGCAGACTGGCCCTGTGGTTCCCACTCCAGACATGATGTCACACAAAAATGCAGAAATAATGATAGTAGAATGCAAAGGTTAAATCAAACCAACAAAGTGGGTAGAGTCCAGGAATAAAGAAATTTAGCTGGAAAACTCACCAAGGAGGACATAAAGCTAAATCTTTACACATACCACATCAGTGTGAGATCTAGGACAAAGGATCCAAACCCTTCCTTCCAGATCAATGGCAGGATGATGGCGGTTTTAAGAAGGATGCTGCCCTCTTGAAGACCTCAGATGTTGGAAAAAGGATAGATTCGGAGAAAAAAAGAGGCACTATGATTTCAGAGCTTGGGAAATAATGACTAGAAGAGATAAGCCTGAAGGGAGGTTAAATATATGGCCCTCAGACAATCCTGAGGAGAAAGGCAGTGCGATTCCGGAGTCACTGTAACAGGTCCTTGAGCAGAGCGTGGGGGGCTGTCCCTAAGGAGGGACAGGGCTGCTGCAGCACTCTCTTCTGCTGCTGACCTGTCACTGGCTTCTAAACGCAGTCTCTACGAATGATGTACTGACAGGCTGCATTTTCACGGCTGCTGCCTTTGGGTATTATTGCATCAATTTGGAATTTTGAAATCAAAATTGTTCTGTGAAACCAATCCCATTTTGTACAGTGTATGGACCGAAGCTGTGACACATCTGTCACAGCTTTGGTCCACATGCTGTACACAACTTTACTGGGTAACTTCTATGGCCCCAGGTACTGCGGCAAGGTGCCGGGGCATGGGAATAAACCAGACTCCTTCTTTGATCTAAATCACCATGAAGTCAGGTGAGAGATTTCAATACAATGTGATAAAATGTGTACCAGATGCTAAAGTAGCACAGAGAAAGGAATATCTTAACTGGGGAAACACTGACAGAGACACTATTTTGAGCTGGGTCTTAAAAAATATGTAGACTCACTCTCCTTAAATGTTTGATCTAGGGCATCCTATGCCAAGAGGATCACTCACGAGTAGAGATCCAGATCCACAAAGAACGTGAGGTCTTTCAGGAACTCAGTTATGTTTTCAATATTGAATATGACAGGTGATGTGAGGTCAGGTCATCACATAATGAAGGCCCTAAACTAAGGAGCTTGGACAAGAGAATGCAGTGTGGAGTCATCGGAAGTGTCAATATGAACACCACCAATGGCTGACTTAGGATGCTCAGTCTGGCAACATTCTACCGAATTGTGTGAGGAAGGGGTGGCCAGACTAGGGGAGACCAGTCCTGAGGCCACGGCCAACATTCAGGGAAGGCACGAGGGCCTGAACCTGGACATTAGCTGGACAGAGAGAGAAAGGAATTCAAGTGACATTAAGGAACTAGAAATGATATGACTTAAGCATCTGGGTATGAAAGGGGAATGGGTTTAGAGGAAGTGCAGAGCATCTAACTTGGGCATTTAGGATACAGCACAACACCTCAAAGCATGGACTGTGCAGTCTGACTGCCAGTGTCTAAATTCTGACCCTGACACTGTATTATGTTTCCTGGGGCAAATCATTCAACCTCTCTGAACCTCCATTTTTCTGATTTACAAAAATGAGACAACAGCACCTAACTCATGGGATTGCTGTGAGGAGGGAATGAAATAATGGATGCTAAGCACTGAGCACACTGTCCAGTACATCCGAAGCATTAAACAAACATCAGCTCTTATCAGTCACATTATGATGTACAGATACGGAGCTGAAAAGATAACCTGGAATCGAGAAGATATATCTGACTAGAGATGGGTATTCAGAACTCACTGTTGTATTAACAGTAGTCACAACCATGTGTGTCTGATGATCCAGAGAGTGAGCATGGATCTGGTGGTACCTAGTACCATGCCTGACAGTAGTGAGTGCTCAGAAAATTGTGTTGAAAGAGTCAGAGCTGGACTAGGGCGAGGCAAGCAACGCACATAGGGCATCAATGTACTTGCACAGAAATAGTGCCTCCTTAGATTCTGTGCCCTCGGTGCCTTTTTTACCTCACCCAAGTCCCAGCCCTGGCAAAGATGTATAGAGTGAAAAGGGACAAGGCCAAAGCGGAGGCTGGAGGCTGGGAGAACTTGGAACATGTAAGGGGCAGGCGGAAGAAGGGGAATTAATTGATTCAAGTGGTGGATGAATAACAAGAGCTAGAGCAGAGAGGAGAACCAGAAGAGACTGATTTCACAGAAAGAGTGCCCTGCAAAGGAAGAGATTAATAATTAGAAATGTTTCGGAGCAGGCAGAAAATGCACAAGCTCAACATCATCCTTTAGGAGGTCATTGATGATCCTGACAATAGACATTTCATTACACGGATGGGAGGAAAGGAGAAAGAGCTACTGGAAAGTTCATTAAATAAAGGAAACAGACTCACAGACACAGAAAACAAACTTAGGTTACCGAGGTGTTGGGAGGATAAATTGGGAGTTCGGGATTGGCAGATACTAACTACTATGTACAGAATAGATATACAAGTTTCTACTGTATAGCACAGGGAACTATAGTCAATATCTCGTAGTAACCTATAATAAAAAATAATATGAAAATGAATATATGTATGTATATGTATGACTAAAACATTATGCTGTACATCAGAAATTGGCACTTTATAAAGTGACTATACTTTAATTAAAAAATAAGAATTTAATAAATAAAATCAGTTCTGAAGGATAAATAAATAAATAAATAAATATAAAGAGAATTGAGAAAATGAGGAAGGCAGGCCAGACAGAGGAGTGAAAATGAAGCGAGATAACTAACATACACCAGCCTCGCCATACTAACTCCCTGATCCCGTCAGCAACACTGGGAGGTATGCAGTCTGATTATACAACTGATTATACTGATCATACCCATTTACATTCGTCAGCGTTAAGCTTCAGAGATTGTGACTTGCTTAAGGTCTCATGGCCAACAGGTGGTAGACATGCGACTCAAACCCAGGTGTGTCTGATCTGACTCCAAACCTCTATTTTTCCACTAGACCACACTATAAATGGATACAGACATAGATGCTTTTGTAGGGCCAAGCAAATAAATTGCTGAGCAGAAAGGAGGGCCTGATGGAGGCTGGGAGGCATGGACATGTGCTGGTCACCTTGGGAGGGAAGGAAGAGGCAGCCGGCTGCACTGACCTAGGGGTGCAGGGTACCACAGAACCGAAGAAGGGGTGACAGAAGTGGAGAAAGTTGGCAAGGGAATAGTTGAAGAGAAAAAGTTTAAGCTAAATTCAGGAAAAATGTGAAGCCCAAGAATAGCAAAAGTGAGAGGTTGTCAAGAGACCAGAGGCTGCAATGGAAATAAGGGAATACAGCTTCTTTTCTTCTTTTTTTTTTTGAGCTAATGAGAAAATAATTCCAAATGCCCTGGAAAGTTCACCTTATAAATACCTGGTCCTTTTTAGATGGTATCAGTCTCTTGAAAAAAGTTAACGACTCCAGGCAACTTCCAGGGTTCTTATTATTAATTACAGATACAGATACTGTATTATTTCTATCCAGAGAGGCACATACAGAGACAGAGAGAGCAAAACAGAAAGACAGAAGCAACTAAGATTTGTGAGTCGGGGGAGAGGAAGGGAGGGAAAGAAAGAATTAGGTCAGAGACCTCAGTCCTCCAGAGTTCAAGAGTGTTCCTACACACTAAGCAGTCACAGCTAAAATAAACCACATCCTGATCCCAGAGAAAGACTTATGTCACTGGAATTCCTATAACACATGCCAACTGAAGGTGTTGTGAGTCTGAAGATTTAAAAAACATTAATGCAGTGGTTTTTCTTTAATTATCTAGTGAGAGATACTGGGGTCGCCTTTGCAGCTGGTCCACCATTAGGCCAGTTTTTCCAAGAGAAAATGTGTTGCAAAGTCATTTGGGCAACTGCATCCTGGCAACACAGCACGGCAAGGGTGATGGATCACCTTGCAAGGATCTGCAATTAGCTATTTTCAAATGATGACAAAGTGTGAAGTTAACTGCTTGTTTGAGAACTTTCTTTTTCATCCAAAGCAAATTTAAATATGATTGAAAATCTGACCTTTTATTACCAAAGCTCTCTTGACTAAAAGTAAAATTGAATTTTAATTCCTAAATCTCCATGTGTATACAGTACTATGAGAACATCATAGATTTTGGCTCTATGCCCCAAAGATAAATTGGCTACGGGATTACTTGGATTAAAAACAAAGCCTTCCTTAAGAGATGTATTTAATTTTCATGATGTTTTCTTTTTTTTACTAAAGCTAAAGAATAGTTCTTTTAAATTTCAGTTTTTCTTGATCGTGAAAATGCCACCAAAATTCTGAATCGGCCAAAGAGGTATAATTCAGGTAAATTGGAAGAGTTTGTTCAAGGGAATCTTAAGAGAGAATGTATAGAAGAAAAGTGTAGTTTTGAAGAAGCACGAGAAGTTTTTGAAAACACCGAGAAAACTGTGAGTATTTCCATATAACATCCTTCAGATGGGGAGCAAAGAATAGAAAACCTAAAAGGTGGGGGGGGACATACTTCATTTCGTAATTTTAAAATATCTATACATATATGTGTACTATAAATGTTGTAACAGAAAAGGAATCAAATCCAAAACATTTTAAATGCTACCATTAACTTGGCTTCTTTTTCCTTATAGACTGAATTTTGGAAGCAGTATGTTGGTAAGCAATTCATTTTATCTTCTAGCTGGTATATGAAACATCGAGAATTATGTATTTTTTCTCTGTGTAAATAGATAATATATTAAACTCTGTCAAAATGGCTCAGGGAAGTAAGTCCAACTCTTTTACCCCAAATGGAACGGTGATATACTCCAGGTCTATGCCAGCCTGGGAGATATCTGCTGGCAGGTAAGCTTACTCCTCCCTAGGGCTTCAAAAAGAACATCGTTCCACCCCAGGAATCTGGAAGGAAGAAACCAAAGAGAATTTCACCTGGGACTGAATGAGAGCTTGCAATCCTCAGTAAAGAATCAGAGAATGCTGACTGACTTAAATGCTCACTGTGTAAAAGCCCTTCTCCTCCTGGTGGCCTCCAAGGCCCTCCTAGGTGGCCCCGCCCTGCCCACTGCCCCTCAGACTGCCCCTCACACACTGGGCCCCAGGCATCCTGGCCTCGCAGCCGCTCCTTGTACCTCTAGGAATGCTTCTACTTTAGAGTCTTAGCTCTGACTGTTCCTTTAATGTTGAATGTTCTTCTGCCAGGTTCCTTTAGGCTCACTCCCTCACCCACTTCAGGTCTTCACTCAAATGTCACCATCTCGATGAAGCCTACCTTGATCATCTATTAATACTTCAACCTGCCCCCTTGTAACCCCATCACTTTAGATATCGTATCCTGTTCAATTATCTTTTCATAGCACTTTCCACCGTCTGAGGTATCATATAATGTTCTTACTTATACTATTAATTTTTCCCACTTCACTAGAATGCAAGCTTCATCCTGGCAGGGGTCTTCCATTGTTTTGTTTATTGATGTATTCTTAGTATCTCGAATAATATCTGGTACAGAAGCACTGAGTAAATATTTGCTGAATGACTTGCCCAAAAGGAGGAAAAGTCAAAACTTTAATGACAACTAAATTTTAAAGCTAATTTAAAATCCAGCAGCAGGATTTTGAGGCTGTGTAAGTTTCCCAGATTGACTTACCAAAGACCATCTGCATGAACAGAAACTAACCTGGATGGCAAATTCACTGAATTCCATCAATTCTATTTTCCAGATTCTATTCTGTAGACACTAATGAACTTGTTCATACTCTTGTAACTCATTTCTCCACTTGTGTTTTTAAATAACGAGGAAATAAGAGGTCCGCCCCATTACATTTGCTTCATCTGCTTTCCCTTGTTCTTAGTAATGAACGATACCATGCCAACTCTCTACTGAGGTATTCCTCTACAGTTAGTCCAAACAAGTCTTTTTATTCTCTATTTCCACTCTAAATAAAACTTTGAATCTTGCGATATATTTTTTTAAAGCAAATCAATTTCTACTTCCACCTCCCCAAAATATTCCTAGCTGTATTTAAACTCTCATGACCCCTTCATTGCCCATGGCCTCCCCTGACTTGGCTTCCCACCCCTGAGCAGGGGTTCATTAGCACCTCTTAAACACCATATTTTGAAGTTGGGTCCCTGCCATCTAGGTCACAGGCTGCACTGTTTACTGTAACTCGGGTATAGATACCTGGGAAACATCAAGGGCATGATTCTGTTGTTGAACTGAAACAGACTCCAGCAAAAATGGGTTTACTCAGGATCAGCAGAGAATCACAATCAGGGTCTGCAACCACGAGGAGTCACATGCAAGTCCCTGCATGGCAAGGGAAGGAGAACTCTTTTATAGAGGGGAAACGAGGGCTATAGGAAACCAAGAGTCCACGGCTCTTCATTGGCTGAGTCCTTGCTAGGAAAGGAGTCTTTTTCCTGTTGGACTCTGTTACTGTCATAGGGCATGAGAGCTCTCTCTTCTGGTCTCTTGACCCTATTTAACTCAGGTTTCTATTCACTAATTTTTTTTTTCACACTGTCATGACTGCTTTGTCTTCTAAAAATAAAACAAAAACAAGAACAAAAAAGAAAAAGAAAACAACTGCATGCTTCTTTTCACTTTGCAGCTGAGATTCCTAACCACCCCAAAACAGCCAATGCTATTTCTCTGTGTAGGGGCTTTCTCACACAGTAGGGACACAGGCTCCTCACTCCTGCCCTGTTCTCTACCATCAACTAACCATGTAAAGAGCCTGATTAAAGAAGAAACATCACCCAACCACAGTAACCAGCATCTGACCAGCACTTTACAGTTTACAGAGCACCTGTCACGTTTAATCGTCACACCAACCCTGTGAGCAAAGCATTATTAACCTCATTTTACAGAAGAAGAAACTGAGGTTTAGGGAGGTTAAGCGACTTGCCAAAGGTCACCCAGCTAGGGAGTCATGGAGCCCAGAAGAGAAGCCAAGTTCTCTAGTGCCCAACCCCTCGCTTTCCGTATTACCCAAGCCCTGGCCTTCAAATCCAAATGCTGTTATTCATTAAACAACCACCGAGTAGCCTTAAACAGGAACCTCTCACTTGGCGAGGTCTCGTCTCTTGTTGTCTTTGACCCCTACTGTCTGTGGCTTTGCCTCAGCCCAAAGTACACACGGACAAGCATCCAAAGGAGGACTAAAAGCAGGATAAAATGACACTCATTTTAAAGATATGTCTCAGCAAATGAGTTGCTGTGTAGCTGGCTGCAAGCCCAGACCCTTTCAGTGAAACATCCTAAATAATTCAGATCTGTTGGTCTATAATATAAAGTGCAAGTGTAGCTCGTTTTTTAGACTGGCTCTGAACATCAATAATAATAAACCAGAGATAACGTATTTTGTTTTCATAGAATTGGAACAAATAGAAGTATCTGTGAAAAAGCACACTGGATCAAGGGGCAGAGGGGACAAGGTCTAATTTTTACAACAAGCAAATTTTCCAGAGAGGGACTATTTCTGAGAAAGCAATATTAGCCCTTAGTCAACAGGACCTGTATACATGCTCCTGACCGTGAGGGTGACGGACACCCTACTGCTGTTCCTTGAGCAGGTGGGGGTCCACACACTAGATGTCAGGGAGCTTTGCTCTCAAATATGACCAATAATTAGAAAGTTCTCTGTAATTGCCCCCTTTCTCTCACTGTTTTATTCTTAGGTCATCTTTATCGCTTACTCTTCTGTTACTCATATATGAAGTCTTGCTGATCTAGCTCCCAGTTTTCTTCAGGGCTCTCTCTCTCAGCTGTGTGTGTGCCAGCCTCCCTTCTGGTTCTGTCCATCCCTTTCTTCTGAAGCTTCCTTACAAGTCCAGGTGGAGGCAGAGCTCTAAGAAACCAGACTGAAAGGTTCCCTTCTCATCCTGACCCTTCTCTTATCTATTCCTTCCTCTTGTTTTCTTACCACCAGCATCTTCAAAGACTCTCAAGAACTCTGTAAATGTAGAAACTTCAGGAAAGGCAGGAAGGAAACATAACCAACCTATAAATAAAGCACATTTTTCAGAATCTTTTCTAATTCTTCGCCTTGAAAGTTGTTTCTGACTTTGTCTAGACCATCTGGGACCTAACTCAGACAGCAGAATAACCTTAAGCAGTAAAGCATCTTTTTTCTATTGTTCTGAACCACTACTGCATACCATACTTATGAGTTTAACGATAATACAAGGAAGCAGGCGCATGTGCTCCACGCTGAGGCTGCCAGGTCCTTGAGTGGAGTTACTCTATGTGATCTAGCTCAGCTTGCTCTGCCTTAGATGACACACAGGTAATTGTTGAAGCAATGTTATTCAATTCAGAGTTAACTCCACTCTCATTCTATAAGGAAAGACGGAACATTCTTCTCGCCCTATGCTGACAGAGTATACTTCTACACTCAGACATCCTTCCCCCCGCCTCCTCTTTCCCTTCGGGTGTCTCAGCTATGTACATGCCTTCCTCGGGGCAATTTCCTAGGACAGTGTTAGCCTAAGAATCTGTATTTGAGTTGCTTTTAGAAGATAGGGGTGCCCCATGAGCAGCTGGTTTCCGGGTTAGCAGTTCTGCTCTGATCTTAAATCAGGCTCTCCCCTGAGTCTGTGTCAGAAGGACTAGGCATTCTCAGCAATTTATCAGCTAATTCAGTTTTTTAATCTATCTCAAAGATGGAGATCAGTGTGAGTCCAGTCCATGTTTAAATGGCGGCCTGTGCAAGGATGACATTAATTCCTATGAATGTTGGTGTCAAGCTGGATATGAAGGAAAGAACTGTGAATTAGGTAAGTAACTATCTTTGGATTATTCACGATTCAGAATTTCCCTTTGACACCAGATGAAACTGGAAAATGCAATATTTATCTATCATATTCTCTCTTAAAAACATACACATTTTTATTGCAGTAAAGAACACTTTACATGAGCTCAACACTCAACACATTTTGGAGCTTACGGTACACCATTGCTAACTCCAGGCACTACGGTGACAGTCTAGACAGTCAACGTCTAGAACTTACTCATCTCACACAACTGAAACTTCCTACCTGCTTTACAGCAACTCCCCATTTTCCCCTCACCCCAGCCCCTGGCAAGCACAGCTGTATTCTCTGCTTCTATGTGTCTATTTCAGACACCTCTTACAAGTAGAAGCGTGCAGTACTTGTCCTTCTGTGACTGGCTTATTTCATCTAGCATATCCTCCAGGCTCATCCATGTTGTTGCATACGACAGGATTTCCTTCTTCTTAAGGCTAAGTAATAGTCCATTGTATAAAACATACTTTCAAAGATTATAAACATTCATTTTATCTGTAGTCACAGTTTCCAGGATGAGTTCAAGAAACTACATTAAGAGCAATAATCATATTTGTTAGCTAGTATGAAGTGGTAATGATGTTCCCTAGAATATTAATCCTCAATAACCATATGCAGTCAGTTGTATTATGACCCCCATTCTATGCAGATGAGAAAAGTACAACTCAAACAGCTCAAAATCACAGAAGCAGTAAACGGTTGAGCCAGGATTTGAACTTCAGTCTGTCTGACCAAAACCCATGCTTCTAACCACTATCCACAAAAGGCAAAAAAACTGACCCATAAAATTGAACTTATGACTACATCACTATCAATAAAAGCAGCAGAAGTCAACTAAGTATAGAACTGGAGTACGGCGAGGACAGTTCTCCCACATGACAGGCACTTCACACACACAAACTACCTCATATGTTAAATTTGACAAAAACCAGAGCTCATTCCTGAATTTGATTACATTGAATTACATAGAAAATCTAGGATCATTGTGCATCTTTTCTTCTCATAGCCTAGAATATTTTTTCCTGAGAATTTAGCAGCTGGAGCAGTAAACCCCCAAGTCCTTTATCTATCTGCTTATTACCTCTGGATGCAGGATTACCAGTATTGTGATTGTGAAAAGCACAGTGCTAATGACGGATTCTCTTTCTACTCTAAAACTCTAAAAGAATAGAGATGCAATCCTCGGGAAAGAATTTAACACCACAGGCTACATGACTAGGGGCAAAGAGTAGAAAATTAACAGGACTCTATTAAGGCATATGGCAATCCACCTGACATGCAGACGAAAAGGGCAGAAAACAAAATGAAACGCAGCAGCTGTACTTGTCCTATTGAGAAAGAAAAAAGTCATCTCTAATGTTCAGAAATCCTTTCAGTGCTGAAGAGAAATCCATTGATCTTCTTCCTTTGAGATCTAAAAGATGAAAAGGAGTAAAAGAGAGGATAAAAGGAGGCAGGGCAAAAGAAAAACAGAAAAAGGAGATGCAGGTAGATGAACTGGTACCCCTGGCTTGGACTCCCATTCCCTCAGGTTCCCAGTGTGAGGACAAACTGATGCCTGGGTTACATTTCCTAGGGGTGTGTTAATTGGTTCAACATCTCTGAAGTTCTTCTTTCATCTGAAAGGTTATGATGTTACATTCAGATCTACCTAGATCAATACGATCCTGCTATAATGGAAATCTATGGAAATTTATGGAGTATCAGCTTATATAATATAGCTATTGGAGCTGAGGGGATGAATGACTCAGTTAGTCTTGGCTAAGAACGAAGGGCACGCTGTAGCAAAGTATGATCAAAAACAGTGTTTAGTAGTAAATATTCCTAAATGTCTTCAGTTTAAAAATAAAGACATTTTAAAAGAGGAGAAGAGCCTTGAGGAGTGTAGATAACAGCACAAAACTGCTCTAACAGGTTTTGCTACATCTGTGACCCTGTGAGGCTCCATCTACACCGCAAAAGTGCGGAAGTCTACAAGGGGCACCGTCTCGGACCTCCCAGGCTCCCCACATTTTGGTTTGGTCGGGGCTCTGTAGTTACACTGCAGCCTCCACCATACCCACCCTCAAGGGACTCTTGATCTCCCCAGCCCATCTGATCAAGGTTTAGAAAAATCCTTTCAGCGCAGTTAGTTCAGAAACAAAGTGGGGATTCTCTCAAAAGCTCCTGACCTCAGACACTAGTGGAAAGCAGCAACAGCGTACACAAACTCCCACTTAGGCTGCTGCTTCAAACTCAGCTAAAGACTCATCTCCAAAGCTGCTGGACAGCACAGGTTCTGGAGTATCTGCACCCCAAGTCCCTGCCTTGTGAAGGGAAGGGGACTGCCGTTAAGAGCCTGTGGTTTTCTTCTTCTCTTGTTCATCAGGCTCCTCTCCGGGGGAGAGAGGTGCAAACATTCAGGGCACACATTCTAATTAGAACAATTAACTGGCTATTGTGCCCCTTTGGCTGGAATAAAGACCACTAAGTCCCCAGCTACACATCACACCTGAGTCCTTTTCAGATAAATCAAATCTGTGAGAACTTGGTCACTCCTGTCCCTTTTGAAGAGTTCAAGAGGCATTTCCCCACAGTAACATGGGATAGAAAAAAAAAATCACATAAACACTGTTTTTCATTTTGCTAACACGTCACAGACACTACTGTCTAATTTACTGTGTATTTCTGTGGAGTAGAGAAAGTATCTTGAGTTTAGCTGAATAGCAGCATATTCTGTGATAACTTGTTAAATAGAATATCCTTTATCTAAGTTTTGGTTTCCACACCAGTGACTGTATCAAGGAAGATGAAGGCAGAGTAAAATAAAGCAGAACATGGTAAGTTTTGCAGGTAGGCATGAGAGGAATTAGAAAGAGGTGTGTGTGCTGTGCTAACACGGACAGAGAACAGATGCTTTGAGATGTTCTTCAACAGATATCCTAGGCACTGAGATCAGCCTCAGGACCAGGAAGGACCAGGAAGAACCCGTACCCAACATAGTTCCTGACGTGTGAGTGTGTGATAAATGATTGATGAATGAGGCCCACAGTGACTGTCCCTGAGGTCCTGGACTACAGACCTCGCTGCTGGAATTCCTTGTGCTATTATTCTATTTCCAGAATTCTGAGTTCTTTATCTGAGGTCAAAAGGCTGCAGATTGGACAGCAATATTGTCCACTGCGTGCACAAACCAAACCAGAGATCAACAGCAGCAGCAACGCACTGGGCCATAAAGAGCAGTGACAAATGAGGAAAATGACGGCAGGGTCTAGTTACTCAGCCAAGGACACAAATCAGAATTGGAAAAACGATCCTGAGTTTACCCATTCCTGTTGCGCATGCCCTGGACCAAACTAGTCAGCACCTACCACCCACCTCTGTTAACTTGCCACATATTGACTGAACACTTTCCACAGGTGGTATTTGATTTGGCTGAACACTCTAGTATTGCATTCTAGCAACGAAATGACTGCTAGTACCATGAGAAGAGCCAGGGATGTAATCACCATTAGTGAGGGGAAAGATCTTTAATAAATACCTTAATAAGAAAAATAAACATAAAAATAAAGTCTTAATAATTTAATATCTTAAATAAATAAACAGGACCAAGTGCCATCTTTTTGGCTCATGCACTTGGTGGGTTATTGATAGCAAAGGTTAAAGCTCAGGCTGGTTCCTTTGTCTACCAAGCCACAGCTGACTCGCCGCGCCTTATTTCCTAAAGTATCTGTAAGGAACATGAACTAATCATTACATGAGCCTATGCTACCTATGTAAAACACAATCAGAAAATTTAGATCCATCACTCAAAAATCCATAATATACTCCAAAACCATACAGTCACTCTGTTAGCCTGGAACCACCCCCCACCCCGAGACAAAAAGAATCTGTGCCACAAGCTGCTCTATTAGGGTGTGCAATTCTAGGGACCAAGAGTAAGGGACAGGGGAGTGAGGCCGCGAGGAAAGGAGAACCAGTGTAGGAGGAGTCATCTCTCCTCACCGGCACCTGATTGCTTGATCTCTGGGAACTAGTTTCCAAGAAGCCATATGCTGGCCTCAGGATAGTCAACCTGCGAGGGGAGAAGAGGTGAAAGAATTTGTCCTTCAGCGTCCATCTCCCAGTGGTCCAAAGTTCAGCCTGTGGGGCGTTAACGCCTTCATCAGGTTGTACCTGCTGGGCAGCTGGAGACTTTCGCGTGGCCTCCCCTGCCTCAGCATCAGCAGGGAAGCACCGGGCTGAGAGGGGAGAGGCACACAGGGCAGATGCAAGCCAAGGCCATTCAAGGCTGCACCCCATAAGAGGCCAGCAGAAGCCCGGGCAGAGCTCATCACCACAGTTCTGAGGTCAGACACAGATGAGGCTCAGGGGCACTAAGGCGGTGCATAAGAGGCATCTGACATCGTCACTCATTTTCAAACTCCCCGTGTTCTAACTGCTCTGACAAGTGAGCATTTCTATTGAAAGCTGTACTGCTGTCGAGCCTGTAGGTAAGGGGGAAGGGGTCTCCCATTGTGTTCCTGAGCTGCTCTAGAGACAAAAATAGGCCCAAGGGCAGAGCCTGTTTCTCTTAACTCAGCAGGTCTCAGCTAGAAAGTAGCATGATTCAGGGCTTGCTATTACTGAGATTGCATAGGAGAAACCAAGGGAAAGCACAGTAATTAGAAAATACAAAATAAGATGGCAGGAACAAGCCAAATATATCAGGAATCACAATTAATGTGAATTGGGGTTAATGACAATTTTCAGTCCAGAGTTAAAAATCTAATTGTATGCTACTGATAAAAGAGATACCTAAAATAAAACTATACCAGGAGGCTAAAATAAAGGGATGTAACAAGATTTTTCAGGTAAATGCAAACAAACAAACAAAAAAACTGGTGAAGCAATCTTAATATCCAATAAAATAGAATTCCAATAAAAAGCATCACAAGGGACAATGAAAGGCACTTTATGTTAATAAGGGAGATTGCATAGGAGAGTAAAGAAAATGTGAGTCACTAGTCTGCTTATGATTGTCAGCACACAAGGTCTTTGGCATTTAGGTCCCTTAAAGGGCCCTATTTCATTCTCTTGTGTTGATACATACCCACCTCAGCCAGCTTCAAGTTTGCTTAGAAAAACTGGATTATATTAAAAATAAGAACTTCTATTCAGTAGAATATACTATTTAGGGTGAAAAGGTAAATCACAGAGCAATACATATATCCAATAACTAGAACTCTCCTACACTGATAGTGGGAATTTAAATTTGTACAATTATCTTAGAAAATTGGCAGTATCTAGTAAACCTGAACACACGGTCCAATCATTGCACTCGGGAGTATATATCCAGTAATTATGTATGCATATGTTACCAAAAGATATTGACAAGGGTGTTCATGCCAGCATAATACGTAAGAGCCAGAAACGGAAACTCAACTCAAATATTTATCCACAGTAAAATGGATGAATAAAAGTAGTAATATTTATATCATGGAATATACTATACAGCATGTAGATGAACTACGGCTATATAAAACACACATGAAGCTCACAAACAAAATGTTAAATGAAAGACACAGAAGAGTGCATACTGAGAGCTCCTCCTTATATAAAGTTCATGAACAGGTAAAATTAATTCCTTGTTAAAAGTTGGGGTAATAGTAACTTTGGGAAGGAGGAAGGGTGCATTAGGAGAGCTTCTGAGGTGTTGATAACATCCTATGTATGTACTGATCTGATCAATGTTTAAACAAGTGCAGTCACCTTGTGAAAATTCATACTAAAGTTCCAGGTATTTTTTGGAATATGTTATACTTTAATAAACAGATTTTTTTCATTGCAGTCCATGATTCAGTGAAAGTAGCATTTCTACACCTTCAGTTTGAGGCCAAATCACCATTTTTATGCTTTATTAAGAATTTTATTTTACCTTTTTTTCTACTCTTAGCTCAAGGCTCCCAAACTCCTCTTCATAAATGCCCCCTTACATCTGACCTATACATGAGTAAGTAGTCTCACGCTCTTTTTAGAAATGCATGTTAAGTGATGCTGTTACTGTTGATTGTGCTTTCTTTCAGATGTAACATGCAACAGTAAGAACGGCAGATGCAAGCAGTTTTGTAGAAAGGGCACTGATAACAAGGTGGTTTGTTTCTGTACTGCTGGATACCGACTTGCAGAAGACCAACAGTCCTGCGAACCAGCAGGTCAAAATCTAAATAAGTTGTTGTTGTTTTAAAGCTCAGCAGATACGTTCTCCAAATCTGTATTTGAACTTTTAGCATTCTAACTAGTCTACATAATAATTTTAATCACCACTTGTTTCCACTTTCTTTTCAAATCATAGAAAAGATTAGTAGCTTGGACAAATTAATTTTTGAAACTGCATCATCATTTTGAATAGAAATTCTGTAATTGTCTTCCGCCTAAATTCTTTTCTATGTCCAGTGTTTTCCTCTGACCTTTATGTCATGAAGCGATTGATTTGTGTGATCTCTATATACATATTTGTAACTCATCCAGTCAAATTAATGTAGTAATCCTCTAACATAAAAGATACATAAATGACTGATAGGCTTCTAGTACAAGGATGGGCAACTTTAAGCATCATCTGTCTGGGTGTGGCCAGTTTACTCTGAGGAAGTTATTTCCCATCCTTCAGTCTCAGGCTGAGTTCACACGCTTGGCATCAGAATAGTTCCGACAACCAGCTGTTTTAAGTTGTGTCAGGCTGATCAGCACAGTCTACACAGAGGTGGACAAAGCAATGTTTCCCAGTCATGTCAACCATGCCACCATGTTGACAGCTGACTGGCGTGTTCAGAGCATCTCCACTCCACACTCATATTGCTCTTCTCTGAAAATGATAGTAGAAACTTGGATTGTTAAAAAAAAAAAAGTAGACTCCACAGGATCAATTATATTTGATAAATGAGGGCCCTTTTTGAAGCAAACTAGATATAATTTCTTTGGCATTTCCAAAGCCTGGTATCTTATTACACTGGTACATTAAATCATGCACCATTCCTCTGCAACTGGGTTCGATACCTATCTCAGCAATGTGCCCGGCAGAGGAAATTAAAGAAAGGACCAGAAGCCAAGAGTATCCATGCTGCACTAAAATGAAGTCTCTCATGCTCCAAGGGCCTGCCTGCCCCCTGTCCTTCTACCTGGTTCTTCACATGCACTGCTTCAAACTAGCCTACTATGGGAGCAGTGTGTGTATATCTGTTTTAACCTCCGAAACCTAACTTCCAGGGAGGCAGACAGCCGTGTAGCTAAACCCTTATAAGCCCTTCTCTGTTACAAGAGAGAAAAAAAAAAAGAATTACAAACCCCCCCCAACTATTAAGTGTTATATCTGAATATAGCCTTAGCTTTAGCAGAATAAATAGGCCCAACCTAAAATAAGCTTTTCTGGCTTTCAATAGTAATAGTCTTCTTCTCAAGCCATTGTTGATGATTTATATTTATACATAAGTATTTTGAACTAATTTCCTGTTTTCCCAACTACATGCTGTCTCCGTGATACTTTGCCACAGCTGGTTGCTATAGAGATGTCTGTTATAAGGGATATGGATGGAAGGAAAGTGAGAAATGAAAATGAAATGTGAGGTGACTTTGCTTGACTACAAATTTCCACTCTGGTTGTCCCCAGTGTATCAGTAGATGATTTCTTTTCTTTAAAAAATAAACCAACCCAAGGTCAAAGGTGGCCAGTTCCCAGGTAGATGTGGCTGTAATGATCACATTAACAATTTATTTGGTTAATACTTGACAGCCAGGTAATTAAATTGCAATAATCTCTCTCCAATGGATACCTAAAGTCTACCTTGGAATCTAGAAGGCATCCTAGTGCATAAAAGAAATCCTATTAGTGGGGACGGTAGAGCTCAAGTGGTAGAGTACATGCCTAGCATGCAGAAGGTCCTGGGTTCAATCCCCAGTACCTTCTCTAAAAATAAACCTAATTACTTCCCCCCGCAAAAAAAAAAAAAGAAAAAATTTAAAAAGAAATAAAAGAAATCTTGTTAACAATAAGCAGCAGATGTCCCATTTACCTGATTCTAAAATCAGAGTTACACGGCATCAACCACCAGACTTCTATTCAGGGACAGTGCTTGCGAATAAGCCTTTTTAGTAAAGAAATTAAACAGAAAGTCAGCAGACTTTATACAAGTCTTACAAAATTTGATTCTGGAACACCTATTCTATTTCCGTAAAGATGATGGATTCCTGAGCCAAACGTCCTTTTCATGAAGGGCTGGAAAACTTTCTATGAAAATAATGCAATTAACCTTTTAGTTTGAGACTATATTTATTGATCCGATTTTTTAAAATATTAAAATATTGTCTGCTGCTCAGAAGTGACAAGGATGGGCCTCATTCTCGACTGTTGTAACATATGTCCTGCTTGCCAATGAGAAATATCAGAACACTATTTTTTTTCCATTTTTCTAGTGCCATTCCCATGTGGAAGAGTTTCTGTGTCAGACACTCCTACGACGTTCACCCGTGCTGAGACTATTTTTTCCAGTATGAACTATGACAATTCTTCTGAAGCGGAAATAATTCTGAGTAACACCACTCAAAGCAACCAGTCTAGGGATCTGATTCGAATTGTTGGTGGAAAGGACGCCAAACCAGGTCAATTCCCTTGGCAGGTACTCTATACCCTATACTGTGTGAAAACTGGAGCCCAGTGGGCAAGGGACAGACCAGGTGGGAGGCTGAGGCCAGGACACTAGACAGACCTATTGGGGTGAGGAAGTGTTTAGGCAAGTTTAAGCTCTAAGCAACATAAGGAAGCCCCCCCAGGTGAGGAGCTGGTGAAAGAGGAGTCCAGGGACAGCTACCATACAAGGTCAAGGAGAGTTTGGCATCAAGGAAATAACAAAAAAATTTCAGACAAGCAATGTGGAGGTCTGGAAGCAAGGTCACAGGTACTGGCGCTCTGGGTACTACTTCCGCTTCAGCCCCTAGGAGAACTGGTGACAGTCAGGAAGTCTCTGGGTCCAGAGAACCTGGATTATTTCAAAGGGATTTTTGAAAGAGCTCAGGAAAGATTAAGGCGAGAACTGGGTTACTGGAACCAGGGCACATGAGATAGGGGCTTGGGCCAAGGCTGCAGCTCCCAAAGTGTGGCAGCATCACAATCACCTGAGAACTTGTTAGGAATGTAAATTTTCATGCTATTCCCCAGACCTGCTGAACCAGAATCTCTGGGGCTGGGGCCCAGAAATTCGTGCACTAACAAGCCCGTCAGGTGACTCTGACAGACTGTACAGTTTGAAACTCACTGGTCCAAACAAACTTGTTATAGAAGCTAGGTCCAAAACACCAACTAGCAGACTCATGGTACCTAGTCCCACATTTCTCCAGGTGTGATCTGCAGACAATCCACAGGAGAATCACCTGCACACTTTTGAACCAACAGCTAGATTTGTAGCAAAACCTGGTTGTAAGTCAGCCTACAGCTAAAGCCTAAGTGATTCCATTGGAGAGGAGTCAACCCCAGAGGCAAGGAGCCAGGCTGGTCCTTATATAAAACCAATAAGGTAACTACAAGCCCATGTGGCTATTTAAATTTAACTTAACTACCATTAAATAAAATTAAAGATTCGTTTCCCTTAGTAACACCTGCCACATTTCAAGTGCACAGGAGCCACATGTGGCTAGTGGCTACTGTATTGGACAGAACACTTCCATCACTGCAGAAAGTTCTGTCGGACAACATTTGTAACAGTTTAGTCAAACATAAAACTCCCTAATGGCCACAATCATATGATTCTGTAGGAATATCAAGGACGCTTCACTCCAAAATACTTTCTCTACCGAGGTTTAAACCTTTGCCGTCAGAGACCAATAGCTTTAAAGACTTTTCAATCATCAAACGGGTAACAATTTAAGCCAGAATCAGGTAAATGTCCCCAGGTTTAACACCACTGGAATTTTTTTAGACTAGTTATGTGTCAAGATTCTTCAGATTGCCTGCAATTTTCCCATATAATGCTGTAATATTGAACATACACCTGGGAGTAGGGATTGGCACAGACGTTGTGGAGAATGGTACTGAAGGGTGGCAGACCACCACAACCAAGACTTTATAGTTTCCTTTCTTACACATTTGCTTTTAATGGTATTTGTTGGACTTGATTTTAGAGCCAATAAAATACACTGTACATTCCTTTACACCCCCTCTGCCCCCTACTTTAGCATCCCACCAGCACTGTTTCCCTCACCCACCATGACCATCCTTCACTCCATCTTTACTCTCCTTCACACTCTTTGTAAGACTGACCTTCTCCACTGATCTTTCATTGAACAATCCATCTTGGGCCCAGCCACTCTAATTACACTTTTATTCTACCTAACATCCATGTATCTAATTCTAATTTTACTGTTTGTTTTCTTGTGCATTTTATTTTCACTATGTGCCAAACTTCCACGGATAAGGTGGTTAGAACAAAAGATCCTACTTTATAATTATCTTCCTTGGGCTTGTGGGACATAAAGCAGAACCCAGGGCTGTTTTATTAGCTAAGATGACTTCCCTTAAAAAAAAAAAAGACAAACCCAGGATGCATGTATTTTGGGCTTAGCATTGTCCTCTTGTCATCCCAGAAATGAAACGACAAATAGACTTAAATGAGAGCTAAATAAAGGCGGGGGTTATAAAATATCACAGAATCTCTGTTCTCTACCCAACCCCTTTAAGCCAGATGCTTGCCAATGTTTCAACAATGCAAGTCTTACCTAATAGAAATTTTAGTAACTCTATCAAGCTTTTTTTTTTAAGCAGAAGAAACTATTAGAGCTGGTTAGAACTGTACTACAAAGAAGATATAAATGCTACCCAACATTTCAAGTCTGTCCATGTCCTCCTCACTTACAGTGTACCTGTTGTCTCTTTCCTATGAAGTGTGGCTAAGATCATTTGGAATGTTCAAGATCACTCATCCACACGTGTGCACACAAGTTCACTCCCTTTTTCATCCATATAAAGTAAGGTTCCTGACTGTAGAGGTACCAAGCGCTAGGTTTTAGTCTTTTCCAAAGGTGAAGAGCTGCACTACTTTCTAGGATACCTGAGAAAGACCCTTTCCTATTTCCACACTGATTCTTTCTCACCAGAGAACTGTCTCTCCACACCCACCTGCACTCAGTTTCTCTCAAAAGGTTACTGGTTTTCAAAAATAGGAGATAAACTATTTTTAGGCGAAAGTACAAAAGACACTTTTAGACAAAGAGGAAACAAGAAATGAAACCAAGAAGAATCTCTACCCGTTCGTGGATAAGCCAGCGCTGCCCTATCACGCCCAGGTGGAAATACTTGATCTGATTGCAGACAAGACTGCAATACACCTGCTGCAGCCAAGGCATCAAGAGAAAGCAAGCAACAGCTGGGGTTTCAATGGCCAAACTAGATTTGTGGCTCTGTCATATGAAATACTGGTTAGCAACGTCACCTAGAAAAGAGTAATTCAAAATGCTGAAGCTTCAGTAAAAGGGGAAGGGGTAAGAAATCCCATAAAAAAGAACGTAGGGAATTTACTTTCACCTGGAGTAACGAACAGTTTGAACGAAATGGAAATCTTCCCTCTAGTTAAAGAAAAGGTTTAGGTGAGCTAAAGGACTACAAGAGAAAGCGGACAATGACTTTTTCTTTGTGGACTTAGCAGTGAAAGTTCCAGGCAGGTGGGTCGATTTAGGCCCTGGTTAAGAAAGTTCCAGGCAGGTAGGTCGACTCCGGCCCCGGTTAAGAAACCCTTTCCCACCACTAGGGTTGGCTACTTGGACTGGTTGAACAAATGTTCGTGGAATTGTTGACGTAAAGAGCTGCCCTGTCCCTGGGACAGCAGCGGCGGGATAACCCCATCCCGGCGAGTGTCAAGGGCTCGGGTTCACCTGCTGGGAGATGGGCCAGGGCAGGAGAGGGGACCTAGGCCACCCTGTCCAGCTTTGATACCCTAAGAAGCGAGGTTCACCTCCCACACAGCTCATCTGCAGCCGCACTGATTTCTTACCTTGCTCCGAAGCTTTCAGCTCAGCTTCCGGGCGGGAGGCAAAACCCGCGGCAGCTGCGCCGCTTTTAACCCCAGGAGCTTCCCAGAACCCCCCGCGCTTCCGGCCGCCCTGGCCCCGCCCTATCCGAAGCCAAAGGCGCAGGCGGGTTTGCCTGACCTCTGACCTCTAGCCCGGCTTCACGGCGACCGGAGAGAGGGGCGGAGGGAGGCGTGAGGCTGGTTTCCTTCATTTTCCCTCCAGATACCCAGCGGTGGGCTCAGAGCCCTTCTAGAACTCAGGGAGAGGAAGCAGGGACTCTGCAGGGACACTTAGGCCCTCCTTCCCAAGAGAGGAGGCGACAGGGTTAACTGCACTATATAGGAACAGAAAGGATATTTCCTAGAGTCAGTATGTCCTTAGCGGAGTGGGAAACTATAAAAGAATGCGAATTTCATACAGCTACAAAGGGAAGCAATGAAAAATTTGAACATTAGAGAAAAAAGGGAAATCGCCACGCCTATACTATGAGACCACCTTCATCAGCAGCTTAAAAGTGAGAGATCTGAGGAAGCAGCACCGCCTTTGGCTTCCTAAAGCTTTCATTTGGTTTTGGTCCGTTGCGCTTGACCCTGCGGGCCTGCAATTCTGAGCAAGCGCAGCTGCCCCCCCCAGAGCTCCGCCCACCTCTTCTGCGTTGGGTTAGGATCTGTCTGGCCCTGTGTGTGAAGAAGTGCATGGTCTTTCTCTTTTGTTCTATTGTAGGCCTGAAGTTCTGTATTAGCCATATTTATTCTACATTTAGTAACTTGAAGATCATTCTACGAGATTGAAAAAACAGAATACAATGGAAACCAAGTGGTTAAGTTTTCCTTACTCCCTTATATTATGTTGTATCGTATACAATTGCCAATATTTAACCATTTTCACTGACAAAATATGTCTTGAGAAGCAGTCTGTCTATTCCTTACTCTATTCTTGGCCTAAATAGTCTTTAAAATGTCTTAGCATTTTCCCCAGTCTTGGCTTTCCTCAGCTTTGGCCTGAAGCTATCCTTAAAGGTACCCGAGCTCTTGACCTATACACCTACCTATACAGACCCAATCCCTTCCATTTGGTTAGGACACACCCCTGTGGCAGAAAGCATGGAGTTACCATGTGTATGAACCATAACTTTATCTTATTTGGTGAGGGGGATTGGGAGGAAGATGTTACATGAAGGTCCTAAAACTAGAGAAATATCTTCACCTGGAAAAGGTAACCCTCTATTTTTCCTAGTTCAGATGATAAAGTTACAATTACCAGAAATAAAAACATGACATATGTAATCTCACCTGGGCCCACAAAACTATTTTGGATAGGACATTTAGACAATTATTCTCTAGGATGGTTTGATGAAATCTGTTTCAATGACTAGTTTAGTTAACTATTAAAAACCAAAAGTGAGCATCCCCTCTGGGCCCAGAGAAATGAAGTAGGGCCAATGGCGGGGCGAAACACACCTGTGAGCATAACAAGCTGTATATTGTGCAGAAATGGTTTTGCTCTTTATGTGAGAGAATGAGTATGCAAAGAAAAAATGTTATCGTACAGCTGGAGGTGGCTAGGAAGGGAGAAAATGGGTTTACTGAAATCACAGGGAAAGGCCAGATTCGAGTTAAAAGGTTAGGAAGGGAACAACAGGGTAGCAGCTATTACTCTGGGCTTTCATTATCAACGAAGAACATCAGAACAGATATGTGAATGTGTATTTTGCATATGCGCGTGTGTATGTCTGAAAGAGAAAACAGGCTCCTCTTAGGATATGACAAACATGAAAATGTTTGACAGATCAGAACTCGGATGCCTTGCTCATAACATATGCTTTCCCATTTTTCCCACCATTCTCCAAAGTGATGCCTTACAAGAACTTGTCCTTGGCCAAGCAGACAGCTCATCCCCAAATAGCTAATATTTAGATAGCTGTGATCCTGAGGTAGCCAAGCAAACATTCCAAAACCAAGTCACTTGTAATATCTTTAAATGCAAATATATTTAGGGCTTTTCCTTGGCAAAGATGTTTGCTAAAATTTCTAATACCACTCAGGGATTGGCAAAACAAACAAACAAACAAACACGCTCTTCAGGCTTAAGAGAACATCACTGTATTTCTCAGCCATCCACCATAAAGGCATAGAAGCTCCAGGCAGCAAGTCTTTGGCAGAAGTCAGACTAGCTACATCATTGTCTCTGTGCCCCGGGGCTGTGGCTGTCATTCAGTCTGGCCCAACTAGCCCATTAAGCTGGGAGGCGTCCAATTCACCTCTAATACAGAGAAGCACCATTATATCATTGTTTGTGAATTCTTAACTCCAGTTACTTGAGCAGACGTATTCAGTTGTAATCATTAGGCCCAATATAGAAGTGGGCCCAAATTTGCTCGGTGATGAAAATTAGCTGAGGTCTGGGCCAGCTTCATGAGCTGGTGACCAGTGCACTCACACAGGGCCCTGCATTCAGAAAGAAGCCACATTTGGAGTCCAGCGCTGTTTGGGGTTTTTTTGGGGGGTAGGTGATAGGTTTATTTAGTAATTCATTTATTTTAATGGAGGTACTGGGGCTTGAACCCAGGACCTCGTGCATGCTAAGCATGCACTCTACCACTGAGCTATACCCTCCCCTCTGGAGTCCAGTGCTTTGCATTTGTGTCTTATAACTCAAGTTCAGTGAGACAGTGGAGCACGTGTGTCCTGGGGACCTGGAACCTCAGATCATCACACCTCTCGGGGATGGATTCTTAACCTCCCTCTCCCCTATCCCCTGGTGCCTTGGCTAGGTCTGCCTCCCCCTCTCCACAGCTGCCAGATGACCACTGCCATCCCCAACCCTTGGCACACTGACATAGACCCCCTCTCCATCCCAACAGCTACTGTTGTCACCCTCCTCTGGCACAGGTGCAGGGAGGATTGAAGTGGGGTGCACAGACTGCCTGCCATTTAGGGAGGGGGCTTGACCACATGGTATCTGGGGACTAGAAATGTGTCACAGTACATTTGGAGGGTGAATGGCAAGGGCGAGCCTCTTGCCTACCTTCATTCCAGGTACTGAGCACATCCTGGCGTGGAAGCTGCAATTCCTTGGGCGTCACGCCTTCGCTGTTGATTGCTGCAGTGGGCCAGCGGGAAGGGAAGACTGACTTATCCTTCCCCCTGCTGGGGCACAGGATGTCAGTCCAGTGGCTGGTGGCAGAGGGGACCTGGCAGCTGAGGGGTGCGTTTGTGCTCGCATGCTAAATTGCAGGCTGCAGGCCCTGGGCATCTGTGAGGATCTGCACTCCCCCAACGAATATCCCCCACACCTGAGGGAGCACAACAGTAAACAGTCAATTTAAAGCCCCATGATAGCTAGGTTGTGCGTGACCACAGACAAAATGACAAAGTTTTGTATTTTAGTATCTTCAATGACATTTTTCCTGGCTTTTGAACCAGGAGCCCCCATCTTTTCATTATGCAACAAGCCCCACAAATTATGTGACCAGCTCTGCCTGGAGGGAGTGCTTTTAATGCATAAAGACCACCAAGCTTGGAAATTCTGAAACAGAATTTCTCAAATTTGATTATGCATAAGGATATTCTAGAGATCTTCATTTTCTCCTGTCCTGCCCACCAAATATTCTGAGTAAGTCTTGGTGGGCTCCCAAAGCTGCATTTCACAAGCATCCCAGATGATGCTACTGCAATTGGTCCACCGGGCAGACTAGGATTTGTATCCCAGCCTCACCACTCACTAACCTTAACTAACCTCAGTTTGCTCATCTGTAAGTGAATGTTACTATCACTGCACAAAGTGTTGTATTATTAAATGTACATAAAACACTTAGCACAATGATTAGTCCATAGCAAGCCATCAATAACTGTTCAAAAAAAATTAAGAAGATTGTGAAGCCTGGGTGGTGGGTACACTGGGGATTATTATACTATTACATGAGTTTTCCTATATTTCATAAATACAAAGTAACAGCTAGAGTGAGAGGGAAGACCCGGGTCCAGAAAAGAGGGTCAGAGGCTTTCAGGGAGTTAACCCCACAAGTCTCCAGGTAGGAGGCTAGTGCTTTAGTGTCTAGGGCTTAGCAAGTGTTCAGTAAATCGAATTCAGGACAGAAAGAATCTTCACTAGCATATACCCCCAAGGACCTTCTCAGACTCACTCTTGAAAGGATTGAGCCCTCCCTTTCCCTAGTTTCCTAGTTTATGATGAATGGGTTTACGCCTGGGGCTACGTGTGCTTTAGTAAAAGGGCATCAGTTCACCTGGGCTAGTCTGTGCCCACAAAGGGTTTACCAAATGTTGAGTGTGCCCTCTAGTGTTCACATTTCTCAGCTTTCTTCCCGAAGAGGTGGCTCAAGGCCCTGGCATACATAGGAAGTGAAATTCTCCAAGTTGATCTAGACATTGAGGTGGTAAAAATAGTCATTGTCCACTCTGGTTATACAACGAAGGTACAGATGAAAGAATGGATTGGCCTCTTATCTAATAATGCCCAGGCTCAAAGCAGCACCCAGACACCTTTGTCCACTCTGCCCAAAAATCAAGTGTAGCTTAGTAGAGATTTTAGGACAGAGGCAGCTTGCAGATCCAGTCAGGAGAGTCAAATGTGGTTGGGGGAGACCGGAAGGAGCGCAGAAGTCCTGCCGTTGCCTAGTGCCTGATGGCCATGAGCACAGCCCTTATGGAGGCCACAGGTCTCATTTCATATTATTCTAGTTTAGAAAGGGCTTTAAAAGACCTCTTGGAAAAATCAGTCATTTTTCTCTTTTAAATGACCTGTAGCAAGATTTCCTCACACGGGGACAGGAGACTCAGTCATAACTATTGATCTTAAGGAGTCAAGTCAGTGCGTTTCTGAATGTACCTGCCGTATCCCCATGAATCAGTCCATGCTATCAGAGAACCTGACTCACCTGGAGAAGGAATCCAAGGGCCCTACATCAGCAAAAGAAGCCATTTCCTCAAGGTTGCCTCATTTCGAGCTCCTCCTGGTTCCACAGCATGTCGTCTTCAAAACAGTTACAGAAATGGCCTTTTTAATTGTGCTCCAGAAACGCGAATTCATCTTCAGAGCTGACACTTTCCAGAAACACTGCACTTCTGCCAGGACCCGGAAGCCAATTTTTGCCCACTCCTATCAATGGCACACATATTTATTTTGTTCTGGATCAAATATATTAGGTAGTAAGATTCATGATTTTGTTTCGACAGGTCCTTTTGAAGAGGAAAACTACTGCATTCTGTGGCGGTTCCATCATTAATGAAAAATGGGTGGTAACTGCAGCCCACTGTATCGAACCTGGTGTTAAAATTACTGTTGTCGCAGGTAAATAAAGAGTGATAGTAATCTGCAGAATCTCTAGATCTTCTCTGTAATGGGTATTTCATATTTTACTAAGGTCTAATAAGATCATGGCTAAATAAGGTGAACAGGTGGTCGAGGGGCCATCTTTTCAAAATCCAACTTGTTCCATCCTCCAAGGCCCTGATTATTGTTTTGGTGTAACTTTATCAGTGCTCACCTCGGTGCTATACAAGTCTCTACTGATGTTTCCAGTCCACACCAGACTGAGCCTTCCGCCAAAGCCATGTCATGTCACTAATCCCAGTATCTCTGGCACCCAGCACAAGCTGTAGCCTGCCCTCAGTTAACATCTGAATGAAGGACCAAATGAATGTACGATCTGTGCTCAAAAAAATGGATCAAAATGCTTGAAATTGGGAAAGTCTAGGATAATTCATAACAAATAGTTTCACTATCACTTGTGAACAATGTAAGGCTGGTGACAGCCTGGGTGAACAGAACAACCTAACTGATGGTCCTGAATGGCTTTTTGGTCTGCAAAGTATGCATTCGCCCTCATTACATTTTACCAAAATTCTAATAATGTAAGAATAAGATCTTTGAGTGACACACAACTGAGTATTCATAACCTAGGCATAAGTTGTCAATCAATGTGTCATTGAGTTAATTTTTAAAATTTTGCTACAGTGAATATGACTATTGTTAGGCTGGAGAAAGACGAATCATACAAATGCTTTTATAAGTAATGCACAACATGAAATTATTGTATTATTGGTAGATTTTCATTATTCCTCTTTAATTTAGTGTTGTGATAAAATAATTTTATCATGTGTGTTATCAAAAATTTGGTAATCAGAAGTATAACAGAAGCACACAAAAGTTGAAAACCATTATCCTAAAGGTGCAAGTGAGAAGACTTTTTCATGTGTATTTATTGACTTCTCTTTGAAATAATAATAATTGTGCATTTATTAGTGTAAAAAAAAGAATAAGATCTTTGACACTTGGCTGCCAGTTAATGTAGTGATGCGGAGTGGACACTTGGAGAATCTGTTTCATTATGTGGAAGACGTTTTGCGACTAAAGAGAAATGTCTTTTTGATGGGTGAACATAAGCCACTGGCTAAGTAACTGATGCTAGGTGGATGTTGGGAAAATGTGTTTCTTTATGGGAAAGACTGTGACTGAAAAAGAAATTTCTTTTCCATAGGAGAGCATAACACCGAGGAGACAGAACCCACAGAGCAAACACGAAATGTGGTCCGTGCCATCCCTCACCACAGCTACAACGCCAGTGTTAATAAGTACAACCATGACATTGCCCTTCTGGAACTGGATGAACCCTTAACGCTAAACAGCTACGTCACCCCAATTTGCATTGCAGACAAGGAATACACGAACACCTTCCTCAAATTTGGATCAGGCTATGTGAGTGGCTGGGGAAAAGTCTTCAGCAGAGGGCGAACGGCTTCAGTTCTTCAGTACCTGAGCGTTCCACTTGTTGACCGAGCCACATGCCTTCGGTCCACAAAGTTCACCATCTACAGCAACATGTTCTGTGCCGGCTACCATGAGGGAGGGCGTGATTCATGCCAAGGAGATAGTGGGGGACCTCATATTACTGAAGTGGAAGGTACCAGTTTCTTAACTGGAATTATTAGCTGGGGCGAAGAGTGTGCAGTGAAAGGCAAATATGGAATATATACTAAGGTCTCCAAGTATGTCAACTGGATTAAGGAAAAAACAAGGCTTACTGATAGAAGAAAACAAGGATGACATATTTGGGACTGAAAATGAATAAGGTCCTTCACTAACTAATCACTTTCTCATCTCTTTAGATTTGAATCAATACCTTCTATGAATACTTTTTCTCTTTTCAGGGAGAAATCTAGCTAGAATTCACATTTTGCTAGAATAAGTAGACTAGAAAATGGAATCTTAGAGAAGTATACTGTGGTAGGAAATTATGACCATTCCTCCAGGTCCAACCCTTGACAAAATCATGATGTTCGGTTTTTCATCCTGCCCATCAAGCATTCTGTTCCTCCACTGGAGCAACTCCCTGCTTTTCTCTCCTTAGCAGCATTCCATGTTCCAGTCCTTTCTTACCTCTCCCACCAAAACATCAGAACTTATTAGATCTGTATCCAGGATATTTAGTCCAGTCCATCACAGGGCCAGGACCACACTCATAAAGGAAGAACACAGGAGCAGCTGACAGGTTAAAACTCATCAGAAACACTGCTTCTTTTTTGGTACCCTTATTCCTGCATCCTTTATCTTTTCCAACTCCTAATCCCCAAATCCATTTTTCTCTCTATCAAACCCAGACTTGCTTTCCGTTTGGTCTTGGACTTGCTTTTCATAGCATAGAGATGAAGTAAGATGCCTGAACGTGGAGGAAGAGTTCCTCTCAGAGAGTCACATTATTAAAATACATACATCCTGGAAGGAATGACCTATCAGAATAGTTGCCTAAGAGCTTGTAGTTACAATGACATGCGAACTGGCATGTCATTGTAACTAAGAGAACTGACATCAACTCAGGTTTATTGTCCCCCGTCTGGAAAAATGTTAACAGAAAGAGGAGAGCAGTCAGTTTGCAAGTACAACTAGTAGACTCTTCAAGGAAGAATCCATCAGTGCATCTCCAGTGCTGTCCAGGGCTAAGGAAGAAGTTGCCCAGATCAGAGAACATGAGCATCATGCCTCGTTAACTGGTGTCTCCCCACAGTGGAGAGGGGTGCACCTGGCTTACAGACATGAGCCATTCCAGTGAGCCAACGAATGCCCCTTTTCTGGTTCCATGCTCACTAAGCAACTTTTTTATTATAATTAGGCCTTCTATATTGTATTTTCTACAGGGTTGCTGACCAACCAGCACATCAATCAATCACATCAAGACTTCAATCTGTTAGAATATTTCCCTTTTCGAATTAAATTGGTGTTCTGATTCATACCTTGGCTTTTTGCGAGTTTGCGAGTGCTTACTGCACTACTACACAGCAATTGCTCAATAAATGTTAGCTGAATCTGAATCCGTGTTTATCCCACAGTAGGAATCATGAGAAGAGGGCATGCTCAAATAAAAATAACGCCTAGGATTGAAGTTTCATGAACAAATGAAAGAAATCAGTTTGGCTAAAAGAGAGAAAGAGGAGACACTGTAATTGTCCACCTTAGGCTTAAAGGATACTGATTCATACATGGAAATACGTTACTTCAAATTTGAATGGGGAACGGTCTGTAGCCCCAGCGCTCTGCACTTGGTAAAAGTGAGCCTCCCTGGCCTTGTTGCCATGGCGACCACCCCTTACAAAGGCAGCAATGGAGGCATGGCCTTATACCTCCTCTGATTGGTCCTCCCTGTGGCAGAGGGAGGAGCTCCTGGGTCCATCAGTCTCCAAGCCACAGTTAACCTTTATCCCATGCACTCAAAAATGACTGTTTTCATCAGGAGCCATGTGTCGCATGTTGCCACCAAGATACACATAGGGCCTTTAAGCCCACCTAAGAACCAGGGCTTCAGATCCAGGCCCTCGCTAGCTTCTACCTAGAGCATGTGCAGTCGCCATATAAGAATCATTAGTGCTTTCAACATCGCTGTAGCTACTTAACCTAAATGGGCTGAAACATGCTGCTGCAATATTGGAAGTGACAGATTAAAACAGAACTCTTGCTGAGTGAGGAAAAGTGTGTTAATGTAGTGTGGTCATTTCAACTTGCTGTTTAAATCTGATTGTTCTTGATTCTTTTGAATATCAGTTGCTAAATGATGACAAGAACAAAGTACTGTCCAATTTTCTATTTCAAGGGAGAAAGATTTTCTCCCCTACTCTCTTGAACCATGACAGACAAGTTCACAAAATTGCTTAATTATAATTTCTAAACAACTTCTGGAGGCTTATAGTCCAATCTAAGAATGTCAGAGCTGCAAGTGTCCTTACACACCATCCAAACCACTCTGCCCATTTAACAGATGAGGAAATTGAGGTGAAGATAAGGCCAGGCCCAAAGTAACACAAGGGCCGAGCCAGGATGAGAACTCAGTTCTCCCACTCCACACCGTGAAAATACAGTGCTTTCAACAGGAGCTCTGTCTGTATTTTTAGGGCAGCTAGGTCATTCTGCATTGGTGACAATCTTTTCAGCAAACCTGGGACTGAAAACTGCCTGTAATTCTTACTAGTGCTGCTCTAATTGACAAACAGGTGACCAAATCAAGAAGACCAAAGGGTAGCCTGGAAGGCAGAGTGACAGTCAAATAAACTGGAATGGAACCATGGTCCCAGACTCATAGCAGCACATGTGGAATGAACTTGTGGTGCTGGTGTCTGGCTTTTAGCCCAGCTGTGAGCATTGTGCCTTCCAGATGTGACATTTGACATCTAGAGCGTCATCTGGCACACAATCATTCCGGCAACATTTCAACTCGATTCATGGCCGCTGTGCAGGGTAAGACATACGGCAGCACACCGAGACAGCAGGCTACTCCAGAAGCTGTTGTTTGAGAGCTGAAGCAAGGCTTCAAAGGCCCACCGAAGCTGCGATTCTAACAATGCAGCGCAGCTGTGGGTGACGGGAAAACAGACTTCAGCTACTAACAGCCCTGTCTGAGCAAAGCACTCAGGAATCAGGGCTCTTTTTGAGTCTGAAGCTGATGCCATTTAGAAACCTCCTGGTTAAAAAAAAGAATGCTAGGATCGGTGGTGTAATACAAAAATAAAACCCAATAAAAATGGGAAACAAATCGCGTGTTTAAAGCCACAAAAATCAACACGCTCTGCAAACTATGGAGAGTGCTGAAGGGGTCACAGCAGGCAAAAGACTGTGGGCCCCCCGCCTTTCCCATCCAATCCAGGTCCAGAGAGTACTCATTTTCTCCAATAGTACTCTCAAGGAAGACCTCTTCTGCCCTTGGAGTTGGGGGGTAGAGTTCAGTGGCAGAGCACGTGCTTAGCATGCGTGAGGTCCCAGGTTCAATCCCCAGTGCCTGCGTTAAGGGGAAAAAAGAAATAAAAACACTTAAACAAAGACAGCGAGACCTCTTCCATTCTGTCCATGGGGCTATGGCTTACCTTGAGATTTCCAGAATTAATCTCAACCTCTAGCCTGGATAAAGCTATCAGAAAGGAGGAACAGCAGGCAGACCTTAAATATATGAAGAGGCAACGGCTTGTGGAACAGAGCCACCACTCCCTCACAGAATGAGAGTAGTATTTCGGACTCCTGGACAGATCATTTCACTCTGGTAGGGAAGTTACCTCTTTTTTTCCCCCACCCTCACCTCACCCTACCACTGATTGGAGAAGACTGAACCTTTTGCTTGGAGAAGGATGGAGATAGGAACAGGGTACTCCTGATGCTACAGACTTCTTTTCAAAAGGTTGCTTCTTTGCAATGTGAAATATGAGGTCCTAACCTATAAAAACTTGCTGACATAGTAAATTTCCCGGATGCTGTCACTCTTACACTTTTAGAAATGCTGCAGTGTTTAGCTTCTTCAGATCAATAACCATGAAGTGGTTTAGATGCTGACCTCATCAAGTTCAAGGGGTCCCATGATTTACACATGACATGCATTAGTGAAGATCTATGTATAAAAATCTATTTTCCTCTTGGAACATGTTATAAAAATTAGCATGCATTTTCATGATATTAAAACTCAGCTCTAAAAGTAAAAGTCGCCAAATTAAGAATGCAACAGGTCTCTGAGAAACTTGGTGCATGCTTGTTAAATGAATAAACCAGTGGATGAATGACATGGAAGAAAAAAAAGCTCTAACTGACCACATCAGTGCAAAACTCAGAGGCATCTAGATACTCATGAATATTCATGAATGAGATATTCATCCTGAGCACATAAGGAATATGCCATAGACAGAGAGACAGACCAATACAGAGAGAACTCCTACATTCATTTCCCTCCAAAGATAATAAGAGAAGTCATCACTAATTTCTAGGAAATGTAAAAAAAGATTAGCCTAGAAGTCTATGGGTACAGCCCTGGCCTTCTCCTCGTTAACTTTATTGCTTTATGTTTGTATAACTTTATTGCTTTTGTGTTTGTGTTCTCCAGAAGTTGTATTTACTTCTCTTGTTTGTGCTTTGTATCCTTATTTAGGTAGGTTTCTTGTTGTACCTTGGTTTTACAGTTAGCTCTTGGCTTTCATTTGGATTTCGAAGTTTTATATCTGAATCAAACAGTTGTTCTTGGCCACAGGAATTTAATTTCTCCCATTACGCCTCCCTTGTTTTTCATTATCCCTACTCTCTTCCATATGTTCAGTTTCTGATTTTAGATGATCATGCTTGAGATCACAATCTCTGCTTCCTTGGTTTTGAAAATGCAAATCTGGGTAACAGATATGCTAAAAGCATAGCTACACATAACCTAATGGTGGGTTATAACTCAGAAATCTTAGCGCACTTTAATAAGGAATTTTACTGAACACTTACTGTGGGCCTAACACTGTATGTTTCATAAGAGGAAATCAGCAATGTGCTAGAATTGACATATACCAACTCACAAATGCCAATTTTGCATACCTCTTTCCAACACCCAGTTGAGTGACTTCATGTCAGTAGCCTGAAATTCACCATGGTAGGGTTGTTTACACTACAGATATTGACAAATGCTACAAAGACATTTTTTAAGAGACCCAGTTGTTTTATCAGCATACCAATTGACACTATATGACTAAAATTTCATCATTTTTACAGGCCTGCCACTCAATTATAGCTCTGAGTGAGCACTAAACACACTGAAAATTAAAATATAAAAAGTATTTAAGGAAGCAGAATATTCATGAACTAGAAATATGTAAAAATCAAACCTTTAAAGATGTTCTCAGGTGGCATCAGGTAGTTATTTTATGTTGTAAAATAAAACATAGCATTTCTTAAGTGTAAATATTTCTCCTATACAACACATTTATAATCATACATTGTTAAGTCAATGAAGGTTTATTCGATATTAGTTTTCTGCTGGTATGTTAGTTCATAGTAATTTGTAAGATATTTATAAAGACTGCAAAAAAGACTTCTTGACTTATTTTCAGCCAGCATGTAATATTAAAAAAACCCAAAATTCCCACAGGATGTATGGAAGGTAAGTTTAGTGCAGATTTTCACTGTATTTCAATCATCAGGGGACAAGACATTGTATTCCACTTTTCCAGTACTGAATTAAAGTAAGCAGAATTTTTTACAGTTTGAAATATTTCAGACATATAAAAATGTGTAGAGAATAATGTCATGAACTCCCTCTGTCTGTCTCTCCCCGCCCCACCACCCCATCTCCAGAGGTAGCTACCACCCTTAATTTGGAGTTCATCATTATCCAGCATATCCATATTTTACTTTAAATTATCCATTAAAAGTATCTATTTTGTTTTGCACATTTAAAAACATGATATAAATGCTATCATCTTGCATCTATGCCTGCAAGATTAATTGATGTTGACAGGTGAAGCTCTAGGGCATTCACTTTAACTTCTAAGTAGTATTTTACTGTATGATAGTCCATAATCTAGTTATCTATTCTTCTGTTCATGGTCACTCACGTTGTCTCCAATCTTTTTTTTCACTCTTCCAAACAATGCTATTATAAACATTCTGGCACATTTGTCTCCTTGAGCACATATGTGTTTTTTCTCTGAGGTAGACACTTAGGAGCGGAATTGCTAAGCCATACAGTATTCACTTCAATTTTACTTAGTATTAGCAAATTGTTCACCAAAGGGTTGTATCAATTTATGCTCCCGGTAGCATTGTGTAAGAGTTCTTGCTTCACATCCTTTCCAACAGTTTGTATCTTTAGAAATATGGGCAGATTTTAAATACTCATATACTCTTAATAATACCCATATGTAAAATGGCTGTTTTGCATTGAATTCAGGTATTTTGAAACTGTTTCTAAGTGTATAGGTATAGCCCTGTGTCCTCCCTGGGGTCAGTAAAGAGACCACTTTAGCTTCTAATATTAGATTCCAAAACGTCGACTAAGATTTTTCAAGTCATTTTTGTTATGGTTGAAAAGTAACAGGTCACTTAGTTACTAACATTTGTTCTTGCAGCTTGCCATGTAAAAGAGCGCATTCACTATCAAACTGAGATAAAAACTATTGACTAAGAAAATCCTCAGCACATTGAGTTCTTTTTATGCTTCAGATCTTTCTCCTCTGCCTTCTTCTTCTGCTCCATTATTTTAATTTATTCCCCAGCCTGGTTTTATTGGTTTGATTATTTTGGTAGTAGTTGCCATTAGTGAGTGTATTTTACAAATACTTAGATGAAATGTATCTTTGAAACAGTTTACGTATTATTTGGGTTTGGGCTTAAGGAAAGTTTCATTTAGCTTCAGGAGTACATCGTCACAAAGTCCAGCTTCATTGGCTATTCTCCATACACATTATTGGTCCTATTTGGTGTACGTTTGCTGGAACTATCTCCTCAGAATTTAATGTGCTAATTCATCTATGTGAAAATGAGGTGATCAACAAATGTTAGGGTAGTGCCTCACCAAGAGCCAGGGAAAACTTTAGACCTGAATATGTCATGAGCTTTAACAGAGAAAATACATTCTGAACTAGAAAGGAATTATGTTTCTTAAAAAACCTGTTGTCACTTCTCTCAGTTTCCTTTTGAACAAGATAAAAGGTTTAGATTTGGTCTGTAACACTGGTTTGTTTGTTCATTTGCTGTCCTTGGGCAGGACCCATAAGACTGATTGTAAACCGATCATTCCAAATCAACGTAGGGAAGTGTACTGAAATGTAGTCAAAATGGCTTGTCCTGACAATTAATTGCTTGAGACTTGATTCACTGAGCACTCTGGAGTCTACTGCTCCTATGGGAAGCACATTCCTGTGTTCTAATACCTAGTAATAATAAGCGTTTTCCTTCGAGAAAGTCTGTTGAGTGAAACTGGATTGATTTCTAACTAAACCCAAAACAAAATCACTGATCTAATTTCTCTTCCAATGGAGCATTTCTTATACTTTCAAAAATATACTCTGAAATTTTCTCCCTTAAGAGAATACTGTAGCCTAGATATTGGGGAGGCTTGTATAATAGCCACATACTCTATAGTGAGAGACTCATACATAATTTTGGAAATGCCAACAATAATACCTACTCCTCAGCCAACACAGCAATAAAAACTTGAAGACATTTAATTTTCAAGGAGTTCTTGGAGATGGATTAAATTTTTGATTAAGTAGTTCACCGGCTGGTGCTGCCTCCAAAAAGCTCAAAATAAATTTACAGGCCAAAGAAATAGTTGATCCCGTGATGGGATATTCATTAAGACATCTGAAACGATCTGAGTTTTTCAAAAAATGAAAGATTCAACCAAACCACCTTCATAGGTTTTGATTCCCCCTCTGTATTAAGGCACAAGTTCTAGCTCCCTAAGGGGCTGTGGAAGAGACTACGTCTGGCAAAGCCAACTAAGGGCCGTTTGCAAAAAGCAAGCAATGGCTCAGAAAACAACTGCAGGTATCTTGATGCTTTCCTGGTTTCCCTGGGCTCCACCTTATGGGAGCAGATTTTTTTCAGTGTGTGGAAATAGCCACTCACAAACATGGCTATGTAACCCCTGAAACATCAGTTATTGCTATCCTACAGATTTGGGTAAAGAAACGGTTTAAGCAAAATATTTTACCCACATTCGGGACAGATCATTCTGTCTCTCTGTGTCTCTCTGTCTCTGTCTCTCCCAGAGGACCATGAAGCAAGGCTGAAAGTAAACATTTATTTTTTTTACAATTTTCCTAGCATCATTTATTAAATAGTCCCTCATTTCCCCACATGCAATGCTACATCTGTTTCTGGGTTCTCTTCTCTGTTCTATTGTATTTTGTCAATCACTGAGCTGGTTCTCTTTTATTTAGTACAACTTTATGACAAATCTGAAGCTAAACATTTAACTGAAAATACTTATGCTGTCTTTAGGGCATTACTAATAAATGAGTGGAAAGGAGTTTTTAGTGTGTAGTTAGTTGATACTATACTACACTGAAAAAAATATATGAATGAGTTTAAGGTTGGATATTTTTAATGTGGAATTAACGCAAGTACATTTACATTTTAAGTACATTTATAATGTAATTAAAATTTGACGACAACGGGAAATTGCTGCTGTTTCATAGTAACATATACTTATGAGCCCAATAAAATTAACACAGTGCAGTTACATATACAAATACATGTACAAATACAGCATTCATTGCACAGTGATTAAAACATTAAAAGACTATACTGTATGTTTGACTCTACAGAACTCAGTATTGTCTCAAATGATTAAAATTCCTAGTTTAATACCATGAAATTAAAATCTTTTGTGCAGAGGGGCATCATTATTCAAAAATTTTATCCCTTAGTTCTGTCTTCTAATTACAGGATCAGCACACAAAAGAAACGTGTTTTAATATCATTTTGTAGTTGTATTGTTGCAGAAGCATTAATTAAGTGAAATATCAAACATGTGGATATGTTCATGAAGTGAGTTATAAATCAACCATCATAAATCCCAGCAATTGGACATTAGAAGAGTTATAATTTACAGGTACCTTTGAATAAAATACAATTGGTTTGTCATAAAAATTGTTCCATCAAATGACACCACTGAAATAAACTATGATCTTGACATGATCCACACAACTACTTAAAAGATAAATAAGTTATGTGTTATATAGTTATTGTTCACTGTAAAACCAATCATCAAAAAACATGCACCTAATAGGACAACTTGATGGTAAACCTCACAATCCATGATTCAAAAGGCAGCAATTACAAACCATTGTCTTCACTGGCCCATAATATAAAATGCTCCAAGTCTAAGTTCAACACTGCATGCAACGACTGGGCCTGTGCTTTAAGACAAGTGATCACACTGTTTACGTATTTAAAAGCAAGACACCTATCCATGTATTATCAAAGAAAAACCGTAGGAAGAAACACAATATAACTTAAGAAAACCTGCACTAGAATAGATTTTTCTAGAATGTTCAACAGCAAGTAAAGACACTGGAAAGCAGAGCTTTGTTACAGGAAAATTTCTTGTGCAAATATGGATATTTAACTTAAAGCTGTGACGTATCTAAATTTCAATGCATAAAATGTAAACTTCAACACATCCTAACGGCAGGATTTTGAGCTTTGGGTCTTTTTAGAGCTGGTAAGACAGCTCTGACAACCCTAAATACCAGTCAAAGTGCAAAAGAGGTCCTTCAGAACATATCCCTTTGGCACATTATAGTCACATAGCTAACAGAATTAAATAATAAACTACTGATTACTAAGGGTGATTACAATCTCTGATTCTCTCTTCTCTCTTTGGATTTTTTGCTTTGTTTTGTTTTGTTCTATTTTGTTACTGAAAAGTTACCCCCTAAATTACAGGTAAAGCTTTCTACCTGTAAATGTTCAGAATAATTGATTTCCAGTGTTTAGATGGAATTTGAATGCATGCCAAGAAAAACCCTACTTGGAAACAAAATAACACTGCACTTTTCACCTGGGGGGATGGAAGGTGTGAAGATGGCTTCTTGCAAGAGTGAGACAAACTGTGAATGACGAAGTCCACCTCAGTCCTGAGGCAATGCAGGGACTGTCACGGGCAGCATAGGAGCTCCCTGACTCTTGTGCTGTTTACCTGTAATGCTTACAAGAACGATAATCTAGTTCACACCTCCAAAGGAAATCTTAATTTTTAAATCTATTCATTTTCCTTTAATTCAAGGGGAACTTAGTTTCCTTGTGTTACTCAGAGCGGCATCTACAAAATAATGAAGAATAATGTTAATACTCAAGTGACTTTTAAGGCCAAAAATGTTCTGTGCTATGACTTCTGACACTGAATGTGAGACTTCAAAAGGTCCATCGTAAGTTCAAAGGTGATGTCTTTGGGTTATTTATTTTAATATGAAAGTCATTATTCTGTGACACGGTTACTCACTAAAGGCATCTATTTTATGAACGGCATAACTTCACTAGAAGCAAAATAAACAATTCACATCTCCTACAACCAGACTGCATGAATATTGTCTGAATTACGCTGTGTGCATATAGATAACATGAAACATGTTGAGCACATAATTATCAGAGACACCTTTCTATTCTATCTGCCAGATTTCAAATAACACACTCTAATATATATTTCTAAACCTAAATGCTGTTGACAATTGCATATGTGGTCAATTTTCATTTCCTAATCCATTAACTGACACACAGTGAAATTAATTTTTGTAGGCCACAATATACTGTTTTGCTCTATGCATTGTAATATAAGGATAGATCTCAATCAAGACAGCTTGACATTATAGCATTCAGCCAAAATCTGCCAAGAAGTAACTAATTTGTCAATTTGACATGTCACAGATGCATGTTATTTGAAAAGTAATGTATACATTTAAAACATCTGAAGTCAGAACTTTCTAGAGAACAGGGACCTGAGGGACCTTGTCCCCTTATCTCGTAGCATGCCACACTAAGAGAGTGATAAATGCTTTAAATGCTGATGATATATCAGTACTTTACACTTCAGCTCTCCCAGTGACACTACCAAAAAGAAAAGGACATTGAAAAAGTGTACTGTTAGAAAATAAAAATGAAAAGAATGTGATTTTTTTCCCAAATAAAGTGTATGCATGTTCACAAATGTATAGTAAGCCCTTTACTGCCTGAAGAACAAGCACAGAGCCCACAACGCAGTTGTTAAGTTGTTCTGCCACGCACTTGTCAAACGGCGGTAACATGCCCTAAATCTGCCGTATTAGTTACAGTAATGGAATCATTTCAAACTAAAATCAAATGTGTAATTTTACATGTCCCGCATTACAGTTAGCTACAACTGAATGTAATTAACTTTGTCCTGAATTAAGTATGAGGACATCTGGCCCTATATTTCAAATGATGATGATAAAAGTTATGGAAAATCTACTGAGTGTTCCTAATGCTGAATACAAATGCTAACATTATATGGAAGTTAATTAGAGGAATGCACTTGGTGTTTCCAAGTTTGAATTCTGGAGACCTGAGCACAAGAAAGGCCATTATTTTTCTGGTATATACACTGCACTGTTATTTCATGGCTTTATCGGTTTTTTAAAAATGCTTCATTAAAAAATGATTTATATGTGTAAATTTAAATAGCTCTTCGAACATGTATTTTAAGTGCCTCATGTATTTCTTTTCTATCTCTCATTAACCATCCAAATAAGCATAAAGCAGTTGGCAGAAAGCTGACCATATTTATTTCCGAACTTAACTCTTAAATGCGTAAGATGGAATCAGTTAATTTGGGGGGAAATGTGATTCATCACAACTTGGCTTTTGAAAGTGTTCAAAATGTTACGATCTTAGATTTTACCTCATTCTAACACATATAAATTTTTTAAGTTGTAAAGTGTTCGATTCAGTATGTTCAATGTTTCTCTGTGCTTGTCTGTCAGACTTCTTTCATGGTTAGTACTTTTTCTGCCCTGTATAATACAAATGGTTAACTGCTCAAAGTCGTGAAGATATTATCCTGTGCTTTTAGAAGCTTTATGAGTCTAGCTTTTATGTTTAGGTCCATGATGCAACTCAATTAATTTTTGTGTATAGAGTTGGGTGTAGGGGGTGGAGGTTCATTTGGTTTTTTTGTGTGGATACCCAGTTGCTCCTGCACCATTTGTTAAAACAACCTTCTTTCCCCATTCAGTTGACTTGACATCCTGATTAAACATTAATCAATTATGTATATGTGGGTCTATTTCTGAAATCTCTATTTTTCTATATTTAAACTAATGCCACACTGTATTCATTATTGTAGCCTTTTAGTAGTTCTTGAAATCAGGTAATTCCTCAAGATTTTTGAGATTCTTCTGTTCTAGATATTTCTACCTTTCCATATACATTTTAGAATAAACTTGTCTTTAATTTTTTTTCCCCAAAAGGGCCTAGTGAGATTTTGATTGCATTAACTCTATAGGTCAATTTGGGGATAATGGATTTCTTATGAGATTTCCAGTCCCTGAACATGGTCTATCTCTAGTTCTAGCAGGTCATCGTAAATATATCTCAGCAATTATTTGTGGTTGTCAGTATAGAAGCCTTAGACATCTGTTGTTAGATTTATTCCTATCAGTTTTATGTTTTATATTACTAATGCAAATGGTGTTTTTTATTTTTTTTCAATTCTTTTTTGCTAGAATATAGAATTACAATTTATTTTTGTACAATGACTTTGTATGCCATGGCCTTATAAAATTCACTTACTACTTCTAGTAGGGTCTTTTTGTGTATAGATTCCTCAGGGTTTGCACATACACGTGATCTGCTAAGCATGACAGTGTTGTCTCTTTTCTAATCTTTTTGTTTCTTATCTCTCTTTCTTGAATTATGGCACTGGTTGGGACTTCCAGTATAATGTTAAATAGAAATGGTGAGAGTCAATATCCTTGGCTTAGTCCCAGTCTTAGGGGGAAAGCTTCCAATATTTCACCATTAAGTAGGAGGTTAACTGTGATTTTTCACAAGCATACATTGTCAGATTGAGGAAATTCCCTTTATTCCTAGTTTGGTGAGAGTTGTTCTCATGAATGAGTGTGGAGTTTGTCAAGTGCTTTTCTGTATCTATTGGAATGATTACATAATTTTCCCCTTCATTATGTTAATATGGCAAATTACGCTGATTTTTATGTGTGTAATACAAGTATTTAATTTAAAGCTATACATTTCCCTACATTTCCCTCCCTCCTGAGCTGTATCCCCACATTTTGATATGTTACATTTCATTTTTATCCAATTTGAAATAATTATAATTCCCCTTGTGCTTTCTTCTTTGCCCTATGTGTTATTTAGACGTTGTATCATTTAATACCCAAATATTTAGAGATTATCAATTTCTAATATATCTTTTGAGACTTTGTATGATTCCTATCTTCTGAAATTTATTGAGATTTATTGTGTGACCACCCAGCATACGACCTACCTTGCTGAATGTTCCATGTACACTTAAAAATACTGGTGTACTGTGCCGTTGTCGGGTCTAGATTTTGAATAAATGTCAGCTACTTCAGGTTGCTGGTCTATCAGTATCTTCTCATTACTATCTAAATAATTCAGTAATTCAATAATTATCCAAAAAACCTTTGAAAGATGACCCAGATTTAGAGAACCCCAAAAATAAACAAGAAGTGACCCTATTTGGGGGATTCCTAGTGACTCAATATTTGTATCAAGCCCTATCACCCTTAGATTTTGTTTCCTGTCATAAATGAAATTTGGAACCAAATAGGGTATTCCTGGTCTATTAGATTCATTTAAACATAGGGTAACATAACCTAGAATTCAAATACAAGTCCGAAACTAGGAATTCAAAGGAAATATGTACATATAATAATAATCATCTTGTTTACAAACAAATCTGGTGTTGTGTGTGTGTGTGTGCTGCCTTTTTATAGAGAGCTCAGTATCACTTAGGGGAAAAATTTATGAGAATACTGTTTCTATACAGAAATTTCATGTACTAATGGTTGGGTTAATAGAAAGGAATATTCTCATTGCTTTACAGTGTCTTCAACACATTAAGTCTTGGGCACAGGCACTGAATGTGTGTGTGTGTGTTTGTGTGTGTGCGCGTGTGTATGTGTAGCAGAAACCTACCATAGGTAAGTAACATGCTCTTAGAACTGAGTAAAAACACACTAGTAAAGCATTCTTGGACAGTAAGGCTGATTCCTTAAAAACATATCATCAGTATTTAGTTCTGAAGGATCTCTTACAAGACACCACTGTATATGAAACTTTCTTTCAAACCTACAAACCTTGTAGGGAAAAGTTTAACATCTTTAAAACATCTTTATTCACTAATTTGAAACTATTAAAGAAAAAATTAAATCCTAGCCAACATAATATGCTTGCAGCTTTATTTCTAAGTGCAGAGAGGTTCTTATCCTATGCAGAGAGGTTCTTATCCAAATTACATATTTGGTGGAGCTTTAAAAATTTTAGCCTTTAAACAAGTAGCATACAGTCAGTTCATATTATACCTGTAACTTTGGCATTCCGAAACCTATAGTCACCGATTAAAATCTGCAAACTGTTCCCTGGAATCAGACCTTCTTTTCTTCTGTTTAGATTTTTCACCAACCTAAATAATAAATGAGTTAGTAGCCAATAATGGTAAGGTAACAAAAAAAAACAAATACATTGCACTGAAGCTCAAACTTTCACAAAACTATTGCACATATTCAAAGACCTTCATGACACCGTGCTTGAGTCCTTTGAGGAACCTACAAAGGACTTAGCTCACTAGCAAAATTGGTTATTACTTTAGTGATCCATCATTAATTTCACCCTCCTCTGCAGACTCCTCCACCTTTAGGGTCAGAGTACACAGTCAACATAGCACTTCAGTTAAAGTTATTGACACACTGAAGGCAGAATTATTTCATATAAAATTTCCAAAAGATTTATGGAAGTTTCATTCACTCCTCTTCCAAACAATATTTCCTTCCCACTTTGGGTTATCCATAATCAAACAGTATATCTGGCAGGAGTATCTTAGCAACTGGTGCTGTATGAAGTCAGATGCATAATGATAGAATGGTAAGACTAAGAAGTCAGTATTTGAACTGATAAAGAGAAGTGTGGCTACATTGTAAAGTAGCAAACATGGTCCCTGGAACATGGTGGGCATTCATTAAGCATGTGATGAATTAATGAATGACTTAAATGACTTAATGTAATGTGCCTGTAGCCATTACAAAGCCAGATGTCTCACTGAAACATCTGAGCCAAAGGTAAACCACCAAAGAGCATGCAGACTCATAGCATTTCATTCTTTCGAAGCATTTTTCACTCACCAAAGGTTAACATTCCTTTCAGTGAGCTATAGAGGCATGGCTGAAGCAATGAAAATGAAACACTGATAAGAAATGTGATATTTCTGCTTCTTGAGACTGTACAACAAAGACACAAGTAAAGCAGAACATTTGATTAGATATCCACGTGCCCCAGGCGGAGGTCAACACAGTCCCAGAGAACGCACCTACCATTGGCCCTCAGCATCCTCATGGAGAAGCTGAATGACATCTCCATTTCTAAACAGGAGGTCTTCTGAGCCTCTCTTCCTGCAATCTGCTAGGGCTTTATATTTGCCTGGAGACTGTAAGGTTGTTTTGAAACATGACATTACAAATTTGAATGCAAAACGACTTGCACAACTGCGTGCTCTGTGATATAAAGAATGCACTCTCCACTTCAAGGGTAAATGTGGTTAGCTGTGGCAGCCTTGCAGGAACAAATAAACATAGAGCAGTTTGTGATGGAAAAAAAAAAAGCAGAACATGTGTTTATTTAACCTGAAGAATTCATTTTTATTTGCAAAAAGAATTACACCATGAACTACACAGAAAATAACAGCATAACTAATTTAAGTTACATGAGTAATAAGCATAAATCCAGGAAAAAAAGCATGAAAATAATTTTTACATACTATTATTTGTAAACTACTCTCGTAAAAAAATTTTCTTGGCACATAGAAAGGCAGTGGCCCTGAACAGAGATTTACTAGTGCCCCCACAGGATTTCTGCACTTTGTATCACTTTGCACAGGTAAAAATAATGGGTACATAAGCTCTTAGTCCAATAAAAGCATATTAAATCATAATGTTGTGCTTTACTTGGCCTTAATTTTTTTCAGCTATAATTTTAACTTGATTCATTAATAAGCTAAGTAATCCAAGGCACACTGATTACATTTGGTTACAAGGTAGACAAGAGAAGAAATAATAATCTTCAAGTCCAAATGTATTCTGAGATGAGAATTTTTCCAGCACAGATTCTTACACATTGAATATACGATTCTGAGACGTAAGAGAACCATAATTAATACTTTTTTTAAATAAAAGGAAAGAATTGTGTAGTGTTGATTCTTTGCACGTCCAAAGGAATTAATCTGAAAACATTATCCACGTCACTTGGGCTGAACGTCTTTTGAGCAGTATTTTTATCAAATGGGCCGAGGAGCAGGCAGGAAAGAGCTACTTGCCATTTAACATAGTAGCTTCATTAAAATAGGACAGCCATCTCCGACACGGGCCTCTACAAGGGAAGCAGCACCCGTTACTTCTTGTTCTTGGCTCGATAAAGCGAGGCTAAGAGAGCAGCTCATTCCAACCTATTTTGCTTTTTGGTTTCGGGGTTATTTTATTGCATCGGGGTGGGGTTGTGGAATGCATCGTATTGTCTTTTGTATGCTTCCCTTCCTAGCACAATGTAGGGAATTCTTGGGAGAAGAGAGAAGAGCTAATAGCTTTTTGTACATACCCATCCCCTATGATTAAAGTATTCATCACTTTTGCATATATGCTTTATTTTCCGACACCATAGCTGGAAAAATGCCTACTGAAGACTTTCTCAGTTCTTGACAATCCCCTCAGAGAGCATCGTTTACAGCAAACATTTAACCCAAACTGCCTTCCCCTGACTTACTGCTCACATCTGAACAACCACACCTCCCATCCTCAGATAATATTAATTAAGGAAATGGAAATTCTTTTTATTCTTAGTCTAAATCAGTGATTCTCAAAGTCTGGGAGGCTGACCATTGGGGGTTCCAAGGGTCTGCAAGGGTCAGACCTATATCATTTGCCTTTCTCACTCTCATCCTCTCACAAGTCTACAGAGGAGTTTTCAAGAGGCCACCTAATGTGTGATCGCACAACAGACTGAATGTAAAAGCAGATAGAATCCAGCTGTCCTTTCTGAAGCCAGCTGTTAAAGAGATTTGCAAATTTCAAATGCTATTCTTCTCACTAAATTTTTTGTTTTGAAAAAGGTGAACTCATTAAAAAGTTTGAGCACTGCCAGTCTAGACAACTAACTCTGGACAAATCTCTTACCAGCTCTGAGTCTTGGTCAGTTAGAGTTAATAAAGCCTGCCCTTCCTCTTATGAAGACTGCGACTATTAAATGTGAAATCATTTTGTGAACTGTAAACTACTATACAATTCTGAATTATGGTCATTGTGTTATTAGTAGAAAAAATATTCTGTTACTTTTTTAAAGAAAGCTTCCCAGCACCTATGCTATGCAGCTTTGGGATTATCCACACCATTAGTCCCTTCCCTCAACATTAGAACTGCCAAACTGAATCTGTTCCTCTGGAGGGTGCCAAGGAGCAGCCCACTACAAAGCATAATTCCCACCCTGCACACTGGTGACTTCAGAAATTTGGAGATTTACCCTAAACAGTTCTAACTCCCCTGTAATAATCCACCAGGATCTTAACTACACTGTACACTAGTTCTTCTACAGAGCTTTCCACCAGGGCCCCTCTCCCTCCACGACCAGGCCTGACTCTGTTAACAGCGACTTGAAGTCTTTTGAGGCAGAAATCCTCCAGAGGGACCTAAGGGCCTTCTCCCTTCTTTCCACCAAAGTAGAGGGTAGGCAACTGGTTGTCATGGAAACAGGCTCTTCCATATCCCTTTCCCTTCCACCCCACATGGCTGGGCAGTGTGAAGGCTGGCAAGACAGTCTCCATCCCCACCCCCTTGTACTTGATTACCCAGCTATCTTTCACAGCCCCCCGCCCTTAGGGGAAGAGGGAGGGGCTTCTCTCCACAATGAGTTTTCTTTTTCTTTTTTTTAAGAAGAAAAAAAATAATAAACTTTGGTTCTGTATTAAAAACACACATACTTTTACCCTAAAGCAACCTTTACTTTTATGGGGTGCCCTCTTGCTCTAATATGCTGCGATTTGCAGCATTAGCATGTTTTTTGACAGCCTACTAAAATATATTCCCCAGAGGTCATTAAACAATTTTTCATGAGTAATGTTTATTTCCTATATTTTCTAATCTGGACTCTAAACTGATTTCTAAGTATAACTGGGCCTTCTTTGTGCTTTGAATTTATCTCACGTGCCGAGACTGAAAACAGAGTGGTGAAGCTCAATTAAAGATAAAACTGACTGAATCTCTATGCCATATACCAGAAATTAACACAATACTGTAAACAGACTATACTTCAAAAAAACTTTTTAAAAAAATAAAAAGAGCTTATTACTTCAGATTCTTTAGTTATTTGTCCCTTAACTCTATTAGGAAGGTACATATATTAAAGTTTACAATCCTATAATAAAAAACAAAACTCTTTTTTCTCTTAAAACAAAAGATAAAACTGGTCACTATATAGAGACTTGGAATGATTGACTGTGTCATCAACTTCAGTAGGAGCTCTACATATAGCTCAAAACACTTCCACTTACACAGAGAAGTGCTTACTGAATGTTCATAGTAAAACTTGCTTCATATCTTTTGGCCATGGAGCACACCTAATGACCTCAAGGATGCTGACAAAAGATTGCTCCTACATGCCTTGCTTATTTCATCAACAAAACTGCTCAAAGAGTTTTTATTTGTTTATCTTAATATGTCACTACTAACCATGAGAGGCCTTTCTTCTTCTTCATTGTCATCATAAGAGTAGAAATAGTTACTTGGCCATTCGTCAGGCTCATCAGAGATTTCTGTAGGTGATGACATCTCTGTCCAAACTGTAACAGAAACATGGAGGGTGGCAGTTACTTAATGTTACTGGCCCACCACAAGGAGGGAAGCAAAACGAACTGCAATCATCAAGGCTCTAACCTTCAATGGTCCAAGAAAAGTATCTTTTATAATAACACCTCCAAGGAGGCTGTACTATTTTAGAATTTCTGATATTTCAGAAAGGGCCTAGAAATATCATACACTTCTTTTACTTTTTAGGATGGTTTCATGTTGGGGTTGGTGGCAGTTATTACAAATAATAGTAAGCTAAATAACATTCCAGAGAATATTTACTCCTTCTTAGAGAAAATCCATTCTTTCAAAAATTCTTCCTATAGCATTTTTATTGGTCTCAAATAGCACTTAGAACATTCTACCTGGTAATATTATTTTAGACTTGTCTTATCTCTTTTATTAGGCAGAGACCACGGGTTATACATTGTATGTCTCATAAGAGCCTGTAAGAGATGTTTAATTAATAAAATACATTGAACTGGTATGGTTTAAGCAATCTAATGTAGGCAGAGAAGTAACAGAATTCTATCTTGGTCACACTAAACTATTCATGTCACCTTGGAAAAGTCATCCCAACTTCTCTGACTCAGCTTCCTCATCTGTCAAATGAAGGCAGTGGTAGTAGGCTTTATCCTGACCGCTCAGGGAGCCACAGTAGAGATGGTGTGAGAGGATTGACCTCGAAATGGGTAATGGAAGTTGAGCAAGGTCATTGTCACTTGTTTCTCCTCAGCGAGTAGAGAAGTCTTCCAGATTAAGCTCTAGCATCTTTAAGTGCTGAGTACCAGGCACTCCGTTAGGCATTTCTTCAGGGAAGTCGACGCCGTTGATTCCACAGTTATTTTGGTGACCCTCCCGGGTGCTTCTAAAGCCCCCTGTACTTCCCACATGACCACACTATCAAACTTAATGTTTGCTTGTTGAATTATCTTTCTACCCTCCTCACTTCACGGGGATGGCAGCTGAGTGAATCTCAATTAGACCGTGTGCCCAGAGGGCTACACAATGCCTGGCCCACTGGCTGCTATGTTTGCCGCATTAAACAAATTGTCTGAAATCACTTTAAATGACACGGTTTGCAAAAGGAAAAGGAATATTCCAGTTGTACATGACCCCCCTCTATTCATGAAACTGATGGTGAGAAAAGCGTGCCTCCCTTGAAGCCCTGTCTGTGCTGTATTCACCTCTGTATCCTGTGTGGGAGGGGCAGGCCTCAGAGAGAAGCACATGGAGAAGCTGTTACAACACAGACGGCTGGTCTCACTCCCAGAGGTCTGATTCAGAAGGTCTGGGATGGAGCCAGGAAATCTGACTTCCTGACAAGTTCCCAGGTGATGCTGATGCTACTGGTCCACCGTCCACACTTTGACAACCTCTGCTCTGCAGTGCCCACCAGAGTATCTCGCACACACACAGGACAGAAGAGCCTTCTAAAAATGGGTTACCTTCTTACCTTTGTTTTCTTCATATAAAGATAACAGACGGGTGGATGTCCCAAATTAACGATGGGAGAAAACAACTTGCACAGCCATGAATCGTACCTTCAAATGACCACTACACATACCTGTATTTGCTTCTGCCCGAACTGATGCGATGGCCTCACCGACCTCTACCATAGCGCTGGTGTGTTCCAGGTCAGTTTCCTCAGTGCCTACAAAAGCTCCCCGTTGCCTTCTGAAATAGTAAATATGTAAAAATCAGTGAGTTTTCGTACAGTCTGAGAGTAATAAGAAATTAAAAATGGTATTTCTTGGGGGAGAGTATATAGCTCAAAGTGGTAGAGTACATGCTTAGCAAGCACAAGGTCCTGGGTTCAATCCCCAGCACCTCCTCTAAAAAATAAAAAATAAAGAAATAAACCTAATTAGTTCCCTCCCCAGCCCAAAACAAACAAAAAACTAAAAGCAAAAAAAAAAAAAGGTTTTTCTTCCACTGATACCACGTGTTAAGAACATAGTCTAAGAATCCATTCAAAGTGAGCAGATTTTCCCCCTTATTTAAGTCTGTGTGATAACTGTTCATAATATATAGAAGCTTAAGTCCTAGGATCCAAGCCAGCATGGAAAAACAACTCCCTTCTGCACCCAAAGCAAGTATATTGTTTAAAATCCCTGTTGCATATTACATTATATACTTGAAATTTGCTACATGGTAAATTCTAAATGTTCTCACCACAGACACAAAAAAGAATAAATATGTGAGGTGATGGATATATTATTTAGCTTGATTGTGGGGATTATTTCACAGTGTATATGCATATCAAATCATCAAACTGTACTCTTTAAATGTATATAATTTTAATTTTCAACTATAACTCAGTAAGTTAGAAAAAGTATAAACCACCAAAAAAAATCCCTGTTATTCTATGAAATTTTAACCTTAATGAATAAGGTAAGGTATAGATGAATGATGATGGAACCTTAATCTGATTCGTACTGTTGAGTTGTATCAGTTACTGTTAAGTCAATTCTTGCATGAAATCAAAAGACTTTACTTCCAGAATATGTGACAAAAGATTGAGCATTGTGAACCCTAGAAAATAAAGACTTACAATGATTTTAAAATGGTTCCCCTAAAGCCTCAGATGAATCAACATACTTTGCACCTGATCTTAGCTACCTCTGAAGGATGATGTGCAACAAAGAGAAAAATATATTTTTAATGAGTCTCTCAATGATCCCTGCATCACGCAGATGCTGCACAGTGAAATTCTCTGCCAAGGGTTTGGAATCTGTGTGGAGATTTGCATATATGCAAATATTCTATGGAAACTCTACCTTTTAGGACTCCGAGAGGTAGAATACAAAGGCCACATCTCTAAACAAGCAGAAGTGCTATCACTTAGGACAGCTACCTTCCTCAAAGACTTTGTGGTTGTGTCCAAGCAGTCTCCACCCTACCCCACCCCCGCTGAGGTCCATACCTCCTCTCCAACTACACTATACTGAGAACAAAGCATTTATAATCAATCATGTTTAAAAATTTGACCAAACTATTGTACTATTTTTAACATCAAGGGGAACAATGGGATAACTCTTAAGGACCATCAGGCTCCAAATATAGAACTGAAAAAATGATGGGTTTATAGAATTTGATGAGCTTCTGCTAAAAGAGGGTAATTTTTGTCTGATAGTTTAATTACATTGTTTCATGTTACATACGGAAAACAGAAGCCTGCAGGAGTGATATTTTTTAAAGAATAATCACTTACTCATCATTCCGCTGCGAAGAAAGATGGTTCTGTTCTGTTAACTGATTATGCTGTTCTCGTTTTTTAACTGTGAAATAAAGGTTATATAAGCATCATTTGGAAGCCACGCTCTTACTTCCTTGAGGACCAATGGCTTTCATATGCACACACACACCACATCCCCCCATTCCAATTCGAGTGCACCTTCACAGATTTGAAATAGTCAGACGGAATGCCAGTCTGAACTTAGAATATGGAAAAGGACTGAACCAGGTAATATTTTATTCAAGGAATTCAACTTTATAACTAGAACTGCCCACATGCCAACATTACTAGCACTGATTACTGAGGCCCTAAGCAGAGGTGCCCCGTGGGAAGGACTCAGAATGAACACATTCAGCTTGTTTGTTACCTCACAGCTGCTTCTCAGGCACTAAAGCACACCTTCCACGCTAAAGTTCATTTTCCGAAAGAGTTTAAACAGCTCCCTGAATCATGATCTCCTACTAATTAGGAGAACAAACTCTTCCATTATAGATAGTAGAAAGTAAATATCAGCCCCATTCCCTGGGAGAATTATCACAAAATCTGAGTCACTGAGCTGTCACTGTACTTGTCGTTCTGAAGAATGCATGTTTGAATTTACCTGTCATGAGTTCCTGTTGCTTCAACAAAATACTTCTGATTTCTTTTAACCATGTCATCTTCACATCAACATTTGCAGCCTAAAGATTCAAAAGTGGGGGAGGAGAGGACATGTTTCCTTTTATAAAGGATGCTTTATGATAAAAAAAATGTAACTAATTAAGTACATCAAACACGATCTACATCCTGAACCACTGCCATATCCAAACTCTAACATTTTGAGTCTTAAAACTTCTAAGAAGCAAATGAGTAGCCATCAGATCAGATGAAATAATAGCCAAAACCATTTTGAAGTTGCCGTTAAATAATAACTCTGAGAGAAATGTAACATGTGAATCTTACTGATCTTTTCTTTGTAAGGGGGTCTTTTAAAGACATAAATGGTTTAATGTTTAATTTTGGTAAAATAAAAAAAGTTCTACTGTTTCTGAAAAGACAATCTACTGCAGTTATTTTGATAACTGATGACAGCATGAAAGCTTCCTTAAATATCCTCCCGTTACTTACAAGATAAGTCTGTTAACAGACAGCAAGAAGTCATACATCTACGTCAAGCCAAGAAGACATATTTTTATGAATTGTAATCACTGCATACAGAATTAAAACAAAGAAGAAACACCTTGCACTTTCAACAGATAACAGCACACTCCTCAGTCATGAGTTATGATACAAATATTTTTTGAAATGACAACCTCCTCTTCAAATGTTCTAATCCTCTCCTCTTCCCTGAAACAGGTTGAATCTTACAGCACATCTGGCCAGGGCTTTAACCACATTCTTTAGAAACAATGATCAGATCTGATCTTGGCTATCACCTCTTGTTGATTAAGTCCCCTGGTGTAGCAGTGAAAACTTAAAGCCATAGAAAGCACCATAGACATCTCAAGTGAAAGAAAGCTTGCTAGTGAAAAACTGTTCAACTGAATTACAAAGAATAATAACCAAACAATATTTAGGTGACCTATAAGAAAGGAATGAGAACTTTGTAATGTAACCAAAATTATTTTTGTTTGCAAATTCAGGCTTTTGTATCTTAATGCAGATAATGGTTTCTAGAATAATTTTTAAATGACCAACCTGGACAATATAAACTTCTTCCTTCCCAGCATACCAGATTTCAAATTTGCGGTTATCTCCTTTTACGTACTCGGTGATTCCAACTTCATCCATCTACAATACATAAGTCAACATTTTCATGAGCATTTTATTCTGAAAATAAAATTACATTAAATCTATCCCTTTCATATTCTATGTGGAGCAGAATTTCTCACTTGGGCAAAGTATACATTTATAATCAAAGAATATGAAATTGTAAATATAATTACAGACCTGAATATTCCTATGTTCTCATTGAACTATGCACTTACAGTACAGACTACATGCTCCATTCCAATGATTGAAACACGTGTTATAAGTCTGAACATCCAAGTAATCGACTTAAGACTGAATTCTGTTATAAATTAACCGTACACTATTAAAACAAATTATTGTCTCAAACACAGAAGACTAAACATCAGTGAATAAGGTCATTCAAAATTAATTTAAATGGTTCTTTTTAATAATCATATGCCAGATAAGTTAATCTCATAAATTATTACTTATGTCTATAGAAGCCCTACAAGGTATAGACATCCAATTTATGGGTCAGGGAGAGTGAATCCCCTCTATTTCCACAAAAATCCCCTCTGTTTCTACCACTCTCTTGGCTTCTCTAGAAAACAAATAATCTGTAACGGGAGAGTGATGTCTTCTTGTAGCTAGTGAAACTTTTAGATGCAATATCGCTTTCTTACCATAGTTTTTTTTCTCCTCCATATGCTTGTGCAAAGCACAAAGTCTTCCATTTTCTTTCATCTTGTGCTGCTAATAGCTTGGCTAATTCCATTTTGAGCAATTTCACTCCCTTATACATACATTCTCTTTTCGGCTCTTTCTGCCTTTTCTTTTCTTTGAGTCTTTACTTAATTATCTAAAGGAATATCTCACTCTCTGTTCCATTTACATGCTTCCCAAATGACCCTAATTAGAGCTGATAAGCATTAAAAGTAGTGCTAGTGAGATCCTCATCTCAAGGAAAAGGGATTATGCTTAGAAATGAAATGTGACATATTAATGAAGAGCCTGTGACACCTACCCTGAATGTACTCAGAAGTTACTTTCAGAATGTCCAAAAATATCTTTATATCCCTACTCAGCCACTCTCCCTAACCTACTTTTGCTCAAACAGCAAGATTTAAGATAAATTATAATCTCATACTCAATCTCTAAATTGATTTTGTCTTAATAACATGATAAGCTGGAAGGTACCTGGGCTTGGAGTCCAAGAGGCCCGGGTTGGATTCTATCTCTACTACTTGCTAGTTATGTGTCTCGGTGCAAGGTGCTTAACCTTTCTGAACTTCAGTTCCCTCAACTATAAAATGGGAAGAGTACCTATTTCATGGAGTTGACATATTGTATTTCTATAGGATTAAATAGCATGCATTAAATGCTCAGATAATATAATGAATTTTTAAGTATGAGTTTGCTTTCTCAGCTTCCCCTCATTTGAATTGCATTAGTTTTGCTATTTTCACTGCACACATATAGAACATCATCATAGATTAAATGAGCTTTTTTGAGTTACCCTGGAAATCTAACTATTACATCTATCAGACAATATTGTTCTTAGTTCCAAACAATTCACTACAAATGATCCACTGTAATACAATGCATTTGTAATTCGTGGATTGTATATATTTTCTCAAGTAACAAAATATAAAAGTCTTTATTGAAAGGTTTTTATTTTACTTATGAAATGCTTGCTATACCATAAAAATTTACTCCGCTTTAGACTCTAGAGGCAGAGTTAAAGGTCTAACTCTATGAGTATAGTTATATGATATACTATATAATATATAATATATAGGTAATAAAATAGCAAGGCTGATTCTACAGTTACATCCTAACTGTGGTCTCTGCCTTATCTTTCATATTTTCATCGATGATTTCTGGTAGCTATGAATATATTTTCTTTACTATAAAGCATTTTATCTGAAGACATCTTGCTGTATCAAGTGCTCAGGGCCCCAACTTTTGACCTAATTTTCTGTCATCAGGGTGAAGCAGTCAACTACCTTGTTAAAAGACACCCAGTGGCTTAAGAACTCTGGGATTATAACCAACAACTACTTATCTTCAGACTTTTATTATTTATGTATCTGGGATAGAATTTAGTTACTTCTTGGGTTAGTATTATTTAAAAAATGATCTTGATTCACATTAACAAAGAAACGTAACAAGGCTGAAGTGCTATGAAGCAGTTAGAAGCAATATATTGAATATAAAATAATAACATGGCTGTATCTTGAAAATAGTTTCTGGGATCAAAAAAGAAAAAAAGAAAATGAGAATTATAACAGAATACAACTTATATAAATTAAAACTAGATGTGCACAGAACATCAGTATATATTTAAAAAGAACACACAAACTGAAGGATGTACATGAAATAAATTAGAATGGTTGCTACAGGGTTAGAGAGGAAGTTGAGTGTGGAGAACGGAGATGAAAAGGAATGAATGAAGGAATGAAAGAATAAACAAGCAAGAACAAAGGCCTTTTGGCATGGCGCAGTGATTATGACTGTGAACCCTGGAGCCATCTGCCTGGGTTTGGATGTGTGCTGCACCACTTACTAGTTGTGCTCCTGGATAAATCACTCACCTCTCTGGAACTTGGCTTTCCCATCCTCAAAATGGAGTTATTACAGTTCGTACTTCGTAGAAAGTTGCTATGTAGATTAAACGAGTTAACACTGATGTTTGTAAACGCTGAGAACAGCACCTAGCCAATGATGAGCACTATGTGCATGTTTGTTAAATGTAGAAACATAGATGATAATAATAAATGCACAAACTGAGGAATCTGAAGAACTCAAACGTCTCCATTTAGCAAACTATGACTTTAGGGCCTTTCCTTTGCACAGAAGCAGCCGACTTAAAATTTAGCTCACAATCATCATAAAATTGAAATTCCAGCTTGATATGATGAAGTGAAGGCAACAGACCCCCGAAAGTGCGAGAGAGGTAGAGGCCAGCATCCGCATCGATCCTCTCTACCAAGGGGAAGACTTTGAAACCAGTAACCCTAATGGTTATGTAACACACTGACTAGTCCGACTAGCCATTATTTAGTCCTGGAATCTCCTAACAGGTAAGCAAGAGGAAGTAAGCATAGTGAGGCTTATTTGAAATAGCTTAATTTCCATCTTTCTCTATCAATGACATCACTGTTTTCCTAGTGATCCTACACTAAACCCTCACAGGAATCACTGACTAATCTCTTTTTGTTAAGGATTCTAGGCATGATCGGGGAATAAAGAGAAATTAGGCTGATTTTTTTTCCTTCAAACGTCAGGTATTATTTATTTTCTGTATCTGTATTTATTTTCTGACACCCAGCCCGTCCCCTTCGTTACTTGACTTACTAGTCAAGAAGCCTGCTTGTTTACTTTGCATGGAAATGTTTCTTGCATCTAGCCCACCCTCTGTTTCCATGGTAACCACTGTAGTTTGAATTCTCATCAACCGGTTACCTTTTACCAATCTCTCCTTACTCTGATGTACTTTAGAAATATTCTGTTGCTGTGCCCATCATTGTGACACATTAAAAGTAAGAAAAAAAATCAATACAAACTAGGAATAGTATATTACGTAGTAACTAGGTCACACTCCACAAATAAAAAGTGAACCAAATGGATGTGGGACCAACACATCTGTGAAGATACAGTACCCTCCCCAGGAATACATAGATTGCAAGAGATCTGAACCCTGTCTGAGGTCAATTACACATTCTTACTTCTTAACCGATGTTTGTTAGAGACATAAAAGACCCTTGGAGATTTGGGAAGCTTGGAGGTGGGCTGCTGATATCCAAGGAGCAACTAGGCACTTCTGTTATGAAAATAGTGAGAGTTTGAAACAACCACTGCTGTGGGTTCAGAAGTGAAGCAGGGACAGTAGACAGCAGGAAGAAGTTGGCGGCCTAACCCTGGGCAGGAACCCTGTTAGGAACAGCATGGATGGTTGACCTCTGGGAAGAATCAAAAGCAAACCCCACACCCCCGGCCTATCTCAGGACACCTAGCCCAGCCCCTTCATTACTTGCTAACAACTGTGAAAGAACAGGCTTGTGACAGATTGACTAGAATGATAGTGGTAGAGGAATAGAAAGTAATTTTGTCTCCATTTTCCAGATTTTCTTTAACAAATGCTATATTGCTTTTGCAATGTAGAACCTGAAGGATAAAATGAATAAGGTGTAAAATTAAAATCAAATTTGCCAATTACAGACTCCTGTGAACTGGAAGTTCCTCTCATCAAATGTCAAAAGCAGCTGGGAGTATCACTGGTTTGCCACTGACTTCCTCAAACAATACTGCTCTCATTTTCAGACCAAACTAACATTAGGACAGAACGGCGGTTTGGGTTACGGAAGAGAAGAAAGCAATTTCTAAGAAAAGGCTAGAACAGGACAGGTGTGGGCAGGATTGCGCTGTAGGTGACTTTGGACACCGGGAAGGGAGGTGCTAGGGAGCAGAGGAGGGGTACACAAACGTTATCCATTTTTAAATGACACTGAGGAAACGGAAGAAAGTCTTTCCGCCTTGTCTCTCCTGTATGATAAAAGCCTCTTGCTACTAAGACCAAGAACTCTACCTAGCACCACCGGTAAGAGAGTGCTAACGAGGGAAACTGGGTCACTTCCCACAATTTCAAACTGTGCTGTGTGGGACCCTAGGGTGCCCCCTTGCGGAAGGCCTGGGATTAAAGTTCTCATTTCACGCTTAGCCCTCCCTTGCTCTCGTTTCAGGCAGACAAGTTCTGCTTTACCTGACTTCTATCTAAGACTTTTACTTAAGATTTCATGGGTAGGAGTGTGCAAAATGGGTGGTAAAGGGCGTCAAAGGGTACAAATTTCTGGTTATAAAATAAATAAGGCCTAGGGAACGTAATATCCAGCAATGGTGACTATAGTTAATAATGCTGCACTGCACATTTGAAACTTGCTAAGAGAGTAGATCTTAAACGTTCTCATCACAGGAAAAAGAAATTGGAATTATGTGCGGTGATGGATGTTACTTGTGGTGATCACTTCACAGTATATACAAATATTGAATCATTACACTGTACACCAGGAATTAATGGAATGTTCTATATCAACTGTCCTTCAATTAAAAAAAAAAGATTTTGTAAAAAAAAAAAGGTATGCAACTAAAGTGTAAAACCCAGTCATTTGAACTGAAAAAGTATGCAAACTTGAATACAGTATAGGCATATATGAAAGAATATTACATTACACAATTCAAATTGTCTTACTTTCAAACAGTGCTTAAAACTGTATGACGGGTATTTGTCAGAGCCTTCTCCGCTTTCAACACGCCTTTTACAAAAAACAATGGCTTTTTCATACAAGAAAAGGTGCCGCTGCATTGGTTTGAATCTAGCAAAATCCTTCATTTTCGTAGCACCTTTCTTGTGTCCAGTCCAGACGCTGAATGCCCCCTGCGTTATCATCTTGCCCAGCTCATTTAAGTTTCCCTGGAACGAAAAACCAAAACTCATTAACTGCAAGGCAGAGATACAGTCAGATCTCTGACATCAACGGTACAGTATTTAGTTGGAGCTACTAAAACCCTGAAGAATAATTTATAGTTTTTACAGTTTTAGTCATCACAACTGTTCACATTGAAACATACCACGTATCCACAGTTACAAAATTACTGTGAGGGTGGGAGACAGAAGAAACCTCCTTTTTCTTGGCTTCATGTCTCCATGGGGAGGTACTGCATGCAGCTAGGCCAACTCTCCCCATCGCTTCCTTGATTTGCAGATACTAACTACTATATATAAAACACATAAACAGCAAGTTTATGCTGCATATGCACAGCGAGCTATATTCAATATCTTGTAGTAACCTATAATGGAAAAGAATATGAAAAGGAGTGTGTGTGCATGTATATATATATAAACTGAATCACTATGCTGGACATCAGAAATTAACACAGCATTGTAAACAAACTTTACTTCAATTAAAAAAATAATAAATTTTTTAAAAAGTAGTAAAAAAAAAATCCTGGGGGGAGGGTATAGCTCAGTGGTAGAGCACATGCCTAGCATATACAAGGTCCCAGGTTCAATTCCCAGTACGTCAGTTAAAATGAAAATAACAGTAATAAATAAATAAATAATTAAATAAATCTAATTACCACCCCCCGCGAAAAACAAACAACATATTAAAAAAAAAAATCCTTAGTGGCAAATAACGTCACCCAGTCCAAGTTTCCCCACTGGGTGGAGCTAAGTCTAAAGATTTGATCTTTTTCTTCCCTATCTACCCTGGACTGGGGCAAAGAGCAATAATGGGACCATATGTCTCCTTAGAAGAGACCTAAACATTCCGTCAAGCAGGATTTCCCAGGGTCTGAGCTTGGGGGTTAGGCACAAGGGGAATGTCATAAAGCCATTTGGCTGCTGATCTGAAGCCAGTTTTCCACTCAGCATAAGCAACAATGCTGACATTCAGATCCTTCATTTGTCTGCCTCTAACTTCTTATTTCTCATTTGGTTCCAGGAGAGGAAGAAAGGAATGTTAAGATGCTTACCCTGTAAAACTGCAACAATCATTGAAATCTACTTACAATATAGCCATTGATTGCGATCTGATGCATAGAGTCATTGACTGACTTCAGTAAATCCAGCATCGTGTCAAGTGCCTCCTTTAACTGTACAGATCCTTCGCAGTCTTTGCTATATTTTAATAGCTCCTGTAATTAGATTTCAAGAACTAAACTTAATATTAGGCTGATATCAATAGCTGGATAAAATGAATATATTTTCGGCTAATATGCTTTCAAGGAGGAATCCAAAGATAATGTCACTTTTTCGAGTAATTTCTTTCACATGTTATTTGTCACATCAAAACTGTATTTAATAACAACGTCAAAAACGAGAGGAGAAAGAGAACAGTGAATCATATAAAGCAAAGGGCATGCGATGCTTCTGGAGCTGAAGAACAATCATTAGGACACATGAGAGATTTGTTCTTAAAGCAATTACACATTTTTTTTTGGTCCTCCACATAGAGCACTTCATTTTATTCATTATGCATATACCACAGAACATTGTGAAAATCTGTCTTAAAACAAGCTATGTTGTGTTTATACTTAATGTCGCATTTTAGTAATCCTTTCACATTACTGAGGGGTATGCCATCTTCATTTTTCGTTGAGGAGACCCATGGGAAATACAGTCTCAAAACGGTAAGAAACATTTGTTCAGTTCTTAGCAACAGGAAAAGTTCTGCAGTCAACGTTACACATACATCAATGTAACTTGTATGGATCATTAAATAGCTAAAAAGACTGCATGTTCTCAGCTTTACGCCTCTACCTCCGGCTCCTGCACTGCCCCAGGGAACCAAAGGAGCACACTGCAGTGACTCTACTGCTAAATCCAGGCCTCCCAGTCATTGAGCCTACCTATTTCTAGTGCTTCCAAGTCACTTGCTTCCTTCTTAAGGGTTTTGCCACAGCTGACTCAAAAAAGTAAGGAAGGAACGAAACAAACGCTTCATGTAATTACCTTCAACAGTAACTGATATTTAGTGATGCGTTGCACTGGTTTCAATAAATAGGAGTCCAGACCAAGTCTGTGTTTTAACTTTCTTTGACATTCCTGGCATTAAAATAGAATTATCAGTAAATTTAAATTAAAACATATCCCTATGAAAACACCAAATGTTCATTGATTAGACCCGATGCATGCATGCTTCTTACATCTCAAGGAAAATTTACCAGAAAAATCGCTGTTATATATGGTATGGAAATTTTAAGAGGCAGTATATTCGAAAAACTATAGTAAATATTCTTTCCAGGACTTGAGAGGCAGAAAATCGCAAAATTTCAATGACTAAAAAGTTTCTACATATAAACTCACAATGATGTGGAATGCTTAAAAGGTAAGAAAGCAATGAATGACTGGTTAACATAACTAAAAAGTTCTTCAGTGTATCCAAGAAAATTAACAAAAGGCTCAGCTCCACAGGCCAAGACCCAGAAAAGAAATAGGTTGTACTGAATATAAATCAGACTGGGTATGAGAAGTTCTTTTAATGTCACAAGAAAAAATACAGCCCTTATCAACTGGTGCTATATTTCATCTGATTATTGGCTCACTGCCACTATAAATATAAGAGTCATGACTTTGGGTCCTGGGAACATTGTCGGCTCCATAATTAGGGCAAGACGGAGCTGCTTAGGATGAAATGTGCATATGGACGTGCAGAACACAAAGGGAAGGGGAGAGGATATACGTATGTGAGATCCAGGACCCTCTGTGTATGGATAAAATCCAATACATAATCAAATTCAATTATCAACTTATCATTAAAAATGGTAGCCTGATACATGTATTTAGCTCTCCCCACTCAAGAAACCCAACTAAAATGATGGAAAAGTTATTTTTACAAGGCAAAACCTAAAGTCACAAAGATGAGAGAGGAAAAAACATTGACAAAATTTGGAAACCAGAAGAGGGAAAAATCAAGGAACAACTCAATTTATCTTATAGAACACTTTTCCTTGCCCTCCATGAAGACTCCAGGATTACCGGCATCAAGTACCTCTGAAAGTTGGAGATGAAGGTTGGCTTTGAAAAAAGATGATTCTTGAACGATTGTGTAAGAAGTAATTAGATGCTGTACACCAGAAATTGACACATTATAACTGACTATACTTCAATAAAATAAATAAATAAATAAAATCACCTCAGAAAGAAAGAGAAGCAATTAGATACTAATAAGTGTTGGTAGGGGTGTGGCATCATCAGGCTCCTTGCACACTGCTGGTGGGAATGTCAAACGGTGCAGCAACTTTGGAAAATAATCCAACAGTTGTTCAAAACATTAAAGAGAATGGTTGTATGACCTAGCAAGTTCATACCCAGCTATATGGCCAAGAGGAATGAAAATGATGTCCATGCAACAACTTGTACACAAAAGGTACAGGCAACCCAAATGTTCATCAACTGATGAATGGGTTAATAAAATGTGAAATATTCCCACAGTGGAATATTACTAGGCCATAAAATGGAAAGAAGTTCTGACACAGCTACAACATGGATGAACTGTGGAAACATAATGCTGGGTGAAAGGGGCCAGACACAGAAGATCACATATTTTAGGATTCCACTCATATCAAATGTTCAGAACAGGCAAATCCGTAGTGACAAAAAGTAGCTCAGTGATTGCAGAGGGCTACAAGGCTTAGGGGAAAATGGGGGGTGGGTGATGAAAATGTTCTTAAATTGATAGTGGTGATGGTTGCACAAGGTTGTGACTATAGTAAAACTACTGAATTGTACATTTTTAAAGGGTGAATTTTGTGTTATTTTAACCATATCTCGATAAAGCTGTTACCAAAAAAAAAAAATTAAGTGAGCATTAAAATCTGAAAAAAGAAACAGCAGCAGTGACCACAAGCATCTTAGACAGCCATGATGCTATGCACAGCTGGGTGGCTGCCTCCCCACTCCCATAGCTGAAGAATGGATGCTTATCTGAAAAGAGTAAAACAGAGGGCCATTGGACTAGGGAATACCAGGTACAGTTGAGGGCAGAGTACCATACTGAAAGCGAAGAGATTGCTTGAGTATTTATGTATCAACTTAGAGACTCTGAGCCTTTTCCCCCAACTTGGCTACCAGAACACTGGTAGTCAGATCCTCACTCTCCAGGTAGCAGGGTGGAGAATCTGACCAGCCTGAGTAAAAAGACCTAAAGATACAGGTATTGGGGCTCCCCCAAGCACAAATCAGCCAACAGTGAAGACCATGGTCAAAAAGCCCACATACACACAGGAAACCTCCAATGAACTTTTTAGTGCTTATTCTCAATGTAAGTGGACAACCAAATATCACTAGACTTTTGAGGACAGTGACAGAAACAAAATGAAAAAAAAGAAAAAAAGAAAAGCAATATGAAGAAAACACAGAAACTCTGCAGGGAGGAGAAAACTGTTTTTAGTGGGAAAAATCTATTATTATTATCCTCATACGGATAAGTCAAGATACTGAACTTATTAAACAAAAACATGTTTCTACTGAAGGGAACAGAGAACAAAAAAGAGTAGAGGCTCTTCAAAATTAAAAACATGATGGCAGAAACAAAACCCTCAACAGATGGACTGGAAGATAAATCCCAGAAAATAGATCAAGAAGACAAAGAGCCAGGAAATAAAAAGAAAAGATAATTAGAGGACTGATCCAGAATATCCAACATCCATACAATAGAGATTCCAGAAAGAAAGACTAGAGAAAATTGTCTGGAGAAAAATCAAAGGAAAAAAATTCAAGTAAATTTGGACAAGAAGTTCCAAATTTAAAGGGATCACCACAAGACTAGGATAATGGCACAGCACTGTGAAGTTTCTGAACCCTGAGGATAGAAGAAGTTCCCATAAAGCTTTCAGAGAGAGGATAAAAACTAGGTCACATGCAAGGGAACAAAAATCAAAATGGCATCAGATTTCTCAACAGCAACACTGAAAGCTAGAAGACAATGGAGCAAATACCTTCAAAAATTCTGAGGGAAATTATTTCTCACATAGATTTCTATACCCAGCCAAGCTAGCAATCAAATGTTAGGGTAGAATAAAGACATTTGTGGACATGCAAGCTCTCAAAAACGTTTACCTATCATGCACAGTTTCTCAGTAAAACTACTGGAGGATGTATTCCACCAAACAAGAGAATAAAATAAGGAAGAGAAAGATACGGCCCCTAGGAAACAGGAGAGTCTATGCAAGAGACAGGTGAACAGACTGCCCAAAATGATTTTCACCAACATCCCAAGATGGCAGCTGCACAACAGGCCTAGTGAGTCTAGATGAGCAGGGCAGAAGATTCCAGGAGAGATTTATTCAAGATGACATGCAGAGAAAACATAATGCTTAGATGTACTAAGAAGAGGTTGATGTAACTCTCACAACTGGGAGAGTCTGGGATAGAGATAAGTACCCAGAAAATTAAGTGAGTGAAAAAGACAATTGTAAGAAAAACAAAAGGGAGGGAAGGGGGAGGGGATAGCGCAAGTGGTAGAGCCCATGCTTAACATGCCGAGGTCCGGGGTTCAATCCTCAGTACCGCCTCCAAAAAATAAATAAGTAAACCAAAAAATAAATAAGTAAACCTAATTACCTTCCCCCTTCAAAAAAAAAAAAGGGGAGGGAAAAGCAATCACCTTATTACACATGATTCGTCTGAGCACAGAAATCACATACTCAATAATTTAACACTGTTATACAATATAACTATATTGACTATTTGGAGGAAAATAAGTACGTGTGTGGATGTGGTGGGGGAAAGGAAGAAAGCTAAAGCCTCATCTCCCATGGTGGAAGCAGCAACATAGGCATATTTGGCGACATGGAGGTAAATACCAAAAGAAGTCGCTCAAAGAGCAGAGCGTAGTTGTCTCTGAGGAACAGCATGTATGTTTGTGTGTGTTTGGGGTAGGGTCGGATTGTTTAATCTACACATATATATAACTTACTTAAAGCAGAAAATACATTTATGAATAAGAAATATCCCAGTATCTTCCAGAAAGAGTATGTCCAATACCTGAATAATTACTATACCTGGAAAAAGGCGCATTCTGAATACTTCTTCCAAATTGTCTCTGATCTGGGCTTATTCTGACAATATTTTGCATACATTTGAAAATCATCTTTCTGTGATAAAAAGAAAATTTAAATGTATTACCAATTTGTGAACATGTACTTTTCTTCTCAAGAAAGAAAGGTTGGGCAGGAGTGAGTGTAGCCAAGCATTATTGGGAGTGTGCCTAAAGGGCCTGTCACAGTAGCAGCTGGTCAGAAGCCCTCTTTATAGTCCAAAGATAGCATCCCCATCAGACCAGGTAGAGGGACACCCAATTATCCGAGTAATTTCAGAACTTCCACTTATCAAGTCTGAGTTAGAGGGAGAGAAGCCTTCTCTGAACAAGACTACTTTTTTCATTACTATGAGCTAAATACTAAGAAATATGCTCTTAGTCTCTGGATTACCTAGTGAATGAACTTATAGCTAACTTCCCAGGTCCTTTGTTCACCACTGGAGCATCATCACTGTACCATAACTCTGCTAGGCATCTGCCCATTCTATTCTCTCTCCCTGGAATCATCTTTATTTGACCTTCATCTAATAGGCTACCTCCTACTCACTCATTCACGTCATCTCATGAGTCATCTCTTCTATAAAACCATCATTCATATGTCCAGTCTATGTAAGATGCACCTCTTCCTGGCTCCTATAGGACCCTCTGTACATCTCTAATATAGCACAACTCACACTGTACACAACATATTCCCTGTTTTTCTGTATGAGTAGTCTCGGTATCCCACATTGCCTAGCACAGTGCTTGGCACATAGTAGGGGTTCAGTAGATGGCAGTCGAATGAATGAACATATCACCAGGTATTTATTAAACCACACCGGTTGCCAAGAACTCTGCTGACTTTATTAGAAATACAAAGATATATAGGACATGGACCCTGCCTCAATGAGTTTTCTATCTAGTTGGAGAAAGGATTCATGAATAAACATAAAGATGCTTAGTAAATATGAAATTCCCAGTGAGTAGCACAGACATTCAGTACTGCAGGAGTTCAAAGGAAAGAGGGACTGCTGTGGCTTAGGGAAGTCAGGGAAGAATCTGGCTACAGTTTAAGTGCGTTTTAAGTCAGGATACGTTGAGAAAGGTTCTTCCTTATCCTTATTATCCTCTCACTCCATAAACACTTTAGGAGATAAGCTATCTCCTTGGAAGCTTTCAGTGATCACCTCTATCAAATTGACTCTCAAATCAAGACAGAACTGATTTTTCAGAAAGAAGAGGAACTAGGTAAGCAGAGAACATTCTGAGAGAAAACTAACGGAGGAGAGTATAACGACAGAGCCTGGGAAGTAAACTGACTAAGTGCACTCTTGGGACATGGAGAAACGAGCCTCCCTGAATGACGTCGTAGAATAAAAAGAACAGACAGCTCCCAGTTTTGCAAAGAGGAATACCAAGGCATGTCTTAGGCTGAAAATTAACCAAGCCAAAAATTGGCTGTGCTAAGATGATCCCAACTCTCACATCCTCACAGCCAGGATGGTCCTTGGGCTCCTGGGATCACCCAGGGGTCATTGGTCACAAGCTGAGCCACTGAAGCGTTTGATACCACAGAATACAATGGCCATTTGCATGCTCGAATACTCCATTTCTGTAACAAAACTTGGTTTAGCATTAAATACTTGTTGGAGTGATGTGTTTCCTCCAAAAACATAAAGACATAAAAAAATAATGCCCACCTTATCTCTAAATCTGTTCCTATAACATTAACTGCTATTTTGGTGGCCCGTATTTATATATTTTTAAATAATCATTGAACTAACCCTCTCCAGGAAACAAGGTCCCACACGTTCTGGAGCATCAATGCAATTTTCCAGACTGCTCATGAAAATGCTGTAAAAATTTCAAAGGAAAAAAATGATATAATTTTATGTGAAATATACTAAATTGGTCAATAACCCTTTAAATTATAATCGTGAAAAAGAAAATTCAATTCAGCAATTACATACTTGTTATGGAATTCATATATTTCTGCCATATTTCCAAAGAGAACATCCTTTTTATTTCTCAGGAGAGGTGGCATAAGATCAAACATCTCTGGATTATCCATCTCCGCTCTGTAGCCCTACCCAAAATAAACACATTTATTCATTTAAAAAATATTCATATTAACATTTGGTTGGGCCACCAAAGGTATAGGTTCAGCAGAATGTATAGGGGATTAATGGGTGAAGTTTCTGTAATTATAACATTCAAATCTTCTAGCTCCCAAAGTTATCCATTATTATTATTATTATTATTATTATTATTATTATTATTATTTTTAGACAGCAGGACAAAGAACTCAAGGTGCTCCACTCAGAACATTCATGGAAGACAGTATGATTACAGAGCCTGGGAAGTCAATTTAGAATGAAGTGACAGCTCTTTGGCCTTCAGGGTAGCTTATGGTGTAGGAAATAGAAACCATGTATGAAAATTTATATTATAGGTCATTAACTTCTCCTTAAACAGGCAATAAGTGTTTGGGTTTTCTTTTTCAGAACAAATGAGTATTATGACATTTGTATCAAATGAATGCTTTTCTCCCATTTTTAGTGCTTTACATCACAGTCTCTAAATAGCACCCTGGGAATAATTATAACAATCTGCTGTATTCCTAAGAGAATGGCTTATCTCTTTCATAATAAATTCTGAACCCACAATTCTCACTGCTGAGGGAGAACCCGAACATGCACATTTATCAAACAATCAAGGAAGGAGACCAAAAGAGAAGTCTGCCCTCAGCACTTCCTAATGGATGCAGGAAAAGACGGAAAATACAATCACAGTCACTTACCAACAAAACCGTAAACAGTTCCCGAACATACACCCTCTCTGTCTGTATCAGCTCATTTAGGACGTGGCTAAAATGCAAGGACCATATTTGTTGGTTATTTCATGGCTTTAGAATCGTATTGCAACGTTTCAGTTATCATCATTATAAACAGTCTAAGATGAAAGTTGTTAATGCAGGGGAACTACCAACGGTTCTGGTTTTATCATCAAAATATAAAATCAATTCCACGGTTTCTAGAATAAGTACTACCCACAAGAATTTTAAAAATATATTTCAAATAAAGGGGATTGGGGTTCAGGAGTTATTTTTAAATTAAAAAAAAAATTTCAGTTTTAACTCACTAAGCTTAAGAATCAATTTGCTAAAAACTCACAAAAATCTATTCCTGAAAATCTGGGGAATATTTTTTAGACAGCAAAGTCTCTATGCTATAGTTCCTTCTCACTTTTACTCTCAGAAAAAAAAAATAGCATTTTAGGCAAAATGTTTCCTTTTTCCCAGTAATGTTCTGAAATTTTCTGAGACATCATGTGGATTTCTTACACTGGTTTTCCCAATATACTTAAGTTTCTGTAGTAATATTGTTTACTGTCTCTTTAAAATAAAATATATTTTCCTTCCAATGTGATTTCCAATTGACATCATATTTAAAATTTGCTTCCTCTCTCCTCAGTAGAAGTAACCCATTTCATTTAACTTCTACCTTGGGCCTCTTTTTTAATGTTTACACTTTTAAGCATTAACATTTAACAATCTTTGAATATATATATGTAACTTGCTCCAAAATACTGGTACTAACTCAAAACTCTGTGATATAAAATTTAAAAGGCCAATGTTCTTATGTGTGGAATACTAACATAATATAAAAACGAACAAGATAACAGCATCTATCAAATAACATTATATATCGACATAATCTTTTGTAGTTTTTGAAAGTGTCTCACTCATTCTTGCCTCAGAGAAGACTAAGAGTCTGAAAAGGTCTAGTTAATTTCAAGTCACATAAACAGAGAACAGGTGGGCCAGGCCTAAATCCAGGACACCTCATCTAGTACCCTTTCCATCACACCCAGGAGAACCCCATTCTGTGACCTCAAAATTCCAAGCACGTTTGCCTTGAAGACTGACTCAAAGCTGGTAGATGTATGTATGGGTGTATGTTAATAAGTAAAAGATACTTCTTTAAAACATCCAAGCTATTGTCATTGTCCAAACTGGAGGACTGAGCAGAACTTCTCTTCTCCCGACAATCATGCACCACTTCAATCTGAAATGAAAATAAAAGTGAAATTAGCATCCATGTGAGTATAGTTCTTCTCTATGGATACCTAGCTCAAATCAAGATTTCTCTATGTTCTAACTGTATAGGAGAAACTGAAAAATAACACTACAATTATGATTTTTTCAGAAATAACTTTGATATGTACTAGTTAAAAAATCATTTTTGTTGCCTAAGAGGACAGATTTAAGCTACTCATTAGAATTTACTTTATATGTTAAGTAATGTTGCATTTCTTTAGCACTCCAGGGAAATGAGGTTAGTTCATAAAAAGTTGGTTGTCCAGATAACTAAAGTTTATTCACTGAAGAACCAAAATGGCTTTTTAACCTTACTGATAGTTGATGTAAACCTGGCTAGAAAATATGACTTGACTCCTCGAATTCTTTAACCAAGGACACACAATATCACTGACCCTTTTCCCAGTGACTCAGCAACAGCATCATAAACATGGATGGTATCAAAAAATCCAATGATACACTCCCGGGCTAACAAGACACGCAGAACTATCTGTTGTGTCTTGAAATGGCTGTAACGTGTTCATCTCACTCTGCTCTCTGCCCCACGTCAGTTGTTGCTGCAAGTGACCTCTCTGATCCTAAACTGCTGCCTTAGTTTGCAGACTCGAAAGGACTTGGACAGCCCTACTGAGTCAGCTGCATGAGATTTGTGATGGTTATTTGCTCTTCAGAAGCATATACTAGGGATCTTGGTTGTCCTGGACAGCTGAGCTTGCAAAAAGCTTAACCTCCAGGTAATGTAGTGTTACTTCATGACAACTAGAACTGAAACTCAAGTACAGGATCTAGCGGCTAAAACCATCTCCACAAAATATGACCTCTTTGTTACTGATACATGGGGAATAGAACATTCACTGACTGCTTTCTGTATACTGTGCAGTCGCTGTCCTAGGTGCTTAACACACATCATTATATCTCATCTTCTCAGCAATTTAGCAAGCGATGGCATGCTTATCCCCATCCTCATTTTACAGACGGGAAAACTGACGATCAAGATAGTCAGCCACCATTATCATGCTCCCTCTTTATAAGTGTGCTTTGATTTCTGTCTGCTCAATGTACCAAGTGTTATCATCATTTTAAATAAGTATAATTAAGACTGAAAATCTTGTATCCTCCACTTATCAGATAGGTATGTGCCATGTACTCCTAACAGGGTTCTGAAACACAAGTTTGGAAAGTTGTGAAACATAATATTTTTAAATGCCTAAGGATTGTGCCAATTGACTTGAATTGGAAGAATATGTGCATTTTGGAACTTGGTTTACCAGCTAGAGATCTCACAAAGACAATGTACAGGCCACAGTCTCCTATATTCTTTCCCCCAGGGATATGCAAATGAATAAAAACACACAGCAGAATATTAAGGTAGTCATGACTGGAAACCTGAACCAAAAGACATGTCAGACCATGGAATTTGGCAGTCAGCCTGTTGCCTGCTTGAAACCAGCAGTCGTGGCTGTACAACGTGATGACCAGACGTGGCATGTCAGTGTAGGGCATTCACTAGCCTGCTAATAACTGGACAAAACACTTAGAACATCACTGTGTACCACATAACTTTTAAAGTACTTCACAAATACTACATTCTTTTATCTTTATACTAACTCCATACTGAGGGTGTTTTATTATTACCCCCATTTTATAGATAAGAAAACTGAGTTCCAGAGAACTTACCCAAGGTCATACAGCCAGTAAGTGATGGAGCCCGGATAAAAGCCAGGCAGTCTAGCTCTACAATCTGTATCACATGCTACACTGCCCCTTGGAGATGTGTTCTTGTCCTTCTTCACCATCAAAAACACACAAAGAAAATGTAGGGTGCAACAGTTATGAGGAGGCTACTCTCTGCAGATACCAGAATATCATGGATAACTGAGGACTTGTGAATCAATCAATGAATGAATAGATGTCTTTTTTGAGCCCAGAGTATGATCCATTAGACCCTGTCCTTTGTCCATGCTTCATCCTCATATCCTAAGGACTAGAATCACTTATGAAAGAAATCTCCTTTTGTAGAAAGGTGCAACGCTATTTACGCTAATTGAAGTGGGGGCAGGAAAGAGAAGCTGGAACTCATATGAAATGTTCTACAGAAATTATTCAGAACTTGAGCCAAGACTTGACAAACTGCTCATATATCTGGGGACATGCCAGTACTGCAATTAGCCACAGTGCAGCCGCAGCTTTTTCTTTTAGATTAAATAGGCCTTCAAATGTACAATATTGGTTTAGTGAATTAAAAATATGGTTTTAGCCTCTATCCCAATTCTGCAACTACAGCAATAAAGTCAATTTTGAATTAATTAATGATATTTACTTTTAAGTTGCTCTGATTTTGTCTCCAAGTCTTCTTCCCTGGTAGAGAAATATGAAAGAATTTCAAACTAGAATTAAAATCAACACTTTAAATAAAAATACGTGCATTCTCTCTTAAATACTTAAAAAGATGTTAATATTCCAACGTCTTTATATTAGTATTTTTAACTCACACTATACATAACAGATGATTGGTTAGACTTATCTATATGATTCCAACTTCTTATACAGCGTGATTTTGCTAGGTATTCACCCATTCTCTCACCCATCAAACATTTGCAGGATTACTGAGCTAGCATGAAGCTAGGTGTTAGTATCTATGATTATTTGCAGATGTAGTGTTCATTCTCATACACAAGCGTTTAATCAGATTGTAGCTCACTGATTATTTTGATTCTGAATCCAAAAGAGTTTTGAAAAAAATCTCAACTAATAATTACAGCATCTAACATTTATTTGGCACTCACTACATGCCGGGCACTATTCTAAGCCCTACACGTGCGTTTTCTTTTTTAACCTTCAAATCAACCCCAAGAGAAGTACTCCTTCTATCCCCATTTTATCGGTAAGTAACCAACGTCACTATCTTGTCCAGGAAGTGGAAGTGGTATCCAAATCCGTAGAGTCTACCGTCCCAATACGTGTTTCTAACTACGACATAAAACAAAATGTCGGCAGCATATTAAAATGCTAAAACAAAACCAAATAAAACAAAAGAACTTCATCAAAATTCCAAGCTTTCACCTTTTGCTTCTTCCTGTGTAATCTTTCTTTTTCTTTCTGTTCTGTTTACAAAGGGTGAGCCCCTGGATTATTAAGCAAGACCTCCAAAGCCCAGGGCATGGTCCAGGCAAAGACTAGGTCATTTAAGTCCCTAATGGAAAGGGTGCCACCCACTCAGCCTACATGGATCTCTTCTCCCCACGGAAGGAACAGACTTTTTGTGCTTTCTTCCTCAGTGGGAAACACTGCAAGGCCCACCCAGGGACAGGCTCTGCTGTTAAGTTCTCTAAATCTTATCCTTCCCTTTCATTTATTTAAAAGCATACTCTATATAGGAATGGTAACTTTATATAATATATATGTAAATGTATAAATACAAATTAGACTCAGTGGCAATTACCATATAAAATCAACTTCTCAATAAATACCGGTGTCTATCACTTTAAAGAAACTTGATATACAGAGATCCAAAGCTATTTATAAAAGTAACTTAGGGGGCTTTATTAATTAGCTTGACTAATTAAGTCTTTGTAAGTACATTAAGAGATGAAAAAGGAATATCACAACCTAGGAGGAATGCATCTTTTTCTGCAAAGCAAGGCAGATGTATTCATTCTTTTCACAACGAGAATATATAGAAAATTATCAAGCACCTATACTGTCCGCTAAGCTCCATGTGTGGGGCTGGGGATACAAACATGATCTGCACAACATCCCTGCTCTTACAGAGCTTAGTCTAGCAAGAGAGACGGAAAACAGGCAATTGCGCTAAAGCTGAGAAGAAATGAAGGGGGGCTGGGTATCACATAGCATGAATACCTGACCAAACTGGGGTGCAGGGGAGGAGGAGAGGCAGGAAGGAAAAGCTCACGTGAAGGAAGTGGCCCAGAAAGAGGAAACCTAACTGCAGAGTGGGAGCTAAGCTCAGGGAGAAGGGAGAGCGAAAGGCACAGTGCTCCAGAGAGAGCGCAGGATGTGGAAAGTCCAAAAGGCAAGACAACTAGGAGCATGTGAGAAGGGGAAGCGGGAAGCAGGGAGACTGTTGCAGTTGTCAAGGCAACAGATGGTGTTAGCTTGGATTCGGGACGCGGCACTGAGGGCTAGCAGTGGGCTTGGAAAGAAATAGATTTTTTGACTGATTAAGAGGTGGGACGTGACCGAGAAAGGGGAGCCAAAGGCCCAGGCTTGGGCAACTGGAGGAATCACGGTGCTATTCACTGAGATGAGAAGGTTTGCAGAAGAAATGCATCAGTTTCGGGTACCCTGAGACTGAGCTGCTCACGGGAAATTCAGGGAGGCAAACGGTAAATGCAGACTCTGAAGTATGGGAGAAAGATCTAGACTGGAGCTATGGATTTAGGGGCTTGAATCACATTTTAACCCTCACAAACAATGTCCTACCATAACTTCCCTCGGTATTAAATGTTAATTCCACAAGTATTTATTACATCCTGCTAGGTTTCAGGCACTGTGCTAGACGTAAGATTCTACTTGATGCAAATTAATAAAAATAAACAAACAAAAACAACAACTGAAAAAATCAGTTTGACTTATTTTATAAAAAATTAACACCAATGTTTTGGTTTGAGCAAATCTTATATATTTGGCTTAGCAATTAAAAATCTTGAAGAATTATTTGGAACTGATCGTTATAATCCCTATTACTCACAGACCAATGAGGTGAAATGAACAATATCTGTAGCATAAATAATGCTCTGATTTAATTTAGAAAGCATGATGGATAGCAGATAAAATGATTTCTCCATCCTTGTCATTGATTCAGTAAGCAGTCTTCTTCCTCATAAATATATTAGGCAGTTCTAAACTGAGGCAAATGCAAGCTACTCCCAACAAATAGTTTTACTGTGGGTGACACAGAGCCTCTGAAATGAAGAAAGTTTGATTTATTTTAACATTGCCAATTGGTTTTTTTTGCATTCTTTTTATGAGATGTCATTTGATGAAAGAGAATAATCTACTTTTTCTATAGTTATCTTCCAAGGTAAGTTTAATACTGAGAGAATAATGGACAGTTATTATGGGAAAAAAGGAGAAAGTTAATCGTAGGCAGAATGCAAGAGTAAACTGCTGCTGGTTTTTGATGCCAAACTGATTTTTCCCACGTACACAAACTCAGAAAATGTACTGACAAAAAGTAATAAAGATGGGTACCTTTTGAAAAAAGTTTACATGCTTGAAAGAAAGAGTATCCAACTCCCACTGCAGAAAGAAAAAAAAAATGAAACAACACAAAACAAAATGTACTTTTAGTGTCTAAGGCCTTGAGTGAGTTTTCGGCAGTCTCCTCAGAACCCTGTACCTCAAGCTGAGGTGCCCCAGTTTGGAACTCCTTCAGAGGAGTCGAGCTTTTAGAGGACCATAAAGCAAGAAGCTTCAGTCAGAGGGAAGTAGTCTAGTTAACTGAGTACTTTTTTATATTCTGTAAATTTTTTTCACTTTGTCGTCACAACAACACTTTGCAGTCAGTGGGTAAAATTGTTCCTGTTTTACAGATAAGGAAACCAAGGCAAAACCAACAAAAAGAGGTTAAGTTACTGCCCAAGGTCACACACCCTGGTAACAGCCAGAAATCTAACTGAGCTCTGCCTTCTGCTTAGATATATCAACCTATTCTATTTTTATTCTAATAGCTGCTGGGGTTTTTTTTTTACCCCCTATTGGTTTTTTGTTCTTTTTATTCTTTTTTTCAGTATCTTCTTAGTATTATTCATTTATTGCTCACAGTTTAACTTGTGAGTGTATTTTTATATTTAATAACTATTAACTATGTAACTTGTATCATCCTAGCCTAGTTCCCTGCTTTCATCACCTCATTTTCATCTGATCTGTGCTGGGGCTGAGCTGGATTTTGATATTCATTATGCTTGGCTCGGGCTTTTTCTGATTTTCAAAGCAGTTCTCATACATTAATGAAGTCTCTGATTCTCTCAGATCAAAGAGTATGAATTTAGTCCCATGCTCACCCAACTCAACTAACTTAGAGCCCCAAAGGCCAAATTACTTTGCCCAAAAAGGCCCCAGAGGAAGCTCAAGGAAAACCCTGGGGCAACAGTCATCTTATTTCCAGAGCAGCTCAACACCACAGTGAGGATAATTGTTTTATCCCATCAAATGTCAAAAATAGAGATGGATATATTACATGTTTAAAACTGGTCTACGGGAGGAGGGTAAAGCTCAGTAGTAGAGCGCATGCTTAGCATGTACAAGGTCCTGGGTTCAATCCCCAGTACCTCCACTAAATAAATAAATAAATAAACAAACAAACAAACAAACAAACAAACCAATTATTTCCCCCGAAAAGTAAGCAAGTAAGTAAATAAATAAATAAATAAAATAAAATTAGTGTACAAAGATTAAAACGAGTAAATAAACTCTGTAACAGTTAACTACGAGCGAAATTATTCAGTTTACCTGTACCTATCTAGAAAAGGCAATCCATTCAATTATCTAAGCCATTCACTTACTAGAAGCTTCTAAGAGCCAAATAACAGTTTATCTCAATAAGTGGTAAATGCACACGTGTATATACCAGTTTCACACGCTTTCCTCCACCTGCTGAAGAAAAGGGTGAGTTTGATGCTACTATAATGTTCCTATTCATTGCGAGACTTGAACAGTTCAGTCCAGATTTTCATCATCCTATACTGTACTATATTACTACTATGTTTAACTATTGTATGATAATCTCTATCATGACTCCTGCCTTCTGCAATATAGTATAAATGTGACCAAAGATGCTTAAATAAAATTTGTTTCTCGGGATTGAAGAATGAGTTCAGTATTTACACCAAGAGTAACAAAGTAAAAAAAGAGAGAGATAGAAAAGGGGAATGTAAGGTACTTTACCTTGTTTAGATGAAAAATATGGTGGTCTAGATCCGATCAAATTGTCAGAAGCAGGTACTACAAATGGGATTGGCCTCACATGCTTATCTGTCAGGCTTCTGAAGCCGGCTTGTTGGTTCTCAAATATACTTCGAATGTTTTCAAGCTTGAGTTGTACAGTCTGCATCTGAACCTGCAGGTTGTATAAGAATTCTGTGAAATAGTTTCTGAAATGGGGTCATTACAAATTCTTTTACATTTCTCAGACTCAAACAGTCAAAAAATTAATTTAGTTCAAAATATAACTAGAAAATATTTAGGAAAGTAATGGCAACAGATTAGTGGCTTATTTCACATGGTTATAAATCCAGAAGGTCTCAACCAAAACAACTTGAAGAAGAAATTAATCAAGCAGTCATGAAATAGGTCACTACATAAAATGATTCACCTTTCATTGGCTGGAATGGTTAATGGCTGGAAAAGAAGGCATGTTCAGTGTTGCCACAGCTATGTTTCTGACTTTTCTGGGGCATTCCCCTAAGATCTGCAGCTAAGCATGGGTTTAGATACTGCTCCAAACTTACAAGTCATTAGACATTTTAGCAGCAAATAGCAACACAAATGCTCTTATCTACAAGAGTGGAGAGAGTGTTTCATGGCAGCTGCAACGGGGTGGAGCTGAACTAACCTCAATCTTCCTCACTAACACCAGCTTCTGCGGCTCCCCCTTCCCCAAGAAGATCCAGATCCTTCATCCCTTCATCCTCAAACTGGGTAGGAAGCCAGCTCTGTGTCCACAGAGCAGCTGCTGGTGGTCAGTGTAGCACAAAGGAAAGGGTAGAGTGCTCCTGATATGGGCCCAATATTCAAGGACAGCTTTGGGTCTTTCTCCAAGGAATGTGCAAGAAAATGTATGTGAGAGGTCCTAGTATGTGAAAAGGGTTCAAAAATAATGCAGTCAGAGCTCCAAAAGGAAATTACTCTTCATTATAAAGCAAATGTAAGTCTTTGGATTCTTTGATGCTTAACTGTGGCTTTAATATAACCCCTAATCCTTAAGAGAACTGCAATATAATTGCAATGTGGTGTAAAGTTACCTGTGAAAGAGTAAAGCTCTTTTTAACACTACCACAATTATAGTTTTTAAAAATGTATTTACTCGCCCCCAAAAATGCCTCTTACCTTGAGTTCAGGAGATAAAATTACGTCAAATTCATATTGTAGGGTTTCAGGATCATAATTTATAAAGGGTACAGCCATCTCAAGAAAATTTTCAATGTCCTGGAGGGCTTTCTGAGCATCTTCTTTAGACTGAAACTTTTCTATTTCTTGATTAGCGAGAAGGCACTCTCCTTCATCACAGCACTGGCGAGCCTAGTGAGCAAATCGCACAAACACACACACACACACACACACACACAATGAATGAAGAAAGAAATATGTTTGTCCCTTGGGAGAGTGTTTATCAAGCCTCACTTCTGTGAATCAGAGTTGTATTTAGAGCTGTTAAATAATAAAGATATCTGGGTTCAACCCCCAGAAATGCTGATTCAGTAGCTCTGGGTGTAAGCCAGGCATTTTTATTTCTACAGCACTCTACAGGTATGTCTGATGCACGGCCAAGGCTGGGAAGTGGTGCACTTATTTCATAACAAGGAATTCACTCTGCAGCATGAGTCTGACCATTCTCTCCACACTAGCACTTGAGCTGCATCCTAGTTGCCCCAAATCAATAACTGAAATAGAAACTCCTAGCAAAATGTCAAGTGTAATATAAATGCGTAATGATTGCCGAGGACAGATAAAAGTTTCCTTGCCAGAGAAGGCGATGTAAAGATGAAAATGTTCATGTTCAGATCCAGTGCCTATAAGTGATACCCCTATTTTATATTCCACTGCCACAATCAGAGCCTCTCTCCACTGCCCAATCATCAAGGGGTCAGACCCACCAGCCACGGAGGAATAGTTTCCAATCACTGTTTAATTTTTTTATTGCTGTAACTATGAAATGTGGAATGAGTGTCTAGACTTTAGCAAAACGCCCCCAGGGCTTCTAAAAGTGTTCTGATTGCAAACTATCACCAGAGCGGAGGCTTCAGAAGCGTACCCAAAATAGGGAGGAAGCCATCACAAACACCATCTCAACAGTCAAACAGAGGCTGAAATTCTTAGAATCCTGGACCTGCTGTGGATACTCCCAAGTAGAAGGAGTTAATAAATATAGTCAAACTCAGGCCTTCAGATGTCTTACAAACTTGATTCCAAAGCTATGTACCAGACCCTCATCCTATAACTCGGGGAAAAAATGGATCTTTTTCAGAAATGTGCCATATCCCATGACACTACCTGCTGTAGGAGTTTATGCATTTTGAAGGTCCTGCTGAGCTGTATCCGTTTGGCTTTGATCTCATTCACCAAAATATCGGAAAGGTAACGTAGCTCATTGCACCTCTGGCAGATCAAATCCAGGGCATAGTGGTGACTTGCTGCAAGTCTGTGTCCGTGTAATATCACGAACCGGGTCTTTGCCAACAGATCCTGATGTGAAGAAAGAAGGGAAACAATAACCACATGATCTCTGTCCAAATGGAGGGGGAAGAGCAAGTAACTGGGCAGCAACTTGGTTGAGATATTATCAAAAACATGGTTTGGTGGCATACTTCTGCAGGCTGCAAAAAAGCCCACAGTTATAGCAATCAGCTATCGCGGTGACGTCATCAGAAGCTCAGGTGCTTCTGGTAACAGAAATAGAAAACGAACCAGCCCGCCCAGAATGTGGATGAGATTTGCTTCTCCTGGTATGTGGAGATTTAGAACAGAACTGCATAGAGGTAGACGCCAGCCAAGGGAAAGCTAAGGGATTTCACATCATCTCCACCTTGGAAACCTCGTTAGATCCAGTTGGCATCTACCTGACTGCTTTACACACCTGAAGTGACCATCACTGCGTTCCCTTGTCAAAAGGGATGTCAGCAGCCTGGTTTCCACCCTATCAACTACTGACTGCCCCCCTCCTTGTGAGTACTTACTATATATCCATATACTCAAGTACCGTGCTAGGTGTTTTATCTACAGCATCTAAATAAATCCTACAATCACTCTGCAAAGTAGGTCATTACATCCTTAATTTATAGATGAGGACACTGAAGCTTAGAAAACTTAATTTACCAAGATCACACAGCTAGTAAGACTAAGTAGATCTACCTGTATGAATCTATGCATATATCAAATGATGGTTATTTAAGGAATTATGTTCTTGTATGTTTCCATCATTTCCAAATATCAAATAACATTCTTGATAGACATGTTTCTAGCTTCTTCAAAATGATTTCTGCTCTTGGTGGACCTGAAACAGTTACAACTATGTGACATATTTGCTGGGTCACCTCAGGCCCACGCTGAACAGAAACAGAATATATCCTTGAGGAAATTGGACCCCAAAGATGACAGGTGAGGAGTTTTTCAAGTGTGTCCATGTTCTACTGGAGATCAAACAAGTCCAACTGAAAGAATTATGGGCTGACTGACATGACAACAGTTGACTGAGCAAAAATTCTTTTTGAAAGGGCTATCCTAAAGATTACAACTCAAACATTGGAGGAACTAAGGTGATGGGCAGTAGAAGGAATCAGAACATGTGAAATCCGTAAAAAATTTATTGACTTGAATATACACAATTTAAAAAAAAACTTTACATTTTTTGTAAAAGAAAAAACAAAAACAGAATATAGACAGACCAATATTATTGAACGAATTATACAGATTGTTGCTATGAGAGATTAATCATAAGAAGAGTTTATACTACTAAAAACCATCAAAATGTAACTATTATACTCCACAGAGAGAACATATAAAATGCAATCTTACCTGAGAATTTTCATCTAAGCTTTCCAACTTTTTAATTTTTTGTTTCACTTGAGCTATATTCCCTGTTACGTCTGCCAACTCTGCTTGTTGATTTAAGAGAAGTTCAACTTCACTCACGAGCTAAAAATAGGGGGAAAAAGTCTTAAAAGCATACAAATTATTAGGTATTTCCCCTTAATAATCAAGTTTTGTAGTAAATGCTATTAATTAAGAACATCAATATGGAAAAACTGCACATGTGGAAAATGTTTTCAGTTATTTTATTCATAGAAATCAATATAATCTGTTAAAATTTAACCCAGTAGACATCAGTATGTACTGATGATCTATGGATACGTATGGAAGTATATATATGTGCATATACATGCCTATATATTCCCTAGCTCTATGGTGAATGGTTCTAGAAACAAAGACTCTTTAGCAGCTAGGAACACACCTAGCACCCAGATCTTGGTCTTTTAACATCAATTTCCAGAAAAAGAAACTGGGGCTTCTCAGGAAAATGGCTGGTTCCAGGGCTAAGACAGAGCAGGAATAAGATGAGCTTGGAACAGCTCTTTACACAAGAAAGTAAAGAAGTGATTAAAACGTTTGGACATGTCACAAGGACACAGTAGCCAATTTGAAATGCCAAAACAGTTAAGAACGGTAATGAATTAAAAACTAGGAAGCCATGAACCCAATAAATAGATAAATACCAAATAGCATTCTCGATAGACATTTTTCTATCTTCTTCAAAATGATTTATGCTCTCGTTCCTATTGGTGGGCCTGAAACAGTTACAACTACAAGACATCTTTGCATGGAAAAATCAGCATTTCACAACCATCATAGTGAAGATTGCTTGACATAGGAATCATCAAGTGATGCTAAACTTATGGAGAATTTTTGATGGGAAGCAAGATATTTGCATGGCTTTAAATTTTCTCTCCACAGATTCCATACCAGTTGCACGAGGAGGGAAAGAAAAGTTAACTATACAGTGGAGAAATTCAACAGCACGCTGACAGGGTGATCAAAACCCCTACCAACAATGAGCGGCAGGTGGACCTCATCTACCTGCAGATGTGATACCCTCAGAAGGACACATCACTTACCTAGTATTCCTGCTGGTCATGCAAGATTAATCTAATCATGAGACAACATCAGACAAACTCAAAATAATGAGCAGTTTGTTTCAAAAAATGACTGTTTTTTTCCAAAAGACCAGTGTCATAAAAGACAAAGGCTATGGAAATGTTAGAGATTAAAGGAGACTAAAGAGACATGACAACTTAATACAATAGCCGACCCTCTAGACTGGATCCTGTACTGGAGGGGAAAATGATATAATGGACATGATTAAGGCAATTGACAAAATTGGAACGCTGATGGCAGATAATATAAAAGTATTGCATGACTGTTAAATGTATAAAATTTGATCACTGTACTGTGATTATACAAGAAAATATTCCTATTCTGTATGTTTAAGAATATCTTAAGCTTGAGAATATTCAAATTTTTTTGTGAGTCTGAATTTCCAAATTAGCTTTTTTTAGTTGCCATTTCTAAATATGCAGAACCTATCTGCATGTCCCTATGAGATACGGATCGTGTCAGTGAGATTACCATTCAAGACAAACGACAACAATACTGGTCAGAGGCAACAATGACTTCAAGAAACAGAGTATAACCACAGGACAAGAATGTCACATGGAGGCAAAGTAACGTATAAGTAGAGGCACCATGGATTTGTTCAAGAAAAGTGTTGTTTTTGCATGTGTTTGGTTGGGGAGGAGGGAGAGACACAAGTATCTGGAAGGACCAAGAGCAATCTGACCTATTCTTCTGCTAAGAAAGGTCTCATGGAGAGAATGGCACTTCAAAATCTGTCTGAATCCCTGGAGGGAAAAGGCTGGTAGTAAGCGTCCGAATGCTGTGCCCCTCCCTGGACTAACTCCGCGAGAACAAATGCAACGCCAAGCAAGTAAGCCATGCGCGGGCAGAAGCCAGCTGACCACATGCACAAGGGTGAGGAGGTGAGTTTTCCTTGGATCCCTGGGAAAATTCTACAACAGACACTGTGAGGAGCTTGGACGCTGACTACAAAAGAAAAGAAGAAAATAAATCCATGTCTCTTGACCATACAGGATGGATATTCCAGAAGGATGGAACTAGAATAAACTTGTAGCCTTTTAAATAATGTGTAATTAAACATGGTTTAGTTTCATCCATAAGGCTTTCCATAGAAATAAATTGCTAGATCAGAAAAAAAATGTTTGGTTACAGTATATTAAATATGGTTAGCATAGGGATATGGTGTTTAAAATATCTTGGAGGAAGTTGGTGTTATTTCCTTGGAAAGTTATCCCGTAGTCCAAAAGTATTTTATATCTAAAATAAAATTGAATAAGAAACATCAGTGTAGATAGCAACTTTGTCGCTGTCATATATGTTGGCACTCAAGTGTTCTCTCATAGGAAATGAATAAAGCCAGAGAAGTCTCAGCACCTTAGTAGCTGTTTTCTTCATTCTCAGTCAAGGCTTACTCACACTTGCCTCCTTTTCGCCTCTCTGGGTATAAATGGGCATCTTGTGAGACTGTGTTTCTGATGATCAAGGAGTAAGAACCTCCAGCATAATGAAAAAAAAAAACTGTATCAAGGAATGTTTGAACTGACCTCTTGAAAATCTTGCTCAAACTTCCAGAGTTGCAGATATTGCTCCATTTTTAGTTGGTGTTTTTCCCAAAATCCATCAAAAGCTATTTCCATGTCATGTACTTGAGTCAGCAATCTTAACAAAGAAAAGTCATAGAATTCCTTTGAAAAAACAATCTGTGTTGCAAGTATATAGATAAACTGGTTTGGACATTAAGAATTACGAGCAAGTCACAGCCCATGACATGTGGTCCAGGCAGCAACCATTAGTGTCCACTGACCTTCCTCTACAAGCAAACTAATCTCTGTGAGACAACTCAGGAAGGAGTTCTCAGATTCCCAGAGGTCCAGGAATACTTTCACACTTAACAGATTACAGCAAAAATGGATTGTTCTCTTTCAAAAGTATAAAATAAGTAACTCCTAATCAAAAAGAGTACTACTCACTTATTAATCGTTTGCCAGTCACCGCTAATTTGCTGATGATGTTCAAGTCTTGAACTGACAGCATCTCCGGTGTCAGGCACTTCCAGATTTGTTAGCAGAATTTTTCCTTCTTTGGTTACAGCTGTAATATCATTCTGTACAAAGGCACAATAGGAGGTGTCAGCCTGTTGGTGACTTATTCTGAATGACCTGGGGAGAAGCAAGCATGCACCAACAGCATGCAGAATAGAAACAGCAGTTCTAGAATGGCCTTTGCTTTCATAACTGAAAAAATCAAGGAATACCTCAGTACCACAGAATCCAAAAGCTGTGAGGATCTCCAAGAAGCCTCTGCCTATTGAGATGGACATTGCGATCACTATTTTTATAAGATCTTTACAAGTAAAAGTACCCCATGCTCCGTTTGTAGCATCCTTCTCTCAGTTCTAATTTAATATGGAAGCAACCTAAGTGTCCATCGACAGATGAATGGATAGAGAAGATGTAGTATACATACACAATGGAATACTACTCAGCCATTAAAAAGAATGAAGTGCCATTTGCAGAAATATGGATGGACTTGGAGGGCACTATGCTAAGTGAAATAAGTTAGACAGAGGAAGACAAATAGTGCATGATATCACTTATATGTGGACTCTAAAAACTAAAACAAACTTCTGAATATAAAAGAGAAACAGACTCACAGATAGAGAACAAACTTGTGGTTACCAGTGGGGAGAGAGAAGAGGGCAGGGGCAAGGGAGAGCTAGGGGATTCAGAGGTACAAACTACTAGGTATAAAATAAGCTACAAGGATATATTATCCAGCACAGGGAATATAGCCAATATTTTATAATAACTATAAATGGAGCATAACCTTTAAAAATAGTGAACCACTACATTGTATGCCTGAAACTCACCTAATATTGTAAGTCAACTATATCTCAATTTAAAAAGAACGTTCTAATTCATTCTGTTCTATTCTCCCAATGTTTTTAATGTGTTCTAGTAAAGCAGTAGTACCATAATAATATAAAGAACTACACTACAGCATACAGTTATAGGTAATATTTAATGTACATTCAGATATAGTTAGATGTCCTTCCTACTAATCCTTAATTGTCACCAATTACTGCCTGCCAAAAGAATTATGTTACTTCACACTTGAATTGACTAATTCTCCATGAAGCATGTGCTTCTATTCAGAAGGTCTTAACCTTAGAGGGTTGATCTTTAGGCATCTAAGAGTGATCTACGACTTCCTTCAGGAGATCTAAGGGCCCTCTGAAACTTTAAGCAAAAATTTGGATGGACATGGATTTTTCTGGGTTCCATGATACCACCACCAATATGAAAGAAGAACGTAAACATAAAGAGCTAGTATTTATGAAGTGCCGAGTATGTGCCACACATGGTTTTACATACATCACGTACGTGCTTCATGCCATCCTCACGACAACCCTACAAGGTACGCATCACCACCACCACCATCATCATCATCATCATCGCCACCATCATCGGCATCATCCTCATCATCAACCCCATTGAGCATCTAAGGAAAGAGACTCTGAGAGGGTAAGCAAATTACCCAATCAGACAGTTTGTGAGGGACAGAGTTTTTTTCCCTTGAATAGAGTTTTGCTTTTAGATTATGATTCAAAATTTCAGTTTCTCTTCTCAATTCCAAAATGTCACCTCCACGTAGAGCTTGTACCTGTCGTCAGTGCCCCCAGCGTGCCTGTTATCACATGAAGGACGTGAGTTATACAGGGACGCCTGGTGCTTGTTCAGATCATTCTTAAACTTTAGAGGGAAAGTGCATCTAAAAGTACTTGGTGATTGTCTGAAATGTGACTCAGAAGCCTTCAAAACACAACACTCCAGACAACAGGGGAGGAGAGCAAACTCAACTCGCCAACAAGAACTAGTGCTCTGCAGAAAAGCAAGCTTGTGATGGATTTAGCAATGTTTGGCTTGGTCACAATGCTAGTCCACGGCAGCTCTGGGACAAGACTCCTCATGAAGTCCTCCTTCTCCAGTTCACACTGTCCCTGCGCTGGATGTTAAAACAGAACACCTGTCTGCCTCTTGCTTCTCACTCCAGCTTTCCAAATGAGAGGGCCTTTCCCTAAGATAAAGAATGCACGGTAACAAAAATGACGGTGGATTTCTTATTCGGAGCATTTACAAACTATTCTATTTACAAATGAACAACTTCTCCAGAGAATGCACCATTTCTCTGCAAATGCAAAAAAGGGACACTTCGATTCCGCATATCCAGGACATTGTCCTTTTGTAAAGCATTCTTGTTTTTTTAATAGTGGGCTTTAGAATATAGAAATATGCACAGGTTGGGGTGTAGCTCAGTGGTAGAGTGTATGCTTAGCATGCACAAGGTCCTGGGTTCGATCCCCAGTATCTTCATTAAAATAAATAAATAAATATCATATATAAATAGAGCTTTTGTCTCCCTCCCCAGCAATCTGTGAAACGGACACAGTGAGCATGTCTATAGAAAAAGCCCATGGACAATTTGGTTTGTCCCCTCTATCAGACATACCTTTAACAGGTGGTACCTTTCAGAACGAATTGCCAGAATTTCTTCTATTGAAGGAATATCATCTGGTAGTTCTGTCTCAGCCAGTTCAGTTCCAAAGGACTGTAACATCTGAGCCATGTCTTTCACTGTGAGGGCAAAATTTTCTATAGCCTGCAAAGAGCCCATGATTCTTTTAATTCTATGGAAACTCTGCCAGCACTTCAAACCCTAGATCAGTAATTGGAAACATTATGCTGTACACCAGCAATTGACACAACATTGTAAACTGACTAGACTTCAGTAAAAAAAATAAATAAATTTAAAAACCTAGATCCATAGTGGTATTTATTTAGGTATGACAGCAAACATGTACTATGAACTGTCCTCTGCTGAGGAAAGTTGGCACTGCCCTTGACAATCAATTCTAACTTTGCATTCAAGCCTCTCAGAAACTAAAGTGAGGTGAGGAGTCTTCTTGAATGTCTTTTATCTAAACTTCTGCACTTATTTCTTGAATACCAATGAAAACAATTTCTTAAAGATGCCAAGGGACAACTCGTGTTATAACACTAAGCAAAAAAAGTTATATAATTGTACATCCAGTATTTTCTCAACAAAGTACAAGACAAAACGCAATTATAAATGACACTAGGGAAACAATGTGAAACTTATCAGCGGTTGCTTTAAATGGTGGGATAGTGACTTGCTTTATTTGTATGTTTTACAGACTTTCCTGCAGTAGGAAAAAAATACAGCAGATTAAAAACTAAAAAATTAGGAACCAAAAAAAAGATGCCATGTACTGAATAATTTGTTTGATGCTCTTGAAAATCAGTGTTTTCCTTATTCTAGTAAACTCTAAATTGTTAAATTGCTTTATAGTAACTTTACTTCTGAAGAGACATGAGAACAACAAAGCTACTTTATATTATCATTCTTCAGCAAGTATTAGCATTCCAAACAAGGCGATGGACTACAGTGACGGAGGAACAATGAGTCACAACATTTCATTTCAGCTACTGCAGAAAATTTGAAAGTGTGGCTCCAAAGGCTCTGTTGCCCTAAAATGTCACGTAAGGTTGCGTGGTTTATTTTGTTTTCAAAACCGAGGACTCAGAGAAAGAAGGACAACATGTAGAGACCACATAAACCCTTTGTTTACCACGCAACTCAAGGTATCCACTCTTTTATTTATAGCTTTACAGGTTATTAAAGGCTCGATACTGATTATTTTGACAATACACTTTCATACAAATGAACAGGACTGCTGAATGAAGGACGAGGAAAACAGAATTCTGATTTAATTAAATATCATTATTTCCTTCAGAAGGGGTTCCCATATCTCTGGGATTTGGAGCAAAGATGCTTCTAAGACAAATTCACAGTGATGAGTCACAGGGACCTGGCTTGTTCGTATGCTTCTAGAACAGAAGGAATCTTTGCTACAAATCCAACTGCCTCGGGAGAATCACTGGGATGATGAGATTAAGAAGATTATTTGCATTTTCTGAGGGCGAGCCATACACCAGGCACAGTGCCAAACACTTCACGTTTGTAATCTCATTTGATCTTCCTAAAATCCTTATGAGGTAAAGTATTATTATCCTCGTTTTATAATAGGAAAACCTGCGGCTGGGAGAGGGTTTGTAAGTTGCGGAAAGTTACACAGCTACAAATCAGCAGTGCTGGGCTTGGAACCCAAACCCTTTGCTTCTTCCAGTTACTACATGGCCACGGGAGGAGGTGGGCAGACAATGATCTCCTTATTCCCTAGGCCTCTCATTCAAGTGCCATCCTCAGTGACTCTTCATCACTTCTAGACATTTCCTATGGGAGAAAATCGGGACGTTGAATTATATATGTTTTTGAAGACTCGGAACCCCAGAAATCTGGTTTTCCCAAAGAGGAAAGAAATTCTCCAACTAGGTTTAAGAGCTACCATGAACTACAGGCTCTCCGGTAAGGGCAGACGAAACGTACATTTCTGAAGATGATCCATTCACTGTGGCAGTACTGCAAGGTGCCGCCTAACTCGGGGGTTAACTGCTTGTCATCAATGTATGTCAGCAAATCACTAACTGAGCTCAGCATAACCACCTATGTAAATAAGCAAGAAAGATACTGTTAACTGTCCTTCGTGGCATCCCTCCATCCACCTGCACAATGAACTTCAGCATTCATTACCACAAAGTCATCTTTTATAAAGGATTCTAAGAATTGTCTCCCACACATACCCACCCCCACACCCACAGGTATACGCTACCTTCCTTCAGGGAGTAACAATTTCCAGTTACAAAACATTTGTCTGCAAAGCAAAAGCAATCTCCATGGAAACCCAAACACCTCATTCTCCCTGATCTCAAAGTTTGCACTGTTCATGGTCAACCTTCTGAAAGAACGTTAAGCCCATAACAGTAGAAGGGCTTTCTGCAGCAAGTTAGAATTTATCAGGAGGGACTGATCTTTTGCAAAAGTACTGAAATTTATGAGCACTCTCTTCCTAACTCTAAAAATGTATAAAAATATCTTTTAAAAAAACACATGGTACTCTGAACTAGCCCAGGATGTAAGTTCGTGGGAGTTCAAATACATAAAACACACACTCCTTTTTTGCCTAAAAATAAAATGTTCTGATTTTATACACACACACACACATACACACATACACATATATAACATATGTGATGACATACATCTTTTTCAAAAGGAACTGCTTTGTTAGAAATTGATTGATCTACTCCTTTATTTTAACAGTAGCAGCAGAAGACTTTTCGGCATTTCAAGTTTACATTTTTGGAAGACAAATTCAACTTTTTTTCTTTTAAATGCTTTGTGACCACATGTAAAACATCAGCAGCGTGGTACCCAGCCTTCACGAGGAAGGGACAAAACATCTAAATAATAGACTCTTACCGGTAGTTTGAGCATGAAATCTTCCTGACTAAATCGAAATCCAATATCTGTGAAAGTTCGTTGCAGAAAACTGGTAGGACGAAGAACCAACACCAAGTGCAAGTTCCCAGGGAAGGAAGCCTGTACAAGGAAAGAAAGAAAAAATTGTCAAAACATGCACTCAACTGAGCACACAGCAGAAAATACATAATTAAACAAAGTTTGAAGTCATAAAAGCCACTAAAGGGATACAACTTTAAAAACGGAGATTGATAAAATCTAAAACCATGAAAATAGAAATAAAACTAATGTAAGGTCATCAGGTCAGATCCTTGTCATGCTCGTGGCGTGGAATTTTCTCACACTAAAGTAAATGCCAAATTACAAAGAATTCGACTCTGAAGCTTCTTTTTAAACTGAGTTATTTGTACTCAAATTGCATTTCATCCCTGTAAAAGAGACCTACGAGGCAGGTTTCTAGAAAAGCCCTAAAAGCCAGAGGGAGTTGAGATACTGTATACTTGGAGGAAACAAGGAAAGAAAACTCCTTTATACACTCATATTTTTATTTCATCCAAGCAACATTCACTGAATATCTTCTGTGTGTCTATTCCATGTATTTAAGTGAACGATTATCAGACACTGTTACTGTTCAGTGTCCACAAATTAATAAAATATAGTCCCTCCCCAGCTTGCAAGAAAATGATAGCCTAATAGTAGAGCTCATTAGTATCATATACTCTATAGCATGATAAGGTGATAAACGAAACAAAGGAATTAGAATAATACACAGCAGGAAGTGACAGCACAGAGCATCCTAGACCTAGGAGTGTCAAAAAAACGTCTCGAAGCATAAGGAGGAATTAAATCGGCTCAGAATGTTGTTCTGGTGCGCCAGTGTTTCCCGGCTTCTTAGAATACTGGCACATGCAGATGGTCAAGAAATAATTGCTAAATCAAAGAACGCAAAAGGCAAGAAGGGCACTGTGCAAAATTAGTGCAGGGTGGGACAGTAAGCCTGATATTAATAACAGACCACCATGTAGGAAACGCTTACTATAAAGGAAGTATTTTGCCAACATTACCACAGTTCCTCTTTCATGATAATCCTGTGAAGCAGTTAGGCTATCCTCTTTTACAGATAAAGAAAGTGAGGCTCAGAGAGTTTAAGTGTAACTTGACCCAGCTGGTGAAGTCTGAATTTGCACCTGAGTCTGCCCCACATTGAGGCCTCAGTTGGGAAAGCTAGAGGCAAATGCTGCTGGGGTGGGGCAGGGGGCGGGGAGGGGTAGCAATAGGAGATGGTACTAGAAAGATGGGTAGAAGCCAGATCAGGAAAGACTTTGGGTTTTTTCCCTGGAGGCAAGGGGAGCCTCTTAAGAGTATTTAAGCAGCAGAGCAACACAATCATTGAGATAGATCACTTTGGCTTTGGCAAATGACTGGATGGGACAAGAGTGGAAGCAAAGAGATGAGCTAGAAGGCTGGAACAGTAATCCCAGCCAGGGATGATGAGTTTCTGAGCTGGAGCAACAACAGCAGGGATGAGGATAGAATTTAGGATTTACAATCCGCAAGGCATGGTGATTGGATGTGCCTGATGAGAAACGACAGACTAGGACAATCAATTTCCAGATTTCTGGCTTGAGTAACTGGATGAATGGTACAATCCTCACTGACATGGGAACACAAGAGAAGCAGGTTTTTCAGGAGGGGAATAAGATACTGATTCCCATTCCTGGACCTGCTGGGTTGGCAGGGTCACCAGAACAACAAGATGATGTCCATCAGACAAATGTACATACAAGTAAGGAGGGAAAGAAGTCTAAACTGGGAATGTAGAATTGGGAGTCATCAGCCTCAAAACAGTGGATTAAAGCATAATAAAGCAAAATATGTCAGCTCAGTGGTAGAGTGCATGCCTAGCATGCACAAGGTCCTGGGTTCAATCCCCAGTACTGCCATTAATAAATAAATAAATTTTAAAGACCTACTTACCTCCCTCTAACAAAAAAAAACCCATGAAAGTGCAAAATATGTCCAAAATGCTTAAAATACAGTCATCTTTCAGGCATGCTGAAATATTAATGATTGAATAAAACTATAAAACAAAAATTAGTAAGATATCATGGGGGCAGGGGTATATGGGAACTCTGGACTTAGTGCTTGCTTTGAACCTAAACCTGCTCTAAAAAATAAAGTCTATTAAAAAAAAAAGAGTAAGTTTCATAGAGGGATAAGACCTAGACTCTCAAAAGACACTCAAAACTGGAGGTCTTTAAAATTCAACTTGAGATGGTGATAAAACACAAAGTAGCAATGAGAACTAGAGTGAGGGAACGAGAACTGAGTGTGAGACAAATAGGTCAAAGAAAGGAGCACAAAATTAAATCAATAAATTAAACAATGATTGTAACTGGGATGCCTCAGAAGTTCCCCAGGTGGCCATACCTGTGCTACCCTGTCCCTTCCTGAAAAACTACTTCCCGTCTGCTACACACTGGATGTTTATGCCCCCCCCCCAATTCATATGTTGAAACATAAAATACAATGTGAGGGTATTTAGAGGTGGGGCCTTTGGGATGTGATTAGTTCACGAGGGTGGAGCCCTCATGAATGGGATTAGTGCCCTTACAAAAGAGGCCCCAGAGAGCTCCCTCACCTCTTCCAACATATGAGGACACAGAGAAAAGACGGCCATCTATGAACCAGGAAGTGGGCTCTCACCAGACACCGAATCTGCCGGCACCTTGATCATGTACTTCAGACTCTAGAACTGTGAGAAATAAATTGCTGTTGTTGATAAGCCACCCAGGCTGTGTGTTCTGTTACAGCAGCCCCTTGGACTAAGACAACCTCTTATTATTCTTACCATTGGCTCTTAATGAGAACTGTTATCTTTCTACATGACCTTGACCTTCTAACACACAATGATTGGTAGTGAGATGGAAATTTGATGGAAGCAGAAACAAAGTCTCACTCTAGGATTTTTCAAAGGAAACTTTGAGGGTGCAGTTCCAGAGCTCCTGGTAGCCATGATTCCTGCTGCTAGAGAAAGCTTATTCCAAAGAACAAAGCCAACACGTACAGAGAACTGGGAATAGAGACAGAAGTGATATCCAATGATATCCAAATGATAATGGATTATATACATAATATATATTTTATTTTATGCTAAGAACTTTCCATAGTTATTGTAAGAATTAAAAGAAATAATGAACATAAAGACACTCTGTCAAATCCAAAAAAAATCAATGAGATAGTTTTTAAAATTTACTTTGGGTTCTTGGAACTATGGACAAGCAGATTTAGATAGAAAACTTTCTTAAGATACGGATAAAGACTTGCTTAAGGGGAAACTCTGATAGGGACTTGTGAGAACTATGGACCTATTTTTAGATTGAGAGCACTCATTCCATTTCTATCCCATTCATTTTAGGAGTTAAGCCTTTCTTTCTCCATGTGGGCAAATAACCAGCTTTATTATTACACTTACCTGCCTTGACCCAGCTTATTTTGTGACTTTCAAATGAAACCGAAAGCATTCTACTTTTGCCAACACTTAAAGCAAAATTACTTTTATTCTTTCGTGGATTCTAGGTTGATCTGGTCTCATCGTCTTTTTCTCTCTGACTCTCCTTAATGTCATTTTCTCTGGTATTGTGTTGGAAATCTCTAGATGCAAGACCCTAGGGATGGTCAAGTTAAAGCCGAAAATACCCACCTCCAAAAATGGGGGTGGGGGTGGGGAGGGACACTATGGGAGCAGAGAAGGCCAGGTGGCAACTCTCTGCCTGAGGTTCTCCTAAAAGTACAAGGCTGTCCCAGCAGCCAGGCCGAGGGACAGCTGATCACACAGCAGAGAAAAAAGCAGAAAGCAGAGAGAAGTGGAGTTGCTGTCCACAGAGCCCACAGGGAAGCGAGTTCAGGCGGGGTCTGGGGGGTACCCAGCTGCTCCTGTGTTGGCTGTCTCATGAACCCAGTCATTGCCTCTATCTGATAAAGCGGTCTGTCCCAAACATTGACAGCTGAACAAAATGCTTCTAAAGATAATTCTACGTTCTCGTCAGATCATTAAGTAAAACCTTCTGATTATTTTCTCATACCTTCTCCTTCTTTAATTCTTTCAAAATGTTTAGTGACTTGCTTATCACAAAGCCTACCGAAATGTGCATTGTTGAATAAAATGCACTATCAAGGATGGAAAGGTCACTGATTGCCTGTATAATGGTACTGGCCATGTTTTCAATTATAGGATAATTTTTGGATCTTCATTGAGCGAACATGCAAATCTTCCTAGAATACATGGATTCTGTTAAGCCAATAGCTACTCTCAAATCTAACAGCCGTCTGAAGGAAGAAAAAACTTGTAGGCAATACCTATTGTTTAGTAGACAGAACCACTAAACAACTGGGTGGCACTCAAACAATTCATTTGGTGTGTCAGAGTTATTTTTTTAGGAAACTAAATCATGCAGTTCGGACCAGGTACATTGTTTCCATCTCTTATGTCCCTTAAGTCCCATGTGTGAATCAGATATACTTGATTTTTAAATCCCAGTCCCAGTCACTTATCCCAAATTTAAACAGGTGCTTAGACTAATTATAGCAAATCCACAACCTCACATGACTTTTCATAGCTTCTCTCCAACAACTATATATATATATATATATGTGTGTGTGTATATATATATATATATATATATACACACACACACATACACACACATTCAGGATCTCTCCAAGCCTTAAGGTAGGGACAGGAGATTGGCTAGCTGGCCATGGGTGGGAGGCTTGCTTTTTACTGAATGCCAATTATGAGAATTATGCTCACCATGAGCATTATTATGACATTGTGCTAAGTATTTTACATGCATTAGGTTCTGTTTTTATCTTCACTTCCCAGTGGGAGGAACTGAGTATGGCAGGCAGAAGAATGATTCCCCAAAGATGTCCACATCCTAATCTCTGGAAGCTGTGAATATGTTTCATTACAAGGCAAAAAGGACTTTGTAAATGTGATTAAGTTAATGATCTTGAGATGGGGAGATGATCTTAGATTATCAGGGTGTGAATGATGTCATCACCAGAGTTATTAGACAGAGGGAGGCAGGAGAGGCAGAGATGTGACCACAGAAGCTGAGGTCAGAGGGATGTGGGGTCATGAGCCAAGGAATGTGGGCAGCCTCTAGAACCTAGAAAGTAAAGAAAATCGATTCTCCTCTAGAGCCTCAGAAAGAACACAGTCCGGCTGACATCTTGGTTTTAGCCCAGTGAGATGAGACTCATTTTGGACTGCTGACCTGCAGAAGTGTAACAACACATTTGTGTCATTTTAAGCTATTAAGTTTCTGGTAATTTGTTACAGCAGCAATACAGACCTAATACACTGAGGCTTTGTGAGGTTAAGCAATTTTTCAGAAACTTCTAGCTTGTAAGTGGCAGAATTAAAACCCAGATTCACCTTCCTCTGCAGAAACTCCTAATGGATAGAAAAAGGATCAACAGGAGGAATTTGGAGAAGCATAGCAAAGATGGTACAAGGATCACGTTCAAGGTCAATAGTCTCCACCTGAAACCTAAAGCAAAGTCAACAAACTTGAATGCCTACCATGTGTGTTTTTGTTTTGTTTTGTTTTAATGAGGTAGGCAGGGTTTAATTAAAACCCAGGCTGAACAAGGTGGAAAGTGGCAATTCACACTCTTCCTATACAGTGATGAGTATTAGGAAATGGTGGGGACTGGGGCAAACTGGAAAGCATGGGGGGCTCACTGGTCAGTTCAGTTAAATGCTGTCATGTGGGAAGGTGGGCCCAGCACTGCCAAATCTATGATTCCTCAAAAGAAGCCAGAAACCTGGATTTCTGTGGGATTTTTAAAGATGGGAAACAAATAGAAAGTTTCTTAAAACACCGGATGGTCTAAACAAAACACAGCTCCGGACCACCAGTTTGCAACCTCTGGACTAAAGCTTCACATATCTGAACCTGGCCCAATATCGATTGTCTGTCCAATTCTCTGTCTCTGACCCCTGGCAGGAGAATCTGGAGGGAACGGAGCACTCTTGAGAAATTTTAACCTGAAAGGCCATTTGGATTTAAGGTCAGTTTGGATGTATCTGCACGGAGCATACATATAGGTGTAGAGAGAGAGTTCTTTTTCTCTCTATATAGGTATTTGTATAAGCAAAAGATTCAAGATAATCTAGTTTAAAGCTAGTATTAACTGAACAATCAAACAGCATATTACATATCATAAACAGTATCAGAGGCACATAATCTTATAGCAAATACAGCTGAACACCATACAGCTTTCTTCCCATTTGATTTCGGGGAAACTACATTTCTACATTCTCGGGTATGTTGCTTTAAGGATCTCTAATCTGTCTGGTTATATAAACATGGAAAAGCACAATTTCTATTTTCTCCAAAATCAAACCCTAGATTTTAAAACTATAAATCGTTTTTGAGAACTTGTCAAAAAAAAGCAAAAGGATGTGGGCAAAGGTCAGCCTTGTTTTCTTTTATGGCTTTCTTTCTTTACAAAAAAAAAAAGACGCATGCAGCAGGAGAAAGAAAGCAGCATTGGTTTTAGGCATTGGTTGCAGATTTTTTTTTTGGAGTTCCAACATGTGACGGCTTAAAGGCACCTCGGTGAAATGACCACGCTGCGTCTCCTAGGGCTCAGAGCCCGGTCTCCCGTCCCTGAGCGCGGCCCCACCCCCGCCCTCGGCAGCGGCTGCCTCAAGTAGACAGGCACTGAATTAGCTTTCTCTCCCCTTCCCCTCCTAGAGAAGATTGTACTCCCTTCCCCTCATGCCTGCCTTCAAATCACCCAGTGTTATGGCGTCACAGCAGCTGGGACAGCAATGACAAAGACAAAAGGCATATCCTTGATGCATCATTTCACCACTAAAGTCTGGAAATTAGCCTTGTTTAATATTCTTTTGTACAGCATCTAAGACAGGAAGAAAGACAATTCATATACCCTCTGCACACTTTTCCGTTATTCTAGTTATTTCTTTAAAAATATTAAAAGTGGCTTATCCAACACAAAAGTTTAATTATTTTACTATACAATTTCTATTCCTATGGGTTGTTTTGTTTTGTTCCGTTTTGTTTGTTTTTTAATCTTTAAGGACCAAGAACTGCAGTCACAACAAGAGGGAACTCTTCACTGAAAGCCTAGTACACAACGTGCCAGGCTTGTTAAAGGTACATTCTCCTCTGTAGCCTTTGTAACATCGCAGTGAAGGAGGTATTCTGTCCTTTTTACAGATGAGCAAACTGAAGCCCAGTCTGGTGCAATTCCTTGCACAAGGCTCCAGCTAGGGAGCAGTGGCACCCAGGCCGATCTGAATCCCAAGGGCTAGCTCTTTCCAGGACACTTAACCCTTCCCAGGGCCTGCATTTAACAATGCATAGTCTGAATGAAAGCTCAGACTTGCTGCCGAGCATTTAGGAATAACTTGACCTTGACATCTACAAAATGAGACAACTATTAACAGTCAAAACAAATGGTTTGAAACAATTTAGCATCATGGAGCTTACTGAACTAAATTATTATAATTTAATATCACTATAGAACATAATACTGAGTTGTTGGCATCCAAACTATCACATTAGAATACACTGGGGAGAAGCTCATGACCTCAAGCTACAGAAAAGTGTTTCCAGTGCTGTGAGCTACTTCCACACTCTTCCCACGTACCCCACCCTTAAAGAGTCCGGAAAGTAAGAGTTACTCCAGGGATCGTCAAATAACTTGCCACATGACCTCAGGAGCAGGACTGTCCTGGGCAGGACTCTTTCCTTGTGGCTCGTCCTTCTTGTCTCAAATCTATTCTCAACCTTCTCTCTCACTCTTTCACAGTCATTGCAATCTCCAAGTAACCAGTTTGATCCTCTCTTTGGACTTTAAGTCCGCTGTCATCATCCTTTCAGGTGCTACCTTATCACAGCCTCCAGAATCAGCCCGACTCCAGAGAGCCTTCAAAGGTAAACCACGGTGTCATCAGCTGAGTTTCGGATTTTCTACTCTGGTCAAGCCCTATTCATGTTGGTGGAAGAAATTTGTCTTCCACTATAGTTCTGGGCTTCTGACTTAAATCTAACCAGTTTCATTTCAATTTCATATCTGTTCCTAGGGACCACTTAAAGTAATTCATCTGTGAGAAGAGTAGAGGAAAGAAACAAAGAAAGGTAACAGACATATAACGCTCTTGCTTAAGGTCCAAACAAATGTCATCTCCTTTATGAGGCCTTCCCCCGTAGCCAGAAGTTCTTTCATAATAGTTATTTATGAACATGTCCTACCTTCTGTATTAGACTGAGAACTCCCTCAGCTCAGTAGCCATTCCATACCTTTGTAAGGCACGGCGTGTGTAGCACAGTACTAGACATGTCTATTCAATGAGTACTGTGTGTTCTTTTTGCGTGTATATTTGTCTATGTGTATATATGCAAAACAAAGTTCAAAACTGGGAAAATACGTATGCACATAAAGGACTTGGGAATTTTCTGAAAGCTTAAGCCAATTACTTTTGATAACAAAAGTACTAACATCAGTTGCACCCAATATTGCAAAGCAGATACACAGGCATTACTTGTGCACCATAAATTGTCTGTTAAAAATCTGAAGCTATTATTCCCATAATACAAAATCATGTGTAAAGCTGAAGATACAATTTTGTCAAAATAAAAAGACTCACATCCTAAACTGTAATTTTTAAAATAGCATTTGGTGCTAAGAGCTTTAGGAAATAAATCATCTACTCACCCATTGATGCTCACTGTCATTCATACTGATTTATTTCCCTTATCTTACTTTTGATACCAAGTGTCATTTTTTCTATGACTGACTTTGAGTTTCTTATTTTTTGTGTGTTGTCTTGATTATTTAAATAAGCAAGTATTATATTTTAAATCATAACATCAATAATGTCTTAAGTTTTGAAAGAAAAAGAGTAGCACTGAAAACCTTGTTGATGATCAGCTAGTTAATAAATTAGCTAGTGTTATTTCACATTTCTCCAGAATACACCTATTTTGTAGGGATATTTTACCTTTAGAAATTTGCTGGAAATTTAGGATACAAGTGAACCAACAACGGGCAAATCTGAGGTAGAAAAGTGTTTGAAATGTATCTGAAAGGAGAAATATCTAAATTCCAGACTATAATGAAAAATGAGTCACTTTTTTGCCCCTTTAAAAAAAAGTTGTCAACAGGCTAGAATTCTGCATCTTTCAAGTTTGAATTTGGGGAAGAATTGAAATCAGAAAGGTTTCAAATCATTAGACTTTACAATTTTTTTCACTTGTACAGTAACACCCAGGAAGGGCTGTCTTTTTAAATGCTGATGAAGTCGGCTCCAGATCTGTCCACATCATACTCTACTTGACCATGGTGAAAGGAAGGGAGAATCCTTTTGTCAGATATTATTTTAACTAGTGATTTCAAGCTATTCTGCCAAACAATTCAAAATTGTACAGTCTAAAATAACATGACTAACGGTGCTTCCTCATAACCTTGAGCACATTTAGATTTTGAAATGACATTCTACCTCCTTAACTCCTTTATATTTCCCTATGTCCATATCACAGTCATCACATCAATGCAAATCCATGCAAAGACAAGTCTCCATTCTCGCCATCTGTCCTTAAAAGCCCCATTCAGCAGTTTGTGCTATAGCACCATGCTGCAGCATCCCTGCACTTGAACTTGGGAATAGGCTTTCCAGGACTGCAGGCAGAGCCCTTACCGCATTCCTTCTGAACCTCATCTTGCCTCTCGGGGGAGTTGCTT